>NC_082641.1:69405150-70036304 GCF_028023285.1 Balaenoptera ricei
TTTAAATAAATAATGGAAAGTTATGAAAACTAGAATTCCATGGAACTATTACCATAAGAATATATACGGAAATATTTCCATGATATTTCATTAAGTGAAAAAAGCAGGGAGCAGAACAATATACATTGTACTATTTTTTCTATATAAATTTAAAAAGAAGAAGAACTATGTATTCATATTTACTGGCAATTTTATACATAATATTAAATAATATACAGAAACGCTCTTAGAAATGGTTAACTATTGGGACAGAGAGAAAGAACATTTAAGTGGATAGGAGAAAAATAAATTTTTCATTGATTCAGTTTTATGTTTAAAGAATCATGTGAATATATTGCATATTTTTACATAGCCTCCTGTTAGTGTATAGAATGTAACATATTGTTTCCTTAAATGATACTTGAAATATTTTGGCTCATATAGAAGATGGCTAGCTATAGAATTGCTTATAGTTTTCATTCCATAATCCTCTAACTCATTTGTTGACTAGGCATATATAGAACATAGTGCAGGAGGAAATGCTCACTAAATTAGATCATATTACAGGAAAGGAAAACACAGGGAGTACAGTCTTTCATCTCCTGGCAAGACAAAGATTATACCAGTTCTAAGGAGCATCTGTCAGAAGCTATTATCCCTATGCTCAAATAACCTCACTCAAGAGCATCACAAGTATAATGCCAGGTATTTCCATGTCATTTTATAATTTTTAAAGTACTTCCCTTTCAAACATTTATTTAGCCCTGTGACATAAGCAGGAATAATATGGTTATTTCTACTTTCAAAAAGGGAAACAGTTGCAATAGAACACTGAAACATCTTAGTCCAGGTTATTTATACAAAACATAATAGAATTGGGCCTTGAAGGTAGATTATCTGACTCCAAATTAGCACTATCAGTCATGTCCAATGGCTCTTGACTCCCAGGGAATAATATCCCAATGTGTTTGGCCAGCACAGAGAGCCCTCCATAACTAGGCTCCTATTTTTCCATTGCTGTCATATATATCTATTATGTGCCATCCAGATTGTGGTTTTCTGTTTTTCCACCCTGGATTTTTCGATTGCTCTCACTTAGGATTGCCATGGCCTCACTTTAGCCACCATTCCACCTCAAATGCTATCTTCCCAATGACATCTTCCCCAATCATTCACTCTGTAATGTAGGTTTTCCTTCACTTAAGATATGAGCAATATCATCTTTTATGATCACTTTTTTTTGGCATTTCTTGTCCATCCTTCTAGATTACAAACTGTGTATGGATAGGTTTACAGTTTTTTCCATCTTTCTGTTTCCTACAGATCCATAATAAAATTTTGTTGAAGATGAATAAATATTCAGAGACAATAATGAGAGCTTAAAGAAGGATAGATTTAGAGACAGTAGGGTAATATAGAAATGGAAAAAATTAGCAACATGAAAAAAATGATTGAGATGGAGGACTGATTCAATGTGGGGAGATAACAAGGAGTAAAAGAAGGCTGATGAAAAGAATATGTTATTGCTATTAACAGAGAGACTATTTGTAAATAAAAGCTGGTTTCAGAGGAACTTGTCAGGTCCAGTTTGAAATGTCTAAGAAATAGATGGAAATAAAAGATATAACCTCAGGACAAAAATAAGTGCTCCAGGTAAAGAGTTTGTTTTAATCTAAATAGAGAGTATTGTGAAAAATAAGGGAATGAATAAGATCAGAGAAGGAGAGAGTGTACAGAGAGGAAAGAACCCACCCTAGGAAAAACACAGTATTCTCCAACGAGGGTGGGAGGGTAAAACAGGCCCATGAGAGAGACTTATGTACTAGGAGAGGTAAAAAGGAAGGAAAGCAGTGCACTCCAGTGCTACATGCTCTAAGAACTGAGAATTTTTTTACAAGGAGATGAAAGAAGAAGACAACTCTGTCAAATTCCATGGCTCAGGTATAGTTCCATCAGGGTATATGAATGCATGTATGCATAATATTTTATATGTATATATATGTATGTATATACATATGTGTGTATGTTTATAATATATATGCTAATGAAGGTAAGTATGAATCAGTCATGCCTGTTACTTACCAGCTACTCTAATAAATTTCTTAGTTCTAGAATGTAATAACAAAGCATATTGGAAATTTTTCTATGTCTGTTATTTTTCACCCTAACTTTTACTGTGGAAAGCTAATGCTCATATGCTATTAACTTTGGAACACCATTTGAGACATAATGAGGCTGGATCATTTTGAGAACACCAAGAAAAAAGCTAAGTTTATCACTAATGCATTTAATGGGAAAACTAGCTTCCCAATGTTCTCATACATTCATCTTCAGACTTTGAGGTGATTAAACTCTATTAGGAGTACTTTAAAGACAAAAGATGAAACATTCTATTTGAAGCTAAAGGAGTCTACTATATTCAGTGCATTATTATTATTCCATTAGTGTAATGGGGGTTACATGTTTCAAAGAGTAAGACTACTTTATATTAATAGGTGAGATTTTTCCCATTACCTTCTATGTAGGTCCTGTTACAATCCCACACACCACAATCTCACCACAATCTCTGCCCACAATAATGAATGAGAATAACAAACTATTCAGACAAGGATAATTGTAATTGAAAATAAATGTCCCTAACAATATCTTATACATTGCTTGAAAGATCTTACATTTTTATGTTTCTTGAATATTTCCTATTAAATGATTACTTAAAAGAAAACAATTCACATATTTTAAAATTCAGCCCTTTCAAAATGGAAAGGAAAGCAGGAGATAAGCATGTCTATTCCAGGCATATCTAATCTACTATTGTTGAGATAGAAAAGCACTTTTAGCTTAAAATGAAACACCTTGATCAAAATCTTTAAATGTGACTTTTTAAAGCAGAATTCGGCTCTTTTCTTATTTCCAGTATAATAGCACTCACTTTTTAATAAATTGTATAGGTTTTGAGCAGTACTTTACAGAGAAAGGAGAAAATGACTTAGGGAGTATATGCACAGATTTACTGCTTTGGAAGATATTATTTTTTTTAATTATAAATGTGAACAAGTTCACATTTACAATGTATATCTATATTATACATTGTATATATATTATAGATATGCATATCTATATTATATCTATGTTATGTATATCAATATTATATATATATGTATACATATATATAAATAGATAGATCTTATTATTTTCCTTTCTTTTTCTCCTTGCCTCTGCTTTTTTTTTTTTTTTTTTTTTTTTGCCTTCTCTGGTTTTCTTTTCAAAATTCTTTGTATATGTAAATGACACGAGCTTTCTTTGATTCACAAAATTAGAGACTCTGAGATTAGCTTAGACTGCTTCCCTCAATCAGATCACATCCAATTATCATGTTCCATTGATTCATTACTTAAATTTCCCTAAGATTGTACCTATCTTCTCTTTTTTGATTCATCACTTAATGTACCACCCTAATTCACTCCAGTTACATTCCGACATTTCTTCTTGCACATGTGCCAAATTCATCTTCTAAAGACATCTTCTAAAGATGAATCATATCACTTCCCAGCTCAGAAATTGTGCTTTTCATGTGTGAACAAATAATAGCTCCTGCTATCCATATAATGCACATTATTGTTTTAAATATAGCAATATATATTATTTCAGTTTATATTTACTAGCAAAAATACATATTATTGGCTTCTTTTTCAAATGAGAAAACTTAATTATAAAGAGGTTAATTAACTTGACCATGGATAGAAAGAATAGCTAAGGCAAATCTATGACTGAAGTACAGGTCCTGTGACTCCTGCATTTGGTATTCTCACCACATTACTACACTAAGTTCAACATTTAGGCTGTTCGTTCATCTTAGCCTTATTTTACCTACTCAAAGACATCTCTGATTATTTTCAGATATCATCCCATGAACAGCTGTTGACAAGCAATGGGACTAGAAGAGGGAATAGATGATAAAACCAACAGAAAAAAAAAAATCTCCATTTGTCATCCCTTTTGTCACTGAAAATCTTTACATTCAAAGGAACAATTAGAACCAGGTTTATGAGCTCAAGTTTTTGAAACTGTAACATCTCTACGAGGTTGATTCTCAGTTCAGGGACCATAGCCTGAAGACACTAGGCCTAGAGACCTGGACCAGAGAAAGTTCCAGTACATCATAGCAGCAAATCACCATAGGTGAGCGATCTAAAGGGGTGGATTCCTAAGGTTATGCTGTGCTTTTATTAATTAATGTCACAGTCAGATACCAAAGATGAGCTGAAGACACAGGGACATATCAATATCAGGAAGAGGCCTAACCCAACAGGTACCAAGTACCCGGCATGGCGGTTTCATCATTCACACACACACACACACACACACACACACACATACACACACACCCAGAAGCACACACATTGGGTCCCGAGACAAACAAGGACACTCCTATTATGCATAAAATTCTAAGGGCCCAGAAGCTAAGGGCAAAGTCCAGACTTTCTCTTTTAGTAAAGCCAAATTATTACTACAAAGATACTATTGTATGACTCACGAAGAATATAACAAAAGAGACAGAGGAAGAAAATGCATGAAAATAATTTTTTGTCAGAAAATGGAAATAAATATCAGACACATCTATGTGTCTACAAAAAAAGATATGAAATATGATAGCACTTAGCAAAAATTAAGCTAGATAAGAGACAAAGCAGAAATATAAAGCTAAAATAGATTTTAAATTACAGTTCTTAAACCAAAGATATCATTACAGATTACTTACATGCAATTGAAAGAATTGATACTGCTAAAAATTTGTATATGAAAGAAGTGATGTGAAGGAAAGGCTTGAGGAAATTCAAAATGTGGAAGAAGACAAATAAGAAGTAAAATGAGCCAGGTGTCTGCTCCTTTGGTGAGACGGGGCTGGGAGATGCTCTCCTCAGCTCCTTGCCTGGGTGGGCAAGTCAGGCTTTAGGGCCGAAACAAATCCTCGTTTGAGGGTCCCACCAAGTTCCCTAGTCAGAGTGCTGCAGCTGAGCAGAGCAGCTGCTTGGGTCTACAGCTTGGGCACTGCAGAAAGCCTTCTTGTAACCTGAAATGTTATCACTTTGGAACCATCGGCCAGATGGTCCTGACTTGGCCACATGAAGGCTCAGACTGTCGAAATCTCTGAACTGAAGAGAACCAACACTATTACATATCTCTCAACACCAAGAATGCAAAGGATTTCAGTGAAGAGTATCAGGAGGACATCTACAAACCCCAAATTTGCATGTGCAAATCCTGAGGAATGGTGGAATAAAACAATGTATCTGAGTGACCTTTGGAGACAGCTGAGACAAAGCTACAACAGGGCAGTGGCTGACACCCAATTCATAGCCCATCTTTTCCAGCTGTGTGGCTGACAGGGTCTTGGTGCTCTGGCCGGCTGTCAGGCCTGCGCCTCTGAGGTGGGAGAGCCGAATTCATGACATTGGTCCACTAAGGACCTCCCAGCCCCATGTAATAGAAATAAGTTAGAGCTCTCCCAGAGACATCCATCTCAATGCTAACACACAGCTCCACTCAACGACCAGCATGCTCCAGTGCTGGAAACCACAGGGCAAGAAACTAGCAAGAGAGGAACATAACCCCACCCATTAGCAGAGAGGCTGCCTAAAATCATACTAAGGTCACAGACACCCCAAAACACACCACCAGACACGGTCCTGCCCACCAGAAAGACAAGATCCAGCCTCACCCACTAGAATACAGGCACCAGTCCCCTCCACCAGGAAGCCTACACAACCCACTGAACCAACCTTAGCCACTAGGGGCAGACACCAGAAACAACAGAAACTACGAACAAGCAGCCTGTAAAAAGGAGACCCCAAACACAGTAAATTAAGTAAAATGAGAAGACAGAGAAACACACAATAGATAAAGGAACAAGGTAAAAACCCTTCAGGCCAAACAAATGAAGAGGAAATAGGCAGTCTACCTAAAAAAGAATTCAGAGTAATGATAGTAAACAAGATCCAAAATCTTGGAAATAAAATGGAGAAAATACAAGAAACGTTCAACAAGGACCTAGAAGAACTAAAGAGCAAACAAGCAATGATGAACAACACAATAAATGAAATTTAAAATTCTTGGGAAGGAATCAATAGCAGAATAACTGAGGCAGAAGAACGGATAAGTGACCTGAAATAAAAAAATAGTGGAAATAACTACTACAGACCAGAATAAAGAAAAAAGAATTAAAAGACTTGAGGACAATCTCAGAGACCTCTGGGACAATAATAAACTCACCAACATTTGAAATATAGGGGTCCAGGAGAAGAAGAGAAAAAGAATGGGACTGAGAAAATATTTGAAGAGATTAGAGTTGAAAAGTTCCCTAATATGGGAAAAGAAGTATTCAGTCAAGTCCAGGAAGCACAGAGAGTCCCATACAGGTTAAATCCAAGGAGAAACACACCAAAACACATATTAATCAAACTATCTAAAATTAAATACAAAGAAAAAATATTAAAAGCAGTAAGGGAAAAACAACAAATAACCTACAAGGGAATGCCCATAAGGTTAACAGCTGATCTTTCAGCAGAAACTCTGCAAGCCAGAAAGGTGTGGAAGGACATATTTAAAGTGATGAAAGGGAAAAAGCTACAACCAAGATTACTCTACCCAGCAAGGATCTCATTCAGATTCGATGGATAAATTAAAAGCTTTACAGACAAGCAAAAGCTAAGAGAATTCAGCACCACCAAACCAGCTTTACAACAAATGCTAAAGAAACTTCTCTAGGCAGGAAACACAAGAGAAGGAAAAGACCTACAATAACAAACCCAAAACAAATAAGAAAATGGAAATAGGAACATACATATCAATAATTACCTTAAGTGTAAACAGATTAAATGCTCTAACCAAAAGACATGGACTGGTTGAATGGATACAAAAACAAGACCCGTATATAGGCTGTCTACAAGAGACTCACTTCAACCTAAGGACACATACAGACTAAAAGTGAGGGAATGGAAAAAGATATTCTATGCAAAGAACCTAGGGGCAAGAAAAGAATAAAGAAACAGACCTACTATAGAATGGACTTGAGGATATGGGGAGGGGGAAGGGTAAGCTGTGAAAAAGTGAGAGAGTGGCATGGACATACATACACTACCAAACATAAAATAGATAGCTAGTGGGAAGCAGCCTCATAGCACAGGGAGATCAGCTCGGTGCTTTGTGACCACCTAGAGGGGTGGGATAGGGAGGGTGGGAGGGAGGGAGACGCAAGAGGGAAGAGATATGGGAACATATGTATATGTATAACTGATTCACTTCATTATAAAGCAGAAACTAACACACCATTGTAAAGCAATTATACTCCAATAAAGATGTTTAAAAAAAAAAAAGAAAGCTGGAGTAGCAATTCTCATATTAGACAAAATAGACTTTAAAATAAAGACTATTACAAGAGACAAAAAAGGACACTACATAATGATCAAGGGATCAATCCAAGAAGAAGATATAACAATTGTAAGTATTTATGCACCCAACATAGCAGCACCTCAATACATAAGGCAAATGCTAACAGCCATAAAAGGGGAAATCTACAGTAACACAATCAGAGTAGGGGACTTTAACATCCCACTCTCACCAGTGGACGTGTCATCCAAACTGAAAATAAATAAGGAAAAGCAAGCTTTAACTGACACATTAAACAAGATGGACTTAATTGATATTTATAGGACATTCAATCCAAAACAACAGAATACACTTTCTTCTCAAGTGCTTATGGAACATTCTCCAGGATAGAGCATAACTTGGGTCACAAATCAAGGCTTGGTAAATTTTTAAAAATTGAAATCATATCAAGTATTTATTTCTGACCACAACACTATGAGACTATATATCAATTACAGGAAAAAAAACTGTAAAAATACAAACACATGGAGGCTAAACAATACAGGACTAAATAACCAAGAGATCACTGAAGAAATCAAAGAGGAAATCAAAATACCTATACAAATGACAATGAAAATACAATGACCCAAAACCTATAGGATGCAGCAAAAGCAGTTCTAAGAGGGAAGGTTATAGCACTACAATCCTACCTCAAGAAACAAGAAACATCTCAAATAAACAACCTAATCTTACACTTAAAGCAATTAGAGAAAGAAGAGGAAAAAACTCCGAAGTTAGTAGAAGGAAAGAAATCATAAAGATCAGATAAGAAATAAATGAAAAAGAAATGAAGGAAATAATAACAAAGATCAATAAAACTAAAATCTGGTTCTTTGAGAAGATAAACCAAATAGATAAACCATTAGCCAGACTCATGAAGAAAAAAAGGTAGACGACTCAAATCAATAGAATTAGAAATGAAAAAGGAGAAGTAACAACTAATACTGCAGAAATACAAAGGATCATGAGAGATTACTACAAGCAACTACATGCCAATAAAATGGACAATCTGGAAGAAATAGACAAATTCTTAGAAAACAACAACCTTCTGAGACTGAACCACAAAGAAATAGAAATATAAACAGGCCAAACACAAGCACTGGAAATGAAATTGTGATTAAAAATCTTACAACAAAAAGAAGCGCAGGACCAGGTGGCTTCACAGGCTAATTCTATCAAACATTTAGAAAAGAGCCAACACCTATCCTTCTCAAATTCTTCCACAATATAGCAGAGGGAGGAACACTCCCAAACTCATTCTATGAGGCCACCATCACCCTGATACCAAAATCAGACAAAGATGTCACAAAGAAAGAAAACTAGAGGCCAATATCACTGATGAACATAGATGCAAAAATCGTCGACAAAATACTAGCAAACAGAATCCAACAGCACATTAAAAGGATCATATACCATGATCAAGTGGGGTTTATCCTAGGAATGCAAGGATTCTTCAATGTATGCAAATCAATCAATGTGATAAACCATATTAACAAATTGAAGTAGAAAAACCTTATGATCATCTCAATAGATGCAGAAAAACCTTTGAAAAAATTCAACACCCATTTATGATAAACACCCTCCAGAAAGTAGGCACAGAGGTAACTTAGCTCAACATAATCAAGGCCATATATGACAAACCTACAGCCAACATCATTCTCAATGGTAAAAATCTGAAACCATATCCACTAAGACCAGGAACAAGACAAGGTTGCCCACTCTCACCACTATTATTCAATATAGTTTTGGAAGTTTTAGCCACAGCAATCAGAGAAGAAAAAGAAATGAAAGGAATCCAAATCGGAAAAGAAGAAGTAAAACTGTCACTCTTTGCAGATGACATGATACTATACACAGAGAATCCTAAAGATGTTACCAGAAAACTACTAGAGCTAATCAATGAATTCAGTAAAGTAGCAGGATACAAATTTAATGCACAGAAATCTCTTATATTCCTACACACAAATGATGAAAAAACTGAAAGAGAAATTAAGGAAACACTCCCATTTACCACTGCAACAAAAAGAATTAAATACCTAGGAATATACCTACTTAAGGAGACAAATGACCTGTATGCAGAAAACTATAAGACACTGATGAAATAAATTAAAGGTGATACAAACAGATGGAGAGATATACCATGTTCTTGGATTGGAAGAATCAACATTGTGCAAATCAGTATACTACCCAAAACAATCTACAGATTCAATGCAATCCCTATCAAACTACCATTGGCCTTTTTCACAGAACTAGAACAAAAATTTAACAATTTGTATGGAAACTCAAAAGACCCCGAATAGCCAAAGCAATCTTGAGAAAGAAAAACGGAGCTGGAGGAATCAGGCTCCCTGGCTGCAGACTACACTACAAAGCAACAGTAATCAAGACAGTATGGTACTGGCACAAAAACAGAAACATAGATCAATGGACCAGGATAGAAAGCCCAGAGATAAACCCATGCACATATGGTCACCTTACCTTTGATAAAGGAGGCAAGAACATACAATGGAGAAAAGACAACTTCTTCAATAAGTGGTGCTGGGAAAATTGAACAGCTACATGTAAAAGAATGAAATTAGAACACTTACTAACATCATGCACAAAAATAAATAGAAAATGGATTAAAGACCTAAATGTAAGGCCAGACACTATAAAACTCTTAGAGGAAAACATAGGCAGAACACTCTATGACATAAATCACAGCAAAATCCTTTTTGACCAACCTCCTAGAGAAAGGGAAATAAAAACAAAAATAAACAATTGGGACCTAATGAAACTTAAAAGTTTTTGCACAGCATAGGAAACCATAAACAAGATGAATAGACAACCCTCAGAATGGGAGAAAGTATTCGCAAATGAAGCAACTGACAAAGGATTAATCTCCAAAATATGCAAGCAGCTCATGCAGCTCAATATCAAAAAAACAAACAACCCAATCCAAATATGGGCAGAAGACCTAAATAGACATTTCTCCAAAGAAGATATACAGATTGCCAACAAACACAAGAAAGGATGCTGAACATCACTAATCCTTAGAGAAATGCACATCAAAACTACAATGAGATATCATCTCACACACATCAGAATGGCCATCATTAAAAAATCTACAAACAAGAAATGCTGGAGAGGATGTGGAGAAAATGGAACCTTCTTGCACTGTTGGTGGGAATATAACTTGATACAGCCACTATGGGAACAGTATGGAGGTTCCTCAAAAAACTAAAAATAGAACTACCATACAGCCCACAATCCTGCTACTGGGCATATACCCTGAGAAAACTATAATTCAAAAAGAGTCATGGGGGCTTCCCTGGTGGCACAGTGGTTGAATCTGCCTGCTAATGCAGGGGACACGGGTTCGAGCCCTGGTCTGGGAAGATCCCACATGCTGCGGAGCAACTAGGCCCGTGAGCCACAACTACTGAGCCTGTGCATCTGGAACCTGTGCATCGCAACAAGAGAGGCCGCGATAGTGAAAGGCCCGCGCACCGCGATGAAGAATGGCCCCCGCTTGCCGCAACTGGAGAAAGCCCTCGCACAAAACGAAGACCTAACACAGCCAAAAAGAAAGAAAGAAAGAAAGAAAGAAAGAAAGAAAGAAAGAAAAATCCTTCCCTCTACTTTAAAAAAAAAAAAAAAAAGAGTCATGTACCACAATGTTCAGTGTAGCACTATTTACAATAGCAAGGACATGGAAGCAACCTAAGTGTCCATCAACAGATGAATGGGTAAAAAATATGTGGCACGTATATACAATGGAATATTACTCAGCCATAAAAAGAACCTAAATTGAGTTATTTGTAGTGAGGTGGATGGACCTGGAGTCTGTTGTACAGAAAGAAGTAAGTCAGAAAGAGAAAAACAAATACCGTATGCTAACACATATATATGGAATCTAAAAAAAAAAAAAAAATTCTTAAGAACCTAGGGGCAGGACAGGATTAAAGACACAGACATAGAGAATGGACTTGAGGACATAGGGAGGGGGAAGTGTAAGCTGGGATGAAGTGAGAGAGTGGAATGGACATATATACACTACCAAATATAGAATGGATGTTTGTTACCAGCCGGTAAAAAGATAAAGTATTCACTCCAAAATGTAAAATGTAAATCACTGCACTACTCCTTTTATTAATCCTGTCTTAATAAAAGCTGAACTGAACAGAGTCTTTAATAAATTTACATTTTGTCACATGCTTCTTATTTCTTATATACAAGTAAATATTTCTCTATCTTGTACCACCCTGTGGCCCAATATTGAGTAGCACTGCTGTAGACCAACAATAATCAAATTAGAAACCACACAATAGAAAAATTTTCAATCATAATAGCACAAAAAAATTAGCTATCTAGGAATAAACTTAACGAGGAACATGCAGGATATGTAGATATATCATTTCAAAAGTTTACTGAGACAAAAAAAAAAATGTAATACATGGGAAAAAAAAAAGCATGTTCCTTAAAAGAAGACTCCCCGGAATGAATTAACTGAATTATATTTTATTATATTTCACAAGGCCTTTCAATGAACTAAACAAAAAGTTTGAAGCGTTGTGCAAAATGCAGAATTCTTAATAGTCAATAAAATGTTGAAAAAGAAGAATAATTATGGTGATCTTGTATTGTCACAAAGCAAAATTATCATCAAAATACAATAATTACAATACCATATACTGGCACAAGAATATACAGTTTAGATCAATGGAACTTAATCAAGAATCCCTAACACATATGTTGCTGAATGAGGTTTGCCTGACATGCAGCAAGCCAAACACTGAGATACCAAGGTTGCAGCAGAGAAAGTGTTTATTCAGGAGTTAGCCAAGCAAGGAGACAGAGAACAATCTCAAATCAGCCTCCTTGAAGGCTAGGGTCTCAGGATATTTATGGGATAAAGCTGAGGTGTGGGGAATGTGGGGAAAGCTGATTAGAAATAAGAAAAAGGGGAGATAATCGTCTTCCTGCACAGGCACAACTAATCTACAGGCTTTTCTTGGGAACACATGTTTAGAAAATGGTGGCATTAGTGTGTTCTCAAGGTGGTGTTTTTGGCATTCTCACATCAAAAGGTCGTGTCTGCCAGGTTGGAGGGTCGGTGGTTGTAACCAGTCTTAACTGGTTGGATTTTGAACTGGACATAGCTGACTCCAAGTTCGTGAAAAACAACTTGGGCAAACATCTTATTGTTTAGGCTATGTGACACTTGGAGGATGTGCAAGTTTTTTGAAGCAACAATTAAAGCAAACTTGATCAGTGAAGGCAGGTTACAGGTTTAATGGATCTAACTGATGATTACCCTCAGTTTCTCTCTCTCTCTCTCACACATACAGAGTATATGATATTTGGCATATTATAAGAAATATTTGAGTAGGGAATCATGGATACCTATATAAATGATAATGAGATAGTTGTTTACTGTTTCTTTGTATAACTACAAATATCAAAATGGATTAAATGGATTAGAAAGTAAATATAAAAAATAAAACCAAAAAACAATGAGTAGACAACATAGGGTTTCCAAAAAGATAAACCTTTGTGATTTAACATAACAACAAAAGATACATTATTATTATAAACAAATTTATTATACACAGTTAAAAGGCAAATTACAAACAACATTAACCAAAGTATTTTCTATGAAACAGAACTTCCAAAATAACAGGTAATGTTAAAGATATTTTTGGTCAAAAATTTTTGGAATTCTTAACCAAAGGATCTCTCTGGACTGTTAATATGCTATTGTTCATTGAGAATGCCCCAAGTTTGTCTATTTCTCTCCACCTTCTCCCCACTGCCTCAAAGCATCTCAACCATCAGGCAATTAAAACTCCCCTCACCTTTGCCTCTTAAGTGAGCACAGAGTTTCAGTTTGGGAAGATGAAAACATTTTGCAGATTGATGGTGGTGATGGTTGAACAACAATGTGAATATATTAACACAACTGAACTGTACATTTAAGAATGCTAAAAATGTTAAATTTTATTATGTTATTCATATTTTACCACAATTTTAAAAAATCCTAAATTCTCAAATTCCAAGAATTTCTTATAGGTAAGAGAGGCTATCTGACACATCTTTAGCCATTACCCCTTAGTGTGAAATCTCCTAGTATAGATTCTATCCTGCTTTACCTAAGTTCTCCCTGCAAGGAAGGCAGATGTGATGTCTGGAGCATCAGTGGCTACCTAAAAGGCATGAAATAAAAGCAAGAGAAAAAGGCCAAGGAAATCAGCCCCCAAATCAGCCAAAAATCAGCCCAGACATCTTAGAGTTATAGCACCAACTTCTTCTAATAACTATTCTGAGAGAATTATAATGTGAGGAGAAATAATACTGTATTTGTTTAAGCAACTAAAGGTAAATGAATTCCTAAATTGTGTGTATATGTAACACACTTTGAGAAAAGCTGATTTAGAAAAATCCCTTTTCCAAGTATCTCCAGGGATATAAACAACACTCTCTGACTTTACAAAATTGAAGATTAAGTACAATTGCACTCCAGTGTTCTTAAAAATAACAAAGATGACACATTTTCCTTGCTTTTTGACCATTAATGTCTTAATGTGCCATTTATGTATTAAAAGCATTTTTACCTAAGGCAGGGATTGTCAAACTTTTTCTAATAACAGGCCACATAGTAGATGTTGTAGGCTTTGCAGATCTTATGGTTCTAGCACGAAGAAGGCCATAGACAATACATAAGAATTAATTAGACAGTATTCCAAGAAAACTGTAGTTATAAAAACAAGTGGCAGGCCAGTTTTGGCCAAAGGCCCATTGTTTTCCAATCCCTGCCCTAGAGCATAACAGCAATATCTTTCTTCCTGCCTAATTCTTTTTTTTTTTTTTTAACATCTTTATTAGAATATAATTGCTTTATAATGTTGTGTTAGTTTCTGCTGTACAACAAAGTGAATCAGCTACACATATACATATATCCCCATATCTCCTCCCTCTTGCATCTCTCTCCCACCCTACTTATCCCACTCCTCTAGGTGTTCAGAAAGCATCGAGCTAATCTCCCTGTGTTATGCAGCTGCTTTCCACTAGCTATATATTTTATGTTTGGTAGTGTATATATGTCAATGCTACTCTCTCACTTCGTCCCAGCTTAACCTTCCTCCTCCCTGTGTACTCAAGTCCATTCTCTACATCTGCGTCTTTATTCCTGTCCTGCCCCTAGGTTCTTCAGAACAACGTTTTTTTAGATTCCATAAATATGTGTTAGCATATGGTATTTATTTTTCTCTTTCTGACTTCACTCTGTATGACAGACTCTAGGTCCATCCACCTCACTACAAATAACTCAATTTCGTTTCTTTTTATGGCTGAGTAATATTCCACTGTATATATGTGCTACATCTTCTTTATCCATTCATCTGTCAATGGACACTTAGGTTGCTTCCATGTCCTGGCTATTGTAAATAGTGCTGCAATGAACATTGTGGTACATGTCTCTTTTTGAATTATGTTTCTCTCAGGGTATATGCCCAGTGGTGGGATTGCTGGGTCATATGGTACTTCTATTTTTCATTTTTTAAGGAAGCTCCATACTGTTCTCCATAGTGGCTGTAACCATTTACATTCCCACCAACAGTGCAAGAGGGTTCCCTTTTCTCCACATCCTCTCCAGCATTTCTTGTTTGTAGATTTTTTAATGATGGCCATTCTGACCGGTGTGAGGTGATACCTCATTGTAGTTTTGATTTGCATTTCTCTAATAATTAGTGATGTTGAGCATCTTTTCATGTGTTTATTGTCAAGCTGTATATCTTCTTTGGAGAAATGTCTAGTTAGGTCTTCTGCCCATTTTTGGATTGGTTTGTTTGTTTTTTTGATAACAAAAAAGCTGAGCTGCATGAGCTGCTTGCATATTTTGGAGATTAATCCTTTGTCAGTTGCTTCATTTGCAAATATTTTCTCCCATTCTGAGGGTTGTCTTTTCATCTTGTTTATGGTTTCCTCTGCCTTATTCTTTTAGTGTCTCCTACCTCACTAACATCTCAAGCACAGAGTATTTGTGTTTGAGATGTTTAATTTGAACCTAGAGTTATCACTCTCACCTATTCCTTGTGTCCTACATTGATTTCTACCCTTTAGCATATTGGTCAGAAGTCTTAAATGCACAAGTCTACTATCACTTCACTATGAGATCTTGGATCCACTTTAATTTATAGAAGCTCAATTTATGTTGTTTGACATGCTGAATGAGTTTTCTGCAAATAGTGTTAAGTATCAAACATTTAATCTTCTAAATGACAATGGAGAGTAATATATGAGCATAAACCTTGTCATATTTGTTTAAAATATGGTCCAGTTGATGTTTAAGTACCATTAATATCACTTGTGATCTTACTTAATTTGCTTTAAAAGAGTCGATATTAAGCATTTTATTGAATATATTAGGAAAAATATGTCTTAAAACCAAGGGCAGATGTAGGTATTAATAGTTTCTCTTTGCAGAATTATATTTTCCTCCTCTGTTATTTTCATGGGAATTGGCTTTTCTGAAAGGTGTGCTTAGTCAAGGAGTAAATAACTTCCTTCAGAAACCACATAAATCTTATCTACACCTCTTACATCCTTCAGTGCTCTGGGAGCCAATATATTTAAGTTGGGACCCTCAGGTCTTTCTGTACTTAGTACTATCTCTGGAATTTTCCCTTCCTATCTCACTTTCTCAACTTCATGTTGAAGACCTCTGACCTCTGTTTGGCATTGCCATAATGAAGTCTTGCCCAGAACTTTTTCAAAAGAGATTTTACAAACATTGAGAAAAATAGAGGATGGAAAGTAGTTTTAATTGATAAAACTGTTATGTTCACAAAGATAGATTTATAAAATATTAAAAGAAAGTACAAAAATGTTTTTTTTCTAAAAGTACAGCTCCTTTAAAATACAAACGCAGTCAGCAAGGGAATCCAGTTATGTTTTCTAAACTGGTAAAATCACAAGAGCAAGAAGTACAGTATATTCTAATATGATGATTATAAGAAATAAACTGCAGACCCACAGTGAAACTGGATTCAGGATTTCTACTGAAATATAACAGATGAGCTATAAACAAGGAGATAACTCATGCTTGACATATAGCATTCATCCCTGTTGGAAAATAGCTCTACTTACATATGTAGTACAATCATCTTTTGTTTCTTTTAAATGTTTTTTCTAAAAAAACTTAAAAAGAAATATGAAATAAATACAATGTTAAATAAGAATTTGTATCTTCTGCAGCGACCTAATATAAAATAGTGAAAGATAAAGCAAAATAATCAATTAAGTAAATACAGAATCAACAAAGAAATATTGTAGAGCAAATTAAGAAAGCAAATTGGGATAGGAGTGACAGCAAAAAGGCCACTAATATTGAATGGTCAAAAGATTAAGATTAACCTCTTCATTGACTCTTAAGGCAGAAGCACCAGATAATTAACATTAAATAGCATTGACAAGAAAGAAGTACATTAGGTAAAATGACCTTGGTCTAGGTCTTGCAACAAATCCTTTTTCAGTGTCTGCTTTTAGAGAAACTGACTTAAGGAGAGATTATAAAAGTTTGGGTTGATTTCTAGTAATTTTGTACATTTCCTCATATTTGTTATTTTCTTTGCACCTACCTTCCTTGTCCTGATCTGTTTCCCTATGGTAAATGTTAGTTTAAAAAAAATACTGGAAACAAGCAGTCAGAAACTGGAGATATGGGAAAAGATTATACCACACTTTGTATTCAACTTTGTTTGAGAATGAGGGAAGAAAGGTTGGGAAAATCAGATTCCAGAGAAGGCAGTTCAGAGATTTAACCAGAAAAATTAAAAGTCATGTGGCTATGTGTAGGGCCTGCAAAGGAAAGAGAAGGCGTGTGGACTTAGCCACGGGTTGCAATTGACATGGCTAAAGATTTACTTGGTTGGAGTTCTACCATGATCCTGTGGAAAGATGAATCAAGGTGAGGCAGTCTGCAATGTGGCAGAAATCAGGCATCTAGTGGTTTATCAGGGGCTCATAAAGATAATTATGTACATCAGAAAGGAACTAAGGAACACATACATATATTTAACTGAATGTCCTGAAATGCCTATATTGAATGGGATCACTATTCCCAATTTCTACAATATCACTTTATCCGATATTTGAAATCCCTTCTTATTTTCTCTTTAGTTCAAGATTCATGTTATTTATGTAACTTTATTTCACTAACATTTTTGGAGGCCAGTGAGTATTGGAGGTGGTGTAAGATGGGGTGCAAACAGCTGGGTATGATAAACAACATGATTTTTTTCAGACTCTGAATCTCCTCACATTTCTGAAGAAATCTCTAATGAGCTTGGTTTATTGTATAGATATTATTCTTTATTTGTTACAGGCCTACAAAAAGTAGCTTGAGACAAATAAAGAGAAAAACTATCCAGGAATAGCAAGGTCAATCCATTGCCCCGACACTCTCAGGAGAAATCCAGATCCTGAGTATTCTAATGAATACACTGATGGATATACAGTTTCTTCTAAACACATAGTAAGTACATCAGAGGCCAGAATCATTCAATGCTACTCCTACCTACTCTTTCAACTTATCACCTTAGTTCTATAAATGCCTTGGCAATCAGTAAATAGCCATTGGCCAGTTGGACATGATAGACCATTGTATTATGTAACCCTCAAAACAAATAACTCACAATCGGGTTCTCAATGTATATTTGTTTCACATTTTTTAAAAAATTGAAGTATAGTTGATGTGCTATCTTCTATGTTACAGGTGTACAATATAGTGTTTCACAATTTTTAAAGCTTATACTTCATTTATATTTATTATAAACTATTGGCTAAATACCCCATGTTGTACAATATATCCTTGTAGTTTATTTTATACCCAATAGGTTGTACCTCTTACTCCCCTACCCCTATATTGCCCCTCCCCCCCACACTGGTAACCACTAGTTTGTTCTCTATATCTGTGAGTCTACTTTTTTGTTACATTTACTAGTTTTTTGGTTTTTTTAACATTCCACATATAAGTGACATCATACAGTATTTGTGTTTCCCTGTCTGACTTATTTCACTTAGTGTACTACCTTCCAAGTACATCCATGCTGTTACAAATGACAAAATTTTATTCTTTTTTATGGCCTAGTAGTGTTCCATTATCTATAAATACCACATCTTCTTTATCCATTCATCTGTTGATGGACACTTAGATTGCTTCCATATCTTGGCAATTGTAAATGCTACTGTGAACATTAGGGTGTATGTACCTTTTTGAATTAGTGTCTTTGCTTCTTTGGATATA
Organism: Balaenoptera ricei; assembly: GCF_028023285.1. Lineage (NCBI taxonomy): Eukaryota > Metazoa > Chordata > Mammalia > Artiodactyla > Balaenopteridae > Balaenoptera > Balaenoptera ricei. Next base: position 69,423,839 of record NC_082641.1, read on the forward strand.
TACTCAGGAGTGGAATTGCTGGGTCATATGACAGTTCCATTTTCAGTTTTTTGAGGAACCGCCATACTGTTTTCCACAGTGTCTGCACCAATTTATATTCCCACCAACAGTGTACCAGGGGTCCCTTTTCTCCATATCCTTGCCAACATTTGTTATTTGTGTTCATTTTGATAATAGTCATTCTAACAGGTGTGATTTTCATTTGCATTTCCCTGATGATTAGCAATGTTGAGCATCTTTTCATGTGCCTGTTAGCCATCTGTATTTCCTTTTTGGAAAAATATCTATTATGGTCTTTTGCCCATTTTTTAACTGGGTCATTGGTTTTTTGGATGTTGAGTTGTATAAGGTGCTTATGTGTTGGATATTAACCCCATATCGGTCATATCATTTACAAATATTTTATCCCATTCAGTAGGTTGTCTTTTTGTTTTGTCAATGGTTTCCTTTGCTGCACAAAAGCTTTTAAGTTTAATTAGGTCCCATTTTTTTTTTTCTTTCATTTTCTTTTTTCAGGAGACAGATCTAAAAAAGTATTACTACGATTTATGTCAAAGAGTGTTCTGCCTATGTTTTCTTCTAGGAGTTTGATGGTTTCTGGTTTTACATTTAGGTCTTTCATCCATTTTAACGTTATTTTTGTATATGGTATCAGAGAATGTTCTAATTTCATTCTTTTACATATAGCTTCCCACTTTACAGCACCACTTATTGAAAAGATGGTCTTTTCTTCATTGTATGTTCTTGCCTCCTTTGTCATAGATTAATTTACCATAAGTGGGTGGGTTTATTTCTGGGCTCTCTATTCGGTTCCATTGATCTTGGTTGTAATGTTTAACTGATAGCATTCATCCTAGGTGCAGCTAATATTGTATTTTCTAAGAAACATATAACATAATTAACTTTAGATACTTCAAATGAAACTTAGAGATTTTCATACATGATCAAAATCAAATATTCCATATAAAATATTGGCTTTATATGTGGATTATAAAATTTAGGAGAAATATCTCTAGCACATGAGGAATCATTTTCCTACATAATTCATGATTACTAACAAGGAAGAAGACATACTACTAAAGAAGAGCTTATTAATCATTAATAATCAGTTTACCCCTTAATTTTAAAATATCTTATATATTCAAAAAGTAAAAAATAGTGCAAAATCAATAAGAAAATATTCAAATATATAACAGTATATAAAGTGAGAGATGAAAGACCCTCCTACCTCTAAGAAATTAACACTGATTGACATTCAGATATGTGTACTTCAGGATAATTTTCCAAGTCCATGTATACATTATTTTAAATTATGCTTTAACAATTGCATAACATTTCATTCTATCAAAGAACAGTAATTGTTTAATCTTCTATTGATGGTCTTCTAAATTATTTCCAATATTGTTTATATATATATTCAATAAGCACATTTTCAGGTATAAAACAATACATAAAATATGTAAAATATATTTATAGAGTTTTATATACCTTACATAATCTATCTAAGTGTGTATTTTATACATGTTATATAATAATATATGTTTATTCATTATAACTTGCACATGCATGTATATATCTTGCTTCTCTTAAAATGTCTTCTAAGTACATAATAGAAAGCCAAATTGAGTGTCCTGTATAAAAACGTATTTTGTTACAGAACTCCATTATCTTCTTTTATCTATGGAAAGAAAAATTACTATTTTTTACAGATAAATGTCATTACACTTAAAGCAAGAAACAAATGATTTCCAAATAGCCTTGTTCAAGGAGAGTAACAACAGATTTTCTGCAAGATCATAATCTTCTAAATATGTTTATTTCACTAAATACCATGATTCACATCTCTTGGGTAGTGCACTTACTTATAATGAAGAATAAATCAGGTTAAAATTACTATAAATCAGGTTTCTGCAGATGGATTTCTCTAGCTTTAGAAATGCTAATATGAGCACCTGCTTCATTTTATCAAGATGGTTTAAGTTAATCTACAGATGTTATTTTTCCACTGCATACTATTTGGGAAATGATTGTGATTGGGAGACTGTCACTTTGATATTGGAGAAGTGATACCACCTGTTTTCTAGGGGAGTACATAAAGGAATACTTTCCTCTGAAGGAACAGCCACCAAATATATTAAAATGTATCAATGTGAGATTAATATATCATACTTTTTGTTGGATTGAAATAATAAGAGACTATGAAAGCCATATTTAAGAAAAATATCACATAATTAGAAAAGAAGGATTAAAATAAGTTAAAAATAATAGGAAGCTAAATAGTGAATATAAATATTTTTATGATCATTTGGAGCTGCTTTTCCATATTTTTCAATATAGGAAAAACTTAACTCTGCCATTTTTCTCAAAGGAAATCAAAATGTATCAAAGAAATGATATGTTAAAAATAATTCAGTTCATGGATATTTTTCATGTTTAGTAGAAGATGAATACTAGAAATTTAGAGATTTTATGCATGATGCCATAACCATAGATCAGCATTAAGGAATCTGTCAGTGTTTCTTCATCTTTGCCTATGTTATTTTAAACAAAGACTTAGTAAAAAAGAATGATAATTTGTTCTGTGCATGAGTAATAGTCCATGATTAATCGTAAGAACTGCCAATATTCCAAGGTCCTTATGAAGCCAATTTAATGGACTTTGGATAATTCACTATATGAAACATATGTTCTTTCTTTTGTACACTTCTAAATATATTTGTTCTTTATTTTTTTATAACCATTTTTGAAATATCCGTATGCGTATACAATGTTAATACAATAATAATATTGACCCTTTTGAACATTTAATTTACACTCTGTCTGAAGTATATTCATGCATATGGTGTGAGGTTGGGGTTAGACTCATTTATTTTTAATGAGAATATCCAATTGATTCACAATAATATATCGAAAAGATATCCTTTATCCCTGCCTCACAGTGTTACTTCTATCATAAATTATATGATTCTAAATGTGCAAACCTGTTTCTGAATTTCTTATTCTGTTTCATCTCTTTGCTTATTCTTTCACCAATACCACACTGTCCTAAGTATTGTACATTTATAATTATTTATGAAATTATTATAATAATTATATTCTAATGTAATGTAAATTCTTCAACTTTATTCATCTTCTTCAACATGCTCTGAGCTATTCTAGATCCTTTGTATCTCCATATAAATTATAGCATCACCTGGTCAATTTGCACTCATAAAAAATACTTGCTAGAAATTTGATTGGTATTACATTGAACTGTAGATCAATTTGTGAAAAACTGACCTCTTTACAATATTTAGTTTACCAATCTATAGCCATAATATATCCCTCCAATTAATCAGGTTTCTATAATTTATCTTAATCTGTTCTGTTGTTTTCAGTGAGAAGACTTTTTTTTTCACAAAATGTTCATATTTCTTTTTTTTCTTTTAAGAGAAGACTTACCCAGCTGTATCTTTTATAATTATTTCTAGGCATTTGATATTTCAAAAACTATTGTTAATAGTATATTCCTTAAATTTAATTTTTTGTCTATCTATAAAATACTATGATTTTTAAAATATATTTGAACTTATACCAAATTTGCTAATTTTACTTGTGAATTCTAATATGTTGTTTAGAAACTGATTTGATTTTTATATGCACACAATAATATCTGAAAATAACCATTTTTTTCTTCCTTCCATATACCTATTTGTTTTTCTTGCATTACTTTACTTAATAAAACCTTCTGTACAAGATTAAAAAGAAATATTGATAACAAATATCCTTGCCTCCTCTCAGACTTCATGAGCAAGCTTTTAATATTTTGCTTTTAAGTATAATATTTGCTATAAAATTTCTGTATATCCTCTTTATTAAGTTAAGGAAGTTCCCTATTATATATAATTTGCTAAGAGGGTTCTCATCAATGAGTATTGAATTATATTAAAAGCTTTTTCTGCATCTATTGAGATAAGTATAAGGTTTTTCTTCTTTATTCTGTTAACTTGGTGAATTACACTAGTTGGTATTCAAATGCTAAATTAAACATGAATTCCTGGAAAGTGATGTCAGCAAGATGGCAACACAGATAATTTCCAGCTTTAGACAAGCAGACCAACTAGCAACTATCTATAGACAAGATTCATTGTGAAAAATCTCAGAACTGAGGGGGTGGGGGGTGAAGCTGAAGATGGAGAAGTACTGCATTAGAAAGATAAGAGGAGTTGTTTTACTTTGACCACATTGCCACTCCCCCCAGGCCAGCTCAGTGTCTCACTGAGATGCACCCCCCTCCCAAAGCCTACTGTTTCTCCAGTGGGAAAAAGAGAGCCCAACTGGACATCAAGCTTCACCAGCATTGTGGAACACTTCCTGTGAAGCTCACTCCAGTCTCACTTAATGGGGATTACTGTGGGAACCTGCGGTACTCAACCAGGGGAAATCAGATAGAGGTGAAGGGAGGTTGGGCTTATAGTAACCAGTGCTCAGATCTTGGCCTACTGAGTTTCACCTTGTAGCAGTACCACTGAGTAGAGATCCCAGCCAGCAACTCTGTCCTTCTACAGAACCAAATCAGTGGCCCAGTCTGGCCGGGGAGCTCAGTTGGCAGTCTGCCTGATTTAGATCCCCAACCAGTGGACCATATCAGCCACCAGGAAGACCATTCCATGGCACTACCTATGCAGGAAGCAAGCACAGTCCCACCCAACTTCTCAGTGTAGTCCTCCAGTCTCACTGCTCCAGGAAGCAAGGCCATAGACACCCTGCAGCCGCAAGGCACACCTATGGCCTGCCTGGGCAAGGAGCCAAACCAGCATTTCTAACCAACTGTTGAGCCTAGCCTCTGGACCCACATAACCAGGGAGCTTGAACAGTGACCCTGAGCAGACTTGAAGCCCAGTTTGAGGTAGCGCTCAGCCACAGAGCCCAGCCTACAGCCTCACCTAACAGAGGAGCCCAGCACAAAAGCCAGCCCATTTGGTGAACACAGCCTGCAGCCTTGCCCAGTTAGGAGCCCAGCCAATGACCCAGGCCACTTGCAGAGCCCATCCTCTGGCCCCACCCAGCCAGGAAGTTGAACAGTGACTCTGCCCAACCATTGAGTGCAATCCAGCCATCCAATTGTGGGCACAGCTGAAGGCCCCATCAAATCAGAGTGTACTGGCTGTGACCTCACCCCAAAGCAGAGCACAGTCCATGGCCTACTTGATCACAAAGACCAGTCTATGTCCCTGCCCAACTTCAGGGCACAGCCTGTGGCCATAACTGAATGCAGAGTCCAGCCAGCAGCACCATCTGGTTGGGAAGCACAGCCTAAATTCTCACTCCACCAGGAGAGATTATCCAATCACAGAATCCAACCAGTGGCATTGCATTGCCACGAAACACAGCCTGCAACCCCACCAACCAGAGGTGATTCAAGAAAATGAAAAGACAACACTTAGAATGGGAGAAAATACTTGCAAATCATTTATCTGATGAGGAGCTAATATCCAAAATACATAAACACTCATACAACTCAATAGCAAAAAAAAAAAAAAAAAAAAAATACCCAAACAATTCAATTTTTCAAAATGGGCAAAGACCTGAATAGATCATTTTGCAAAGAAGATATGCAAATGGCCATCAGATATATGAAAAGATGCTCAACATCACCGATCATCAGGAAAATGCAAATCAAAACCACAATGTGATATCATTTCATACCTGTTAGAGTAGCTATTATCAAAAAGACAAGACAATGAATATTGGAGAGGATATGGAGAAAAGCGAAACCTTGTACACTGTTGGTGGGAATGTAAATTGGTTCAGTGACTATGGAAAACAGTATGGAGGCGCCTCAGAAAAACTAAAAATAGAACTACCATATGATCCAGCAATCCCACTGTTGGGTATATATCCAAAGGAAATGAAATTACTATCTTGAGGACTTATCCATATCCTCATGTTCACTGTAGCATTATTTACAGTAGCCAAGATATAGCTAGAGATGAATAGATAAAGAAAATGTGGTACATACATATACACAAAGGAATGTTATCAACCATAAACAGAAAGAAATCTTGCCATTTGCAACAACACAGATGAAACTTTAGGGTATTATGCTAAGGGAAATAAGACAGAGAAAGGCAAATACTGTATGATCACACTTATATGTGGAATCCAAAAGAAATTGAACACATAGAAATATGAGTATTGGTGGTTGTCAGAGGCAAAGGAGTGGGGAAAATATGTGAATGTGGTCCATGGGTACAAACATACAGTTATAATATGAATGAGTTCTGGTGATCTAATGTACAGCATGGTGACTATAGTTATCAATACTGCATTGTATAGTTGTTGTACAACACTGTATTTTATTGAAAGTTGCAAAGACAGTAAATCTTAATAGTTCTCATCACACATACACACAGGAAACAGTCACAATGTGAGGCGACACGTGTGTTAACTAACATTATTGTGGTAATCATTTCACGATGTATATCATATTGTCACATTGTGCCCCTTAAACTAATACAATGTTATATGTTAACGTATTTCAGTAAAGCTGGAAAAAAATACATTTCTGAAAGAAATCTCCTTGTGTATGATGTATTATCCTGTTCCTATTTCACAGAATTTGATTTGCTTCTGTTTAGGATTTGATTTTTAAAACTTTCTGCATGCATATTAATGAGAGAGATCAACCTATAAATGGTCTTTTTTGTAGTATACTTTGCCCCTTTCATACCTTTTTAAAGATTGTATATTACAAAAACATTTAAAATCCTCACTGCCATGGCTACCATACACACATTCATACATTCATTCATTCAAAAAACTTTTGTTGAGAGTTCATTTATATCTGGCACTGAAATAGCTTCATATTTAATAACATATTTACATCTCACAGTAATGTTATGAAGTATTTTTAATTTCTCCAGTTTTAAAAAGAAGAAAAATGTTATGTAAAACTGTCTCAAGACTGCACAGCTCATAGGTGGTGGGCCAGCTCTTCAAAGAACATTGTAATTAGCTTAATGCCTGGGACACACTAGGCATAGTATAATGTAAACATAGCTGGCAGGAAGGGAGAGAAGAAAAGTGAAAGAAAGGAAAAAGAAAGGCTGGAAAAAAATGGTTAAAAATAATTTAACATTTTTAAAGTAAAAGATGCAAATTATTCAAAAATTATAAGCAAGATTTCACAACTAAACTAAAATATATGCACATAATGACTAAGTTTACCCTAATTGCTGCTTTTGTTTACGTATCATTCTATAAAATTCATCATCTATTAGAGGTATATTTACACTAATGCCTTGGTAGTTCATACTTATTCAAATTGAAGAAGTTACCCATTGAGAAAAAACATTACTGTGTAGAAAAAATTCAACAAGTTCGTCTTTCAGATATCTCCCAGGTGCTTCTGATTTTATATTTCTTGTTTCCAAATCCTTTTCTCATTTCACTAAACAGAAAGTATGTTTATTTTATGGTTGAGGATTTTGCCTTATTTAACACTATTCAACACTTGCCTTACTTAAAATAGTTCCCTGTAAATTATATCCCCCAATTAAAGAAAGATTTTGTGAACTTTAAAATTATATTGGAGGTTCTTATTCTGGGCAGTAAATTGTTTCACAAAATTATATGTATGTGAACAATTTCTTTATTTTTGATAATTGTCAAAACCACAGGAGTCTAGAATTAAGTCTTTTGAAGACGGAAAGTTGTGTGAAGATTTCCGTCAGGATGATAACTACCTAATGACTTTGCTTTAGTATATATGCAGTTTGAAAATCAAAATAAGTCTAACATCTTAGAAAAAGAGCAGCAGGGTTAAGCTTTCCTCACACATCCACTATCTCTTACAGCAAATTAACAAATTTATAGGTGTTGGGAAGATGTTAAATGAGCTTGCTCTACATTTTTTCTACTCTTTGATTAATTAAGTACAATTCATTTGGAAGAAAATTAAAAACTGATGTTTGTTTTGCCCTTCAAAAATTATTCAGGAAAAACATATTTACAGCTTGGTGCACTGCATTACCAATTCTAATATGGTCGGTCCCAGACAAACCAGGATTGGAATCCTGGTCCCAACACTTAACTATCCCTGAGAGCCTGAGTAATTTCACCTAACTGTTTTTATGGTGAGTTTTCATCCATAAAAGGGGATTAATACCTCCCTAGGCAAAGTTAGTGTGGACAATAAGTAAGATCAAGTGCTCCTGACACTGCCCAGTTCCTAGCAGGTGCCCTTGCACCCTCAGAGGGAGTTAGGCAATATTGTGAATAGGTTAAATTACAATCTGGCATCATGCTGCCTAAATTTATAGATTGATTTCTACACTTCCTGGCTCAGTGACCTTGGGCAAGCAACAAACTCCCTCAGCCTGAGTTTTCTTATTTTTTAAATAAGGGTAATAATACTGCATGCCTTGTGGTAGATGTTGTGATGTTTAAATGAAATAATTTATGTAAAGCATTGTTGAATTAAACAAGGAGGCCATTAGAGTGAGGTGTTTCTAACACCTTATCATCCAAAATAAGGAAATCCTAAGGCTGTAAATGCCTCAAGGTTAAGGATCAAAATCTAAGGACAACTAATCACAAAGAACCAACTAATCTTTTCCAAATAATGCAACCACTTAAGCGATAGACAATCAAATCCTTTCTTTACTCCTCCCTCTAGTTTATAGAAGCCCCCACCCACCCCCCTGCTTCTGTCCATAGAATGCTCCTAACCACTTCCCACTTCTGGTTTGGCAGTGCCTCATTCAAATGGATTTTTGCTCAGATAAACTCTTAAAATTTTTAACATAACTCAGTTTGTCTTTTAACAACACTGAGCAAAATTCCTGGCACACTGGATGTGTTCAATAAATGTTAGTGGTTACTATTACTCCCTCTCTTTCTCAAGGTTTAAAGGTGGGAAATGAGCAAACTGCTGTTATTTATTCACTCACAATCTAAAGCAAGAAAAAATCTGGAGGCATTAATTCCTTGAAATCATTACATTCTTACCTAGTAATATTAGATTTATTTTATTTATATTTTATAACTTGGTAAAATTAAATGACTTTAAAATGTTAAAATAGGAAAAAATTCTAGACATATGTATTAAGAGAAAGAAAGATTCCTATTTGTTATCTGCTACTGAATGTTTCTTAGGTATCTTATTGCCTTAGGTAATTTGTAAAAGCAATTGAAATAATTTTGAAAGGCTGGGCTTGTTCTAATGAAATTGAATGCTCATCAAGAAAAGGTAGAAAGGTAGAGTATTGTTTTTGTAATTGTTCAATTCCTAGAAAGTATAATTGATATAAAATTTTTGTATATAATATGTAAAATATAATATAAATATAATTTTCAAATAGCATATTACAGGAGATTATATGTATGAGAGTATAAGTACAATACTGGCAATTACATATAGATAGATATCTACAGGCAAATGGTCAGTTTATATTCAAATAGAAAATAAGATTACATGATAAAGTGAAATAGAGAGGATCCCCATCTAAATTTGCAATGGTGTAATAAACTAACAAACAAAATAAACAAAGACAAACCATCCTTAAAAATATTTACAAAGATTCATAATAATGCCTTAAGTATTGCTCTATATGTACATACTGCCAAATGAAATTCAGCAAAATACATATTGTCCAAACCTAATTCCTTAGGAAAATCCAAATCATTTTTTAAAAACATCAGAAAGAGTAAGATGAACTTAAAAAATACCCAGTTGATATTATAGGTTGCTATGATACCTTCACTTACCCTTCTGCTATACAGTATATGTCTAATGGATATTTGCTGGATAAATGAATGATTTTAGCAAACTTGTTCCATGTTAGGTATCATATTTGTACTTTTAAATTGGAAACCAGTATGGTCTACAATATTTTTGTATAATTTGCTTTCCTCTGGGTAAAATACACATGAAAATTAAATATTAGTTTCTTCAGTGTGCACTAGCAGCTTCTGCTATGAAACTAACACTTTTGCTCTCGAACAAGAACTTTCTTATTCAACATTGAGACCCTTTTATATTTTTGGCTTATAAGTATATGGGAGTTCTGTCTTCCATCCTAACAGCCAGACTTTTGATCTATTACTTCAAATACTTTCTTTCAAGAATTTTCCCAACAAAATACAAAACATTAGCATGTTACCTATGACTGTTTTTTTTAGAGGTAGGATATGTAGAAAAGCCTTATATTTCCCAGTTTTCTAAATTATTAAAAGCATATTCTCCTGCATCCTGAGATTTCCACAATACAAACATACATTTCTGTATTTATTGATGAAAAATATATGTCTTGTGAATAATTAATTTAGGCAGAATAAATCTCCAGTACCTTTGGCAACAGAACAACCTATACATCCATCTTAGCATCTTAGACAAAGTGTCTTCCTTATCTTCTTGAAGTTGTCAAACTTCAAAAGTGGTGGTGAGGGTATGCCAGATAAAGTACAAATTCCATCTGAGTTTATGCTACTATTCCTCGATGAAAATTTAGAGCATACTTCACACTGAGAGAGAAAATATTAGTTCAGTATTGACAATGACTCCTCTTTTACCAACTTATCAATATAGTAGTTAAGAATCTGGTTTCTAAAGTCATACTGTCTAGTTCAGGTTCTGCTCTTCCTAGAATTTGGCAAGTTGCCTATCCTCCATGTGCCTCAGTTTCCTTGTCCATAAAATGATGATGGTAATAATTACTACCTATATTTATTCAGGATCTTCTATGCACCAGTAAGTGTTTTCATCCCTTGGGATACAGTAGTCAACGAAAGAGATACGGTAAACTGTATTTCTGTTCACTAAAATGTAGCCCCCAGTGTGTGATTTCACACATTGTAACTTACTACTCGGGAAAAAAAGAACCTTTCGGATATATAGGTATAGTATGAGCTATGGTATCAATCGGGTTCTTAGGTTTTATCGTATGAGCTCACCATATATTCACAACGGGTATGGACGTTGACACATGAGCATACTTTACATCACCCAATATAATTATTGCTATCCCTACAGGAGTAAGAGTATTTAGCTGACTGGCAACACTTCACGGAGGCAATATTAAATGATCGCCAGCCCTGATGTGAGCCTTAGGTTTCATTTTCCTTTTCACAGTCGGCGGACTGCAGGTATTGTCCTAGCTAATTCGTCATTAGACATTGTCCTTCATGATAACTACTATGTAGTCACACACTTTCACTACGTGCTCTCAATGGGAGCTGCTTTTGCTATTATAGGGGGGCTTGTACACTGATTTCCACTATTCTCACGATATACACTCAACTCAACATGAGCAAAAATTCACTTTGTGATTATATTTGTGGGTGTCAACCTAACCTTCTTCCCACAACATTTCCTAAGCTTATCTGGCATGCCTTGATGATACTCCCATGATCCAGACGCCTACACAACATGAAATATCATTTCATCAATAGGTTCATTCATCTAGTGCTGTTGAATTCAGGCATGGCCATCTGACATTCTTTGCCTAAAAAAATATAAGTGGCAGTGACATGTGTCTCTTTAGAAGCTTTAATCCTCAGTGAGCAATTTATCATACTTGCTTTTCCCAGCCTTTGTGATTATGGAAGCATGTTTGGAGATGAAATCTCTGGATTTCTAGATTCCTGAGTGACTATATTGTATAGGACTTTCTGTAAATTCATAGTATAATATTACAAGAGAAAAAAATAGACTTTACTGTTTTCAGCCATTGGAATTTGGGGTTGTTTGTTACTGCAGCATAATCTAGCCTATTCTGACTGTTAAAACAAAATATCTGTACTTGAGAAGTACTCATTGTAGTTAGAAGAGACAAACAAGAGGAAAATAAAACATAATAAGTACGGCACCTAATGTGATAGAAGGTAATAAACACTATGGAATTAAAAATAGTACAGTAGGTAAGAAGTAAGGATTAATTCAGATTAAAGGGGCAAAGAAAGTTGGGAGGATGCAGGTTATGGAACTAATTAGGGAGGTCAACTAATTAATGATCTCTGAGCCCTTAGTAAAATTTCTGATACATAATAAGCCTCAAAAAAGTTATTTATTTTTACATTATCTAGATTTAATATAATGGATTTGTTGACTATATAGTACTACTTTTTGATCTTTTTCTTCCGATAACTTTTATTAAAATTTAAGGCAAATCCTTACATGATAGTTCAGAAGCTAGGGTGGATAACATTAAACTCCCAGGTTTCTGAACCTTACGTATTTAGCTTCAGAGCATACAAATCTTATTAATATTAGGTCTTAAGGCATCGATGTTACCATACTTGTGCTATGGGGAGAATTATTTTTAATGCCACTGAGAAAATCCAGGTGCAACATGCTTGTTAATTCACACTACACATTTATCTGCTTGGCAGGAAGAGCCTGTAAGGAAACTTGGCATGTTAATGTTGCTATAATGCACCTTTCTTCACCCCGCTGTCAGTGGCAGTACTGCATATGAAAGCAAAAACAGTGAAAGAGAAAGAACATTTCCTAAGTTAAGTTTGCTTTTCCTTGTTATACCCAAGCTTGAATCAGAGGGGTTTTGTAATAAATATGGAATCATCTTCAAAGTAATATTTTAAAGGTAAATGCAGTTTGTGAATTAAAGGAATAATTTCCATTAAGAAAATGATAGAGATAAATAAATCACTTTTAGATATTGAAAATAGAATTTGTAATTTAAAAATTAATATTTCAAACTAAAATTCTATTTTCCTCAAGTTTTACCAATCATATTAGTGAAGTTGTTAAACCATTCTACTTCCCAAAATCAAAACGTAGGAAAGTTTCCTTTTCTATTGAAAATACTAGAGTCCTTGATTCAGAAACAGAAAATATCTCCAAAGATAAGGATAAAACTTTTACCTTGTATTTCTAGAAACTTACAACATTGGTGTTATTTATTGACAGGTCATAGTTATGAAAGGAATAATAAAAGATACAAATGTATATTTACTCATTACAAATAAAACACCTCCCCATAATTAATGCATAAAATATCAAATCAATATTTATACTCTTCCTATGTGGAAATATGTTATTCCTAACCAGTATTCTTTTCACTGTGTGATGGAAAACACCATCTGGGTCCATGGTTTGACTTTCTAAAGGTAAAATAGAACATCAGTTAAAAAAATAAAAAAGAAGAAGAAGAAGCATGGCCATTTCAATTTTCCTTACTTCCAAGCAATCTCTTTCCACATAAATTTAATCAATCAAGAAAAGAGAAAATTAATCAAGTAGCTGACCATTTTAGCCAGTCCAGTGATCTTTCTAACCTATTAATAAACTTGCCTCTAATAGTAGTTAGCCAAATAGTTAGGATTTTTATAAGTGAAGTATATTTACATAATAGTGCTACTGTTCATCCAGGAATACTTACTTGAATCTGTACAAGAAACGTCAAAAAGATGTTGAGCTGCTAGTTCATTTCATTCTTTCATTCATTGCAAATATTTATTATACCTGGAAGACTTACCAGGCACTACTAAAGGAACTAATAAACAAGACAAAAAAGGTCTCTGCTTTTGTGGAGCTTTCAATCTAGAGATGAGTAGACAAAAAATAAACAAGTGACCGAACAAATGATCAAGTTATTCTAGATAGAAATGAGTGCAATAAATAAAATATACTGATACTAGGATGATGTTGTAGAGAATTAGCTTTGGTGGAGGCAGACTGAAAAGTAAGTCAGGAAAAGTACTTCTCAGAAACCAATGTGATAGGAGGATATTTGAGCTAAAATATAAATGACAAAAACAACATACCCTTACAAATATTGGTGGGCATAGCATTCTTAGTATAGGAATAACTAATCTAAAGACCCTAGGTAGAATAAACTTGGTTTACTTGAGGAATAGAAAGGGCAGTAAGACTAGAGTATGGTAAAGTAGCCAGACAGTGAAAGGAGATGAGGTCAGAGCCAAAGAAAGACCAGATCGTGAAGACTTAGAGACAATGATAAGCTATGAAGGGAAACCATGGTAAATTTTTGTTCTTTTGTTTGTTTTGTTTCACTTTGTTTGAATGCAGAGAATGACATAACATAAATATATATATAGTTTTTTATACTTATTTTGATTACCGTTGAGAGTCAATTAATAAAAAGCCAAAAACAGAAAGTAGGAAAATAGTCTGGAATGTACCAAATGAGAGAAAGTGGAGATGGGAAGACATGGAAAGATAGATTCAGGATATGTTTATAGACAGAGCCATAGAATTTGATGGAGATTGAGCTCATGAGAAAAAAAGAAGATACCAAAAATGCTACAGTAGGTTGGGGTTGGGCAACTGAATGGAAGTTGATGCTATTTAAAAGAAATAAAACAGCTAAAAACAACAACAACAACAACAACAACAACAAAAAACAGCTAAAGTATCAAGTATCTGGTAAGAGTTGAGGACTCTTCTTGATTTTAAAGATTTGGCTCATTAAAAAGTTAGCCACTTAGGGGCTTCCCTGGTGGCTCAGTGGTTGAGAATCTGCCTGCCAATGCAGGGGACACGGGTTTGAGCCCTGGTCTGGGAAGATCCTGCATGCCGCGGAGCGGCTGGGCCCGTGAGCCACAACTACTGAGCCTGCGCGTCTGGAGCCTGTGCTCCGCAACAAGAGAGGCTGCGATAGTGAGAGGCCCGCGCACTGCGATGAAGAGCGGACCCCACTTGCCACAACTAGAGAAAGCCCTCTCACAGAAATGAAGACCCAACACAGCCATAAATAAATAAATAAAAATTTAGTTACTTAGTCATTTAGCCACTTCAAAGATTTAACTAATTTAATCTTCATAACAGTTCTATGAATTGAGTACTATTTGATTCCCATTTATGAATTAGGAAATTGAAACACAGAGAGAGAACTTCATACAAGTACTTAGTACAAGTAGCTTGTATTAAGTCATACAGCTAGAATCAACACAAGGAAGGTTACACTATACAGTTGACTCTTGAACAACACAGGAGTTTGAGGCACCAATTTACGCACAGTGGAAAATCAACGTATAACTTTGCAGTTGGTTCTCTGTATCCAGGGTTTCACATTCTTGGGTTTAACTAACCAGGGATTGTGTAGTACCTTCTGATAGTTTTTTGTTGGTTGTTTTAAGCTGCTAAATTTGGAGGGTAATTTATTATGTGACAATTGGTAACTAATACATAAGAAGTATTTTTTAACTTAAAAAAAAAAAATTTAAAGGAAATTGATACCATAGAGAAGAGGATTGTAATTTTTAAATCATAAATCATTTATATTGACAAGAATTAAAATGAGATTAAGCTCTTTTATGATGCCTAAAACACACATGACACTGTGGCATTCTTTTGGCGGTATATCTTTGCATAAATTCATAATTTACTATTAACCTATACACAAGAAAATTAACCAATAAAGAATCCAAAGAGTTTAATTTGGTAAACAAAATTATTATAGTTATTTTTAATTTCCTCTTTTATGGTGGTAGTAGTGTGTTTTTAAAGCAGTTACCTATCTCTAGAAAATATGTGTGTGGAACTATAAAATGGGTATATGTGTTAAAGATGTATGTTTTTGGAGTTATGAGGTCAGGTGATACACAGCATAAATACTAAGAAGTTACAAATCACACGTACACAGACACGCACAGATATACCCCAAAATAATAATTATTATATATATATATATATATATATATATATATATATATATATACCTCTGAAGTCATGTTTCCTGAGCTGAATATCCCAAATTTAGAAGATTTTGTTAGAGAGCTGAAAATGGACTGTTATATTGAACTGACCTAGAAGATAAAGTGAATTAACTTGGATTAATAACATTAAAAGGGAACAGTCTATCCTTTGTACAGTGGTATTTCCTGATATTCTAAAGGAAAGTGCTTTAGCCCTTTAGCACTAAATTCAATTTCCTATCTTGAAAAGGAGAGACCTGAGGACACATATCTACTCCTTACATGAAATTTAGACACTTTGCAGTTTTCCAAATCCCTGGAAAATAGTATCATATCCCTGATAGAAACTCTAAGTTCCTTTAAAGGGGGATTAAAGAGAGTGAGTCACTTAAAATGGTGGTTTAATTTCTACTTTGTTCTGCATGTTTATATATATTAACTGCATATAAATAAATATTTCAACATAAAATTGTTTACAATATCCATATATTTTAACTTGTATAAGTATCTCAAATTTAAAATATGGGCATGTAAGTTCAAATTAAATTCTTTTTAAAAACATTTCTCAGAAACGAATTGCCGATATAAAAACTTTCTCTCTAAAATCTAGAAAATACCATTTTCCTCCTTCATTTTTAAGCCAAAGAAAATAAACACGCCTTATGATAGAAATTGCAGCAGACACAAATCACTTACGTGATAAACAGAAGACTTGTACCAACCAGAAATCATCATTAGAGGAGCAATTTCTTATTAGTTCCCTCTTTCTGTACTTAAGTAGATACATTTTTCTTAATAAGAACAGCTTAACTGATGTAATAGATTTTTAATGGCTAGGCAGGCTCACCCTTCCTAGGAAAGATTTATTCTGCTGAATCAGATAGGGTTCTTGATAGCAAGTAATAGTATTTGACTCTGGATCTCAAGTCAAAAAAAGGAATTTGTTGGATGGATTGTAAGGAATTTATTCGATAAAGCCCATTGGGCCAGGTTTGGAAAACAAGGAGGCATCAAGACAATTCTGAATGGTGAAGGAGCAGGAAATGAGACTACCATCTTTAGCAGAAGCAGTCTGTTCTGGACACTGCTGCTGCAAGTCATTATTATGGTGGAAACTGAAACAACTGAATTCTGACCATTAACATTCCAGGTCCTGAGTTGGAGAATGATTGGCAGGACTTAAATGACATGCCAATACTCTTTCTCCCTAGGGGCAAGGAATGGAGCATCTGACTCTCTGGTTTTGATATTGGAGAAAACTGTACTAAGACTACACATATTGAGAAGTTCCCTAGTATGTATGTGTGTGGGTGTGTGTGTGTGTGTGTGTGTGTGTGTAATATGAGATCTTATGTGGGGCAAACAAAGCAAAAAAAACAAATTATCAAACAAAAACTAGCTCGTATTCTCTCACCCCTTTTAATAATAATAGGACTTCATGAAGGATTACTCTACTATATGTTTCTGCTGTTAGAAGAATTTCACTACTGGATTGATATGCAGAGATTGATTTTATTAGGTAAATGGATAAACAGCTATTTAATGTGTTTCCCATTCTGAATGTACTTAAATGCTGCACAGGCCCTGATCTTGAGGGGAGAACTGTGATGATTAAATTCTCATTATTAGGTGGCATCTTTACATACATTGCCTAATCTTTTTTTCTGTGTGTGTTTACTGAATTAATTTTAATTGTCAAATATCTAAACATTTTGCTAATAATAGGTAGTTTTTTCCTCCCTCTCCTACTTGCTTTCTAGTCACACATACCACTATTCTTTTCATAAGCACTTCTGGACTCTCGTTTGTCCACTGGGTTTACATCTCTTCATTTCTTTACCCCGCCAATATGCTGGCAGTAACACTGTAAATGATTCAAGCACAATAGCTCTCTGCTCTTTGCTACCCCACAGCATGATTTTGATCTATACCCATAAAATAAAAATAATGCATAACAAGCACTGGAAGAGAAAAGTCCTTTAAAGGCACAGAAATGATTTTTGTTGGGAATGGGAAAGAGCATGGGAAAGGGGAAAATACAAAAGAAAAAGCCCTGTAGTCACTCCCCTATTCCCGTTTTCATATTGGGTTTATTAAATGTAGTTCCAACTCAAGACAACTATATTTCACAGTAAATTACAGTCTGCCTTAAGACTTGGCACAATAATACCAAGAAATTGCAGAGTTGTTTATTGATCAGTGGACAGCAAATATTTAACTTCAGGGGAAAAAATCAAAACTGAATTAAAGTCTCACCAGCTTTTGCCAGGGCCTCCATCTGAAAAGCATTATTAGCCTCAAATTGATGGAATTGATGACTGGATTCACAGAGCACATTCAAATAACAGAGACCTTTTCCTCAGAGGCAATATTCTCTAAGGAGTCTGAGAAATTTCCAGCAAATTTGTAATATTTTCGCGATGCCTGCTGGAGAGTGTAGTTCTCTACTTGTTCAAGAAAAAAGCCTGCCAAAGCCTCACTAAAGTATCAAATTAAGATTTCAGTCTTGCTTTAGGATTTAAAGGCCAAAAACAAAATTTTTTTTAACTGTTCATATTCAGTGTAACCTCCATTTTCAAAAGAAGCAAATTATCTCATTCTGAGTTTAGCTACTATTAAAAAAATTATTTAGTTTTTTTTTTTAACATCTTTACTGGAGTATAATTGCTTTAAAATGGTGTGTTAGTTTCTGCTTTATAACAAAGTGAATCAACTATACATATACATATATCCCCATATCTCCTCTCTCTTGCGACTCCCTCCCACCCTCCCTATCCCACTTCTCTAGGTGGTCACAAAGCACCAAGCTGATCTCCCTGTGCTATGTGGCTGCTTCCCACTAGCTATCTATTTTACATTTGGCAGTGTATATATGTCCATGCCACTCTCTCACTTCGTCCTAACTTACCCTTCCTCCTCCCCGTGTCCTCAAGTCCATTCTCGGCATCTGCATCTTTATTCCTGTCCTGCCCCTAGTTTCTTCAGAACCTTTTTTTTTTTTTTTTTTAGGTTCCATATATATGTGTTAGCATACGATATTTGTTTTTCTCTTTCTGACTTACTTCACTCGGTATGACAGACTCTAGGTCCATCCACCTCCCTACAAATAACTCAATTTCGTTTCTTTTTATGGCTGAGTGATATTGCATTGTATATATGTGCCACATCTTCTTTAGACATTCATCTGTCAGTAGACACTTAGGTTGCTTCCATGTCCTGGCTATTGTAAACAGAGCTGCAATGAACATTGTGGTACATGACTCTTTTCGAATAATGGTTTACTCAGGTTATATGCCCAGTAGTGGGAATGTGGGGTCGTATGGTATTTCTATTTTCAGTTTTTTAGTGAACCTCCATACTGTTCTCCATAGTGGCTGTATCCATTTACATTCTCACCAACAGTGCAAGAGGGTTCCCTTTTCTCCACACCCTCTCCAGCATTTGTTGTTTGTAGATTTTTTTATGATAGCCATTCTGACTGGTGTGAGGTGATACCTCATTGAAGTTTTGATTTACATTTCTCTAATAATTAGTGATGTTGAGCATCCTTTCATGTGTTTGTTGGCAATCTGTATATCTTCTTTGGAGAAATGTCTATTTAGGTCTTCTGCCCATTTTTGGATTGGGCTGTTTGTTTTTTGTTGTGAGCTGCATGAGCTGCTTGTAAATTTTGAGATTAATCCTCTGTCAGTTGCTTCATTTGCAAATATTTTCTCCCATTTTGAGGGTTGGCATTTTGTCTTGTTTATGTTTTCCTTTGCTGTTCAAAAGCTTTTAAGTTTCATTACATCCCATTTGTTTATTTTTGTTTTTATTTCCATTTCTCTAGGAGGTGAGTCAAAAAGGATCTTGCTGTGATTTATGTCACAGAGTGTTCTGCCTATGTTTTCCTCTAAGAGTTTTATAGTGTCTGGCCTTATATTTAGCTTTTTAATCCATTTTGAGTTTATTTTCGTGTATGGTGTTAGGGAGTGTTCTAATTTCATTCTTTTACATGTAGCCATCCAGTTTTCCCAGGACCACTTATTGAATAGGCTGTCTTTTCTCCATTGTATACTCTTGCCTCCTTTATCAAAAACAAGGTGAACATATGTTGGTGGGTTTAACTCTGGGCTTACTATCTTGTTCCATTGATCTATGTTTCTGTTTTTGTGCCAGTACCATACTGTCTTGATTACTGTAGCTTTGTAGTATAGTCTGAAGTCAGGGAGCCTGATTCTTCCAGCTCCATTTTTCTTTCTCAAGATTGCTTTGGCTATTCGGGGTCTTTTGTGTGTCCATACAAATTGTGAAAATTTTTGTTCTAGTTCTGTGAAAAATACCATTGGTAGTTTGATAGGGATTGCATTGAATCCATAGATTGCTTTGGGTAATATAGTCATTTTCACAATGTTAATTCTTCCAATCCAAGAACATGGTACATTTCTCCATCTGTTTGTATCACATTTAATTTCTTTCATCATTGTCTTATAGTTTTCTGCATATAGGTCTTTTGTCTCTTTAAGTAGGTTTATTCCTAGGTATTTTATTCTTTTTGTTGCAATGGTAAATGGAAGTGTTTCTTAATTTCTCTTTCAGATTTCTCATCATTAGTTTATAGGAATGCAAGAGATTTCTGTGCATTAATTTTGTATCCTGCTACTTTACCAAATTCATTGATTAGCTCTAGTAGCTTTCTGGTAGCATCTTAAGGATTCTCTGTGTATAGTATCATGTCATTTGCAAACAGTGACAGCTTCACTTCTTTTCTGATTTGGATTCCTTTTATTTCTTTTTCTTCTCTGATTGCTGTGGCTAACACTTCCAAAACTATGTTGAATAATAGTGGTGAGAGTGGACAACCTTATCTTGTTCCTGATCTTAGAGGAAATGATTTCAGTTTTTCACCATTGAGAATGATGTTGGCTGTGGGTTTGTCATATATGGCTTTTATTATGTTGAGGTAAGTTCCCTCTATGCCTACTTTCTGAGAGTTTTTATCATAAATAAGTATTGAATTTTGTCAAAAGCTTTTTCTGCATCTATTGACATGCTCATATGTTTTTTCTCCTTCTATTTGTGAATATGGTTTATCACAGTGATGATTTGCGTATATTGAAGAATCCTTGCATTCCTGGGATAAACCCCACTTGATCATGGTGTATGATCTTATTAATGTGCTGTTGGATTCTGTCTGCTAGCATTTGGTTGAGGATTTTTGCATCTACGTTCATCAGTGATATTGGCCTGTAGTTGTCTTTCTTTGTGACATCTTTATCTGGTTTTGGTATCAGGGTGATGTTGGCCTCATAGAATGAGTTTGAGAGTGTTCCTCCCTCAGCTATATTTTGGAAGAGTTTGAGAAGGATAGGTGTAAGCTCTTCTCTAAATGTTTGAGAGAATTCGCCTGTGAAGCCACCTGTTCCTGGGCTTTTGTTTGTTGTAAGATTTTTAATCACAGTCTGAATTTCAGTGCTTGTGACTGGTCTGTTCATATTTTCTATTTCTTACTGGTTCAGTCATGGAAGGTTGTGCTTTTCTAAGAATTTTTCCATTTCTTCCTGGTTGTTAATTTTATTGGCATAGAGTTGCTTGTAGTAATCTCTTATGATCCTTTGTATTTCTTCAGTGTCAGTTGTTACTTCTTTTTCATTTCTAATTCTATTGATTGGAGTCTTCTCCCTTTTTTTCTTGATGAGTCTGGTTAATGGATTATCAATTTTGTTTATCTTCTCAAAGAACAAGCTTTTAGTTTTATTGATCTTTGCTATTGTTTCCTTCACTTCTTATTCATTTATTTCTATCTGATCTTTATGATTTCTTTCCTTCTGCTATCTTTGGGGTTATTTTATTCTTCTTTCTCTAATTTCTTTAGGTGTAAGGTTAGGTTGTTAATTTGAGATGTTTCTTGTTTCCTGAGATAGGATTGTATTGCTATAAACTTCCCTCTTAGAACCACTTTTGCTGTGTCTCATCAGTTTTGGGTCGTCATATTCTCATTGTCATTTGTTTCTAGGTATTTTTCTATTTCCTCTTTGATTTCTTCAGTGATCTCTTGGTTATTAAGTAGTGTATTGTTTAGCCTCCATGTGCTTGTATTTTTTACAGATTTTTTTTCCTGTAACTGATATCTAGTCTCATAGAATTGTGGTCGGAAAAGATACTTGATGCGATTTCAATTTTCTTAAATTTACCAAGGCTTGATTTGTGACCCAAGATATGATCTATCCTTGAGAATGTTCCATGAGCACTTCAGAAGAAATTGTATTCTGTTGTCTTTGGATGGATTGTCCTATAAATATCAGTTAAGTCCATCTTGTCTAATGTATCATTTAAAGCTTGTGTTTCTTTATTTATTTTCATTTTGGATGACATTCCCACTGTTGAGAGTGGAATGTTAAAGTCCCCTACTGTGATTGTGTTACTGTCGATTTCCCCTTTTATGGCTGTTAGCATTTGCCTTATGTATTGAGGTGCTCCTATGTTGGGTGCATAAATATCTACAATTGTTAGATCTTCTTGGATTGATCCCTTGATAGTTATGTAATGTCCTTCTTTGTCTCTTGTCATAGTGTTTATTTTAAAATCTATTTTGTCTGATATGAGAGTTGTTACTCCAGCTTTTTTTTGATTTACATTTGTATGGAATATCTTTTTCCATCCCCTCCCTTTCGGTCTGTATGTTTCTCTAGGTCTGAAGAGGGTCTCTTGTAGACAGCATATACACGGGTCCTGTTTTTGTATCCATTCAGCCAGTCTATGTCTTTAGGTTGGAGCATGTAATCCATTTACAATAAAGGTAATTATCAATATGTATGTTCCTATTACCATTTTCTTAAATGTTATGGGTTTGTTATTGTAGGTCTTTTTCTTCCCTTGTTTTTCCTGCCTAGAGAAGTTCCTTTATCATTTGTTGTAAAGCTGGTTTGGTGGTGCTGAATTCTCTCAGCTTTTCTTTGTTTGTAAAGGTTTTTATTTCTCTGTCGAATCTGAATGAGATCCTTTCTGGATAGAGCAATCTTGGTTGTAGGTTTTTCCCTTTCATCACTTTAAATATGTCCTGCCACTCCTTTCCAGCTTGTAGGGTTTCTGCTGAAAGATCAGCTGATAACCTTATAGGGATTCCCTATTATGTTATCTGTTGTTTTTCCCTTGCTGCTTTTAATATTTTTTCTTTGTATTTAATTTTTGATAGTTTGATTAATATGTGTTTTGGCGTGTTTCTCCTTGGATTTATCCTGTATGAGACTCTCTGTGCTTCTTGGACTTGATTGACTATTTCCTTTCCCATATTAAGGAAGTTTTCAACTATAATCTCTTCAAATATTTTCTCAGTCCATTTTTTTTCTCTTCTTCTTCTGGGACCCCTATAATTCGAATGTTGGTGCATTTAATGTTTTCCCAGATGTCTCTGAGACTGTCCTCAATTCTTTTCATTCTTTTTTCTTTACTCTGTCTGCGGTAGTTAGTTCCACTATTTTCTTCCAGGTCACTTATCCATTCTTCTGCCTTAGTTATTCTGCTATTGATTCCGTCTAGAGAATTTTTAATTTCATCTATTGTGTTGTTCATCATTGTTTGTTTGCTCTTTAGTTCTTCTAGGTCCTTGTTAAACATTTCTTGTATTTTCTCAATTCTATTTCCAAGTTTTGGGATCATGTTTACTATCATTACTCTGATTTCTTTTTCAGGTAGACTGCCTATTTCCTCTTCATTTGTTTGGTCTAGTGGGTTTTTACCTTGCTCCTTAGTCTGCTGTGTATTTTTCTGTCTTCTCATTTTACTTAACTCACTGTGTTTGGGGTCTCCTTTTTGCAGGCTGCAGGTTCAAGTTCCTGTTGTTTTTGGTGTCTGCCCCCAGTGGCTAAGGTTGGTTCAGTGCGTTGTGTAGGCTTCCTGGTGGAGGGGACTGGTGCCTCTGTTCTGGTGGATGAGGCTGGATCTAGTCCTTCTGGTGGGCAGGACTGTGTCCAGTGGTGTGTTTTGAGGTGTTTGTGACCTTATTATGATTTCAGGAAGCCTCTCTGCTAATGGGTGTCATTGTATTCCTGACTTTCTAGTTGTTTGGCATAGGGTGTCCAGCACTCTAGCTTGCTGGTCATTTAGCGGAGCTGGGTCTTAGCATTGAGATGGAGATCTCTGGGAGAGCTTTTGCCATTTGATATTACATGGAGCTGGGAGGTCTCTTGTACTTTCTATATAGACAATCATGTCATCTGTAAATAAGGATAATTTTGTTTCTTTCTTTCCAATCTATATGAACTTTAGTTCTTTTTATTGCCTTAATGCACTGGCTAGAATTTTCAGTAGAATCTTGATCAGCAATACTAGGAGTACACATACTTACCTTATTCTTAATCTTAGGCCAAAAGCATTCAGGTTTGCACCATTACATATGAGGTCCTCTGTAAATTTTTGTAGCCACCCTATAATGGGTGAAAAAGTCTTCTTTCTTCCCAGATTATAGAAAGTTTTTGTCATGAATGAATGTTGAATTTTGTCAAAAACTTTCTGCCTAAATTGATATCATGTGGTTTTTCTTCTTTAGATAGTTAATTGGTAGATTATATTAAATGATTATTGAATATTTACCCAGCCTTGATTTCTGGGGAATAAACAGCTCATTTGATTTGGTGTATTATTTCTTTTATATATTGCTGGGTTTAGTTTGGTAATATTGTGTGGAGGATTTTTACGTCTGTGTTCATGAGGAATACTCTTCTTTATTATTCTATTTGTCTAGTTTTGACATCAGATTTTTGCACATAAAATTAGTTGGGAAAGGCTGTCTCTTCTGTTATCCATAGAATTAATGGTATTTCTTCTATAATGTTTGGTAGAATTCAGCAGTAAAACCAGCTAGGCCTGAATGTTTCTTTGGGGGGAAAATTTTAAAATATAGATTCCATTTATTTAATAGTTGTTTGGCTTTTCAAGTTATCTATATCACCTTGGATGAGTTTTGGTAGTGTGTGATTGTCAAGGAATTAACTCATTTAATCAAAGTTACTGAATGTATCTGCAAAGTGTTGTTTATGGTTATACTGTATATAGCTATACTACAAACTACACTTTGCACATAAATCCTTTTAACATCAAGAGGGTCTGTAGTTCTTTTATTTCTAATAACTTGTGTCTTCACTATTCTCTTTTACTTTGTCAGACTTGCTAAAGGTTTATCAATGTTATTAGTGTTTTCAAAGAAACAGTATTTGGTTTCATTGATTTTCTCTATATTTTCTGTTTTCAGCTTCTGATTTCTGCTCTTAATTTTAATTATTATTTTACTTCTGTTTGCATTAGTCTTATTTTGCTCTTCTTTTTCTAGTTTCTTAAGATAGATGCTTAGGTTATTGATATGAGACCTTTCTATCACAAATATTTAATGCTATAAATTTCTCTCTAGGCACAATTTTAGCTACGTCTCACTAGTTTTGATATCTTATATTCTCATTTTTGTTCAGTTTAAAATATATTCTAATTTCTCTAAGACTTCTTCTTTAAGCCATGAATCACTAAGAAGTGCATTGTTAGTCCAAGTTTTGGGTATTTTTCTGTTAACTTTAAAAAAAAAAAATGACCTCTAGTTGAATTCCATTGTAAATCAGAGAATATATTTTTAATGATTTTAGTTCTTTTAAAGGTTTATTTTATGACCAAGGATATGCTCTACCTTGGTGAATGTTCTATGTACACTTGAAAAGAATACATATTCTGCTGTCTGGGGGTGGAGTTTTCTATAAATATTCAGTAGATTCAGTTGATTGATGGTGTTGTTTACTTCTTTTATATTCTTTCTGATATTTTGAATACTAGTCCCATATATTCCTGACAGAGCAGCATTGAAGTCTCCAAACATAATTGTATATTTGTCTATTTCTCCTTTTGGTTATGTCAGTTTTACTTCATGTATTTTGAACATCTGGTGTTAGTTAGAGGGTGGAATTTTTATTCTTTGTGAACTGTTCATTGTTTATTATGTAATGTCTATTATTATCTCTTAATTTTCTTTGCTCTGTAGTCTACTTTTCTGATATTAATACGGTCACACAATTTTGTTTTTTGATTACTGTTTGCATGGTGTATCTTTCACTATACTTTTAACCTATCTATGTCATTATATTTGAAGTTAGTTTCTTATAGACAGCATATAACTGAGTCATTTTTATCCAATCTGATTACCTCTGTCTTATAATTGATGCCATTTTATGTAATTGTTGATATATTTACATTTATGTTTATTACTTTAGTATATATTTTTCAGTTTGCTCCCACTGTTTTATGGATCTCTATTGTCCCTCCCCTGACTTCTTTATCTTACAGTCTACTGAGTATCAGTATTTTACTATTCCAAGTACAATGTAGAAATCTTACCACTACAGATGCCCCCGTCTTATACATATATATTAATATTATACATTAACATACATTCTATATTTTATATGTACTATATACTACTATATATTGTATATCCCCTTCTTATATTTTCGTTCTCTTACGTATTATATCTACTTATATTGAAAATCAGATGATATTATAATTTTTACTTTCAATCTCCAAATATATTTTAAAGAACTCAAAGGATAAGAAGTTTATTATGTTTGCTGAGATAGTTACAATTTCTGTTGTTATTCGTTCCTGATGTCCCAACTTTCCTTCTGATATCAGTTCCCTTTTGTCTTAAGAACTTCCTTTCACAAATCTTTTAGAACATGTCAGCTAAAAATAAATTCTCTTAGTTTTGCTTTATCTGAGAATGTCTTTGTCACCTTCATTCCTAATATTTTCACTGGATATAGAATTCTGGTTGACAGTTGTTTTCTTTCAGCACTTTTAAATGTTGTGGCAGTTCTTCCCAGTCTCCATGGTTTCTGATAGGAAATCCTCATTCAAGCATTTTCTCCCTACAGGTGATGCATTGGTTTTCTCTTGTTGCTTTCAATTTGCTTTTCTTTAGTTTTAAGCTAAAATTTAAGTTTGATTATGAGGTGCCTGGACATGAATTTCTTTGGATTTATTCTGTTTGGAGTTTGCTAAACTTCTTGAATATGTAGGTTTGTGTCCTTTACCAAACTTGGAATGTTTTCAGGAATTATTCCTTCAAATATTTACTCAGCATTGTACACTTTCTTTTCTTATGTCTCCCTTTAATGACGTAAATGTTTGACTCTTATTGTCTCACATGCTAATTTTGTTAACTTTTTCAATAATTTTTCTCTCTGTTGTTCAGATTGGATAATGCTATTGTTATGGACTGAATGTTTTTGTTAGTGGGAGAGACCCAATAGGTTATATTTACTCTGTCTTATCCAGAATCAAAACCCTCCAGAGTGCATTTCTTTTTTTTTTTTATAAATGTATTTATTCATTTTTGGCTGAGTTAAGTCTTCGTTGCTGCATGCTAGAGCACAGGCTCAGTAGTTGTGGCACACGGGCTTAGTTGCTCCGTGGCATGTGGGATCTTCCTGGACCAGGGCTCAAACCCGTGTCCCCTGCACTGGCAAGCAGATTCTTTAACCACTGCGCCACCAGGGAAGTCCCCAGAGTGCATTCTTTATGTCTTCATTATGTTATTCTGCTTTCCCTTCATTAGTTAATCATATTCAAATAACTGATGAAAGTAAATTTTTTAATTGCAATTTTCCTTTTCCATTATAGGTTTCCACAAATTTATGAGCACCACAAACAATTCATTCATGACAATGACACCTTACACTAATGTAAAATTACAAAACATAAAAAAAAATAGTTGCTACAAAAAGTACGTATAGATTTTCAATTATATTACTGTTTCTCTTAGCTTATAACATAGACTTTTTTTTTTTATTCATGGCTTAAATAAATGTTTATGTGCTTTCTGAGCAATGTGACCTAGCACATTTTGAATGCACTGTTTGTACGAATAATGTGCTAGGTATACTACTGTATTGAAAAATCAGAAAGTTCATTGACTTTTATTATTTTTTAAGTTTGGCTTTCAATCCAGCACCATATGAAACCCAAGAAAAGTAAAAAGATTCTAAAGGCACCGCCCACAAGCTTCAAATTAAACAGCTAGAATCCTGATAATACAGAATACATCTCAGTTTTTTTTTTATTCAAATGGCTTGAATTTAATCTCTTTTGCCACCATGAGGATAATCTGAAATGGATTCAACTGTTAAAGTGACCTGCTCTTGTCAAGCTTCCAGCTACTGTCAGTACACTTCTTTTCCTTTGCAAATAGCCAGATACAGTTTAAACAAATGAAAGTGCTTCCCATGATAACTTTATAATACTACATCATCATCATATTAAAAATGCTTCATAATCACAAATAAAGAAGTAAGTAAAACCATGGCAGGTTTTTGGTTGGATTTTTTGTGTGTATTTTGCCAATTCAATAACAACTATAAGAATGCATTTTTTTAGTTGTAGATATTTTGGCTGAAACTGAATGCTTTAATTATTGAAATGTAATACTATAAAAAAACTTGGTTTGTAACTAGAGAGTCCTTTATTCTTTTCCAATGTGCATGATCTTTTATGCCATTTCTCCATTATATTCATTTGGCTTAAGGAAATATCTATTCTAAAGCTCTAAATAATTGACACTAAAATCAGTTAGTTCATATTTCTGAAACTGGAAAGAATCTTAGAATCATGTAATCACACCTCTTCATTTTAGAGGTGAAATTTCTCAGACTCAGAGATTCAGCTTACATTAAGCAAAAGTCAGGAGCCCAGGTCCCTAAACCTGGTCCTGGTATTCTTTCTACAATAAGGAAGTGATTTTGTGAGTCTCCTGACCCTGTGAAAAAAATGAACATACATGCAAAAGTTTGCTGAAATTTTAGGTGTTCATTAAACACGCATGGATGCCATGTGAGTCTCTAAATTAGGAAACCCTGTGTAGGGACAATTAACTAGCCATCTGGACAAAGAAAAAGGGATCTATATTACATCTTATAGTAAAGTAAATTCCAGGAGGATTAAAAATTTAAATATAAAAATGAGGCATTTAATATTCTGGAATAAAACATAGTAGAAAATTCCATTTCCTGCAAATGAAGAGTTGACTCTAACAGTGACCCAAAAATCTACCAACCTAAAAGTAAAGAGTAATAAATTTGACTATTTAAAAAGTCCTATAAGAAACATTGAAAGACAAAACTAAAAATCTATTCAATACTGCACATATTAAGTGCTAAGCTAGTATGGTAGTTGGAATGGCTCCCCATTCCAGAGAAGTCCGTGCCCTAATCTCCAGAATCTATAAGTATGTTACATGTCAAAGGGAATTTACAGATCTAGTGGTGTTATTTTAAGCTGCTAAGCTTGTGGTAGCTTGTTACAGCAGTGATAGAAAACTAATACAGCTATCTAGTATTTAAGAATGAAAATTTAACCTACAGATATAGTTGTAAACATATTAAATAATTTTTGCAAATTGCTTTTCATTGAAGCCTTGCTTATTACTCTTCCAGTAAAAGTGAAAAGCATATAAATGGCCATAACTAGATATTTAAATAAACTGTGCTATGTCCATATTATGGAATACTACTCAGCTATAAAGAAGAATGAGAAAGCTTTTCATACCACTATGAAAAAATATCCAAGATATACCAGTAAATGAAAAATGCAAATACAATACCATGTGTATAAAGAAGAGAAAAATTTTTAAATATATTTATATTTTTAAATGTATGCATAAAATCCTTTGGGAGAATATAGAAGAAAGCAATAACTATGGTTACCTAATTGTAGTGGGGAGGAGAAGAAAGTGGGTAGCTGAAATTCACAGATAGAAAGGAGATTATACTATATATATTTAATAATTTTTAGTCTTACAAATGCATTGCCTTTCTAATATATAGATAGATGACAGATAATGGTGATGATGAAGATAGATAGCTAGATAGATAATATATTTAAATTACATATATCATAATATATTTAAATTTCTCCTGTACTACTCTGGGCTTCCTTTCATATTTGTGATTGCTTAATGGTGTGATTCATCAATAGGGAAAAAATATTGCTTGTATAAAGGAAGAAGAAAAGAAAAGAATGACAGAAAGAAAAAAACCTTTTTAACTTGTCATTAATACTTTATGCCTCTTATTGGTAAAGAAAATATTTGTTTTTCCCAATTTCACTGGAGTTGTAATATAAATACACCCTGAGAAGATAACATAATATCTTCTAAATATCTCATATGAAGATGACATGTAACATACACAGGTTCATGACACATTATATACTTTTAAAGAGGAGGGGAGGACTAGAAAAGAAAATAATGACTAAAATAAAGAAGGTCAAGTACTGAAAAGGGTACCAAAGACAACCCACTTTCCTAATAGCTAGTCCCTTCCTTCCCTCACACTTGGCATCTCAAACTTTTGTCTGATCACCACTCTGAAAAGGAAGCCTCTTCCTCATATCAGGGAACTTATTCATAGCATAGTTCATGAAAGTAAAAGCAGACTTTCCCAATATTCATAAAGTAAAACTAAGGCCAAGAAAATGGCAGAAATCCAGGCCTTTCAGTTTTCTACCAGGTTTTTTAGAGGATCTCTCCCTGAGGCAGGTTTGGCTAGCTTCTAAGAGCACAAGCAAAGACATGGGAAGGGCAGTTCTAGGTAAGTCTGGAGCTTTTTCAAATAGCTAGAGTAGCTATTGGAATAAGATTGGAAATAAGATTGGAAAGCAGATATCAAGTAACATTTGGAGGGTCTTGAAAACTAAGTGATGCTAACTAAGCAATCAGGCACCTTTAAAGATTGTTCAGAAAAGAGTGACCCATCAGAGATATGCTTTAGAGATTAATCTGGCAGTGTGTAGAAGGTAGATGGGATGAGGAAGACAAGAGGCCAGAAAATGTGTAGGCAAGAGCATGAGAGAAAACGCTTTTAGATTCTAAATCTATTTTAGCTCTCTAAAAATTAATGAGGCTGCTTGGCAGTTGCATTACTTACTGTTAAATCTGATTAAATCCCAAAAGCATTTTTTAAAGGAGAGATTAAAGGAAGTGAAGTCAGAAGTTAGGACCAAATGCAAGTATCTACAATTTTTCAAAAAATCATTTCTTAAGGGTCATTCAGTTAATTTAAGAAACACTCTGATGCATCCGTAGCTAAAACTCTGATATTTCTTATGTGTCATTTCTAAAGTGTAATTGCATAGCCCACTGCTAAAACAGTAATGACAGAATTTTAGAGCATCCATCAAAGGACATCGAATGTGAAATAAACAGTGTTGGTTGTGAGTCAGGGGATTGCTGTTCGGCACATTAGACAGCACTGCCCTCTGCAGTTAAATGTGTTCTACTATCTGATCTCTGTGAAGCTTGTTATAAACCCG
This sequence comes from Balaenoptera ricei, assembly GCF_028023285.1. Classification (NCBI taxonomy): domain Eukaryota; kingdom Metazoa; phylum Chordata; class Mammalia; order Artiodactyla; family Balaenopteridae; genus Balaenoptera; species Balaenoptera ricei. The sequence goes on from NC_082641.1 coordinate 69,454,820, forward strand.
TGTTTGAAACCACTCAAATATTTTGTCATTTCAGGTACGATACCCAGGCAATGATAGCACAACCAAAGGCTCCAAAGTGGATCCCTGCAGAAAGAATTACTTATAATGATGGAAAGGAGCATAAAATTATAGGACTGAGGAGGACAAACCTGGTTTGATTTGGTGGCGATTGTGTACTAAGTAGACACTGTTCTCTGCAAAAAGATTGGCAATTTTCTTCCTGAATTCTTGGCACTTCTACTTCATGGAAGAGTAGAAGCAGACAATAAAGAAATCATCAGACAATTAAATAAAATACTTGTAAATTGTGATTAAAGCCATAAAGTAAACCAAAAAGGAGTCTAAGACAGGTGGATCTCATCAATGGAGGTGATACTTCAACCGAGACCTGAAGGATAAGAAGGACCTAAGCATGTGAGGAGTGGGAAAAAGTAGATGGGATAGCATGTGCAAAGGTCCTGGGTCAGGGACAGAGAGTCACATGTTCCAAGGATAGAAGGAAGATAGTGTTGCTAGAGATATTGAGCAAATGTAACACTGATGACAAAGCGGAAAAGCTAAGATAGAAAAGCTGAGATAGATCATAAAGGTACTACTTACTTTTAGTACTTAGTAAGGAAACTGAATTTTATTCTAAATGCATTGAGACATATTTGAAGGGTTTTAATTTAAAAAGTGAAAAAGATCACTTGTTCTGCTCTATTGCACATAATTTCTAGAGGGACAAGAGAAGAAGGCAGGGATGCAGACCATTTTCAGATATTTAACACTCATTCTAGTTTGATTCATTGTGTTATGATGTTGGAAGAGTGTTAAAGGAAGATAGAGAGTATATTCATTTATAGCAAATCAATTCACAGCCTTAAACTGATAAACACTTGCCCTGAAATTATGCCATTGTCTTCAGCAAAAGAAGATAGTTTAGGGACTATTTAATTACAATCTTAAAATGGGATTAAGGTCATAAAGTAGTAGGTTAAATTTTGAACAAAAAGAGTTCACAATGGCTTATTAACTCTTTTAAGATAGAAAAGACCACCCTGTGCTAATTGACTTCACTCTACAGATCTAACCTTAAATTACAGTAGAAACATTCATAGATGGTAAATGGTTTCTCTATTATCCTTGTGCGGTCAGGAAGTTTGTCTTAAACTATAAATCTCTCTCATACATTAACATGAGAAATGTTCAAAAATCCCACAAATAACTGGGATTTCCCAACAAACAAGTCCTTTCTCATCTATTTTCCAGAGTAAATGGCAGGTTCATTTCTAGTCTAGAACAAGGGAATGGAAATAAACTACTGATTTTTTTCCTAGGAGATTGAATGTCAGTTCACTCATTTTGAGCTTATTATCCTTTCTCCCTTAAGTGAAAAAAGGAAGAGAGAGAGAGAGAGAGAATTTTGCTCACCATAACTTATCCAGGATATCTTTTTTGTCCTTTAAAACATTTCATCAGTATTATCCATGCTACAGTTCCACAGAGAGGGAAATTTATTTTCCATAAAAAGTGACACATTAAACGTTCTAGTTTCTGGCTACAGCATTAATGAACAACTTAAGGACTTCTAAAATTGAATTAGCTGCCCCAATACTTTGAAATTATTCAGATTTTTTAGTCCAGGCTTTCAGAGCTTCCAAGTACCTGTATGAAAATGAAATCATGAAGACAATATTAAGAGATTGATTAAGAACCTTTCAACTGATGACAGGATCTACTGGTACAAATAACTAAATGAGATTAATACTATATTGATAATATTCCCTATAGTTTGATGCATACTATTATCTATTTTAGTCTCTAACACATCTGCTATGCTGTATTTATTTTTATTTTTAAATGAATATAAATAGCAGAAAGCCAACCTCCATGTAACACTAACACCTTTTCTGCAGTGATGAGTGAAAATTTGGTTCCATGAATATTAGCTTCACTTATCAAATGTCGGGGTGTGTGTGTGTGTGTGTGTGTGTGTTAGGTTAACAGTTCCAGAGTCTGAGTAATGCTAAAAAATTAGAGATATTTGAGACCTAACAAGCGTATCAATACTTGTACTGATTTGCCTTCTTCCCAGCAGGGGAAATATAAAAATTATTTAGTTCTAGTTTTGAATTAGGTATTATTAAGACTGGAGAATTATCGGACTTCCCCTGTGATGCAGTAGTTAAGAATCCACCTGCCAATGTAGGTGACACAGGTTCGATTCCTGGTCCAGGAAGATCCCACATGCTGCGGCGCAACAAAGCCTGTGCGCCACAACTACTGAGCCTGCACTCTAGAGCCCGCGAGCCACAAATACTGAGCCCAAGCGCCGCAACTACTGAAGCCCGCCCACCTAAAGCCCATGCTCCCCAACAAAGAGAAGCCCGCGCACCACAACGAAGAGTAGCCCCCACTCGCCACAACTAGAGAAAGCCTGCATGCAGCAACGAAGACCCAACGCAGCCAAAAATGAAAATGAAAATTTAAAAAATAATAATAAATAAAAAAGAAAGGTAATATAATTCTATTTAAAAAAAGAGACTGGAAAATTATCTAATGCTCTTGAGGGCACATCTTTGCTGCAATGAGACGGGTAAACCATGAAAATTCTGTTTAGCATTCCAAATACACACTGCATCAGGAAGGCTGAAGTCAAGCTTTTGAGACTATGCTGGCCTAATTAGCAACATAATTTCAAAAAAGAATTTCCCTTATGATTTCTGCTGTTAGAAACCAAATACCAAAGAAATTTTTTCATAAAGTGACATTTCCTCAGTCTTGTATTTCTCTTCTCTCTCCTACCTAAAGAATTGCATTTTCTTTCTAGCTTCATAGCTAAGTCTCTTTGATATAAATAATTCTACAAATGTCAGTGTTTCAATTTTTTTCTGAGAGTTATTACCAAATAATTACCCAAACAAGTAAACTGGTTTTAGATCCAATTCAAGACTACCAGGGGAAAAAAAACAAATTACATAGAGCCATGAATCAGGAGCCCAGTGCTCAAACAGGAAGCAGGTCATGAGGTTAGGGGATTCGAACAAGTATTTTATTCAGATAATGCATGGTTATAAACATTGGAACTCCAGTGAAGAAACAAAAGTCTGTGTATCTTTACTAGTGTCTATTAATAATTAATATTTAATGAATACTTTATACATGGAAGTCATAAGATCCAGCACATCACTCATATTGTTTCATTTAATCTTACAAGAACCCACTGAAATTCCTATTTTTAGTTTTGCCATTTGACAAATGAGAAAACATAGGTTTAGAGAGCTTTAAGGACTTGTTCAAGGTCATAGAGCTCACAAGTGTTGGAGCAGGGGTCTGAAATACGAGCTGTCCCATTCTAACTCACTCTTCCCTATTTTCTAAAATCATCTATCCAGCACATATTATGGATCTCATAATCTTGTGGGGTGACTGGTGTTATTTTCCTTCCATGATTGAGGATACTTAGGCTAAGAAAAACAAAAGAGGTAACATTTAAAATTGCAAACCAGGTAAGTGCAAGAGCCATATCTAAACTTTCAAGTTTAGCTTGAAGGACATGGAGCTCATGTCATTTAGGATTAAAATTGCAGAAGGGACTATACTCGCAACCTTAAAATTGTTTGTTTCAACTTTACTTGATTTTCCATAATTATAGTTTCTTGAGTTTTTTTTAGAATTTTAATATGGAAGATGAAGCAGATCTTGATTTACATGGACTCTTTTCCACATCCATACCTATGTTCCTTTATTGTAAACCAGAAGAAGCCAGAATTATTCCAGGAGAAGGAAAGGGTAGCCTATGAGGATAGTGATTTATTCTATACATAATGCAACCAGGAAAAGAAGAATCAAAAAACCTGTAGGTATCGCTACAGTTCTATCCTTTTCAGGAGGCTTCCTTCATGTAACACTGTCTAATTTCCCTTTGCCCTGATAATGGAGACAGGAGCCAAGGTGTAGAAGTAGACTCTTAGAGCACTGGCTATTGAAATGCTCAGAGAATAACAAGTTTCTGCATATTGCATCATGATAATTTGAAGGTGTGACCTTCCCAAGTGTCATCAATTGTTCTGACATCAAAGAAAATGTAGAACCATTTGTAAGTGTGGTACATTTGTAAATGCAAAGTTTACGCTTTGCTTCTAAACAGTGCTATCTATTGGCCTCAGTTTTAGGCTCACCTTATCCACACACTATTATGCCTGGCTGTAGCATGCACTGTAGATCGAATACTCATGTCTTTTGTAATTTTATTGAAATCAAGAAGTTGCAAACCTGAAGGCTACATTTACAAGTCATCAAACTTTCACCAAGCAGACTCTCTCCTACAACAATTGACACAAGGTACAGTCAGGTTCAAACTCTGCTGTTTCTGGTTTTCTACTGGCTTCAGTATCAGAAGTTCCAATGTCTGTACCCTGGTTTTATGAGTCATGGGGCTTTTTACTTTGCTGGCATGGATGGGGTTGAAACAGTATGGTCCTAGACCCAGCAATTTGGGCAGCTACTTCCTAATTCCGTTAAGATCTTGATCCTGGCAGAAATAACCACTTACTTATGCTAGGTCAGTACCTAGAGAGGCGATAGAGCACAATGGTTAGGAGCACAGACTTAGGAGCTACAATGCCTGGATTCAAATACAAGATCTGCCATTTACTAGTTGTTGAATAAGTCACTAGGTAAAAATACTTAGTGAGGATTAAACTAGTTAATATATGAGAAAATGTAGAATGATCTCTGCACCATGGTAAATAGTATACATCTGTTTTTTATTGCAATGCTCTTCTGGGAATAATTTTATAAGCTCAGCCTAGAGCCTGTACCTCCGGCCCTTTCAACAGTTGCATAAGCATCTGATTCCCTGTATTAAATCTCTTTTTGCTTAAACTGGATAAAGTAGTTTTTATTGTCTTCAGCTGAACCTTGACTGGTACACTAGCCATTCTATTTCCTCTTGAGAACTAGTTATTGAATTACAAAAATTCAAGAAATTAGAGAATGTGAGGCAGTTTACAAGCTGAAAGGATATTCTGCAATTTACTTATAAAGGCAGGTACAACATAAATGCAGGATTGGATCCACATCAGAGTAAATTATTTCTAAAAACATGTTTGCTAGAAGCTTTGATATATTTCCAGCCATGCTCTTTCAGGCACAATTCTTTAAATCCAGCTGTTTTCAATAATTCCCTCCTCTAACTCTGTTTCTTCTTGTTGCTAAATTGGCATAGGGCATAATCCATAAAATCTTACTGAAAAATCAGGTGAAATTTTCTGTATTAAGTTTATTTATTCTTAAAAGATTAGAGAGTTAAGAGGCTCCAAAAATCATTAGTGAACCCCAGACTCATATGCTTTGCTGCATAGTCCACATCTCCATTTGGATTAAAGAAGCATCTTAAACTTAAAAGGAACCTCCTTACTTAGTTTCAACATCTAGTAAATGATGCTGTCATTCACCCAGTTGCTAGGACTGAAAACCCACAAGTAATCCTTAGCTTCTCTCTTTCCCTCACATCCCAGATACAGCTCGTCTGACTTTTGGCCTAACTCTCAAAATATATCCTGAATCAAATCTTTTATCACCACACTCTCAGTGAAGCAAGCAGTCATGTTCAGTGTAGGAGACAGATATACTATGGTTTTCAAGAAGAAAGAATTTAATGAGTATAACATGTTCTTCCAAAAATGCCAAAATCTCATTTGGGGACTTTGAAATTTCTGACCCCTTTTACTTTCAGTGCTCTCTTCCCAGGTCTTGCATGGCTGGTTTCCCTCACTTCACTGTGAATAGTTTTCAAATGTCACCTTTTCTGGGAGGCATTGCCTGAAACCCCAGCCTAAAAGAGCACCCAAACTCTTGCTCTCAGCACTTTTGGACTCTTTCCCTTGCCTTATTTTTTTTTCAGAACATTTGACTTAGTATTTTATATTTATTAGTTCAATTGTTTATTTTGAATTTCCCTAACTAGAATAGTGCCATGTGGCTAAGAACTCGGTGGGGTTCATCACTTAATTTCCAGCATCTAGTAAAAATTCATAAAATATTTGGGAAAAGGCAGAATGTCCATATAATCTGCTCTTTGATAGTCTTAAGTGTTATTGTCTTATTCAAAAATATGAAAGTTTTAGCTTGAAAAAGCATCACAGCAAAAATCAGACCATTGGCCCAGACCATATGCGATATTCTTCATGGTTATTCTGTACATGCTATATAACAGTCAACACTGGGTTCAAGATGAATCAGAAAAGCTCAATACAGAATGTTAAAAGTGAAGCATTTATCATTTCTGAAAAATTTCTTAACACAGACTTACAGCAGTAGAGGATTATCCTAAAAGAAGGGCATCAATCATTACACTGGAGTTAAAGGAAGAAGTTTTGTAGAGAATTGCTCCACTATGTACTCTAGGTAAAGACTTGATATCTGTGTGCGTTGCCTTATGACTTCAAATTGTAATTAACTTAGCATTCTTTAGGATTACTACAATTATGAAATATTTGTATGGAGCTACCATGTTATGTGACAATCACCTAGCTAAACACTTAGGCCTTGATATTTTCCTTGTGTGTCATTTGTTTGACTCCCCAAAATAGCAATATAATCTTGAACATTGGGTTCCATCTTCTTTTTGGAATTCTTTAAACATTTATTTTCTGTTATTATTAACTAGTAAAATATTATTAACTACCAAAATGAGACTTTAAATTGTATACAAATATATAATTTTGAAGCCTGCTTGTAAATGCTGCATTTCTTAATTCTTTTAATAGCCCAAGAGATGTTTTTGTTTCCATTTTACAGATGAAGAAACAGGCTGAAAAGATCAGCTGTTTACACAGATACATAAGAGACAATACCATAGTATCTGATAACAGTTTTAATATTCTTTCCACTATAAAAAATCATAGACCTGAGCAGGGACACAAAAGATAGGGTCCCTATCCTGGGGGTAATAACATACCAGTTAGAGAAATAAGATACACTACAGAATTCAACTGGGTAATAATATAAATGGGAGAGAATTGGCAGCTACCATTTAGGCAGGCTTCCTCTGGCTGACACTGTGTTAGATGCTTGACACTAACCTCATTTAATCCTGAAAACAAAGACTAGAGGTAAGTGCTGTAATCCCCAATTTACAAGTGAGGAAACTGCCTCAGAGTGCAAATTCACACCTGTGGTTTAGTATTGGAGCCAGAGTTCAAATCCACATCTGCATGTTTCCAAAGCCTACACTCTAACATTGTGCTTTACTCCATAATAAAAAGAAACAACACACACACCTTTTCCTGGATTTCAGAGAATGAGGAGTATTGTCCTTGGATGGAGAATCCATGGAGTTTTAAACTGTTACCTGAGCAAAGAGTGGGATTGGGGAACCCAGAAAAACATTCTAAGTAGAATAAACAGTAAGAACTTGATAATGAGCATGGCACTTCTGGAGAAAGTGAGATTAGTCCAGAGTAGGAAATTTTTAAAGTTAAGGAGTAGGAAGAGAAGATGATAAAGTCAGATTATGGAGGTCTAGAAAAGCTGTACAGAGAAAATTTGACTTTTTTCTATAAAGAAGGGGAAACGGCTTCAATGACATTTGTGTTTAAAATTAGTCTAATGAAGGTTTGTGGGTGAAAAGAATAAGGAAAGACCAGGGGCAGAGACTAATCAGAATATTTACACCACAATGCAAGGGAGATTATATAAAAACCTGGACAACTGAGGAAACAATAAAATAGGATTAGATACCAAAGCCAGCAGGGTCAAGAAAAAGCTTTGTTTTGTGCTAGTGTGGTTCGGATGGCAAACAAGTAAATTAAGAAAAATAAGATTTTATTGAGTTGTTGAGAAAGAACAGAACTTCAAGCCTGACTAGTGGAATAGGTCTTTGTAAAGAGAACAAAGACTTTTTCCTCTTCCCTAATTTTTGGGCCAATGAACCCAATAATGACTCTTTGGGACAAAACCATAAGCAGATCCAAACCAACTTAATTCCTTGGGCCTAAATATGTGTATCTTATTTTCATCTCTGCCATTTATTCTCAATTTCATAAAGCTGGCACTTGTAGCCCCAGTTTCACCATTTGGTAAAATGAGTTTTCAGGATAAATCATCTCAAAGATTCTTCCTGCTATATACGAAATTCAAACAAACAGACAAAAACTGTCTCACTCTCGTGCCAGCTTAGTAGCCCAGGACAGCATGATTTATGCAGGTATACTCAGCACCTGAGTATACCTGCATAAATTTTTTTAATAAACTGTGTTTTTTCAATTTTTTTAATAAACTGTGTTTACCAGCTCAGCTTATATCACCACACCTGGGAAAGGTGAACAGTAAAGAATTAGATAAAAAGAAAGAAAAGATGAAACATGATATGTATATGAAAGATTTTTGTTGAGAAGGAGTTATGTCTAGATACTTTGAGTGTAAGAGAATTTTGCCAGCCTCCTTGATTTTTAAGGTTTGCTGGTATCATTTGAAAAGACAGAGATCTATTTTACAGAGAGTAACTAGGCTTCACCTTTTGTTCCAATTTACATTGATAAGTAATAGCAATGCTATTTTAAGAGTGAATCTGAGCCTATCTCCCACATAGAGTGAAAGAATAGCATGATTGATTAGTAATGTCTGTCAGGTATATGGGTGAGAAATTAATGTCAGTACTCTATATATTCTGATCTCTGAGCAATATTTATCCATTCTGATTAAAAATTATTTTTAAACCCTACCTATCTTAATCCAGGGAGTCAATTTTTTTTTTTTTATTTCCTAGTTTATTGTTGAGTTTCTGAGTTCTATTATATCTAGGTTTTTTTCTTCTTCATTTTTATAACCATATTTGCCATCCTACATAGTAATACTTTCTCAAGGATGGAAAACATTGTTAATAAAAAGGAATTTAATCCTGAAAGCAATTGCAATCTTTAAAGCCAAATAGTGTTTCTGATTATTTGTTAACTTTATTTACATATTCTAAAGTATTTTCCATTAACATGGAAAACAATTGAATTTTTCAATTAGCATTATTTCTTTACAGTCTTTTAACGTTATTATCTTTAATGTGTTACTCTTTCTAAGATTCATCTACCTATAATAAGTTACAGTAATATAGAGAGTTCTGGTATTAACATAGTAAAAATCTAGATATATTAAGTATGTCCAGCAGTAAGGAACATTCTTAGTTTAATTTTAGTTTAATTTTTAGCATCCCAGGAATCTGCATCTTTAGGCTGAACACAGAATAGAAAATTTATTGCATAAAACACAATCTAACTGGGTATTCAGTGTGAATAACTTCATTAAGACTTCAGGATTAAGACATTATTTTCAAGCAGGGTCAGAAGGGTAAATTAGGTAACGAAGAAAGTGATTAACTGGAAATAGTCTTCTTAATTTACTTTAATCATAATTATTGGTAACAAAACCAAACAATCAACAGTATTAATTTCTCATAATAAATTGGGTTGGGAAAGAAAGCTTATTAGGAGGTCAGGAATGTAAAGAGTGACCACTTTTAAGTAATTATTCAACAACTATTTATTCATTACTAACTATATGCATGGTACTGTGGAGAATACAAATATTGATAAAACACACTACCTATCCTCAAGGGACTTAAAGTTGTAGCAGAGGCTATAAAATTTGAAAATGAATGCTGTTTATAACTTTCTACTTAGGTGAATAGTGCCAAAATTTGGTACAGCTATAGGAGTTCTGAGAGTAGTCACAAAATTCTTCATGAAGAAGTTGCTCTTGAAAAAGTCCTGGAAGCATGGATAGAATTTAGTTGTGGAAAAATGAGGGAAAAGTACCTCCAGATAGAAATATGATTATTTACAAGGTGCATAAGCAGGAAAATGTGAGAAAGATCAAGAGGTTAATTTGGCTGGAGCCTATAGTTAATGAGAGAGTGTGGCAAAACGTAATTCAAGAAAGATGGCCTTAATGCAGATTGTGATGGACATTTTATACAAGTAAATTTCATCTTATTTAAGAGGCAGTAGGGAGACAGTAAAAGATTTTCAGTAATAGAGTCTCAGTGATCATAATTTTGCTTGAAGGTAATGCCACAGTTAGGAGGCAGAAATACAAGAAGTAGAGACTTCTATTGAGAAGCTATTATAAGAGTTTGAAGGAGAGAAAATGAGGGCTTGAGTTAGGAAAATTACATGTGAAAACTGAAGAGAATATACTTCTCACTATGTGTCAATATCAATAACAAAAATTAATTGTCTAGCACTCTTTAGTAGGCAGAACTAGAATATGGCCCCCAAGATTCCTGCCCTCTGGTGTACAAGCTCTGTATAGTCCCAAGGGCTTGAGCATATGATGGGATAGTCACTCCTGTGACTAGATAATAATATGGCACAGCTGACTGTAAAAATGAGAGATTATCTTTGGTGGAGCTGACCTCCAGGTGCTCTTTTAAGGTCTTGAACCCTTGAAAGAGACTGTGCTATTTCTGAAGAAAGATTCAAATATGAGAGCTTTGATTCCACAGAGATTCACCATTGCTGGGTCTGAAGATTGAGAGAGCCATGTAGCAATGAATGTGGATGGCTGTAAGATCTATAGCCAGAGGAAATGTCCTACAACTACAGTTCTACAGTCACAAGGAACTGAATTGTACCATCAACTTGAATGAGCTTGGAAACTGATTTTCACCTGGAGTCTCTAGAAAGGAGCACAGCCAAAACCTTGATTTCAATCTAAGTAGAGAAGTTAGCCACACCATGCTGAATTTCTGACACAATAAATAATTGTTTGTTTAAGCCACTAAATGTATAATACATTTTAATGCATTAGAAAACTAGAACATGCTCAGGAATAATGAAAGTGTCTCATAATGTGAACTAGAAAACGTTTTATATTGAAGGAAGCAACAAAAAATAAATCTCAGGATAAAGGTGGAATAATCTTGACCTAGACAATGTGGAAATCATCACCTCTTTATAATGCACTATAAAATAAGAATTTATCTGTCTGCTTTAATACTTTATCCTCCTTTCCTTACAAACAAAGACAAAGAAACAAAAAAAAACTTTTATTTTTTAACTTCATGTAATTGTTCTTATGGGAATCATTGGGACTTGTAGATTTACAGTCAACCCCAAACAAAATTGTGAAGTATGCTATATTGTCTTTTGTATATTCCCTTCATTTTTATTTAAATTATGGTCCCTAGAGTCACTGAGGGCAGTGACTCAACAGGCTTGAGCATCACCATAATACAGCACCTGTGACAGGGTCCTAGGACCTGAATCTCTTCCTCAGTGTTCCCATAGCTGATTTGGCTTGTGCTTTGCTGTTTCCAGTTTCACAGCTCTCTCCGGTTATCATACCTAATCTATGCTAAAACATGAATATGTTAGTCTTCAAAAAAACATACTTGCAATTAGTAAGAGCTTTTGAAAAGAATTATTTTGACTATGGAGATAATTTTTATAGTAGACACCAAAATTACTGATTGGACAGTAGGAAAAAAACCCTGAGAGAATATGGATTATTTGACATCTTTGTCTCTGAACTTATTCACATTGTCATTGAATGGAATCAATCCTTCATAGCTATCCCATTTGTCAATAGGTATCTTCAGTAATGTATTTCTTCTACAGTATATGAAATAACTGAACAGTAAATAGGACCTATTGATGCCTGATTGAAAATTTTTTTTTACTTAATGGTGGCATAATTGTTGCATATGATAAACCAACTGACTCTTTAAGACTATTTAAACATTAAAATATATTACAAATTATAGAATATTACCAATGTAGTATAAAACATAGTTTCTATTCCTAGAAGAACAACAATCTAGTTAGGAAACCAGAAAAAAAGTATAGAAATGCCTATTAAACACCAATGACAATCATTAATATACATAACCAGTAATTGTTGGTTAGGAATACATTCTACTCCTGTATAGTTTTGTGTCTACCAGGTAGTCAGACACAGTGTATTAGTTTTTTAGGACTTCCATAACAAAACACTACAACCAAATGGCTTAAACAACAGAAATTTATTGTTTCAAGTTCTGGAGTCTGGAAGTCCAAATCAATGTGTTTACAAAAGTGGTCTCTTTTGAAGGCTGTGAGGGAGAATCCGTTCCAAGTCTCTCCTAGCTCTGGTGGTTTGCTAGCAATCTTTGGCCTTTCTTGTATTCTAAGGCATCACCCTGATCTCTGCTTTTGTCTTCATATGGTGTTCTGTTTGTATCATTGTTGTGTTACAACTGCTATGATAAATTCATGTTAACACACTAAAATATGTTATCAGTTCTATAGAAAGATTTCAGAAGAAGTTTGACATCTAGTAAAGTATTGACTATGAGTGTGGATCATAGGAGAGAGAGCAAAGAAGCTACTTTAAAGAAAACCAGTATTTCAGAAATGGGTGGCAGAAGATGATTCTGTGAGGAGAATGAGATCTAGAATAACAGGAGGGGAACCAGGTTAGATAGATAATGGCACCAGTGCCAAGGTAGAATTTTGGGTTTTCAAATGTCACAGAGTGCCCTAGTGAGAAACAGATGAAAAATCACCAATTACATAGAGTAAGATGCCTTCACCAAGAATGGCATCAGTAGTGAAAATGGTTTGTTAGGTCGATAAATATTAAGTAGTAAATAGAGGGTGAAATCTGAGTGTTTTCAGCCAGGACTTTGAGAATTTGGGTTGTGAAGAGGCAATAGACCTGCAGCTATTGGGGCCAAAATTTGAATAGAGGTACTCATACCTCTATTTGCACATATTCTAAAAAGGCTGGGAAATTTACAAGTTTAATAAAATAGTGCTTCCTCAAGTACTTTCTTTGTGAAACATAATCACAAGCTCACCAACTTTATCTGTGATAACATCAACTGTAGGCCATAAGGGACCTAACTCTTACCTAATTGAACACTAAGCAATTATTGCCAGCCTGTCCAATCCCTCAGGAAAGGAGAATGTCAACATCTACTTCCATAGCAGTCTTTCAAAAATAATTCTAAAATTAATACATTTCTTAAATATAATTGTTACTTGCCTGCTTAAATTATTTCAAACACATTAGTATTGTATTTTCTGACATACTGTACTATACACACTGCTTACTTCTCTATATGCACCTCCCTCAGTATTTCCCCTTCCACTCTACCCTCTCATTTTGTTGCTATTACTTATTGTTGTTGCTGTTCTATTTCACTACGATGAACTAAATGCATGTGTTGTATTCTCTATTCGGTGCTTTGTATGCCTGAAATGTTCTTGTCAATCTACTGAAGCTTCCCTCACCTACCCAAACTCTCTTCTGAATAGTTCATTACTAGCTCTTCTTATCCATTATTATACCTTACACATACATATTATGATGTGTTTATCATATTTTATAGCAAGTATTTTCACATCCATTTTACCCTCTAGACTGTGAGCTCCTTAAAAATGGATTCCACATTTTATGTACCACTTCTACCTAAAATAAGTCTGGAATACAGCCAACAATTGCTTTTGAAATGAAGTAATGAATTAATGCATGTGTAGAACTATATATTATTTTAGTAATAAGTTTAGTTAAACTTCCTGGTCCAGTGTTTTTCTAGATAAGCATATTCTTCATACCAAAACTGTAGCTAAAGATTGCTATCATATAAATGGCATTTAGTGCACTGAAATTTGGAGCCATATTTTTCTATTATTCTAGATTTGATAACAAAATCCCTAAAATAACTTATTTATATTCAGTTAATGTTATCCTATCAAATAAAAGAGATCTAACTTTTCAAGACCATCCAAGCCAGAATAGTTTGATAACATAACAAAGGTTATATTTTCAATGAAATGATCTAGCTCCAGTTGATTAAATATAGGTTGTTACTTTCCAGTTCAAATAAATAAGAAAATTCCTATGAACCTAGAATGTGTTCCCAATTGTGCTCTTGGAAATCTGATCATAGGATTTAGCAAATCCCTGAATTAGAGCTCTCTCTTTTGACATGGCCCCTCAATTTCCTAAGAGCTAGAGTGATGGCATGTAATTATTCTGCTTGTGCTGCTCAGATAACAAATGTATGCAATCATCAATTAGGAATTAGCACACGTATGGTTTCAATTATATTGATTTATCACCAGCAACTTTTTAATACAGAATTTAGTTACAGTCTATCATGCCTTGATAATTAAAATGCACTTTGGTTGATTGTTCCTTACTGACTTGTGGTAAAACAAGTAAAGTTATAAAAGCTTCTTGAATTGTCTGCTTATTTATTTCAGCTAATCATGAGTCAGAGTTTCCCTGTACCTAAAGCATTGTAAAACTCAAATAAGTATTATCATTCTCATTACCACCTCCAGCTCTCTATATATCATTCCTCCACTACAGCATAATTATGAGCAATATCTTCCTAAACTACACCATAGACAGGAAAACATAACTCTTAATTTTGTTTTTGTTTTTTTTTTAAGATAAGAAGCACAGCCTGGGAAAAATTTGGAGACCTTCAAAGTCAGTCATCAGAGGACCAGTATTCTGTTTTTGCACCTGCTTCCTTCTCTTTGATAATATACACCCGCCTAAGCACCCAAGTTAGAACATCTACAGAGTCATTCTGCTTTCTAATCCTTTACCACTAGCAAAAGTGAGAAATGGTTTGAGTTCACTCAGTATGTCTGCTGATTTATTAAATATACTTAAGTGTGAACGGGCTTCATTGTATTATCAATCCTAGTTATCTGCATGGTATGCCTAGGTATAAAAGTACTACAAGATGAACACTTTCTCTCCTTCAAAGAACCAAGTAATTAGTAAATTTTTTCTTGTTGTCCTTGAAATATTATGACCACTTCTATGACTTGTTTGAAGTTTAAACCTAATTTATTTATTTTAGAGGAGCATTTTGATAGTAAAAGTAATGATTCTGGAAATGACCTAGCTGCAGCTACCATGGTATTATTTCTAGAAATTGTTGCGAGGTGGAAAATGCATATACAGTCACCCACATGCATGTCTACAGTTTCTAGACCCCTATAACTAAATCTACTCTAATCACCAACATTTCTATTTAATTAGTGACATCACTCTTTAGAACCCTCAACTTTCCTTCAACAGCCTTCTTTCCCCTGGTGTAAAACGTTATCTTTGTTCTCCCATAACTTTGTGCAAACTGGGTCCAGTACCTAGACCACAGTCAGAATCTCTGGATTGCCATAATCCTGGCTCTGCCCAGCCAGGAAAGCTGGTTATCCAAGCATCAGATCCACAGAGACTCTAGCTCTCCAGACCTGGGATAGCTAAAGATAAGGGAACTAGGCTGAGGCAAGGATAATACCATCAGTTACAAATTATTGAGCAATAACTATGTGTCAGAGCCTGGGATAAATTCTTTACATCTGTTGGCTATGTAATTCACACATCACCACTTCCAAGTAGGTCTCAGCTTTATCACATTTTAAAGAAACAGGTTCAGGAGCTTACATATACTGTTCAATTTCACCCAACTAGAAAGTAATCAGAGATTAAACTCAAAGCCATATTTGCCCTACCCCATAGCCATTTTTTTAAAAAATTACCTTTTATTTACTTCTTAGGTGGGGGAAGATTGTGTAGAAGGGAAAACAGATCTCAATCCTGGTGTGTGGCTGCAGAGACAGGAAGAGAAGAGACAATTGTAATAATAAAACTCTAACAGTGGAAGAGTCAGATTCAGACCTTGGTGGTGGGGAGAGTAGCTGTGGTGTTAGAATGTATACGTATGACCACAGACATACCGGAGACACCGTGGGTTCAGTTCTAGACCACCACAGTAAAGGGAATATATTCAACTTAAAGGCACCAGCTGCATTAGCCCCTAACAAGAGAGTCAGCCTGTCTCTGAAGCTTTGAAGCCAGGCATTGACTTCTCCTTTCTAGGTATCAAAGAAGATGACATCTTCTTCCAATAAAAGGCTGTTTTGTCGATATTGAAAATCTATTGTTTAGTGCAGCCACCTTCATTATCTTAGCTAGATCTTCTGGATAATTTGCTGTGGCTTTTACATCAGCACTTGCTGCTTCACCTTGCATTTTGGTGTTATGGAGATGGTTTCTTTCCTTCAGCCTCATGAATCAACTTCTGCTAGCTTCAACATTTTCTGAAGCTTCTCCATCTCTTTCAGCCTTGACAGAATTGAAGAGAATTAGGGAGTTAGGGCATTGCTCTGAATTAGGCTTTGGTTTAAGGGAATGTTGTGATTGGTTAGATCTTCTATCCAGACCATTAAACTTTCTCCATGTCAAAAATAAGGCTGTCTTGCTTTCTTATAATTTATGTGTCCACTGGAGTTACACTTTTAATTTCCTTCAAGAACTTTTCCTTTGCATCCACAACCTGGTTTGGCACAAGAGGCCTACCTTTCAGCCTATCTCAGCTTTGGACATGCATTCCTCGCTAAGTTTAATCATTTCTAACTTTTGATTTAAAGTGAGAGAACAGCGATTCTTCCTCTCACTTGAATGCTTAGAAGCCATTGTACAGTTATTAATTGCCGTAATTTCAATATTGTTGTGTCTCAGAGAATAGGGAGGTCTGAGGAGAGGGAAAAAGATGGGAATAGCTGATTGGTGGAGCAGTCAGAATACACACGACATTTATTAAGTTTGCTGTCTTATATTGGTGCAGTTCATTGTGCCCTAAAACAATTACAATAGTAATATCAAAGATCACTGATCACAGATCACCATAACAAGTATAATAATACTGAAAAGTGTGAAATATTGAGAGAATTACCAAAATGTGACACAGAGGCACAAAATGAGCAAATCTTGTTGGAAAACTGGTGCTAACAAACTTCTTTAATGCAGGGTTGCCACAAATCTTCAATTTGTTTAAAAAAACCACACACACACAGTATCTGCAAAGCTCAATAAAGCTAGGTACACTAAAATGAGGTATTCCTATAATGAGGTTTAAGTTTTACATGGTATCAGATAAAATTGTCAGCACTACCAGTCATGAAAATACTGAAGAAGCTACAAAGTAAAGAGAAGAGGTATAGAATTTTAGATTAGCTGTGTAAAATTATAATCATCTGTTGTCCATTCAGGCTTAATTACCATGTAGCACAACAGCAATTATGCATATCATTAAATAGATGCTAGATTAATTGTGTACATTTATATTGATGAAAGCAGTAAAACACGGTTTGCAGTATGTTCAGTCTTTATAGTTTGTGGCTCATGTAACATAATAATTTACTCAGAGTTAAAAAATATTAGTAGGTGTGTCGATTATGAAGCTTTATAATATTGTGTTGGCTGATCAATTTTATAATCTTATATAAACAGTGGAAATGCAGCTGTTAATCTGGTCATATGTTACATACTCTGATAAAATATTTCACAGAAAGAATCTTCCTCAATAGCAGAATTGTTGTCTGGCAATTATCTTTGGTCTGTTTTTTTTAAATTTATTTTTGGCTGCATTGGGTCTTTGTTGCTGCACACGGGCTTTCTCTAGTTGTGTCGAGCAGGGTCTACTCTTTGTTGCGGTGTGCGGGCTTCTTATTGCAGTGGTTTCTCTTGCTGTGGAGCACGGGCTCTAGGTGTGAGGTCTTCATTGGTTCTGGCACATGGGCTCAGTAGTTGTGGCTCGTGGGCTCTAGAGCACAGGTTCAGTAGTTCTGGAACAAGGGTTTAGTTGCTCTACGGCATGTGGGATCTTCCCAGACCAGGGATCAAACCCATGTCCCCTACAATGGCAGGCGGATTCTTAACCACTGCGCTGCCAGGGAAGTTTCTGGCAATTATCTTTGAATGTCAGCTTTTAACATGACTAACATTTTCTGATACCACCAAAAATATTGAATTCATTTTATCTAGGTAAAAAGCCTAGAAAAATAAAACTAAGCTAAGTTTGGCTAATACTATCTGCAAGGTGGGTATCATTTTTGCTAAATATACTTCTGAATTTAAAAATTCTTGTTTTGGCAAAAGCAAGAAGAACTACAATCCTGCAGCTTCAGGAAAAAAACCACATTCACAGAAAGATAGACATGATGAAAAGGCAGAGGGCTATGTCCCAGATGAAGGAACAAGATAAAACCCCAGAAAAACAACTAAATGAAGTGGAGATAGGCAACCTTCCAGAAAAATAATTCAGAATAATGATAGTGAAGATGATCCAGGACTTCGGAAAAAGAATGGAGGCAAAGTTCAAGAAAATGCAAGAAGTGTTCAGCAAAGACCTACAATCATTAAAGAACAAACAAACAGAGATGAACAATACAATAACTGAAATGAAAACTACACTAGAAGGAATCAATAGCAGAATAACTGAGGCAGAAGAACGGATAAGAGACCTGGAAGACAGAATGGCAGAATTCATTGTTGCAGAATAGAATAAAGAAAAAAGAATGAAAAGAAATGAAGACAGCCTAAGAGACCTCTGGGACAACATTAAACACGACAACATTCGCATTATAGGTGTCCCAGAAGAAGAGAGAGAGAAAGGACTGAGAAAATATTTGAAGAGATTATAGTCGAAAACTTCCCTAACATGGGAAAGGAAATAACCACCCAAGTCCAAGAAGCACAGAGAGTCCCATACAGGATAAACCCAGGGAGATACACGCCAAGACACATAGTAATCAAATTGGCAAAAATTAAAGACAAAGAAAAATTATTGAAAGCAGCACGGGAAAAATGACAAATAACATACAAGGGAACTCCAATAAGGTTAATGCTGATTTCTCAGCAGAAACTCTACAAGCCAGAAGGGAGTGGCATGACATATTTAAAGTGATGAAAGGGAAGAACCTACAACCAAGATTACTCTACCCGGCAAGGATCTCATTCACATTAGATAGAGAAATCAAAAGTTTTACAGACAAGCAAAAGCTAAGTGAATTCAGCACCACCAAACCAGCTCTACAACAAATGCTAAAGGAACTTCTCTAAGTGGGAAACACAAGAGAAGAAAAGGACCTACAAAAACAAACCCAAAACAATTAAGAAAATGTTAATAGGAACATACATATCAATAATTACCTTACATGTGAATGGATAAAATGCTCCAACCAAAAGACTTAGGCTTGCTGAATGGATACAAAAACAAGACCCATATATATGCTGTCTACAAGAGACCCACTTCAGACCTAGGGACACATATAGACTAAAAGTGAAGGGATGAAAAAAGATATTCCATGCAAATGCAAATCAAAAGAAAGCTGGAGTAGCAATACTCATATCACTTAAAATAGATTTTAAAATAAAGAATGTTACAAGAGACAAGGAAGGACACTACATAATGATCAAGGGATCAATCCAAGAAGAAGATATAACAATTATAAATATATATGCACCCAACATAGGAGCACCTCAATACATAAGGCAACTGCTAACAGCTATAAAAGAGGAAATCGACAGTAACAAAAGAATAGTGGGGGACTTTAACACCTCACTTACACCAATGGACAGATCATCCAAAATGAAAATAAAAAAGGAAACAGAAGCTTTAAATGACACAATAGACCAGATAGATTTAATTGATATTTATAGGACATTCCATCCCAAAACAGCAGATTACACTTTCTTCTCAAGTGTGCACGGAACATTCTCCGGGATAGATCACATCTTGGGTCACAAATCAAGCCTCAGTAAATTTAAGAAAATTGAAATCATCTTTTCTGGCCACAACGCTATGAGTTTAGAAATCAATTACAGGGAAAAAAATGTAAAAACACAAACACATGGAGACTAAACAATACATTACTAAATAACCAAGAGATCACTGAAGAAATCAAAGAGGAAATCAAAAAATACCTAGAAACAAATGACAATGAAAACAGGATGATCCAAAACCTATGGGATGCAGCAAAAGCAGTTCTAAGAGGGAAGTTTATAGCAATACAATCTTACCTCAAGAAACAAGAAACATCTCAAATAAACAACTTAACCTTACACCTAAAGCAATTAGAGAAAGAAGAACAAAAAAACTCCCAAAGTTAGCAGAAGGAAAGAAATCATAAAGATCAGATCAGAAATAAATGAAAAAGAAATGAAGGAAACAATAACAAACATCAATAAAACTAAAGGCTGGTTCTTTGAGAAGATAAAGAAAATTGATAAACCATTAGCCATACTCATCAAGAAAAAAGGGGAGAAGATTCAAATCAATAAAATTAGAAATGAAAAAGGAGAAGTTACAACAGACACCACAGAAATACAAAGCATCCTAAGAGACTATTACAAGCAACTCTATGCCAATAAAATGGACAACCTGGAAGAAATGGACACATTCTTAGAAAGGTATAACCTTCCAAGACTGAACCAGGAAGAAACAGAAAATATGAACAGACCAATAACAAGTAATGAAATTGAAACTGTGATTAAAAATCTTCCAACAAACAAAAGTCCAGGACCAGATGGCTTCACAGGTGAATTCTATCAAACATTTAGAGAAGAACTAACACCCATCCTTCTCAAACTCTTCCAAAAAATTTCAGAGGAAGGAACACTCCCAAACTCATTCTATGAGGCCACTATCACCCTGATACCAAAACCAGATAAAGATACTACAAAAAAAGAAAATTACAGACCAATATCACTGGTGAATATAGATGCAAAAATCCTCAACCAAATACTAGCAAACAGGATCCAACAACACATTAAAAGGATCATACACCATGATCAAGTGGGATTTATCCTAGGGATGCAAGGATTCTTCAATATATGCAAATCAATCAATGTGATAAACCATATTAACGAATTGAAGGAGAAAAACCATATGATCATCTCAATAGATGCAGAAAAAGCTTTTGACAAAATCAACACCTATTTATGATAAAAAAACTCCAGAATGTGGGCATAGACGGAACCTATCTCAACATAATAAAGGCCATATATGACAAACCCACAGCAAAAATCATTCTCAGTGATGAAAAACTGAAAGTATTTCCTCTAAGATCAGGAACAAGACAAGGATGTCCACTCTCACCACTATTATTCAACATAGTTTTGGAAGTCCTAGTCACAGCAATCAGAGAAGAAAAAGAAATAAAAAAATAAAAATTGGAAAAGAAGAAGCAAAACTGTGGCTGTTTGCTGATGACATGATACTACATATAGAGAATCCTAAAGATACCACCAGAATTCTACTAGACCTAATCAATGAATTTGGTAAAGTAGCAGGATACAAAGTTAATGCACAGAAATCTCTTGCATTCCTATACACTAATGATGAAAAAATCTGGAAGAGAAATTAAGGAAAAACTCCCATTTACCATTGCAACAAAAAGAATAAAATACCTAGGAATAAACCTACCTAGGGAGACAAAGGACTGTATGCAGAAAACTATGACACTGATGAAAGTAATTAAAGATGATACAAATAGATGGAGAGATATACCATGTTCTTGGATTGGAAGAATCAATATTGTGAAAATGACTATACTATCCAAGGCATTCTACAGATTCAATGCAATCCCTATCAAATTACCAATGGCATTTTTTACAGAACTAGAACAAAAATCTTAAAATTTGTATGGAGACACAAAAGACCCTGATAGCAAAAGCAGTCTTGAGGGAAAAAAACGGAGCTGGAGGAATCAGACTCCCTGACTTCAGACTATACTACAAAGCTACAGTAATCAAGATAATATGGTACTGGCACAAAAACAGAAATATAGATTAGTGGAACAGGATGGAAGCCCAGAGATAAACCCACACACATATGGTCAACTAATCTATGAAAAAGGAGGCCAGGATATACAATGGAGAAAAGACAGCCTCCTCAATAAATGGTGCTGGGAAAACTGGATAGCTACATGTAAAAGAATGAAATTAGAACACTCCCTAACACCATATACAAAAATAAACTCAAAATGGATTAGAGACCTAAATGTAATACCAGACACTATAAAACTCTTAGAGGAAAACATAGGAAGAACACTCTTTGACATAAATCACAGCAAGATCTTTTCTGATCCACCTCCTAGAGTAATCGAAATAAAAACAAAAATAAACAAATGGGATCTAATGAAACTTAAAAGATTTTGCACAGCAAAGGAAACTGCAAACAAGACCAAAAGACAACCCTCAGAATGGGAGAAAATATTTGCAAATGAACCAACAGACAAAGGATTAATCTCCAAAATATATAAACAGCTCATGCAGCTCAGTATTAAAAAAACAAACAACTTAATCCAAAAATGGGCAGAAGACCTAAACAGACATTTCTCCTAAGACATACAGATAGCTAAGAAGCACATGAAAAGCTGCTCAACATCACTGATTATTAGAGAGATGTTAATCAAAACTACAGTGAGGTATCACCTCACACCAGTTAGAATGGGCATCATCAGAAAATCTACAAACAACAAATGCTGGAGAGGGTGTGGAGAAAAGGGAACCCTCTTGCACTGTTGGTGGGAATGTAAATTGATTCAGTCAGTATGGAGAACGGTATGGAGGTTTCTTAAAAAACCAAAAATAGAATTACCATATGACCCAGCAATCCCACTACTGGGCATATACCCAGAGAAAACCATAATTCAAACAAACACATGCACCCCAATGTTCATTGTAACACTATTTACAATAGCCAGGTCATGGAAACAACCTAAATGCCCATCGACAGACAAATGGATAAAGAAGAGGTGGTACATATATACAATGGAATATTACTCAGCCATAAAAAAGAACGAAATTGGGTCTTTTGTAGAGACGTGGATGAATCTAGAGACTGTCATACAGAGTGAAGTAAGTCAGAAAGGGAAAAACAAATATCGTATATTAACGCATATATGTGGAATCAGGAAAATGGTACAGATGAACCTGTTTGTGGGGCAGAAATTGAGACACAGATGCAGAGAACAAACGTATGAACATCAAGGGGGAAAGCATCTGTCGGGGTGGGGGTGGTGTTGGGATGAATTGGGCGATTGGGATTGACATGTTTACATTAATATGTATAAAATGGATAGCTAATAAGAACCTGTATAAAAAAATAAATAAAATAAAATTCAAAAATTCAATAAATAAATAAATAAAAATTCTTGTTTTAATTTTGTAATAGAATATTGTAGAACTGACATATCTGTGATATTATCATCAGTTGAGTGAGGTATTGCAATATAATGGTTAAACTCTTGAGCCCTGGGGAGATTTCTGAGCCTAAAGCTTAGTTCTTATCCTTCATACTATGTGGCTGTCATATGTGTGAACTTCGGTTTCCTCATCAATAAAATGCAGATGAATAATAGTACCAAATAGTATCTATTGCATGAGGTCTCTGGGAAGACTGCATGAAATAGTCCATTTAATGCACTCAGTCCTGTTGCTGACACATTGTAAGTGATCAATAAATGTGACCAACTATTACTGAGTGCTTTGATTTTTCTAATTTGTCTTATCTTTTTTAGGTCTGTCTGACATTTTACAAATTCCATTAAAGGGCAAACTAAATTACAAACTGATCAATTGACAGGTGTTCTTATAAAAATCCTAAAAATACAGCTGCTTAAAATATTTTTAAAAAAAACACTTTGTTGAATAAAACTGGCCATTGTAAAGCTAGCACAAATTCTACTACCTGCTGCTCAAGCCCCAAATGAATCCTGTGACAGATTCCTTGGTGCCACACTAATGAAGAGCCTTGAGAAAAGCAATGGGGAGGAAAGATGGATAAGGAACCACCAGAGAACATGCTTTAAAGGAAGGTTAACAGCACATAGGGCATGCTGGTAAAAGACTGTTGAGAGAAGTAATACATGTCATTAATTAATTATTTTGAGCCTCAATTTTATCATCTGTAAATGGAAAGTTTTAACCTAAAATGATTAATAAGGTCTCTTCTTCCTCTCTAAAGTTCTAAGAGTCTCAGAAAAACTTAAATGTCTATGATCTAAGATAGGGAAAAGAATTGTTCTAGACTATTCCAGAGAACAAAATCAGAAATAATTCATGGAAGTTAGAGGGTGGCAAATTTTATTATATTTTAAAGTAGAAATTTCAGATAACTAAAACAGAAAATAGAGCTAGATAATCAAATATCAGGGATCTTTAAACACATGAGCAGTGGTTAAATTAGGAATTGGAAAAGTGAGTTCTATCATCACATCCAGCTTCTACCATATTTATTCATGTTAAAGAAAGGATTGCTAACATTACGTATAAATTTACTTGAAATCAGAGGTTCTCTACCTGAGATCTATGGACCTCAAGTATGGGCTTCAAAGGATAAACCTTGAAATTATATTAAAAAATTGTGTGCATGTGCATTTTTCCAGGGAGGAATATCTTTCATTTTCATCAGATTCTCAAACAAATCAATACTGGTGTCTGAGTCACTGATTTAAATAATACTTTCTTTGATGTACAAAAATCTAGAAGATATAGCCAGTGTATAAAATGATACTTCTTTAAAGGGTTTTATTAAAAACATTTATCTGCAGACATTTTTTACTAAATGCTTTGTGACAGAGCCTATTTAAAATGAATTTATAGATTAGATTTGAAAAATGACCAAGTGAATGTAGTGATTAAATATCTAACAACTTTTAAAATCATATCTGATAAACCAAGATAGATGAAAATATTTCTGTCACCTGGTTATCTCATCATGTTTGACTTTCTTATCTTGTTTTGGTATGCACTATAAAAAAAGATTTAGATAATTATTCCTGAATCCTTATTTTCAGCTCTAAGAATGATAAGTCTTTTTAGCCTCCTAGTAATAAAAATACAGTTAGAAAAATTCTGATTTTGAACTAATATTGCCAAAAGAAAGCAAAACGCCAATATGACAATATTCTTTCTTGCAATGTATGTATGTATGTGTGTGTGCATAATATCAGAAATAGAGATGTGCTACCTATTTGTTAAATTACCTGAGAGCATGTACTTGTCTACTTATTTAAAAGAGTAAGAATGGGTCTGAAGGAACGTTAGGCAAAGAAACCAACCTTCCCTGATATTCCATTTAATGTGAATATCATTGGCAATGCAAAATAAAGACAGTACTGCCAAAGTCAATATCCCAGATCTCGATGTCTGTGCAGCAGCTTTCTCTGTGCTAATAGTTTTTATGCCATCTGTCTGTTTTCAATTAAAGTCCATTTCTGATTCAATGACCAGATGTTCCACATTGTGGGGCCGTTTTGTTACCCTCTCCCTATGCCTCAAAATTAGTGTGTTTACTTCAGTGTTGATGCAGTTTACTTTTTATTTTTTCTTTCTTTTTGCATTTCTGATATCATAATCTACTATCTCTTTCATTTTTTGCAGGTCATGAAATAGATTTTCTATTTCCTCTTTTAGATTTTATTGCCTACAAAGTCAGTCTTCTAAATGTGTTCATATATCTAATTTTGGTTAATGATTTTTCATTCACAATGCCTGTTTATCTGATTTTTCATATAATAGCTATATGAATAAAATTTTCAAACTTAAACATTCTGCATAAGTAATACACTTTAAATTAAAATCACTAAATCTGTAATTCTTCAAGGAAGGTCAAAATACTGTATCAATCACTTTTTTTTCTGTGTTTTGTTACTTTTAAATATTTTCTGAATTCTATCCATAAACCTTGTATATTTCCAATCCTAACTCCTTGAAAAATCAACTTTGGTCATCTTTAGGTAATAAAATAAAAACCAAAAATTTTAAAGTTTAGATTATATTACGATCTCATTTTCTCCTCAGATTTTATTGAATTTTCTAATACTGAAGAAAATTTTTCAAAACTGTGTTTGATGATGGTTTTTGGGTGTTATTATTCTCAAAGTCTCAGCATGCTGTCATTTCATCAAGGATAGATATATAACAGCTGTAGTTTTTTATCTTCTATTTTGTCATTGGCATTAGTGAACAGCTGGAACTTCTTTGGAAATATCCCTGTGCTTGGAATATAATCATGGGCAATTTGAATATCCTTTCTGGCATAAGGGTCAGGTTCTAATTTTCTCTCATATCTATAGAGATCTGGCTCTAGAAAAGATAATGTTTTGGTAAAGAAGCAAAAATAATAATATTTTAGGATGTAAAACAAGGAAGAGTTAATAACCTTTAACATATGCCCCCAGCACATATGCCTGCCTACTACAGTAGTGGCTGCCTTAGTTAAGTTACTTTAGAGCGGAGCTTTTGACTAGATTAAAACCATGGATTTCAATTTCTCATTTCATTTCTCACGTCATACACAGAACCATGTATTTGAATTTTTTTAAACCTTGGTATGAAGAAAAAAATGCATATTTTGTTATCAGTGTTCATTTAGTTCCCTATTCTAGGCTTTTGTTCTCCCTCAGGGGACTCTCAGCTCCTCTAACACCCATATCCAGTGGTACCAGATTCTCCTCTGGAGTTTCCATATATCCAAATTCTTTCCACTTTAAAGGTCAGGATTAAATGTTAGGTCCTCCAAGGAACCTTATGAGCTGTTTCAGCTGAGGAATCACTGCCTCTTCTGTACTCTTCATACATTTCTTGTGGCAGTTTACACCTAATATGATGGAATATATTGGTACATAGCTTACCTCTTTTATGTATTTTAAATCCCATGTGGGCGACAACGTTTATCTCTGCTTTCCCATAACATCTATTACAATTTGAAGAATCCTTTGTGAATTGAACTGATGGATTAATTACTCAATCTGTGCTTAGCTGAGTTTCCTTGTGCTTTGAACTCTTTCCACAGGTAACACTCAATTATTTCGGATTCAATCATTCAGGTCCTGCTATGTTACAGAAATTAGTCTAATAAAATAATTCATGACAAAGTGTGAATAGCTATAAATTTTTCCTTTCTTAAATAGGCATTTTCATTTTAACTCAATTTTGATTTTATTAAGCCTAAAATATTGAAAGAAAAGGATTTCCAAGTCCAAAAATAGGGTCAATAGGAGAGGCTTTGGCATTAAAAGATGACACCCTATCACATAATGTTGCTTACTTTCCTTCAGGTAAAGCTGCTACTATTTATTTTAAATCAAACTATACTTTAAATACCGTACGACTATTTACACAAAGACTATTAAAGTCTGCTTTAGATGATCTCATTAAATTTCATTACGAACATTAATTAATGATTTTCAAACTTTAGCATATATAAAATAAATCACCCTTAGTTTTTTAAATACAGATTTCTATGCCCCATCCCCAGAGACTTAATTTTATAGGTATGAGTTTCAGGAATCTCAGTTTTCACAAAGACCCAGTTGAGTCTGATACTGGTAGTCAGAGGATTATCCAGGGAGAAATGCTGCTTTAGATGATCTAAAGATGATGCCCTTGACATTAAAATTTATTGCCCAAGAACAGTGATTAACACATTTTTATGTTCTTCAGTGACTTTATTTTTTATTTCACCCCATTCCATAAAATATGAATATAATGTGCTGTAAAACTTTGATGCAGAAAGGATAGAAAAGAGCAGCTGAAATTTTAAGGATGAAAACACTGAAATTTAAAAAGTATGCATTTACCCACATTTTATACAAATTTTATAATTAAGAGTAAAACATAAAAAGTTATTAAGAATATACATTGCAATAAAGGCATAAGCATAAATTTTAAATTCACTTATTTATATGTCTAGTAAATATAAATTATGTTTTTCAAAATGAAAAGGAAAATAATATTGAATTTCATCACTGGGGACTTTTTATTAATTTTGTTGTTCCTTTTATGTGATGTCAAATTATAGATTTGAAGAACTCAGTGAGCATAGTTTTCAACAATGCTATGGTGAATCTTAGAGGCATTCTTTTTTAAATTCAAAGGGAAAAACTAGCATAGTGCCCTATGACTCAGGAAATTTTGAGTGAATGAATGAACAAATGAATTTTTCCAAAAGTCTCATTTCAATTGTATCAACTATTGTTACATTCTCTAATCTTAAGTGCAGAGATTAAAACTCCCACTCTTGCCCATATCTTACTTCAATTTCATAGATCATGGATAAAAACAAGAAAGATGGGAATATCTTGAAAGTCAAAATTATCTTTCTGTTTATAGTTCTTTCATTTCACATCAATTCATAGAGAAAATTCTTATCAATGCTCCACTATGTGCTAGGCATGTCTTTGGAACTGGAGAGAAAGTGACAGAAAAGATAAATAATATTTTGGTTCTCAAAGAAATTAAATTCTCATTAGAGAAATAGAGAACTAAATAAATTCTAGATAAGCAAGAAGGGAATTGACAGTGAAAGCTATGCAGATAATTAAGAAACATATAGCTGAGATCCAAAGGGAGTCCGGACATTACTCTTGATTTGGCGGGTGAAGGGAGGTAGTTCTGTGCTGAGATATCAATGTCCAGGTAGAGTCAACCATGGTGTGACCAAAAGCAGAGCACCTTAGAGAGGATAGCCTGAAAAAATACTCAGAGTAAAATTGTTCTGTTCTGTTAGAAAAATAAAAGGAGTTAGAGTGATTAAGCATAGTGGATGAGGGGAAATATGTGAAACAAGGTCAGGAGATAAGCAGAAGCCAGGTTATATAGAACTTGTAAAGCAGGATAAGAAGTTTGAACTTTGTTCTATGACCAATGGAAGTCATTGAGAGTTTGGGTTTAAAGCAAAAGAGTGGCATGACCTAATTTACATTTTAAATAAATTCTGCTAGCTGCTCCTCAAAGAAGCAGTTGATAACAGGACAACCTGAAAGACAAATTAGGGGACTACTAAAGAAAGGCAATGATGGCTTTGACTATGGTGGTAATTCCAAGATTAAATGAAATGGACTAATTTTGGATCGATATAAACAAATTTAGCATATACTTTCAATTAAATAAACCACATACTTTTGATAAAACAGATAGGAACTGATATGTATGGTGAGAGAGAGACATATAAATCATGACTTTAGACCAGCACTATTCAATAAAATTTTCTGCAATGATGGAAATGTTCTATATCTGTACTGTCTAATATGGTAGCCACTAGCCATATGTGGCTATTGAGCACTCAAAATATGACTATTGCAACTGAGAAATGTAATTTTTTGTTTTGTTTAATTTTAATTAATTTGAATTTAAATAACCACATGCCAGTGGTGGCTACTATACTGGATAGCACAGCTCTAGAAGCTTGGCTGGAACAAATGAGTGAATGGTAGTGCCATTTACTGAAATGAGCAAGAGTAAGGGAAAATCAGACTTGGAATAAAAATCAAGAGTTCTATTTGGATCATGTTAAGTTTGATATGCCTAGTGGTTATCCATGTGGGTATATCAAGTAGTAGGCAGAGTATGTGAATCTGGAGTTCCTGGGAAGATCAGGGATATAGCTATATATTTGAGAATTATCAACACACATATATCATTTATACCCATGAAACTCAATGAAGTCACCTAGAGAGAGTGTATAAAAAGGTTTCAATGACAAAGGGTAGCATTCTAACATGCGATAGTCAAATAAAATAGAATCCATCATAAAACACTGAGAAAGGAAAGTCAGTCTTATCAGGTACACATTGAAATGCAGCCAAACAGGGCCAAGGACCTTGCTCTTCAAGAAGTGTCATTCTTTCCACACCAGTTTTGGAAAGCACCCTCACCCTTGTAATGCAAGCAGGACCAGAATGGGGCCCAGGGTAAAAAGGCCTTAGCTTGACAGGCTTTAAGATTATGGGGCAAGGGATGGATTTTGGTAGGAATTTGGACCTGAAGCTGTTGCTAAAATAAAGTGTAATATTAATTTTGCATAGCTCATTCTAAAACTATGATGCAGAAGCATCCTTGGTTCCAGAAACAAGAAGCAGCTGGAAGATGATTTAAAACCTTCACCATTTCCCTTTCAGAACTAGTTAACTATAAATTTCTCCTAATAATAATTATGATACATAGAGTATATTTTTCTTAACAAAAACTTTGTATTATTCTTTCAAGAACAGATCCTCTAAAGGTAATCAAAAACCTCTGAGTTTGTGTCACACCTTAAAGTTTCAGGAGGGCCAGCTGTACACCAAGAATTGTACCACATATAAAGAAGATAATGCAGAATTTTATCAGATATAAAGAAGTTATAAGGCTTTTTAAAAAATTAAAGAGAAGTAGAAAAAAATTTTAAGCAATAGAAAATAGCTTTATCTTTCTCACATAGGTTTTTCCTAGAATTTTGTCAGAATTCTTTTTAAAGTAATTCTCTTTGGAGTAAATCCCTAGGTTTAATATGGGATAGTTGCGGGATTCACAATTGTGTGATATTGTTTGAGCTTGATAGAAAAGAGATATTTTTCATCCTGAGGACTTATGTATTTACTTCTATCTTCAGAAAAAATAAAAATAATATCAGTAGCAAAGGAAGATAGGCTGAAAACTGCTACCACAGACTGATGAACTACATAAATATCACTCTATTATGATAAACTATCATTTGACAATACACAGAACTTTTTTTCTAGGATCATAATGAGCATTTCATAGTACATTCAGGAGTTGTTGCTCATTTTGATGTCTCTATAAAATAAATAGCAAATTCAGATCATGTTTAGAGGAAAGATACATATTGTTATCCTTTATTTATCAAATCACCTGTTCTGTTTTCTGTGAGAAGTGGCCAATCATATCCCTTCCATGCTACATATAGGAAATATATATACAGACATACATATACACACATACATACATATACACATGTACATACATATATTTATAAAATAATAATACTTATAAATATATAGATACAAATAAAAAAGATAGATAAGGTAGATAAATATTTAATTTCAATTTTTAACTATCTAAGCTTACCAGACACTGAAAGTGAAAGTGTGGAGATGTTCTTATGGTCTATACAACAGTGAGCATGAAAAGATTAAATAGTAAAACTTCAAGATGCTACAGCCAGAGGGCATGTTTAATTCTATAATGCAGGACATACCTTTCTATGACTCTGTCTAATAGGATTATTTTATACCTCTGATTCAAATTGGAAGTCATTCTCTACACACAAAATGAATAAAATGAAAAACACCTGACTAGGACAACAGAACCAATTGATCAAATAATGCACAGACAGATTAATAGAAGTCAATGTAAGACAGAGCTATAACAGGTTTTTGCCCAGATGCAGAAATGCAGATCAGACTATAATCAATAGATGGAGAAAAGTGATAGCCCCAAGACAAAGGTAGAGAAGCCATTTGATAATGAACAGGTATTCTTCACAATTTCAGGAAGAAGCAAAATGCCATTAAAATGCTGTTGATTTAGACTTAAATTTAAAATCTAAATTGTAAGAAGTTACAAACAAGGAAGCTTCTTTTACTGTTATAATAATGTTGGAACAAAAATGGTTTCCAGTCAGCCCAGTGGTCTAACGTAGCAAGAGACACAGAAATGGACACCTAGAACTTGACTACAAAGAGAAAGGACAAACTTTTTATTTGCCCACATCTGATTATGAGTATTTCCACTTCTCTGATGATAAAGAATAGAAATTCTAGAATTAAAACTCAGTGAATATTATTTGGAGTTGGTTAATTGTGTAATTAAAAGAATTAAATAATAAAGATGTGTTATTATAATGTCTGGTTTAATTATAGATAATATTGTGATAATGACTTTGATCACGCATCTTTAATTCTTTATGGAAAAAGGCTACAAATAAATACACAGATATATTATAAGTCTTTTTAGTGCACAAGAGTTGCCGTCACAGTGTGTAGATAAATCAAAAGAGTTCGTTTCATTACAGGTTGAATGAAAACAATATGAAAAAGAATATATATATATATACACACACATATATACATATGTATAACTGAATCACTTTGCTGTACACCTGAAACATTGTAAATCAACTATACTTTAATTTTAAAAAGAAGATCAAAAGGAAATAAAAGGATGAGAAGGCAAAAAAAAAGAGTTCATTTCAGTAGCAAATCTTAAAAATATAGGATGTGGATACATAAAGCTAATAAATAGATGAAAAACACTGTATATTATATTTTGACTTAAAACATAAACACCCATTCACCAGTTTGATATTGGCCAGAGATAAATTGGAATATTGACCAGTCTTGGTTGATTGCATAAACCATCTCTAATGCATCATCTCCAATTTCCAGTGTCAATGTCTTTAAAGTAAAAATAGAACTTAGACACGTTTTTAAAGCAATATGAGTGTCAGACCTTTCCAATTTTTACTATGTTTCTTCAGTCTTTTAAAATCATCACATAATTTTTAGTCATTTACATATATCAAGTCTTTCCAAAGCATTCATTTTAGATTTCATTGCAATAGCTTTTTCCTTAGATATTTCATCACTTTATATTATAGTTATTTAAACTTTTGTGATTGCAGCAAGTCTTCAATCCAAGGTAGAAATAAATATTCCATGGCAAAATAGAGCATATCCTATGAGCAATAAATTTTCAACATGCCAAGGGCATTAGATAGAATATGTTACATGGAAAACTTAATTCATCTGTTAAAATGATTAAAAAGAGGTTTATTAAGAGATCTTCCACTACAGATAATTAATTAATTGATGGATGACTATATAAATGTATACATTAATATAGACAAGAATCTAATGTAAGGAATAGGTAGAAAAGAAAAATATCACATCTTAAAAAATTGTCAAGAATTTCTAAATTAGAAAACAAGATTGGGATTCAGTTTTTTCAATATTTTTTTAAAGAGCAGGAAAATATACAGTTTCTACAGTTGTTTATAGATCATACAATTATATGGGGAAAAATGTAGGAAAAAGAAGAATCAGTTTATTTCTGAAATCCACATGTATTCTCTCACTTCATATTGTTAATTTGCAGTAATAAGAAAAACAAACTATTAGTATTCTCTGTAGTAAAATTGCTACTTAGAATCTGTGGTCTTCATGTGGTTGTTCTTTCTTTCTAAACAAGATACAAAGTAAAACACCCATCTGTGGTTGGTTTAATTTTTTTGAGGTCAATCGTGGCAATGTTCACTTGTTTTACACAGAGATCAATTTCTCTGAACTGAAGAGAGTCCGTAGAACAAGTTCACCCACCTGGTAAGAAACTACTATTAGACAAATCCAGCCCCAGGAATCGGTAAGCAGGAAAAAGCCATGGAATATTGGATATCAAGATTAGCTAATAATTTTTTTTTTTACTCAAACTGCTACTTAGAATAAGGACAGGGTAGAGATTAAAAGTAGCAATTAATTAATTAATCCATTAATCAATAAGCATTACAAACCTGTCCCAAGTTCAGATAAACACATATCTAGATATTTTCCTTTATTACTTACTTAGGGTAGTGAGAGAAATGGGGTTAATCATTTATATCATTAAAGTGTCTAATTTACAACAGACAAAGTTAAAGTCCTTATTCTGGTCCAAATGTGATGGGCTACAGAGTGAAGAAAACATATGCTAAATTGATGATTAATATTTGTTTCAATTTTAGCAGTTTAACTTATTTCAAGTTGGACGAGCCCAGCATAAAGAAAGCCAAAGTTTGTTTATTTCTAATCCATAAATTTTGCATAGCTCTCACTTTTTTATTCATACATTTACGCCTCCAACCTCTTTATGTAAAAATCCAAAATAGGATGCTACAGGCTGAAGCAAGGACAGTGCACCTGCTTCAGCAGCACATGTTATTAAAATGAGAACAGTAACAGGAGGTCCCAGTTGGAACCATGACTGGTGCTCAAAGGCTCTGACCAAGGTCTGCCAACACCCCACCACAAACTGTCACATATCTAAATGTGTGTGTCACTTTCCCCATAGACTAGTAAGATTTTAGTCATAAATCTGGGAAGGCACTCTCCCTTTCCCAAAGGATTAATAGCTTTTTGTCTTGAAAGGAAACAACCCTTAAAAAGCTAGACTTTAGATCAAGAACAAAGGCTTAGCCAAGTCAAAGGCAAAGAAAATCTTTATAAACCTGCCTGCTGTAAGTTAGGGCTGAGCCCATCTTTATCCACCATGAACTCTCAAACTGTGATATCATTCTCATGACTAACAAAAGGGCTATGGCTCCTGGGCTTGCTTACATCTGCTGCCTACCTTTCAGCCTAAGTCTTCCTACTGACTGTGCCTGTAACGTCTTTACACATCTGGGTCCACCTCACTATTTACTGTCTTCATGTTTCCAGTTTTCCTGTGAAGTAGGTATAGCCAGTAAAAATAAAGAAGCCCTGGGCTTCCCTGGTGGCGCAGTGGTTGAGAATCTGCCTGCCAATGCAGGGGACACGGGTTCGAGCCCTGGTCTGGAAAGATCCCACATGCCGCGGAGCAACTAGGCCCGTGAGCCACAATTACTGAGCCTGCGCGTCTGGAGCCTGTGCTCCGCAACAAGAGAGGCCGCGATAGTGAGAGGCCCGCGCACCGCGATGAGGAGTGGCCCCCGCTTGCCACAACTGGAGAAAGCCCATGCACAGCAACGAAGACCCAACACAGCCATAAATAAATAAATAAAATAAAATAAATAAAAATTTAAAAGAAAAAAAAAAAAAGAAGCCCTAAACTATAAGACATTGAGAAATTTAAGTTGTTAAAGAGAGCCAGTCTTTACATTTCACCTTGTAAATTACAATAGTAGATAACAACTACACTGAAGTTCATCCTCAAACGTATCAAAATCTTCATCCTCAACCATATCAAAATATGCACTGAACTAGTGCAAATTAGAAGATTCAAAAAAGAGGGTAGAAATTTGAGGGTGTAATCAGCATACAGCAGCCAGTACCATGAAATAAAAATCCTAACATCCTATAGATATATGTATAAAACATGTGATATATAATATGTGTTTTATTTATATATATAGGTATATATTTTTCTATACACACTGTGTATATATGCATAATCGTATATATGTCTATACATACATACAATCTTACATGTATATACATATATATATATACACAATGAGTTGGCGTAATTCTCCATTGAAGTACACTTAACAAAGAACTTTTAGAAACATGATTATCAAACAAACAAAATTTCTCAAGAAAAGGCTTCCAAAAAATACTTGTCTCCTTTCTCTAAAGGAGACTCCTTTCACTAAAATATACAACTTATTTCTTGGAATGGATACATAGGCCTTAACATATTTTGTTTAAAAGTAATACCTTCAACCAATTAAATCTATTTTCTCCCTATAAAAAGGAAACAAAATCAGGTCCAGTTTGGGAGATTGTCCTGAGGTCCTCCCATAACAATTACAAAATGCAGGTTTTTCTATACCCTTACTTGTTTTTATCTACTTGACCTGTCAAAGTTGTCAAAGCAGAGTTGAAGTTTTCCACCACAATTGTGTTCAATTTGTTCTATATTTTTCAGTGTCATTGTCTTGTTTGCTATAATAGGCATAGTCTGTGGAAACACTCAGAACTCGCTTCGTACTATTGCTCCATCCCTTGTGATCTGTATAACTAGAGTCCTCAGTTTTTTACTCAGTGAAAAGTCCTTGATAATCAATGTTTTCTGAAAATGAAATGAAATAATGAATTTTCCATAATGCCTGACATATGTTAAACATTTGAATTATAGCTATTGCCATTACATATTTTTATTATACTTTGCATGTAAAGGTTTATGAATTTTATAACTTTCATTTTATGTTTCATTTTATCAATTTAAAATTAACCTTTAGTCACTGAATTGATTGTCTTGATTTTCACTTTGCTTGAAATTAATATTTTTACTCTGGGCCCTTTTGTTTCATTTGCCCTTTATTTTATTACTAATCTTTCTGTGTCATTATGATTGGATATTATTCTTAGTGCAATGAAAAAGAGTTGAAAGTTTTTAGCAAGGGAGTGACATGATCTGATTTATCTTTGTTAGAAAATTACTCTGGTTCTTAGTTAGCAAATGGATTATCAGTGACGAACAATAGGAAGCAGAGAAATGTTTGAAAAGGCAAAAAAAGAAGATAGTGACTTGGACCAGGATGGGAGTAATGTTTTGGCTGGGCAGGGGAAGGAGGCCAGTAAAAGAAAGACAAGGTTCTACATTCCGTAAATTGAGTAATTGCGAGGCATGTGGGAAAATTTATTAAAATGAGAATGATTCAGGGGGGAATGGGTATAGAGGAATACAGAATTTTGGGGTGTGTGTGTGTCATGTTAAATTTGAGAGTTTATTTGATTTCCTAGTCAAAGAGTCATATCAAAAATAACAATTATGAATCAGAGATCTAAATTTGTCAATTGAAATTAGTGAGATCACTAGGGAGATGGTCATGTGATTGTAGAGAAAGGAGGTCATCCTGACTGCACTGCACATTTCAGTATTTGATAATTGAACAAAGGAGGAGACATCAAAGAAGACTGAGAAAAAGCAGCCAGAAAAGTAGAATATTCAGAAGTGTTGTGTTATGGAAGTAAAGAGAAGGAAGACTTTCAGGAAGGAAAGTACTGATAAGTAGACTTAAGTAAAGTCTACAAAGTGACCACTAACTTTAGCCTAAAGAAACAGCTATGGTCTTAGTTCTAGTAGATTCAGTAGAATAATAATGAGGGAGGCCTATGCACAGATGGTTAAGCAGAGAATGGTGGGTTGATCAGAATGAACTGAAAACTTTAGAAAAGAATGGATAGAAACTGGCTCCAAGGTGTTTCCTCTCTTAGTATCACTTATCCATGCTAGGTTATCTCTTCATTCTCTTTCCTCCATATTTATCAGCATCTTGTCCCTTTATTTCTTATATTTTACATTCAAGGAAAGTTCATCTTCCCCATTACTAATTAAATTTTGACATTGTTTTTGCTCTTTGTTTAAACCAGGACACACTTTATAATTGAAAATTAAATATCCTAATATTACTTTCCAAATCTTAATAAGATCACTTTTAATATCAACAAATAGTCCTTGATACTTACCTAGTTATATTGTCATATGGCCTGGTCTCTCTCCTGTATCATAATGGGCATATCCTTTTTCTAAAATATTTTTCCAGTTCTTATAATAAATCATTTTAGAGATTTATATGTATTTCCTCTGAGTCTTCAGAATAATTTCCTCTTCTTTCAACTATGGTAATTTCCCCAGAGGCCTCATGAGATATCTAGTAAAATCTGATGGTTGACAAAATACAGTAGGCAAGGCTAGATCTTTCCCTACATATTTGTCTATTTGGGGACTAGTTGAAACCCCATCTTAAATCTACAGCCAGTGGATCAATGTATATGAATTTTAATCTGATTTCTAGTGTTTATTAGATTTTTATGTATCAAGACTCTGCTGGTCTGAGATGAAATATTTCCTCATCTAAACCAATGAAGCATCTGAAAACCTGTTGTCAGATGGGCCATGTTTTTCTGCTCTATGTGAAAAAAAAATTATTGATATGTACCCTTTTTACTTCTACTTTTCTAAATGTTGTTCCATGGATTTTGTATTAGTGAGTATTCCTCCCAGAGCCTAAAAGTAAATTGACTGTGTTTCACAGAATTTAGTATTAGAGTATATTCTCATCTTGTTTTCTTTGTGTTTTTAGGTATCCCACTAAGAATTTGTATCATTTTGAATAAGGGTTTGTTAGCCAAAAGGTATTTTAATCAGGATTCCCATAATTCATACTTAAGCTGATCTACAAAGTATTTTTTTAATTTGGGGAATTTTAAAAGATTTGTATAGATTAGTATGGAGAAAATACTACTATTTTAAAAATGAATTTTAAAGATCTCTTAGAGTAAAAATAAATTCACTAACAGTCTACATGCCAATAAGATAATTTATATGAATAATTAATATGAAATAAGAAATAAAAATAATTTATATTTATATCAAGGAATTGAGAGTATTGTGTAATTTGTAAAAATAATTCTTTTTTAAGCCTTCCAAAACAGGATTCAATGTACTCCCAATTGACTAATAATTCTTTTTCTTTTTTAAAAATATTTATGTATTTTTTTAACATTGTGTAAGTGCCTTTAAATTTATTTATTTATTTATTTTTGGCTGCATTGGGTCTTTGTTGCTGCACGCGGGGGCTTTCTCTAGTTGCGGCGAGCAGGGGTTACTCTTGGTTGCGGTGCGCAGACTTCTCATTGTGGTGGCTTCTCTTTTGTGGAGCACGGGCTCTAGGCGCGCAGGCTTCAGTAGTTGTGGTACATGGGCTCAGTAGTTGTGGCACACGGGCTTAGTTGCTCCGCGGCATGTGGGATCCTCCCGGACCAGGGATGGAACCCATATCCTCTGCATTGGCAGGCAGATTCCTAAACACTGCATCACCAGGGAAGTCCCCCAATCCACTAATAATTCTTATGCCTTTTCTATATATTATTAATTTAATTTACCCTGGCATAAAGAATAATCCTGGAGTTGTGGCAATCTGATTTTGGAAGTTGTTTGAGTTGTTTGTTATTCTAACTCACACTTAAGCAGAAATAGTCTGCTGTTAACTGCATATTATATGACTTTAAAGCACCAAATGGTCATTGTTACTTTCAGTGTCTACGCGTTCTTGTCACATGGGACTGTTATCAGTCTTCTGCAATGAGAAACTTAGTGAAGAGAAATTTTGTTTACCATTGACTGTCACACAGTTCTGCTCAGAAAGAAAGAGTCTGTGAATTTTAAAATTACACATACCTCCCTAAATCACCAACATCTTTTCCTAGTCACTGGGGCAAAGTTTCTGTTTATAAAAACAATTCCAAAGGACATAACTTTGGATCCATGGTGACAAGAGTACTCATCTGCTTAATAGTGTGAATGAATGATGATTTATGTACCAGAGACAAACAAAGAAATCAATAATTGGAATGGAAAATACAAAATGTGCCAAATGATTATCCTAAGTATTGAGGGAAAGAAGGTTAACCATAATGCTGTACTTTATGCAAATGAAAATGTCCAGTGTATTTCTTTCCCAAAGCAGAATAACACATTAATGACTCTGCTCAATATCATTTTTGTTAATGTGACATCCAGGGAAGCACTCCTCCTGGAGCCATAAACCATGTTCAATAACAAAGATCAAAACTGTTACCCATTGCTTCTCACTGGTAGCTGGAACTGAAGCCCTGGGTCAGAATGGTCAGCATTACTGTAAGTGGCTGCTTAGCCATTTAGAATTAGGGCTGTAGCCTAGCTTCACTGTTTCCTCTCCTGAGGAATAGCAACCATGTGTACATAGTTACAGAACATTTTCAGTATAACACTCCAGGACTCCCAAAAGAAGAAGACCTCTCTCCTTTCGCCTGGAAATTTCTGCATATTTAATTCCTACTTCTTCAGAAATCAACTCGAATCTCTTTCTTTTGTAAAGGTTTTTTTTTGCATTGAGAGAAGTGCATTTCAGATTCTATGTGGAGGTGGAACAAATTAGGATAATAATGGGGTGTTAGGAATAGTTAGTTGAGCATGGGGTTGAGGGAATGGAGATGGGAGTGGTGATGTTGAAATCTTCATCCTAATATCCTCGGTGTGGAGACTGAAATCACTTGGGCTGATAACGTGGTTGAGAAAAGATAGAAAGACTGTGGACCTGGGGCTAAGATGCTGAGGACTGTGGCCAATTGTCCTTGATTTGTGTGCTTCTCAACATGGCCAGATATACCATCATTGCCCACTAGGGACTGTAAGCGAACCACTCTGAAGTGCTCAGGAGTTTGATATTCCTTAAAATCCCCTTGACGGTGCTCTGTCCGTTAACTTCCTTATCTCATATCTCAACCTGGGTTCTGAGTGTTTCTTAGTGTACCCTCTTATGATTTTTATTCTATGTCTAGTGGCTATCTGACTATTCAAGACAAGCTAAAATATATGTATTTCTTAATTTGTACTAAGAACTTTAGATATGATAGTATTGATGGGTGTAATTTTCATAACAACTCTCTGATGCAAGATTATCTTCCCCATTTTAGAGGTAAGGCCACTAAGTCTTAACACAAGTAATGTGCCTAGATTAGTAAGAAGTGAGCCATGGCTCATAATCAAGTCTATATTACACTAAAGCCTGTTTGACGGTTGTGCATACAACTCCATCTGCTTTATTTGTTCAAGAGAGGATGTCTCTCAGCTGTTTGATAGTTTTGCCCAGAAGGAAGAGTGTACCATTCTTACATGGTCAGAGAAACAAAGCAGCTAGAGATGTATGTGTATGTGGGTGTGTATGTGTGTACTTGTGTATGTGTGTGTATGTGTGTGTTTAAAATTGGAGAACCATCTCAACCAAAATCGGTGTTTCCAAAGAGTGATAGAATGTAATGAAAAGTTCATCCCCTTTGCAATATTTTCAATATTAATTTCAACACCTAATTTCAATTTTCAGAGCTTTTCTAAAGTGAATTACTCTTTATATCTTAAAATATATTTCATGTCATTTATGATATGTGTTGTGTAGATGTTGGTTTTTTAAAAGGGGCTGTGTACAGAAATCATAGGACAATGTGGGCTAAAAAGAAGCTGATATGTAGCAGTTTCTGATTTGGGTAAAATGAATATAATGAGAATTTCTGTTTATGTGGAAAAAATTATATTTAGACAAATGTTTGCATTATTTTATTCTAATACACTATTGAGCAGACCATTATTAACATTTGAACCAAACAATTTTATGGGTCAAAGAAATTTTTGAAAAGGATTTCAATTACGCCTTAAGACTGTGGACATTCAAATGTTAGCAAATATCATTTATGAAAATTAATTAGTAATAAAAATAAGAAAATAATAGTAATTTTAATAATATCCTTATTATGT
Organism: Balaenoptera ricei; assembly: GCF_028023285.1. Taxonomy (NCBI): domain Eukaryota; kingdom Metazoa; phylum Chordata; class Mammalia; order Artiodactyla; family Balaenopteridae; genus Balaenoptera; species Balaenoptera ricei. The sequence continues at coordinate 69,495,407 of NC_082641.1, forward strand.
GGCAATAATAGCATAACTAAAGTTGATAACATTTAGTGGGTAAGTTTTTCTTTAGTGCACCCACCTCCTCCATGGTTTCTCCTTTCTCCCACCTGCAGTATTCTAGCCCTCTAATTTTCTCCTCAGACACCCAGTGTGCTTCAATTCAACTGTTCTATTCAAAACCCGTATCACACTGCTACATTTAAAATAGATAACCAACAGGGACATGCTGTATAGCACAGGGAACTCTGCTCAATATTTTGTACTAACCTAAATGGGAAAACAATTTGAAAAGCGGATTGATACATGTACATGTATAACTGAATCACTTTGCTGTATACCTGAAACTAACACAACGTTGCTAATCAACTAAACTCCAGTATAAAATAAAAATTTAAAAAAAACATATCTGAGGAATCAGAGATACAGACTGAGGATTAAATAACTTAATAGTCTAAAATTTCCCTCATAGAAAATTTTACTTTGTAATAATTTCAGTATAGTGGAAATCCAGGTAACTATTATTATCATTATTATTTTATTTTCCATCATTTAATGCTTATTATGTGCCTATTAAACATTAAGTGTTGCTGCAACTGCAGGTACTGTTATCATCTTCATTTTACAAATAAGGAAGCCAAAGATTTCAACTGACTCATGCAAATTCATACAGTTAGTAAGTGGAGAACTCTATATTTTAAAATTATTTCTGTGTGTATGTGTGTGTTTGTGTGTAAAATATGTGTATTTTTTACAGAAGTAGCCATTTAAAAAAAAAAAAACTATTTTGTCTACATGTAAGGTTTCTCAATTCAAATCTATAGAAACTTTCACTGAATTTACAGTTGCATTAACTTTCTTTTCTACTCTAATTTTGTATATATTTTCTACATAGCCTCTGGTCTTACCATCCTATTTGGAATTAAAGCAATTTTAATTTTATAAATATGCTATTTGTTTTCCCAAGTATTAATAATAAGTACTTATTAGAGAGGTATATCTGCATTTAAAAAGTATTTAGTAACCAATAACAATGAATCAAAACATCAAATACAGAACTTAGAGATTTTTGAGTTTAAAATCATTAGTTTGGCTTGACTAGATAGGAGGTACATACAAAATCATTACCTTACAGCTTTCTCATCACAATTATATGTGAAATGAGTAGGTAGGACACTCTATTTCTTTAAAAATAATACCCTGTCAAAATCATAAAACTTTGCTATCACAACTGACACTAATTGGCATCCTTGTTAGCACTCTCAAAAGAGAGGTCAAACCTGGAGGTTCATAGAAGCTGAATTGCCCCTTCTTCTAAGTGGTTCCTCTGGGTTGAAGAGCAGAGATGTGGAAACCTTAGAAAAAGTTTGGAATGAACTTTTACTATAAGGAAAACAAAAGATGTTGATGTTGATATGTGAGAAATGATGGACATCTTGGTAGAGAGCTATATAGGAAACTTATGAACAGATGTCTAAAATAACTGAAAAGATGAGATAATAGTAATTCAGTGCCACAATGTCTTACTCAAAGCCTTTGAGGCTGGATGTGATTATGTATAGAACTTCAGAGAGGTATGTGGGGGAGAAAAAGTACATATACCTTATGTTATGTAACACCACAGGATGGTAAGGGGCAACATTACATTAATATTTTTACAACAAAATTATATGACTATGCATAACAAGTGCAATAAAGGCTATAAATATCCTCATGTTAGTTTAGATCAAAGTATGCCACCAAAAAAGTGAGTTTATGTGAGGTTAAGATTTGCTACCAAATATGTTATTTTTTAAATTTCTGTTGTAAAAGATTTTGGAACTTCTGAATTGCAGATATGGTATTGTAGACTTGTACAAGAATTGGGATTATTTTATTAGAAGGAAAGGTACTGAAAATTAATTAAAATGTGGACTTCAATTTTTAATTTACATTTTCAACAAATATCTATCAAGCACCTACTACATGCCAGTTACTATGACAGGTGAGACAGTGATGAACGAGACAAATGTGGTCCTATACTTGAACAGTGTTTTGTAACCAGCTTTCTTAGTCTCCAGTGAAATCAGAAAAGGAAGCAAACATTTTAACTTATAGAAATTAAGTAAAAATGGAATAACGTTTCTCATTTCCAGGGTTATTTAGTACAGGAAAAGTTTACCTAAGTAGCTTATGGAATCCACTCTTTTCTGGAAATCCTTCTTAAGCCTCTTATTAACCAAGACAATAATTCAATGTTAATTTTCCAAACTCTGATTCTTATTAATTCTTAGAATAGTTTTCAGAGTACCAGGTCTATATGTTTATATGATTGTAGAAATTATTTTGCGCGCGCACACACACACACACACACACACACACATACAAATTAAATAGCCACTAGTCAAGAGATTTGATATATATATAAATCAATAAAAATCCAATTAAATTTTGGCTATCTAAACTGACTAAAAATAAACATGATAAAGATATAAACTAATACATGAAAAAGTCAATATATTAATTCTGATTTCTCTCATTTTCAGTTAAGAATTTTTGACAAATGGGAATAAAGCCCTATTATTGTCATTTGAAACATAGTACCAAGGACTTTGTTGTTGTTGTTGTTAGTATTTTGATATCCAGAGACCAGTGGCTCAGGAAGCCAGCAGTATAAACACCTACACCACTGTTTATTTATATGGAAAAGACATCTTCTATTCTATATCCTTCTAGAAATACCATTACCCTCTCACTAAGATTGTTAGAGAATCTGTATGTGCCAAAAAATATTAGCATATGCAATAGTGATTCTAACTTTTCCTAAAGTTTTCTTCTTTCTTAATATTCAGTAATGATCATTTTCTGTAGCCATGCATATACAAGTGATTAAACCAAACAGGCCAACTGAGTAGCTGTTTTTCACACATATACACTTTTGCAAATATATACCCACATTTGATAGACAAATAAACATTGCATTTTATTTGTTGAGATTTGATAACCAAAGGTGTAATGCTACCATCATGCAGCCCCTTGCTAGGGTATACTGGAATGCCATGAGGCATCTTTGCAAGAGATGTCTCTAAAGATGCTAGGATATGAGTTACTCTTGTAGAAAAATAATGATTGTTACCTCTAGAGCAAAATAAAACATCTTTGGAATGTGTCAGGTTCAAGGTCATTCCATAAAAAAGATTTTCCCATATAAATGGAAACTGAGACATTCCTTAGACTATATTGCACCAGCATGGGAGAAATTTGAGGTGGTTTATACTTTCACTGACGCACGTATTCTGGACCACCAGGGAAAATTAAACAACTCTAAGTTTCCCCTAAGTCATTAATCTAAGCCTTCTCATAGGTAGGAGAGAGATACAATCAGCAGGACAAAAAGTTTGATGTGGAAAAAAAAAAAAGTTTGATGTGTTTTTTACTCTCAGTCACAAAGACAGGAAAGGAGAGGAAAGCAATGCTCATTCAAGAATATTAAGCAAACCCTTTGATCAGTGCACAATGAAAGTAGATGTGATTAAAGCAAGTGGTTGATATATTAAGCATAGCTCCACTGGCTGCTAGACCTTGGTCTTGTTTCTCAGAAAGAGCCACCTCGTAGGTGCACTCCCTCCCTATTGGGTTGCCTTGGATTGCATATAATCTTGGCCTTGCTGGACATGTACTAGATATTTTCCTGCTAATCAGTATTGATACTAAACATGGAAGATAAAACTTAATCCTAGAGACTGAGTGTTGAGCAGATGTTGATGATTAAAAAAATCTAAGAGTTCATAAGGAAATGATGAAAGAGAACCTCCCCAGCCAAGTAACAAAGATTGCAAGACCAAGCTGATTAATCCTAAATTCCCTAAAAATGTTTTCTCCAACTGACTTGTATGGGTGGGTACAGGGTTGTAAAAGAGTCATATTGAAAGACTGTGCAATTTTGTACTGGGAAAAGGTGTTTCTTGTGAGACTCTCAAAAATATCCATTAAAATTGGCTTGAGGTGATGGACTGTCTCTCTTTATCTCCTATTCTGCACAAAGGTAAAAATAGTCAAGTGACTTCTGCCTGATTAGTCTTTGTCTTATTTCAAGTTATCCTGTAGTTGTTACCTCAAAGGCCCACAAAAAATTAGATGGATACTGGATGATAAATAGATTTACCTTCTGTGAAAGCCAGTCTAATCACTTAAAAATGGGGGGCATTAATAAACCCTCCCATCATATAGTTGTTGTGACAAATAAGTGAACTAATGCAATGTAGAAAGTTTGGTACAGTGCCCAGGGAAATCTCAATACATTTGAGCTATCATCATTATTTTAAGAATTGTGAGGTATGCTGCTTTGCACACATGTACTGTATTCCTCCTTTAAGTGCCGCTTTCTTAACTGATGCTTATGCATTGATAAGAGTACTATACTGTGTTAAAAATAGCCCTAGACCGAAGGTAAGTAAAATTCTATTGTGGTTCCTGCCTTGCCAGGGACTGACTTTTTATATGACCCGGTACAAGTGCCTTCAAAACTATAGAATTGTTTCCTTGTCTGTGATATGCAGAATCGGGCTCAACAGCTCTAAGTTGCCTTCTTGACCTCTGGAATTATTTAATTCTTATGATCAAAATACACTATATCATTTATGCAATAATAACTTAAACTGAGTAAATATAGTCATCCTTCTGGCTTTCTAGATGAGATTTGATCAAATATAATTTTCATGGTTTCCACATCTATCTACAATTTTTTAAATGCTTAGCTATCATGTCTTTACACGAATGTCAAAGTTGCTAGCAACCGCACCCACACCACTATCCTCTCTTAGAAGATTAAATATATACCTTTAATACTATAGAAATTGAATACCACCTCACTTTGGATATATGAATTGCATAGTTAGCCAGTTCTACTTTTTTATTATTCAAGCACCTCCCTTAAACTAGTATGTTGTTATATTACCTATCTGGCCAGAGCAGTTTGAGAATATCTGCAATTTTTGACTTCAATAAACCTTAAATGATCTGAATATATACTGTTGGTTGCCTGAAAGCCATCCTTCTCTTCTTCTTTGCTAAAAGAATCCTGGTTTTGTTTAGGTATTACTGACCACATATTTTAGAAAAGACTTAAGTTCCCAAGGGCTACATCTTGATTAGTCACACCATACCCCTTTGGAGTGATTGGTTCAGAAAAAGTCATATGAGCCAATTTTGGGAAATGAAACATAAGATAAAGTCTGCAAGGTGGCTTCTAGGGAAGCTTTCTTTGCTCTTAATAAAAGAGAAAAGGGGAGAAGTGTAGTTTTACTCCCTCTGGCCATTATTTTCTCTGTATGGTGTCTGGAACTGCAGGAGCTGTTTTGTGTCCAAGAGGTGAGCCAGGCTAAGAAGCTGCAGAAAAAAGATGCAAAATGGAAAAAAAAAAAAAAAAAAATCTTCAGTGGAAAGATGCAAAAATCTGGATACTTCAGGACTTTACTGAGTCACTAAATTTGTCAACACTGGAATTTAACCAACTCTAGACTAGTTGTTGTGTGAGGTTATAAATGACTTTATTTACATCTGAAAGCATCCTGCCTAGTACATAATATATCAGTCAAAAAAGCTAGCTACTATAACAAACATCCAAGATCTCTGTGTCTTAACCCAGTAGGAATTCATTCCCTGATCACTACAGTCAGATTTGGGTTAGCAGAAGTCTGTGCTCTGTGTAGTCATCCACAACCCAGGCTTCTTCCAGTATGGTTCCACCTCTCTTATATGCAGCCAAGTAATGGGGAAAGAGAGAGGTAATGGGGAAAAGTTCCAATACCTGAACTTTGTCATGTAACCCAGTCTAATCAGTTGGGAAATGCAGTCAAGTTATGTGCCCAGGACTAAGAAGAGATTGGTTTGGCAAACACATAGTGTTGTCTCTAATTTTCCTTTAGCAGTTCTAATACGGTAACAAGTTTTTAAACAACATATCAGTGTTGGCTTAATCACATGGGGCAAGTGCAAAATCACAATCACAAGTGCAAAAATCACCTGCTTTACCACCTATCCCACTGAAAAAATGCTTTACTATAACAGTGTCATGTTTTGAAAATAAATTTGCTGTTTACATATAAAGTCCATAAAGAATCCTTCTTCCTCCTCCAATAAAATCAGGTATGTTCTCTCTACACACTGAATGATGCAAAATGGATGGGATTAATTATATGGCATCTTCCCAAAGATCAAGTTTATTTTTGAATGGAAAGAAGTCTGTTCAATCAGATTGAGTATTTAACAAAGTGAATAATAAAAAAGGGTGACTTCAGATATTTAGTTTAGAATGCAAAAGTGAATGCTATGTTTATTAAGTGAATCCTAGCCAATAGAATCTACTTTCTGTGGATGGTTTGTGAAAACCTAAAAAATATCTCTAATATCACTTTAGATTTGTTTCTACTTTAATGTTCCTTTGTTATACTACCAACATCAAAGACTAAAAGAAGTTGTTGGATAAATTGTCTATGGTCTCTCATATACACCTTTAGGTGTGTATGTGTGTACGTGTTTGTGTATTCTCAGTGGCCTTATTTTACATACTCTATTTCAGAAATAAAGTTTTTCATGCAATAGAGAAATGCACAGATCAATCACAAAACTATCTTATCGTTGTCAGTAGCCAATAGCTAATGTTTATAGGAAAAACAAAAACTCAGGAGAAAAGATAACACTGAGCCACTCGTGGGAGATTTTTCATGTCTGGTGGGTGACAGAGAAAGTGAAGCAAGACCAATCCCATTACCACTAGTTATGCTTCAGCCACCTCAATTTCATTCATTTTGCTTTTATTTCTGATGTGCAGAAGCCGTTTGATAAATTCCCTTCTGGGGACAGGCCAGTCTTGGAAGGATGTACATTAAAAAGTTATGAAGAGTACATAATTTATTAAACCCAACTCATTATTGGAAACCGTTAGCATACAATTCATTTAATAGGAATCATTGGTGGAGAAAATGACTGTTGTTTTGATCTGTAGCGATGGCGTAATTTTCCTTGTCTGTGGTGATTTACCTAATCTTGAACAACATGAATACTGACTTAAACTCTGCTTGCTACTGGAAAACAGACACATATGTTCTGTTATTTATTAATGGCTATGGCTTTACATTTTTATTATGTTCTGTTACAAATAGACTCTCCAAGTTTTCATTAAAATGATTGAATAATTGAATAGAGTAGCTATACCCCTCAGTGCACAATGGGACGGGAAAAGGAAACGGTTTTACTGGCAAATAACAAGGGCTCAGGCCTGTCATCTATTAACAACTTTCACTCAGGGAAACAACCGATCAATCAAAAAGATCTCCTATCTGCCTACTATGTACAAAGAGTAAGCCTTAACATTGAGAAGAGAAAATGTAAAATGTCAAGGGACTAAGGAGGCAAGAAATATACATTAAAATAGCTAGCTAGAAATATAAAGCAGCATGTCATCAAATCCTAGACGATACAGAAAAATACTAGAAGAGGTTAGGGGAGGTGAGAACTCAGTGATCCTGGATGGCCAGGGATAATCTTTACCTTATAGCTTCATCTATGACCCTACTGAATCTTTCTTCCTGTAATTTTGAACATTATTTTGTGAGCTAAAAGTTACAGAACTAAGTCTTTTAATGCCAGGATAATTTCAAGTGATATATTAAAATATATTTAGCCACTCTCCTATTAGCAAGCATTTATTTTATTTGCAGCTTTTCCCACTACAAAGATACTGTAATAATCAATCCTGTAAGATTTTTGTTCTTACTTTTATAGGATACATTCCCAAAGTGGAATTGCTGGGTCAAAAAGTATATGTATTTTTTTATTCTTATTATATTGTCATATAGTTTTCTAAGCAGGCATTCAAGCTCGCCTCTTCCACTGGAAGGTCAGTAAGTACCATTTTGCCCACATCACTGCCAGAGGTCGTGCTATCACTCTTTTAGTTTTGCCAGTCTGATGAGTGGGAAGTAATCTCGCATTTTGACTTTTGTTCTCATTTGCCAAAACTCTCAGTGGGTTTGGTACCCTTTCAAATACATTTAATGGCCATTTGGATTTGCTCTTTCATGAAATTCTTATTTTTATCCTTTGCCTATTTTCCTATTGTGTTGTCTTTCTTCTAATAAATAAAAATTCTAAAATTTTACTTGCAGATTTTTAACGTTTAATCGAGTTATCTGTAAGCAGATCAAAAATTATCCATTCAATAGTGTTGCTGAGCATCAGCTGTTTACAGTGTCCAGTGCTAGAGACCCACCTTGGGGGATATAACATGCTCAGATATGGTAATAGAGCCAAGACAGGTATTGAAACATGTATACTACCAAGCAATCTGTAATAAATACTATGAAATAAAATGTATCACACAATTATAATTGGAGTTAAGAAGGAGAATCTGTTTCTGGTTAATATGGTCAAGAGAAATTTCTCAGGAAAAGAATATGAGTCTGATTTTAATAGATTAGTATGATTTTGATGAGTTATTTATATCAGGAGAGAGCAATTTATATAGGAAGAATAACATATATGTATTTAAAAACAAATAAGTAATTAAAATGCCAGACGAGTTGACCTAAGAACCATGACCTTCTTAATTTTGGGTAAAATTTCTTATTGTAAAAATATAATGTATACTTTTCAAATTCTAAAAATAGAGTTTAGGAGCCTACGGATGCCTTCTGGTTGTAGTTTGTTTAAAAAATATGTTAGGCTTCTTGTTAAGAAATGCAGAGAAATTTTTGTTTCTGTGTTTAGAATTTAAAATTTTAGCAATTACTAAGCAATTTCTTAAGTATAATATTTTAAAAATCAGGAAAATCTGGAAGTTATACTAACACTTTAACTCATTCGGTAACACTAAAATTACTAAACTGTAGTCTGATGTTCTGAATATTAATATCACTTTCTAAAACTTTTAACTTTAAAGTAGCTAGAATCTCTGATTCAATCTGAATTGTGATTGTATTTGACTTTTTAACATACCATTATCTACTGTTTTTATCATTCGAGGGTTATTGAAATTCACATATAACCTATGTTTTTGAGAAGTCTTAGCAGCTACATGGAGCAACCTAAATAATAGTAATATTAATGACTCACTTGGGGCTTTCTCTCAACTGTACAAATCTGAATATATAACTACTTCACAGTCTCCTAAAATAAAAATAGAAGTCCCCTAGGGTACCTAAACTATTTTTGGAACTAGTGTTGGTCCATTTAATGCTCTGCCTTTGCTGGGCATTGCAGCCCCCATGGTGCCATTACTACCATCTGACACCCCTGCATTTTTCACATGTCACTGCTGTTGTGATAATCACAACTGAGTCCTACAGCTTCAGCCCTGTACACTCCATTTTGCCAGGCAAAGCTGCTTTTTATCTCCTGCCTGCTAAAGGCCACTGCCTTCAGGATCTAGTACCAGAATCCTTACCATCTTCTTCCAGACAGCACACTCTCTGTAATTTACTGCCACTGAAGTGATGGAGAGCCTGAGATGCCAAATCTGCACCATCGCCCTGGTAAAAAGGAAAAGAATGTCTCTTTTCCTTCTTGGTGTTATGATCAGTTATGGGAGTCCCAAACAGCTTCTTCCTGTCATAGTGGATCTGTCAGCTTTTAATAAAAACCCTCTCTCTTCTAGGCACTCAAACAGGATGAGGACTGAAAGATGGGGGCAGATTGCAATAATGCCCTCACTGTAGAGTGCTGCCACTGTTTGGCAAGGCAAGGATGAGGAGTTTACAGTATGCACAGGAAGGTCACCCAGCTTTAGTTATCTTAAAGGACCACTTAAATAGTTCTGACCTGACAAAGTGAAGGGACCTTAGCAAATTCCTGGGTCTGAGGAGGGGTGGGAGGTCAAGAGAGGTTTAAAGTAGAATTCCACATCCTGGTGAAACTTGCAGTGCTGCAGCTTCTAAAGAATCCAAAAATTCTTGCCAAGAAAACAAATCAGCTTTGAACATCGGTATTCCCATAAAGTTCCAATACTAGGTCACGTTAGAGGCAACTCGTTAAGATTTTTTTCTTCATGTTAGCTCTCCTTGCTCAGCCTCCATAGTCTCAAGCTCCAGTTCTGGAAAGGATCAGAAGCTGGGCCAGTACGCAAGGAGGAAGGAGGAAGACTACGAGGCCCAGGAAATATGAAAGATGCTGATAATATTACGTTACCCGCTGTGGACATTGAGCCTGAAGCCGGATCAAACTGGGGGAAAGGAGAAGCTTTAACTTTAAAGCATTTATAAACATTTTAGTTCTTAAAACAAGATTCTGTGATTAAAATTGCCAGAGAATTGTTTTTACTATCATAGAGTGACCAGAAAAGTCATGAGACCTGCACTAGTGGAAAAGAACTACTCTTACAGAGCAAATTAAAATGAGCAATGGATAGAAAAAGCAAAGTTTTTTGTTTTTTTTTTTCCTGGAAACTAACCTTTCTTTTTCTTTCCTTTCAATGTAATGATTATTGAATTTCACTATCTGTCAAGTACTCTTCTTACCTAAGAAGATGAAAAAAAATATATTGATAAACCTAATCATCAAAACAACTCTATGAGATGAACACTATTATTATCAACCCTATTTTATAGATAAGGGTATTTAGGTACAAAGAGTCAAGATAATTTGTCAAAGGTCACTCAGCTAGTGAGTGGCAGAGCTGGGATAGACTGTTCCCTATAAGAATGAGTAAAAATAGAAGCAACATAGGCCATGGAGAAATTCTGAATTTCAAAGAATGCAGTCTTCACTTCTGTAAAGATTATTAATTGCTTTTCTTTAAAATAGACTAAAGAGCAAGAAACATTTTAAAATATCTCCTTTATGTTCACATAGAGGCACTGAACTTATGAATCTAGAATAAATTACCAGTAAAATGGAAAATTAATATAAGGAATGATTGAACACATTTTATTTATTTCTAAATTATGGTTTCTGAATTTTATATATAATTAAGTGGAAAGTATATTAGATGTTACAGAAAATCAAATTAATGATTGGAAGAAAATATGAGAAATTATTCTAAAACATAAAAAGAAGGAATAAAAGAATTAAAATGAGAAGAAAGAATAAACCATGTGGAAAACAGATTGCCAAAGTTTAATCAAAGTATATAAGAATAGATGGAACAGAAACAATAGTCAAATAAATAAGGGGAAACTTTCTTCACCTAATAAAACCTTATTCTGAAATCTGAGAGTAAGTGCTATATTTTAGTAAATCAATAAAAAGAAAACAACATCAAAACATATCTAGTGGAATTGTCACAGTTAAAAGGTAAAAAAGAATCCTACAGCCATCTATGGAAAAAAAAATAGTAACGTACAAAGAAATAAGATACAATTGGCCCAGATTTCCCTGCAATACTAAAGGCCAGGAGACTGTGAGGCAATATTTATCAAACTTTGAGGAAGTTATTCAAGAATTCTGTTTCGAGGAAAACTGTCAATTAATGTGTGAAGGCAGCAGAAAGATAGTGGATATGCAAGAGTGCAGAAAACATTTCCCAGATATATTTCCTGACCATATGAATCAAAGACACTCTGAAGGACAAGAATAAAAATCCAGAAATGCAAATTTCATGCCTAGAAAGGAATGGCAGCAAGCACTGACAATCAGTTAACCACACTGAGATACTTTCTAATACAATAGGAACTCTCTTAATTGAACTCAACTAATTTAAAAGGACCTCCAATCCCGTGTAAACCACGCTGATTCTGTTTGTATTAGTCTTCTAGGGCTGCCATAACAAAACACCACAGACCGTGTGGCTTAAATCACAGAAATTTATTTTCTCACAGTTCTAGAGGCTGCAAGTCTAAGATCAAGGTGTCAGCAGAGTTGGTTTCTGACAAGGCCTCTCTTCCTGGCTTGCAGATAGCCACCTTCTCACTGTGCTCTTGCCTAGTATTTTCTCTGTGCACCTGCACTTCTGGTGTCTCTTCTTCTTTTTATAAGAACATCAGTTCTATTGGTTTTTGCCCCCAACCGTATAATCTCATTTAACTTGCATTGTCTCCTTAAGAGTTTTTATCTTTCAAATAGAATCACATTGAGGTCTTCAATATATGAATTTGTGGGAGAATATTGGATAATATTCAGTCCATAATAGTGTTCATAAACTGACAGACTACTCTCAATTCCCTCTGAAAACTACTAACTCTTAATGCTTATTGGAAAGGGTTACCCCTAGGACAACAGACTACTTCTAATTTTGTTTCCACCATTTAAGTGGCAAAATGACCAACTAAGTCAGATACGATAATTTTCAAATCTTTCTATGCCAGTTTTAATTGCTAATTAAATAATTTATCTAAATATTATGCAGACCGATGAAGTAGGAGTTTGAAAAGTCTACAAAGTTTTTGTGTCTAAAATCAATTATAATATTTGGAAAGACTCAGTAAAAGGAAATCATATAATGAAATTGTTTCTGAATTAATTATTTGTTGCTAAGGTAACTACAAAAGAATGAGGGTAAAACTTAAAACATCCAGAAAGATTCTACCCACAAATTACCACATAAGTGTCCAAGATCTCACTCCATTTGAATGAAACAGAAACTGAAAATTATTGATGATGTTTTTAGAATGCAGCATATGTAAGAAAAACAAAGTGGAATTACAGTTAGTAGAAATGTACTCAAAAAGATGTCTCAACCCTAAAACTAAATATGAGTAAATAAATTATATTTATATGTTTTAAGTTAAAATAAAATGTGTATCATTTTAACTGAAGAGTCAAATTTTTGGTTACTCAAGCAATTAGGGATCATAACCATATCATATAATAAGGATTCTCCTGTATTTTTAAAATATTTTTATTGAAGTACACTTGTACAGTATTATATGTTACAGGTGTACAATATAGTGATTCACAATTCTAAAGGTTGTACTCCACTTATAGTTACTATAAAATGCTATATTCACCATGTTGTACAATATATCCTTATAGCATATTTTATACCTAATAGTTTGTACCTCTTGATCCCCTACTTCTATGTTGCCTCTCTCCCCTTCCCTCTTCCCCCAGCAACCAATAATTTGTTCTCTATATCTGTGAGTCTGCTTCTCTTTTGTTATATTCACTAGTTTGTTATATTTTTTTAGATTCCACATATAAGTTATATCATACAGTATTTGTCTTTGTCTGACTTATTTCATTTAGCATGATACCCTCCAAGTCCATCCACGTTGCTTCAAATGGCAAAATTCTGTTCTTTTTTATGGCTGAGTAGTATTACACTGTGTGTGTGTGTGTGTGTGTGTGTGTGTGTGTGTATTCCACATCTTTTTTATCCATTCATTTGTTGATGGACACTTAGGTTGCTTCCACATCCTGGCAATTGTAAATAACACTGCTACAAATATTGGGGTACATGTCTCTTTTCAAATTAGTGTTTTTGTTTTTTTCAGATACACACCCAGGAGTAGAATTGTTGGATCATATGGTAGTTCTATTTTTAGTTTTTTGAAAAACCTTCATACTGTTTTCCACAGTGGCTGCACCAATTTACATTCCCACCAACAGTGCACAAGTGTTCTTTTTCTCCACATCCTTGCCAACATTTGTTATTTGTGTTCTCTTTGACAATAGCCATTCTGACAGGTGTGAGGTGATATCTCACTGTGGTTTTGATTTATTTGCATTTCCCTGATGAATAACGATGTTAATAACAGTATGAAGTTGACTAGAAAAATTTTATTTGAAAAAATATTTATATACTGTATGTTTTAATAACTGTTTGTAACCCCAATTTCCATTAAAATAAAGTTATCAGGATGACTGAGTAGGCTGTACAATCTTTATATTTATATATAAGTATTGTAGTTATAATTATTCTAGGGGCTGGAAGGATTTGGGGGGCTTACTGAGGAAAAAGATACAATATAGCATATACAAGTTTTATTGGGCTGAACTTGGACAGAGCTGCATATGAGGGAAGACCCTCACAGCGTGAGATTATCCAGAGGTACATGATGAGGAGGACAAGCTAAATCTTGGGGGTGAGGCGGGTAACAGAAGGAGCAAACATGTTGAGGTGTGCTGCTCAACAGCAGGGCTGAGAGTCTCTGAGTCAGGGGACTCCAATGAGCCATAGCAACTTGGGGTCTCATAATCACAAGGCTCTACTTTATCAATGGCCAGCAGAAGTGGGGTAAGATTCCTCAGCGTATGCAGAGAACGCAGACTCTAAATGGCTAAAAATCTATTTGGGGGGCTACTTTAAAAATAATTGGATGCATAAAAATTTGAGTTTGGCACCAGCGGGCTTTTGAGCCACCATGTCTCAACCTGCAGGGAAGAAATAAACAACCCAGGGGCCACTATACAATGGCCATCTTTGGCTCTTTTATATAACAGTTATGGTATATTATAAATAGTATATACCTATATGCACATAATTACTACATATACATATAAATATATATAGATACTATTTCATACTGATACTTGTGATATTCAACAATGAAATTGCTGAACTATAATTGCCATAAATGAGTGTGAACAAAGAAGGGTTGAATATTTATTTCCCCTTAGTGAAAACAATTCTAGTGAATGAAAACACTATATAGGAAAAATCTCTCCTTAAGCATCTTTGTTGACTAAAAATGTATATTTTAATGTGTATAATTTTATATAAATTACTTTAGCTTGTATAAAATTGCCAAAAGAATAGGCTGTTGTCATGTTTTTCAGAGGAAATTTTAATTATTTTCTGCTCTCTCATCCTTATTTTTATTCTTCTGCTTGTTGTTTCCTTAGAGTCATTCTGGCATTGCTGCCAGGGAAAGAAATTTAATTGAAATACACATTATTGATGTTATATTAACAGACTCCACAGATAGCAACGTGAACCATGGGTGTAACTACATAAAATACAAATGTCCTTAATATCAGGTGGTGAAGAGGGGGAAATAACAAATAACAGCTTTAAAATTGTGTAAAAAGGAAATAAAACATCATTCCAATAAATTAACAAACAGGTCCCATTAGATTTATAAAAATGCAAAGCACTATGCACGTTAAATGAAGTTAATAAAACCAGATGGGAAATATTTTATTAAGAAGCTGTTAAAAATAAAAAATTCTTAAGATAACTGTGGGTCGAAAATTTGCTCTGAAACTAAAATAGTGATAATAATAATAATAATAGGGATTGGGATGTGTTAGGGGAAAGAGAAGCATATCATTAGGAACCTATTATGCAGTAGGTGCCCAGGATATCAAGATGAGTAAAAAAATGTTCTTTCCAGAGCCATCACATATGGGCAGCCATTATTCTCACCTTAAAGTAGCTCACAGCCTACTAGATAAGAAACAAAAAAAATCTGTGTAAAGAATAATTGTTCTTTCTCTTCATAATTACCATATTGTCTGTTTTCCTCACAAAACTATGAGTACTTTGAATACAAGAGCTATGTTTGCAGGTTCTCTACTGTATTTCTAACTCTTGCAGAGATGTTTGCATGGTAGGCACTCAGCAAGCATGAGTTGAATTGATTAATAAATACTATGGGAAGAGCACCAGCCTGGATTCCTGTTCTGCTTCAAGCATAAGACCAAGGAGTACCCAATTGACTCTGCAACCTCCTTTTAGTTACTACTATATAGATTTTTTTCCCCATTCATTTAAGGCTCTCAATCCAAGCTTAAGAATTTCCCAAAGCTCAACTTCACATTTCTCCTCATCTGTAGAGAACTTCCCTTATTTATGAGTTGGGGAAATGTTATATAGTTTCCTCAGTAAACCAGAGTAAGCATCTGATTAGTTTATCAAAGCAAAGGGGAAACTTCAGAGCATATATCTGAAGCCCAGTTGGAAAACAGCCAATTGAAAAGCCAGAATGCTGGATCACCTGTACTCAATCTGGTATCATCACCACCATCTTCCAAGATCTCTTTCGTGACTCAGAAGAGAAATCAAGGTCCACATTTCACAGAATCCCGTTCCCTATTTGGTTCTAGGTTAGAGTTTTCCAATGAGAGGCACTAGCATGAGATTTCGAGAGCTGAAGAGGAGAATACAGATTTCTTTAGGCAGGTGCACTCAGTTGCATGGACAGATCTGAGTTATGCAGCAGCTTCCTGGCAAGTTTTGGCAAACCATCTACTTCACTAATGCAGACCGAGAGAATTGGTGGAAGTTTCCCAGAGATTCTAGAGTAGTAAAGCAGCTCCAGGCACATTAAGGAACATCCACTTTTATATGTTAGGCTGAGGTCATTGATGGAAGCTTTCCTGACATTTGTTCCCTCAGCTCCTCTAACAGTGGTTTGAGCCTTTTATTTCCTTTTATAATACATTTTGTTCAAATCACATAGGGAATAAATAATTAAGTGAATAATCTCAGGCAATAATATTGTCTTTGCCAACTTCCAGTTCTCAAGTGCAGATAAAAAGCAAGAGTCAGGGGGACATTCAAGATGTCAGAGGAGTAAGATGTGGAGATCACCTTCCTCCCCACAAATACATCAAAAATACATCTACATGTGGAACAACTCCTACAGAAAACCTACTGAATGCTGGTAGAAGACCTCAGACTTCCAAAAAGGCAAGAAAATCCCCACATACCTGGGTACAGCAACAGAAACCATTTCCACTAAGATCAGGAACAAGACAAGGTTGCCCACTTTCACCACTATTATTCAACATAGTCTTGGAAGTTTTAGCAAGAGCAATCACAGAAGAAAAAGAAATAAAAGGAATCCAAATAGGAAAAGAAGAAGTAAAGCTGTCACTGTTTGCAGATGACATGATACTATACATAGAGAATCCTAAAGATGCTACCAGAAAACTACTAGAGCTAATCAATGAATTTGGTAAAGTAGCAGGATACAAAATTAATGCACAGAAATCTCTTGCATTCCTATATACTAATGATGAAAAATCTGAAAGTGAAATTAAGAAAACACTCCCATTTATGATTGAAACAAAAAGAATGACATATCTAGGAATAAACCTACCTAAGGAGACAAAAGACCTGTATGCAGAAAATTATGACACTGATGAAAGAAATAAAAGACGATACAAATAGATGGAGAGATAAACCATGTTGTTGGATTGGAAGAATCAACAATGTGAAAATGACTCTACTACCCAAAGCAATCTACAGATTCAATGCAATCCCCATCAAACTACCACTGGAATTTTTCACAGAACTAGAACAAAAAATTTCACAATTTGTATGGAAGCACAAAAGACCCCGAATAGCCAAAGCAACCTTGAGAAAGAAAAAGGGAGCTGATGGAATCAGGCTCCCTGTCTTCAGACTACACTACAAAGATACAGTAATCAAGACAGTATGGTACTGGCACAAAAACAGAAATAGAGATCAATGGAACAGGATAGAAAGCCCAGAGATAAACCCACACACATATGGTCACCTCATTTTTGATAAAGGAGGCAAGAACATACAATGGAGAAAAGACAGCCTCTTCAATAAGTAGTGCTGGGAAAATTGGACAGCTACATGTAAAAGAATGAAATTAGAACACTCCCTGACACCATGCACAAAAATAAACTCAAAATGGATTAAAGACCTAAGTGTAAGGGCAGACACTATAAAACTCTTAGAGGAAAACATAGGCAGAACACTCTATGACATAAATCACAGCAAGATCCTTTTTGAGTCACCTCCTAGAGAAATGGAAATAAAAACAAGAATAAACAATTGGGACCTAATGAAACTTAAAAGCTTTTGAACAGCAAAGGAAGTTATTAACAAGAAGTAAAGGCAACCCTCAGAATGGGAGAAAATATTTGCAAATGAAGCAACAGACAAAGGATTAATCTCCAAAATTTACAAGCAGCTCATGCAGATCAATATCAAAAAAACAAACAACTCAATCTAAAAATGGGCAGAAGACTTAAATAGACATTTCTCCAAAGAAGATATAGAGATTGCCAACAAACACATGAAAGAATGCTCAACATCACTAATCATTAGAGAAATGCAAATCAAAACTACAATGAGATATCATCTCCAACCGGTCAGAATGGCCATCATCAAAAAATCTACAAACAATAAATGCTGGAGAGGGTGTGGAGAAAAGGGGACCCTCTTGCACTGTTGGTGGGAATGTAGATTGATACAGCCACTATGGAGAACAGTACGGAGGTTCCTTAAAAAACTAAAAATAGAACTACCATACGACCCTTCAATCCCACTACTGGGCATATATTCTGAGAAAACCATAATTCAAAAAGAGTCATGTACCAAAATATTCATTGCAGCTCTATTTACAATAGTCAGGACATGGAAGCAACCTAAGTGTCCATCAACAGATGAATGGATAAAGAAGATGTGGTACATATATACAATGGAATATTACTCAGCCATAAAATGAAAGGAAATTGAGTTATTTGTAGTGAGGTGGAGGGACTTAGAATCTGTCATACAGAGTGAAGTTAAGTCAGAAAGAGAAAAACAAATACCATATGCTAACACATATATATGGAATCTAAAAAAAAAAAAAAAATGTTCATGAACAACCTAGGTCAAGATGGGAATAAAGACACAGACCTACTAGAGAATGGACTTGAGGATATGGGGAGGGGGAAGGGCAAGCTGGGACAAAGTGAGAGAGTGGCATGGACATATATACACTATCAAATGTAAAATACATAGCTAGTGGGAAGCAGCTGCATAGCACAGGGAGATCAGCTCAGTGCTTTGTGACCCCCTAGAGTTGTGGGATAGGGAGGGTGGGAGGGAGGGAGACACAAGAGGGAAGAGATATGGGGACATATGTATATGTGTAACTGATTCACTTTGTTATAAAGCAGAAACTAACACACCATTGTAAAGCAATTATACTCCAATAAAGATGTTAAAAAAAAATGTATTAATGACCTAAATGTAAGACCAGACACTATAAAACTCTTAGAGGAAAACATAGGCAGAACACTCTATGACATAAATCACAGCAAGATCCTTTTTGAGTCACCTCCTAGAGAAATGGAAATAAAAACAAGAATAAACAATTGGGACCTAATGAAACTTAAAAGCTTTTGAACAGCAAAGGAAATTATTAACAAGACGTAAAGACAACCCTCAGAATGGGAGAAAATATTTGCAAATGAAGCAACAGACAAAGGATTAATCTCCAAAATTTACAAGCAGCTCATGCAGATCAATATCAAAGAAACAAACAACCCAATCCAAAGATGGGCAGAAGACTTAAATAGACATTTCTCCAAAGAAGATACAGAGATTGCCAACAAACACATGAAAGAATGCTCAACATCACTAATCATTAGAGAAATGCAAATCAAAACTACAATGAGATATCATATATAGAACTTTGAGTGCACTTCTTAGAAATTTGGACTTTGTTTTATAAGAAATAAGCATGTATAGGTATAACCTTTAAAAATTGTGAATCACTATATTTTGTACACCTGTAACTTATATAACGTACAGCAACTATGCTTCGATTAAAAAATAAATGAATAAAAAAAGGCAAAAAAAAATACTAAAAATAGAACTACCCTACGACCCAGCAATCCCACTACTGGGCAAATACCCTGAGGAAACCATAATTCAAAAAGAGTCATGTACCAGAATGTTCATTGCAGCTCTATTTACAATAGCCAGGACATGGAAGCAACTTAAGTGTCCATCAGCTGATGAATGGATAAAGAAGATGTGGCATATGTATACCATGGAATATTACTCAGCCATAAAAAGAAACGAAATTGAGTTATTTGTAGTGAGGTGGATGGACCTAGAGTCTGTCATACAGAGTGAAGTATGTCAGAAAGAGAAAAACATATACCATATGCTAACACATATATATGGGATCTAAAAGTTCTAATGAACCTAGAGGCAGCACAGGATAAAGACGCAGATGTAGAGAATGGACTTGAGGACACGGGGAGGGGGAAGGGAAAGCTGCGACGAAGTGAGAGAGTAGCATTGACATATATACACTACCAAATGTAAAGTATATAGCTAGCGGGAAGCAGCTGCATAGCACGGGGAGATCAGCTCGCTGCTTTTTGACCACCTAGAGGAGTGGGATAGGGAGCGTGGGAGGGAGGTGCAAGAGGGAGGGGATATGGGGATAAATGTATATGTATAGCTGTTTCACTTTTTTATACAGCAGAAACTAACACAACATTGTAAAGCAATTATACTCCAATAAAGATGTTAAAAAAAAAAAAGAGAGAGTGGAAGACCTCATATAATTATCATTATGTCAACAACATTAGCCGATGGCAAAATTAGTTGTATGGGTAGTTAAAAAAAAAACAAAAAAAAACTACTCTGCTTCATGGATTTCTTAGCCTTTTCTAAGACTGGAACCTGGTATGAGCGGTAAGACTGATCCAAACAACTTCCTGAGTTTGTAGGCAAATGAGTTCACATTGGGTGCTCCTTACCCAACTGGGAAATAAGAAGCAGTGTGTGAACTTGCTCTTTGCTCATTGTTTTCATTCTTTCAAATACATTTAATTGTGGTAAAGTAAAGTAGATTATTCATCTCAGCTATTGGACTGCTGTGCTCAGAGATCCTGTTTTCCATATCTGTACTTGGCATATGTCTATTATTTACCTTCTACACGCAAAGCCCCCTGCCTCGGCAGAGGATTCTTAGTATTACTGAAAACCAAGTGACTGCTTAATATTTTTAGCTTTTTCTCTTCTCTGCCATTATCTTCTGAGGTTAATGGAGGTAAACTAGCTATAAATATACATATTCTGACAAATACAAAGAATGCCTTACTTTATCATCTTCACAAACCACATTTTAACCAATATTATAACAGTACCTCTGAATTAGAAATGTGGTTACTGCAAAATGCTGTGAGTAGAAATATGAGTTGAGAGTTTTTGCACTAGCCCTTTCTATAACCACGTGCAAAATAGCAGGCTACTCTGGACCACTGAATTACTCTTTTAATTGGCCTCTCCACCTCCAACAGATCCCTTTCCTCCATCCCCAATTTCTTCCACACTACTTATCCTATATGTTCTCTGAGATTAGGTGGGACCATATAGATCAGTTCTGAGACAAAGAAGGCAGAATAGAAATGCCTTTTCAGTCCTGGCCTCCCAAACATTCTCATACCTTAAGTTAGATGCAGATGACTCACTGGAAGATACTGAGGCCCTAGGAGCTGGTGGAAGAAGCTTGGATCCCTGAATGACTATATGAAGCAGAGCTTCCCACTAACCCACATTGAATTATGATATGAGCAGTGGAAAAATGTTTGTTTGTGAAACCACTGAAGTTTTGGAGGTAATTGGTTAAGAGTATGTAGCCTAATCTGATTAAACAGGTTAGCCTATTCTGTCTAATCTCCAACATGCCCCCATTGTTCACAGAATAGAACCTAAATATTTTAGAATGATCTTCTAAGACATCATTTCAACAAAATGTTCTAGTGTAATCTTCTCCTCCCTTTCACAGATGTCATGCATAAGATTGGAGTCAGGATTAACTGAATTAAACTATTCACGTAATCTGAATACTCTGAGAATATATCCATCTCTTTTTGTCCATTTAGAATTTTTCTTAAATATTTCCCACTTGAAATCCCACATATATATCCATTAAGGTGACTAAATTGTCAGGGGCTCTGTATTTTTGTGAATGTGTGAGTGCGTATGAGCACACATCGGTATGTGCATTTTAAGAGTTGTCATGACAATAAAATAAGGTCTGTGGCTATAGTGGGAGTATTGAAGATGAAAAGTGATTGGACCCTAAATATTTCATAAGATGAGCCAATAGGATTTGCTCATGGATTGGCTATGGAGTATGTAAAAAAAGTAAAAAGAAGATGGCTCTGAGTTTTTGAACCTGAACAATTAAATGCATAGTGGTACCATTGACCGAATTGGGGTACCCTAGGGGAGGAGCAGATTTAAAGGAAGACATACACATAAGAGTTAAGTTTGAAGTGTGTATTATGTGTTTAAGCAGAGATGTTGAGGAGGCAACTGAATATTAAAGACTGGCATTCAGGGGAAAGGTCAGGGGGACTCAAAAGTGGAAAAGCTCACCTCGGAAGTGAGAATAGATTAAGAAAGCAGAGGAATGAACTGTTTGGTTCTCTGCAATTTATAGATAAGGAAAAAGGGAAAACTCAAGGAAAAATAAGCCACTTCAGTAGGAGAGAAACCAAGTCAGCATGTTGTCTCTGAAGACAGTGAAGAAACTTTTTCAAGAATAAGAAAGTGATCAGGAGTTCCCTCGTGGCCTAGTGGTTAGGATTCCAGGCTATCACAGCTGTGGCCCGGGTTCAATCCCTGGTTGGGGAACTGAGATCCCACAAGCCTCGCAGCCAGAAAAAAAAAAAAAAAAAGAATAAGAAAGAGATCAATAGGTACAAAGGCTGCTGGAAGGTAAGAACTGACCATTGGGTTCGACAAAACTGAGGTTATTAGTAACCTTTGTAAATAAACTTTTCTTGGAGTAGTGGGAACAAAAGCCTGATTGAATTTGACCCAGGGAAAAATGAGAAGAGAAAATATAGAGAGATTTTCAAGGGGGTTTGCTGAAAGGGGAGCAGAAGTATGGGGCAGTAGCTACATGGGAACAGCAGTCTAGAGAACAGTTTTAAGACTGGAGTTAATATAACATGTTTAAAAAAAAAAAAAATAAGGTCTGCCAGGTAAAGATAAAAGTATTTTGTCACACAAAGATAGGAACTCTCATCCGTGAGCTGGGGTATTCAGCATTCTGGTATTTAACTGATCTATAGATTAGTTTCCTATAAAGAAAAGATATTCTGGTTTCAAATGAAACACCAAGCTTCACATTATATTCCATACTCAGTACCGTGGTGTATTAGACAGAATATTAAGCAAAAAGTTGAATGTCAATCCTAATTTTTTAAACCTTCTGATTTTCCTTACTAACACATGTAGTGTATTTTGGAAATGGCATTGTCTTGCAGCTTTGTATTATCCCAACAGAGATAGGACCCAATAAACAAAATGAAACACAACCACCCTTAACAGTAATGGTTCATTGTTGTTGTTATAGACTCATATGGCAAATTTACATAAGTGCTCTTACAGTGCTTGAGCCAAAGTTAAATATCTAATCATTCCAAGATATTCTGTGTGTATTTACAGATCAGTCAGTATTCTGAAGCGTGAAAGGCATCTCCTTTATGTTATATGAGAGTTGGCTTCATACATGGGAAAGCATGCAGCCTTAAGGCTCAATTGACATTTATAAGAAAAAAAGTTTACACATGGCACCATCTGTTTATCAAAAGAATATAAGAATCATTATCTTATGAACAATCATTCCAAAAGCAATTGGTGTATCATTCTCACTGATTAGCTCAGTAGCAGAAAAATATCATTTTGTTAGAAAGTAGGCTGATTTCCATTTAGAAAAAAACTATGGAACCTTGATTTCCCCCTTTCAGAATTAAAGTAATTTCTTATCAATGCTTAAACTGTATTCAGGAACAAAGAAGACAGGTTTATTTCCTTTTTTCCTGAGCACCTAGAATTATTAGAGATGACCAAGTATGGCTTGAGGACGACATTGAGTCTTTATACCCCAGACAGTGTCTATCGGAGTTTTTTATATATAATAAGTAGCCAAATATTTGCTGAATTTAATTGAAGAACCCGATGTGGCATCTAAACATACAAATTGAGTTTTTTTTTAAGAGGCATAAATATATTTAGGCTTAATGAACTATTTGTCTCCTATCCTGTTTTGGCATAAACAAAGCACAATAAAACTAGCAAAGATGAAAATCTAGACTTATTATTTTCGAGAAAAACAAAAGCAATATAAGCCCTGCTGTTTGTGAACATAA
This sequence comes from Balaenoptera ricei, assembly GCF_028023285.1. Lineage (NCBI taxonomy): Eukaryota > Metazoa > Chordata > Mammalia > Artiodactyla > Balaenopteridae > Balaenoptera > Balaenoptera ricei. The sequence goes on from NC_082641.1 coordinate 69,519,176, forward strand.
AAGAAAATTGCTTATCTGAGTGAGGAAGGGGTTGGACTAACTCTGAAAAACGTCATTCCTTTTATAACTTTGGTCTTTTTTTTTTTTCACTCAGTCCTGATCTTTTTTTCCAACTTTTAAGCTGAGATCATCTATGTGCAGGTTTGACAATATAGTTAAGCAGGAACAAGTCTAAATAAATCTAATGAATTTTTACTTACAAATTGAATGTCAGTGATGCACAATTTTCTAGAGACAATGATTATAATCAAGTCTACGCCCCAATTTTTTCATCTGAAGTGATAGCATGACAAAACTGTAATTATATAAAATGATATATTTCCCAAATTATGTACTATAAAGACATTAAAGATATTCTAAAAGTAATCATATGTAGGTAAAAAAGGAAAAGATTGTTGTCTAATTCTTCAGATGAAATTTATTCACTATCAAACTTCCACTTTTTTAAACTTAAATACATGTTCATGAGTTATTTCCTCTATGTTTTCAATTTGCTTACATTCCCAAATTACTCTTTGCCTATATCTACAAGATAGTAAATATTCGGATAAATATGACTCTAACATTTAATTATATACTGTCTTTAGACAGGGGCATGTAATATAATAACCTAAGGAGAGCACAGAAATTGATAAAAATATGTTGATAAATTTAATTAGCCATTATCTTTAATAACTAATTTTATATATTAAAAATCAAAATGTGTGGTACACAGCTAAAGCAGAGCAGAGAGGATTTTATAGCACTAAATGTTTACATTAGAAAAAAGGAAAATTTTCAAATCAACAATCTACACCTTACCTTTTATGAAGTTAATATTATCCTGATACAAAACCCAGGCAAAGACAATACTAAAAAAATTAAAAGAAAACTACAGCCCATTATCTCTCATAAGTATAGATATAAAAATTCTTAACAAAATATTAGCAAATAGAGTTCAGCAATATATGAAAGGAATCATATACCATAACCAAATGGAGTTTATTCCAAAGATGAAGGACTGGTTCGATATTTGAAAATCAAACAATGTAATTCATTGTATTAACAAGCTGAAGAAGAAAATCATGGGATGATATCAGTTGCTGCAGAAAACTCATTTGACAGAATTATAACACCCATTCATGATAAAAACACTCAGAAAACAGGGCACTTCAACTTGATAAAGAACATCTACAAAAACCCTACAGCCAAAATCATACATAATGATGAAATACTAAATACTATTCCCAAAGATCAAGAAAAGACATGATATCCACTCTCACCATTGCTATTAAACATAGTACTGGAAGTTTAAGCCAATGCCATGAAGCAAGAAAAGAATACAAGGCATACAGATGGGAAAGGGAGAAGTAAAACTGCCCCTATTTACAGAAGACATAATGGTCTATGAAGAAAATTATGCTCAGTTGCAAAAGCTAATCCCAAAAAGCCACAGTCTGTATGATTCCATTTACATACCTTTCTCAAAATAACAAAGTTATAGGGATGGATAACAGATCAATATTTGCCAGGAATTAGGGATTATGGAGAAAAGGGAGGTAGGTGTGACTATAAAGGGATAGCATGATGGGGAGATGTTTATGTTAATAGAGTAGTTTTGTCTCTTGATTGTGTCAGTGGTTATACAGATTGGCACATCAGATAAATGATATAAAACCATACACACACATTGTACCAATGGCAATTTTCTGGTTTTGATATTGTACTATAGTTATGTTCTGGGAAATTAGGTGAAGGACACATAGGACTTCTCTATATTATTTTTGCAACTTCCTGTGCAACTACAATTATTTCAAAATAAACTGAAAAAAAAAGACAGACTAGGAGAAGATATTTGTTATTAACATGAGTGACAATGAATTGTTAAATGAAATTTATGAAGAATCTAAAAATTAATAAGAAAAAGCAAACAACCAATTAGAAAAATGTACAGAGGCTGAAAGGAAATTCCTAGAGGAGGAAACAAATGCTAGAAGACATTGTTGATGTTAATCCACCACTACTCATTATGTTACAGACTCTGTTTCCTGTGTATTGGGAATATTCCATTGAGTAAAGCCATGAATTTCCTCCAAGTTATAAATGAAAAACTGGACACATAGATTTGTCCATATAGTTAGTATGTGAGTCCATCATTTCATTCAATTTTATGAAATAGTCATCCTTAAGAATAAAAACTAGTTCAATCAGAAATTCTTTGAAATATATGCCAGTATATAACACCATTTCTAAACTCCTAACATGGCAGTCAGAATCTCCTGCTTTCTAACTAGCTTAAAATACCATCAAATGAAATAAGACAACCTTATTTAATTTGTTGCATAAGTGTGTGTAGTTAGTGAAGTAGATGTTAAGAGAAATGAGGGCATGGGAATGGTTGAGGTGGTAGGAAAAAGTGTAGTTTACAGAGCTAAACAAGACTGCAATCTAGCTGGGATATACAGAGTTTAGTAACTCAGGCTGACAGGGAGGGTTTTGTTTGTTTGTTTGTTGTTTTTTTCAGATAGTCATTTTTGAGCAACAATGCCATGATTTCTTCTGCAATTCAACTAAATTACCATGTGTGTCTAGTTCTGACCAGAATGGAAGTAAACCTGCTACTAAGCTGTCAAACTTACTATTATAACAAGATATCTCATAGAGCTCAAGAATAATGAGAAAATAAATCTCAGATCAAACCAAAAGGAAAGAAACATACCATTCAACAAACTTAATCAATTTGATTTTTAGCTTAGCTTCATAACACACCTGAGATGAATGTGTGTTTTCTGTAACAGTATACATTTCCAGGAAGAGAGCATGCCCAGAAAATAAAGATTTGGGGTTTTCAGTGCGAAAGTCATCCTCAGGATGTCAGCAAAATCATTCCTTAACAGCCCAGGCTCTAAACACTTTCCTGGGATTGCAGGGGCAAGAGGTGGGGTACAATTCAGGATGGTTCTAGGGTCACAGAGTTAAAATTTCTTTGCTTGAAGTAATAAATTTTTCAGTGTGGTAGTTTTAGTTTGAGTATTATGCATTCAGGAGATAATCTTAGAAGATTAAGTCATTAGAAGGAGAAAATGTAAGAAAAAGTAACATCATTTGGCATCATTTGGGAAGAGAATAGTGTGTGTATTTTATGATTTCATAAAATGTAAAGTTGGTTTGTACAAATATTTTATTAATAATAATAGGAAATGGGGATGTTTCAGATGTTTTGAAGTTTACACATATTGAATATACTGATATCAGCTTAATATAGATTTATTTACAGTGTGTAATAAATGAATTTCTGGAAACATTTTTGAAAAATAGATTTCCCAATATATTTTTATATTTCCAGAGAAATTCTTCACTTCAGCCTATATCTACCACAAATGAAAGACATATGTAGTATTGCATTTTGAATTTTTGTGCAATGAATTACAAACAAAAGGGTCTTTATCATCAATTACTTTGTAATTTACTTATCATTTTCTCAGAAATCTAAATTGGAAAATCTGGTTATCAAATATGCTCTGAAAATATAAATTAACTTCAAAAGATTAATGGAAACTCTTTTCATTCTTTCTACTTAAATATCAAAAACTTGAATAAATTCAATCACTTTCTTTCTGTTTTGTTCACAAAAGTGACTAATGTATGCTAGTAAAAGATGATACTCAAGCAAAAGAATAATTTCAGAGTAATTAAGTAGTTTCCTACATTTAAGTTTACTAAAATGCTTCTTCTAAAATGGTTTATTTCCTTTATTTACACACATCTTTTTACCACATGTAAAAAGAATATTTCAATGCAGTTATACAGCTTAATAATCCACATAAATTAGTACTATTAGATTATTAAGAAGATACCATTCATATAACAACATTTATGACAAATGAATGTTTTTCATTTTTTGATTCTAAGTATATTAAAGCTAGCATACTTTCTATATGTATATATTCTTTTTTCCCAATGCAAGTATGATATACATTTTGTTATTTAGTTTTCCACTGTGGATTATATGTTTACTCAAACATTTTTAAAAATTCTATTTGTTTAGGGTGCAAAGAAACACTATTATGTACTGCAACCTCAACCATTAAAGCTAAAGCATTTCAAAAGCAGCTAAGGGGAAAAAATATGAATGTGATATTCCCAGACAACAGCAAAGCACTAAATGAATTTCATAGCTGTAGCAAAACTTTTCTTTTAAAATAGGAGAAAGATATTTATATCAAACTTCATCATCATAATGAAATATAGAATTATTATACTGAATATTGGCTTTATACATCATAAAAGACCTTGTTATTGCTGAAATGTATTGTTAAAAGTAGAGTGACAGGTGTGACAAAATCTACTGCTCATGTGCCTTCAACTACATTGTCTCATCACAATCTGAAAGAAAAATGTATCACATGAGATAAAGAATAAAAAGAACAACTCCAAGGGTTATTATCTTGTCACTTCCTATATATCCAGACTTACTCTATAGCCATTCTTTTAAGTGAATGAAGAACTATAATACATTATAAGCTATAGTATGTTTTTTCCTCTCTTTCAATTTACCCTCTGTTCTTAAATAATCATATCCAAGTCCGTTGCCTCAAATCAATTCTAAATTGAAGAGGCTCTAAATTAGTTCTATCTCAGAATTCTTCTCTGAGGTCCATATCCACTATGGGCAATGTCTATTTAATATCTCTATTTGGATGTCTGGAGCTGCTCAATTTCAACATATTCAAAACTGAACCAAAGTTCATCAGTCCCCAAGAACTTCCAGTTTTACCTCCTAAATATCATTTTCATATTCATTTATCTTCATCTCCATTGTGAACACCCCAATCCAATCTACTAATAGTAGATCAAACTCTACTATCACCAACAGCCTTCCCACAGGTCTCCTAGAATCCATTCTTGGCCCTCTCCTCATCATTCTTAACTCAACAGCCAGAAACAGTATTTTTAACACAAAGAAAGGAGCTTGGAACAAAGGGAATGGTCAAATAGATCTTGCACTACTTTCAAATAAGATAAGTGACCAGAGAAAAATGAACAGAGGAGCTAACAAAATATAGAACACTGGTGATGTTGACAAGATTAAGTAGAGTGGTAGAGATGGAAGCCAGAATGGAAAGAGATGGAGCAAATAATAGATAAGGAAGTAGAGATACTATATGAAGACAATGAATTTAAAGAGTTTATGGACTGAAGCAGAGAAACAGGGCAGTAGTAACATTGAAATATTGAATCAAGGGAGAATTTTTTAGGGGGCAGAGTAATATAAAATATTTGTATGCTGGTGGATCCATCATGCCCCAATAGGACAGAACCAGGACAGATAAAAAAAGGCAGGTTTCTGGGTTTTGAGAGGGAAATTATTTTACATAAAATTTGTGGTTCACAGAACACTTCTTCATCCAAAACTTTGGCCCTATAGATGAGACTGTGGTCAAAAAGGGGCAATTTAGCAGCTAGAATAATGTATTCCCACTCCCTTCCCTCTCGTCTCACTCCAGGGCTGATGAATGTAAGGTGCCAAACTATTTGAAATGGCTCTTCACTAAGAACTCTAACTGAAAGGCATTAGAGAATGATTATCTAGAACTCCACCAGATTATGAACTACTGCCACTTGCTCCTTCCTCTGAATGTTAATAATACTCAACTGTATTGATCCTTACTAACTATATAAATAACAAAATGAGGGACAATTCGCGTCAGCCTAATGGAGTGCCTAGTGACCAAATTTTCTTAGATTTCTGGCTGTAGGAGTTATACTCCTAATATCCACACACTTTCTGACATGAAATTATACCAAAATGTGAAAGTAAAAGCAGTGGAGCCCTAGAGCCAGCCCCAAAGAGTAGATGAAGGGATGAAATAATGAAATTATAATAACGAAATAATGAAAACAGTACCAAAGTTTCTTTCCTTGTAAACTTGCAACTTCCATATGTTTTTATTTAAAAGCCCAGGCACTCATATTAAGCTGAGTTCAAAACCCATATAGACCCCACCACTTACCTGTAGGGTAACTTTGAGCAATCAGTGTTCTGGAAAGGTCAGATTTCCTTGCCTGAACAATAGAACCAATTTTTTTTTCAAGTTCACATTGACATATTTATTAACATCAGCTGATTTTAATTATTATTATTTTTTTTAACAACAGCGCAAAACTGTTCCAAGGAAGCAGTTTCACATTCTGATGACTTTCTGAGATACTGTTCCACCACACCACATATGAATTCTTATTAATAACACATGAAAACATTTTCTTCAAGAGAAAAAAAAGGAAAAGGAAAAGGAAAGAAAGGAAAAAAGGTAGGAAAAGAAGAAAGAAATAAGATTTAGAGTTAAAACTCACTGGATTAGATAGGTGAGGTTTGCTAGAAGGATATACTGTTGAAGCAGAGTGGCACATCCAGGCTTATAGTCTTAGTGGTTTATTTTAACCAGTTACTACTAATATATAGGCCCTGTAGCAGTTAACACTGACTGACTTCTCACATGCCCAAAATGAGCCAGGAGAAGCCAGTGCTGACAAAGAGGTTCAATAGTTGGCCTATCAGACAACTAATATTATCTTTAGCAGAATAACTCCTTCAGAAAGGCCTGGCTGAAAACCTTTTCATTTCTATTGTCTAACCTATATGCACTTCAGGGTTCTTAAAAGTCATCTTAAAAAAAAAAAAAAAACAAAGAATGTATATCAGTTTCTTATTTAATGTGGCTGTAAAAGGCATTTAACAAAATACATTTGCCAAACCTTGTTCTAGATTTATTTAGAAAGAAAAAGCTAACACTCTATCTGTAAACCAATGAACCTAATGTTTCTGTTTCGTTTATTATTGTATTATCTAAATATAGAGTATGGCTATAGTAAGGAGAGGTCAACTAAAGTTACTCTTTTATTATGTAATATTATGAATACAAGAAATTGGATGAACTGGTGAAATACTATGTATCCATTTGTATTAATAATATGAATGCTTGTAAATCTTTGACTGACAAATGTAAAAGTAAAACATTTTTGTCTTCCAAACTTGCTATTTTAAGGGTAATGATATTAAAATGAATCTCTCAAAACTAAGTGTAGATTTTTTTATTGTCAGTCTTTGAAGGTTGGTGTCTTCCTTCACATTTTACTGCATTGGCAGTAGAAAGTTGAGTATTTTATCCGATTCTGGAGAAAAGGTAGCATTCTAAACAGGAATAATGGTTGACATACTTTTTTTTAAAATAATGAGCAGCTTATTCCCATTAAGACAAGAAAATTACTACTGCAGACAGTCATAACTTGTAACTCTAATTGCAAGCATTCTGAAATGTCTGTTTAGGAAAATTACCTTTAGAATACTTAAGGACTGCTTTGAGATATACAAATTACAGATTGACAAAATTTTTTCTAGGAAGCTAATGAATTATAGATAAATACAGCTTGATCAACAGTTCAAAATAAGTTGCTCCGTTAACTTTAAAGAAGGTAAGTATATTTTATTCCATTACCTATACTTAGTGTTTGTTTTAAAACAGCTCAGACACATATGTCTGACAGAACTTAACTCAGTGCCTCAATCTAGAAATAACTGTCAAATTTAATGAATGAATGATTCAATGAATGAATTAAACAGGTAAGTATGTAATAGAGAACATTTTTAGAGTCAAAAATAGGTGCTTCATTAAAGGACTGATTTAGAACTACTTTTTGCATTTAAGATGTTAATCTTCGTTGTACCAAAATTTCCTGACTCGTGTCATGTCTTGCATCTCCGCCATTGCCTGGGCTTGGTGTTCTTCCCCTAAGTGCCCACAGCATGCTATGACCTCTTTATCATTTACTGAACTTTGTTATAATTATCTTCAGTGTCCTCTACTAGTCCGTAACCTACCTTAGAGCTAAGGTCTGTATTCCTAATAGCCAAGTAATATATCTAGTATCTATCATTGTGCCACATAATATGCATCATGAAGAACCTAGTGTCAAGATGGGAATAAAGACACAGACCTACTAGAGAATGGACTTGAGGATATGGGGAGGGGGAGGGGTAAGATGTGACAGGGTGAGAGAGTGGCATGGACATATATACACTACCAAATGTAAAATAGATAGCTAGTGGGAAGCAGCCGCATAGCACAGGGAGATCAGCTCGGTGCTTTGTGACCACCTAGAGGGGTGGGATAGGGAGGGTGGGAGAGAGGGAGATGCAAGAGGGAAGAGATATGGGAACATATGTGTATGTATAACTGATTCACTTTGTTATAAAGCAGAAACTAACACACCATTGTAAAGCAATTATACTCCAGTAAAGATGTTATAAAAAATAATAATAATTTGAATGAATTAATAAACAAGCTCATCTGGAATGGAGTGAGTGACTTGGTATAGAGAGACTGGGAGGGCCAGGGAAGGCTGCCCTCAGGATATAGTAGTACATCCTAAAGATGAGGAGTCTTTCACCAAGCAGAGGGGCAAAGGGACATAGCTTAGGCAAGAAGAATATTGAAACATATGAAAACTGCAACCTGAAAATTTTTGGTAAGCCAATAATTCAGTGTATCTAAAGACCAAATGCACTAGGAACTTAGAAAGATCTTGCAGTCTTTGGTGTTGGTGCCCTGGCCAGATCCCCTCAGCTTTTCTGGTGCTCCACTGTTATGGGTTAAATTGTGCCTCCCAAAAAGATATGTTGAAGTCACAACACCTGGTACCTGTGAATATGACCTTATTTGGAAATAAGGTCTTTGCAGATATAATCAAGTTAAGATGAGGATATTAGGATGGGCCTAATATGACTGGTTTTCTTTCAAAAAGAAGGAAATTTGGGCACAAGACACACAGAATGCCATGTAACAACTGAGATACAAGCCCACTGCCTGATCCCAAAATCAATGGCAGCACCTCATTCTGTTCCAGCTATATATTGACGCATTAAAAACCACCTCAAACTTAGTGGTGTAAATGACCATTTCATTATGCTGATAGAAGTTAGATATACTCTGGAATAAAGTTTCACTGATGAAATCCATGCAGATTCTGATCTTTAAGAACCACATCCATGTGCAACCCCAAGGTGATAGGGTGCCACTATCAAAGACAGACTACTGCGCTGGGAAGACCAGTGGTTTCACAAGCTTGAAAGTTATTTTTGGCTGTAGCTTGTATGTCTGCATCTATATCTCTTTTATCCTTAGAAAATAGAATTTAATGATCAACAAGAAAAACTGAAATCTGCATTGCTAGCAGGTAGAACATGTTCCTACTACAATAATTCTGCTCTTTTACTATGGTTAATTTTCTGCTTAATCTCTTTAAAGTATTTTATAGTTCAAAGTTACACACAGTTGTAATTAAAATCCAATAAAAAATCCATCATTCTTTATGATTTCTGGTCCCATTTACGCATATATAGGCAAGAATATTCACAGACATAGCAAACTGGGCATTTTTTAAATGTGCTGGTAAAGAGAAAGAGAAAGCTAAGGAATATTAGCCACTTTCCTTTTTTCATTTACATTTTTTATTAGTTCTAACATATTCTTTGTACTACACAATATAAAATAAGTATGTGAATTCAATTGGTTGAAAGTATTGACAATCATTAGGAAAACTCGGAATCGAGGTAATTAAATGGTGAACATCTTCCAAAACATTCTCTTCTACCCTCTGGTTGCATAAGAGTAAGCTCAAAAGAAGTTCAGCAATTACCTCTCTGTTCTCACTGTGCTGCCTAAAACGAGTGCTCATTTAATAATATAATGGGATTAACTTTTTAAGGTTATATAATTTGGGAGATTTTTCTTCAGTCCCTTCATATTTTAATTACTTAATCCATTTCTTCCTTTTAAAAAAAAGCTATCACATACTTAAGGAAATAAATGTTTGTTTTAAATAAACAAAATATTAGGCTGAATAAGATTAATAAAATTTCATACTCTATTCTTTTTTGTGTCAGTACTGAAGCACTTGTTAGCCCATCTTATTTTTAAAACCACATTACAGTTTTTTACCAATGAAATTTGAAAAGGAGCAAAAAAGTTTAAGCAACATTATCTTTTTTTTCTTATCAACGGAAAATTGATGAACTTAGAAACTGTAGCTTTGGTCTCTTATAGGCCAATTGTTAGTCAAAGAAAATCTATGCACTGTTAAATTTTAGATAACACTGGAAACTGTCTATGTACTTCCATCTTAAAGTTAGCTAGTTATTAATAGACACCTAAAATATTGTATCCTATTGAAGAAAAATTAACTGTTGCTTATTGGTTGATCACTTCTCCTTTCAAAATAAATTTTTAGATTTAATTTTTGTTGTTTTTTAAATTTTTTTATTAAAAATTCATAATATGCTTATTCCTACAAGCACCAAAGTGAAGTGAAATGGAGTATTAAGGCTTGTGCTAAAATCTATTTGTTTTTTTAGTTATCTGCATATTTCACAAGGAAAAGATTTGACCTAAATCCTATATTCCACTTTGGTTACTTTTTTACTTTTAATATTATTGCATTAGTCCCTTAAAATCATTTTGTACACTATAACCAAAACATAATATACTACATATTCTTAAAACTATGAGGTAGCATTTTCTGGGGAAAATGATTATAAATTTTCTGTATTTGTTTTCTCCAACATATCCAAATTTTCCTTACATTATTTACAATCTTAACTGGCTTATTAATAAAATCACATACCCTTAAACTATCATATCTAACATTATGCACTGCATTCACAAATAGAATCATTAGTACAAAAAAAAAGCTAAAATTATAAAGTTTCAGCATGGATGCCTTAAATTTCTCTTTAAAGTTATACTTGCACAGTAATATGTTTGAAAGAGATAAAAATTATTTAATATTGCCAGAAACAATAATATTTTATTAAAACTTAATTAAAATATATCATGTTTTCTTATATTTTCAAGTTGAACATAGCTTTCTAACCAACATAGAAAAATTGAAACTGTTGGGTTGTTTAAAGATTATTATTGAAGATGGTAACTTCAAATACCTAAATAAAAAACATTATAATCTAAAATATGACATGTAGGACTTCCCTGGTGGTGCAGTGGTTAAGAATCCACTTGCCAATGCAGGGGACACGGGTTAGAGCCCTGGTCCAGGAAGATCCCACATGCCGCAGAGCAACTAAGCCTGTGTGCCACAACTACTGAGCCTGTGCTCTAGAGCCCACGTGCCACAACTACTGAAGCCTGTGTGCCTATAGCCCGTGCTCCGCAATAAGAGAAGCTACCGCAATGAGAAGCCGTCACGCCGCAACAAAGAGTAGCCCCCACTTGCTGCAACTAGAGGAAGCCCACGGGCATCAACAAAGACCCAACGCAGCCAAAAATAAATAAATAAACAAATTAATTAATTAATTTTAAAAATAAAATAAAATATGACATGTAAATTATATAGTTGAACTCATGCCAAGGAAAGAAACGATCTAAAAACTACCATAACTTTATAATACTCACATGGTACAGAAACCACCTGAATATTTTAAATTTTGTCCACAACATTCTCTCCTAATTAAACAAAAACAAAGAATTTTCCTCCTCCTCATGTTGTCTGGAATTATCTGTAGAAGCATTATTCCTTTTACTTATGCTTCAATTCCTATTAACTTGGAAAGTCTTCAGAGAACATTAGTGCTCCAATATAATGTCAATGGTTTACATATTAAAAACTTATTAATTTTAGATCTCATAAAAGTCTCTTTTTTTTTTCTCAAAAAGAGGGTGTGTTTTCTGGAATCATGGAGAGGAACATGCAGAAAAGAAGAGCCCACAGAGTGGTAGGAGCGTAGCAGTGTTCAGAAGCTGGAAGACTAACAGCAACGTTTTTCTACCTACGAGTTGTGTTTAGTAGGTACTGTTTTCATAAACAACCAGGTGTGACCTTGAAATCAGAAGCTAGAAAATCAGTGTAAAGCTTCTAACTTAGAGCAACGCTGGAGGAATACTTTCCTATCTTCCTTCTACTTGAACTGAGAGAGAAATAACCAGCTATTATCTGCACTAATATACCCACTTAAAATGGTCATCATTGTAACACTGGGTAACTGTGTGCACAGGTGAGGAAAAGAAGACTCAGTCTTGGGTCTAGATCCTCCTATTTCTACTTATTTATAACATTCTATGATTTTTTTCTTCCTCTATCAATCTGGACGTTCTCTCCACCCTACCCCATTAAGTGGTAAGTCCCTTGAAAAGAGAAAAAGGAGTCAAGGACCATTCTCAGATTCTGGGTTTGGATGACCAGGAAAAGGGAATGACACCCATAAAAAGGAAAATTGGGAAGAAGAGTAGCTTTGTCATATAGGATGGAGGTACACTAACGGAACACATTCACTTGTACAGAGACTGAGTCTATGGTGCCATTAGGACTTCATGGGAGAGCTTATCATTAAAACTCTTCAATGATGGCAGCATTGAGAGAAGTCAGGTTAAGTACAAGAGATGGAGGGCGTTGCTTTTACAAAGAAGATGGTCAATTTGGCACCTAAGAGGGAAAGGTATGAGAATTTTTATCCTATTATTCTTTTTATCCTATTATTTTTATCAAATCACCCTGTCAGACTTCTTTGGTCTTTATGACTCAGACTTTCGAATCTATCATTTTATTTTCCTGATATATTTAAACTTGGCATCCTTAATCTTTAACACCTCTTTCTATAATGATTTTTGTGGAATTCCAACTTATTTAAAGCTGTAAAGTTATTTCGATTCTGTATCTGTGTATTTTCCACCAAATTTTCATAGTTTGTATGAGAGAGAAAGAGAGAGAAAGCAAAAAATCTTGTTGTAAACAAAATTATGCAATTTCTGCAAATATTTTTTTTCATCTTGCATGTTGTTCTAATCCCTTGCTGCTTCTAGATGTCAACCCCTCCCCCCCTTCCCTGGTAATCTTGCCTTCTAGAAAGGCCTTAGATTGTGAATTTAAATAAAACTCTTACTTCTCTTAACATGTATCTAAGCCTTTGTGTCAAATATTAGAAACAAAGATTTTACTTTCCTCTTGAGAATGATAGGAAAAGTATTGGAATTTTTTATGTCCCTGAAGTCAGGGTTGTCTACATCCCCAATACATACCCAAGACTGCTCTCGCAGGTAGATATAACTCAAATCAGTCATTTCACTTCAGGTAGTTAAAAACCTGTGTCCTGGGAAAATCACTTTTAATTCATCACCTGTTTTTATTAACCATAAATTGCCTTTATCCCTACCCTCTACCACCATTTCTTCCCTTCAGGATAGGATTGCTACATCAGGAATGAAAAGAGAATGGGAAAAAAAAAAAAAATCAGCTTTTGAGTTTCTGAAAAGACTTTGGAAAATTCCACGTAACACAATAGGATGAGCAATAGGGATTTTGGATCTCACAACCCCAGATATTAAGTGTCAAAAGTCAAATTTGTGGGACTTCCCTGGTGGTGCAGTGGTTAAGAATCCACCTGCCAATGCAGGGGACACAGGTTCAGGCCCTGGTCCCGGAGGATCCCACATGCCACGTAGCAACTAAGCCCATGCGCCGCAACTACTGATCCCACGTGCCACAACTACTGAAGCCTGCATGCCTAGAGCCCATGCTCTGCAACAAGTGAAGCCAACGCAAGGAGAAGCCCGTGCATTGCAACAAAGACTAGCCCCCACTCACCACAACGAGAGAAAGCCCACGTACAGCAACGAAGACCAAATTCAGCCAAAAATAAATAAATAAATTTTAAAAAAACAGCCAAATTTGTGCTGACAGTTATGCTACAAGAACACAGAATCAAGCCTTCTTTAACAACCACTTCCACAAATTTTTCCCAGTTCATAATAATCTACACTTCTGTTAATAATACAGTATATAATAATAATAACCTACACTTCTTTAATAATCCTCTTACTCAAGGCTTCCTGCATGATCTGGGTTCCCCTCCTCCTGTTAAATGAACAATGTTCTGGTTTCCTCATCTGGTGAGTAGAGCGGTGTTCTGTCACACCTTAAGTTTATATTCTTCTTTAAAAAATTATTTTATTTACCTTTAATGAACTGCAGTAGATGTTTACAATCAAATGCTGTGTTCACCTTTGTTATTCAAAAAGTGCACAAGGTCTAAGTATGGAGTTTCATAGCTCTTCTAGGGAAGGATAGTGAGAAAATTAGGAAACTAGAAGAGACAGAATGTCTGTTTTTTTTCCTTCAGAGGATGGTCTTCCTTGTGGCTCTAGTCAGGAAAGCCATTCCTTTCCAATCAAATGATGATGGGATTTCCTAAGGAGCTGATTTTTTTCTCTTAATTTTACATCAAAAGCTGAGGAACATGTGATCAGGCCAGGAGGGTAGGCATGCCTTGGTGGCCTGGGTGTCTTGAGAGCTAAATATCTTTGGGACATGTGAACATAGACTGCATAGTCTTAATACGAAAGCTGAATACAAACAGAGAAAGTGTGGTAAGTATGATGAAAGTAGGAGTGATCTTAGTATAAGGAAACAAGGGGAATATAGCAGCAGCACAGAAAAACAGTGGTAGGGAAGTAATAATAAGAGTTGTTATGTATTGAGCATTACTACTTGCCAGATACAGTGCTAAGCACATGTGTTCATTTAATTAAAAACTAATTGTCTATTTCTAAAGGTAGAACTAAGGATAGGTTCATTACCTTCTAAATGAGTGGGTCTCAGAGAACACAGATTCACAAGGCAAGAATAAAACAAAAGCCAGCTTTAATACCACTTCCCATCTGCCCTGGATTCAGTGTGGAACAGAGGGGAAGATCAACAGAAGCTTATAAATCTTCAACACTACAGGCAGTGGATGGCACACAATGATGGCAGAGAAGGGAGTGGGCAAAGTGCCAGTGGAATGCAGAATCCTAAGGTAGTTGAGCCTTACCTTGCTGAAAAGGGGGAAGTGTAACAGTTCTGCCAATGGATCTCAGCAAGTGCAAAAGCATTGGCTCAGATCAAGTGTACGTTCTGTTGACTCACCTTGCCCTGAAGAGATGGCCGTAGAGCAGTGGTTTTCAACCTAGAATGATTTTGCCAGTAGAGGGGACTTTTGATGATGTTTGGAAACAGATTTGGTTGCCATAGCTTGGGAGGGGTAGTGCTACTGGCATCTAGGGGGTAGATGCCAGAAATGTAGCTAAGCATCCTGTATAATGCACAAGACATCACCCTCAACAAATAATAATCTGGTCTGTAATGTAAATAGTCTCCTGCTGAGAAAATCTGCATTAAGGCCTACTTTTATAGGACTGAGTGCAGTTTTGGCTTTAATTGAGAATATCTGAGCATCAAGGGTTAGCGTGCTCCGAGGTAATTAACAAATCAATCCTTTTAAAGTATATTGCTACAAGTAAATCATGGGTGATTGTTGTTCTATATCTTAATTGTGATGCTGCTTAATGAGTGTATACAGTTGTCAAACTCATTGAACAGGACACTCAAAACAGACGTTTTATTGCATGTAACATATGCCTCAATAAAGTGGATTTTAAAAACTAAATCATGATCTACACTCAAAACATAGTATTTGCATTTAAATTCAAACTACTACACTATTCATTAATTGTTTTCAGCATTCATTGAGTGTCTTTATAGAGGATACTTAGGATGATACATAAGTGATCAGAAAAAAAAAAACCAACAAAAAAAACCATTCTCTATCCTCAGAGAGCTTACCTTATAGTAGTGCATCAGTTTTTTAAAAAATATTTCAGATCTACATATTCCAGTGGCCAAACTGTTGAGAAAAGACAGAAAGTTAATTAAAAAGTGGCACGTGGAGGGGGATCCCCCAAAGGGGGTTGTCACTGGCCCATTTGCTAATAGAACACTCTGAAGCAGCAAATATCTTAATTGACACTTTGTATGGTCAGGCCACTCAAGATGGTTATTCTCTTGCTCTCTGTACATCCTCTACTCGACCAGTCCTTGCTTCACTCACATGACTATCCAATCCTCTTAATTGTAGGGCTTAATCAGTAAACTGCCTACATGCTTGTCCCCTGCCCCAGCTGCTGGTTTCCCTGGTAACTGATGAGCCTACCTGAAGTCAGTTCCCCCTATAAATGGTAGCCTCCTTCTCCCCTAGTATTGAGAGTAGTGAGACTTGCTGTTGTGTCCTTCCTGCCATCTGCCTTCTGCGGTCTGCTGTGGGGTGTCACTCCAGGACATTTTGCTGCAAACTCAGTAAGCTCCCCTATCCACTAAACTGTTGATGTTTCTGTCTCTATCTCTGGGTGCTTACTTTGGTTTGGAGGTTGGGTAGTTACAAGGCTTGCAGGCCTGAGGGGTGCAGCCAAACACCCTTCTAACAACCCTGTAAAGTACGTAAGATTACTGTCCCCATTTGAAAGATGAGGAAAGGTCATGCAACTTGCCCAAAGCTAAACAGTTAAGGTAGATCTTGGATTTGAACCCATGTCATTCTGATTCCAGGTACAGTATATTGCCTGGAGTGTGCAACTCTGGGGAAATGTGCAGGAACAGGAAATTACAGAAGAATTATGAGGATTTGCAGTCACTGTAGCAAAGTGCCAAGATAACATATAACCACTGAATATTGAATTCTTGCAGAAGTATTCCATAAGATTCCAACAAGAAACTAGAAGGTCTCTGTAGAGGACATGCTATGTGTTCAACCAAACCATTTCCAATTTCCTCTCAGACACACAGAAATCTGTGTAGCATGTGATTGGTTTGGATAATAGATTATAGGCACAAATAGCGCATGCCACCTACTAACCTGACCCTTGTGTGAGCCTCTACCTTCTTCTTAGCATGGTGGCAGGCAGGGTCAATCCAGAGGATTGAGTGGAGGCCCAAGAAGATGACAGCAATAGAACTACCAAGTGGAAGACTGCATGCTGAACATCTGATTCAGATTGAGACATAAGTGAGAAATAAATCTTTATTGTGTTAAGCCATTAAAATTCGGGGATCATTTGTTCCATTAGCTAGTTTTAATTACATTACCTAGCCCAGGCTCCATAAAGCAAAGAGAAAAATCAATAAAGTAACACTAAAACAACTTTCTATGTGAGGAGAATTTATAAGTTATTAGCTTATTTACATGCTAATATTGTTTCAGAAAACATTTGAGGTATAGAACAAAGACACATACTATATAACAAGATAAAATAAAATTGGGTAGAAAAGTGAAGCAAAGCTAAATAAAGAAGAGAAGGGCTTCCCTGGTGGCGCAGTGGTTGAGAATCTGCCTGCCAATGCAGGGGACACGGGTTCGAGCCCTGGTCTGGGAAGATCCCACATGCCGCGGAGCGACTGGGCCCGTGAGCCACAATTACTGAGCCTGCGCGTCTGGAGCCTGTGCTCCGCAACAGGAGAGGCCGCGATAGTGAGAGACCCGTGCACCGCGATGAAGAGTGGCCCCCACTTGCCACAACTAGAGAAAGCCCTCACACAGAAACGAAGACCCAACACAGCCAAAAATAAAAATAAATAAATAAATAAATTTAAAAAAAAAAAAGAGAAGATGGAGCTAGGAGTAAAGTACCCAAAATACAGTCTCCACTGAAGGTAGGTCACACATTTGGCTCTAAGCTTTCTAGGAATCAGTATAAGGAAGAAATCGCAATAAAGTTTGTTATTCACAGCACTCATAAGGCAAAAGCAAATCAGCTACTCAGGAGAAGCATGTTTATTTTAGACCAGAGAGAAATTTCTCCTATGGATCCTCATAAAAATGACACCATGAAATATATTGAAACACATCCTCAAAGAAAAAAAAAATCATCCGCATAGTAAACCCAGCAAGAGTTTCATAAGTCTGTTGCTTATAATATCCCTTAGTTCAAAGTGGTAAGGAGATGCTGAACACAATTCAGGGACAATGATACAGTTTTAAATGCTGTTAGTGAGGGTATAGCTTAATTGAGGGATGTGAAGAGAACTGGAAATTAAGCCTAACCCACTTTGTGTAATTTTATAATTAGTTGAAATGTTTAAAAGAACTGTTTGGTGAATTCACTAATAATTTACTCAAAGTGCATAAATGTTATTCTCAAGAAAACCCATTTTTCTTAATTATAAGCCCAAACCAAAAAGCCAAATACAAAAGCTGTTATAGCATAAACAAACATCTTTCTGGACTGTAAAGAGGAACATTGTCTAGAGGAACAAAGTGCCTTTGATCAGATTCCTGCAATCTCACCTGAATCTGGTAGAAATGTAGCAGCACTTTATATGCATTGATCAGCAAAAAAAGGGCCTAGTTATAAACCAAGACTTCCAGATAGTCCTTATTTGCACAATTCTTTACACAACAACATAAGTAATGCAAGAAAGTTGGTTTACTTTCAAGTATCTCCTATGTTTCTCTTACTTGTAACAAAAAAGGATTTCTTTTTAGAATGATGCATTAAATTCATTTTCAGAATCCCCTTCCTCATTTAAATTATGTTTCCTTAAAATAAATGAATGAAACTATTTGATTATTTAGTATTCCAGTTATAGACACAAGCAGGAAATGTCATAGTGAATTTAAAGAAAACTAGTCAAAGCAATACCAAGTATCATTGCAAACTAAGTCAAGAAGGAGATGGAACATAAATATAAATACAATCATTGATTTTCAAATTGAGAAATGTTATTTTCTGTGCTCACCTTGTAAAAATGTACCTACCTATACTTGGCAATACTCAATAACAAATAATTAAACTATAAATTAATCTTTAAAAAGTGAATCATCCTTAAAGCTTCATTGAGATTAAGCAATAAAGTTGGAATAAAAAACATGAAAGGCTTTTAAGGAAAAAATGGTGTTCAAAAGTAATAAAGCAAGATGAAGAGTAAAATATACAGCTTGATCACATAAGCATTTTTTTTTCTTTTTTGCAGAAATTTTTCTTCCAGTTGGTCATCACTAAATCATTTGGAAGGCTGGCAGCATATTTTCCAACCCTAACTGCCTCAGTGGAATCACATTTTCTCCTTTCCTAAAACCAGGGTTTTTTTCCCTCTACAAATGTAAATTTCAAAAAAAAAAAAAAAATAGTTAACACAGCATTCTGACTTTAATGCTACAGTAGCAGGAAATTCTAAAAACTTGAGACCAAAAGAAACTTTTTAACTTGAGTTTTTCAATGTAGGACAGAAACATATAATTTCTTCAGTAAACAATTTAAGTAAACTCTAACCTAGTTCCTAAAAATCTAATATAGTAGCTGTTGAGACACATGACAAATATTGTACTTTAATTTTTAGATATATTGTTCTATATAATGTAATTTCAGTTTCCAAAGATTCATGTGGGTCCAAAAAGCACATTGCTTACTCTATGATATACATCCTATTCACTATTAAAATAATTGGATTTTATTTTTAAAGTACAACTTGGGAGTAAACCTCATGTCCCTAAAGATCTTTTCTGTTTTGTTCCAATCCATGAAATGTCTCATTTCTCTTAAAATTCATTTTATAGCAGAAAAGTATCATACTGAATCAAAAGGTTCTCAAGGGTGATTTGCATTTTCCTTGCCAGCCATTATGACTGAATTTAGATTGTTAGGCTATATGTATAAGAAACTGTGCATGATACATGTTCCAGGTTTCTACCCCTTTATAACAAACTACCCTAAAATTTAGCAGCTTAAAACAATTTATTATTTTCTCTTATAGTTTTGGAGGCTGGTGGGTTCAGCTGAGCAGTTCTTATTCCAGTTATTTACTATTGCATAACAAACTACCCCAAACTTAATGGCTTGAAAGAACAACCATTTAATTATGCCTCACAAATCTGTAGATCAGCATTTTGGGCAGGGCTAAACTTGGCAACTCTTCTCTACACAGTATTGACTGGGGTCCCTCAGTGATACTCAGCTGGCACCTGGACTGGACTGGAGAATCCGAGATAGCTTCACTCACATACCTGACACCTGAGCCGATCCCCTACTTTTTTTTGGTGCATTCTTGAGTACTCTTCAGGAGGCCTCTCCAGCAGAGTAGTCAGACTTCTTACATGAAGCTCAGGGTTGCAAGGGCAAATGTTCCAAAAGACAGGAAAGGAAGCTGCCAATATCGTAAGGCCTGGGCAGGATACTGGCACAGCATCACTTACAGCAAATTCTCTTGCTCAAAATAGTCACACAGAGTCCATCCAGATTCAGGGAGAAAAGGCATAGACCCTATCTCTTGATGAAAAGAATTTGCCACGGTCTTTAATTGGTCACAGAGCCCATGAGGAGGCAGACAATTTCAAAGCCATATGCTAGAATCTCTCTTGGAGTTCCCTTTGGAGTTAGCTGAAAGCCAGATACACAGACAAGCATCAATTAATGTGAATTAGAAGTAACAATAAACCAAATATACAGGAGATATTACTTACATTAGACTGAAAAAGAGAATTCAGAAAACATTAACTATTAACTGTGAAAACATTTCCCAATTATAGTTAAATCATAATCCTTTTAATACATAAAGACACTGATGCGGACTTTTAAAAAAACTGAATATCATGCATCCTCTATCAATTAGGAGGAGAACACCAATTATGCACTACATGCATCTCTACTCAATTACAAGTTACTTGTAGAAATAAAACGTCTTCACTTTTGTTCATGTTTTTTGTTTTCTGTCGAGGTGAAACATGGCTTTTCTCTTTCAAAAGCTAAAGAAAGATTAAAGCATACACTTTATAACCAGTTTTCAAAGCAAGACTTAAATCCTACTCGACTTTATTTACTGCTGCTGTATAAATGAGTCATCTGAAGCAATGTACACTCTGCCACAGATGAAAACTTAGGTTAGCAGGGCCTTTCACAATCTAACCTAATACTTTCCCAGCCTCATTTATGACCAGTTTCTTCCAATACCCACTAGTCAAAGACTACCAGGAATACATCTGTAAATGAAGAAGCTGGGTTTATTACTCACTGCAGTAAGGGAGACATAATACCCAGAGAAACCCTGGGGATCTCAGTAAGGTGTTAGGACTTAACAGGCTTTGGGCTTCTTTCCGGTGACTTTTGCTATCTTACTAAATTCTACGTAGGAGGAAGGAAGACTAGCCTACGGTTAAGGTAATTGATAAAGAAGCAGAAGTCATCGTATTGACTGGGTATGGTGATGTTTGGTCATTTTTGTGACTTGAACAATGTTCATGTTTTGCCTATGTTCATATATAATAGAGTGATCTTATTTCCTTGAGCCATCACTGACAGGAGAAACTTTGATGTGCATGTCCTCTTAAATTGTTTAGGTTCAGCAGGAGAACACCAATTCCTGGTCCAGGCTGGCTCCGGATCAGAGGCTGCTTTCTCTTCCACACTCCCAACATGCCATACTCATACTGGCCTTGAGTTTTCTCTTCCCTCTCTTCCTACTTCTGTTCTACTTAGTTCTCTATATCTCCAGGAATCCTTCCCTTCGCACTTCAACTCAGTTTTCTCTCTGAAATCCTTTGTACTGCATATTATTTGGTTACTCGTGTTTACGGTTCCTTTCCTTCCGGTGAGATCAGAGCATATACATCTCTCGCAGCGCTGGCAGAGTAGTACTGCAAATCACAGACACTTAGCATACAGTCACAAAAAAAGAAAAGGGAGAGGTTTATTTTCATTTTCCATAAACTAGAACACACATGGTGAAACTGCTTCGCTAACTTCAGTAAAATCGTTCTAGAAACAGGCCCCAAGAACCCGGACAAGAACTCACGTTCGGAAGAAACGCTGCTGGTAAGTATGTTCTGAGCCTACCAGAACTGGGCGAGACTACATTTCCCACAATCCTTCAGGGCCGACAAGGCGCTACGATGTTCTGAACTACAATTCCCACAATCCTCGGGGGCGCCGCTTTGTCGCATCTTCCGAGAGCTCTGCCCCATTTCCCATCTTCCCTTTCGGTCCTTGCCCACAGGGGAACAAGGTCGTGAAGAAAGGAGTGCTGGGTGTGCTGCCGCCATTTCTTCCGCCTTAAGTTTCTGCGCCTTTCGCAGGGCTTCCAACAGCGCTATGTTGGGACAAAGCATCCGGAGGTTCACAACCTCTGTGGTCCGTAGGAGCCACTATGAGGAGGGTCCAGGGAAGGTTAGTATGGAAGGGGCCTGGCTCCGTTGGGTAGGGGGCACTTGGCTGCGACTGGCTGAACTCCAAGGCCGCCTTTGGGCCGTGGAGAGAGAGGTGGGAAGCTGGGGTTTTTATCTGGGACGTCGACTAGCATTCCAGTTCCTCCAGGGACCAGGGAGAAAGTTCAGGACCCTGGCTGCGCGCCGTAGTCGCGAAAAGGAATGAGTAGGTAAAGCCAGAGGCCTTACCTCACATTAGTGCTCCCCCATTTCCCCCTCGCGCTCCACCCCACCCTTCAACATATGGAGGGCCCTGAAGCGCCTGGCTGCAGGTATTGCGGCTTAAAGCCCAGCTAGAGGTCACCGGACTCGAAGTCAAAGTCATTGAAACGTTGAGGATATGAGGGCCTGTGGTGTGGGGCTCGTCTCCAATTAGTTGACGAAATTAGGAGTATTAACCGTCCTTGATTGAAGTTGGTTTGAGCCTCAAGTATAAATAGTTTAAATCGGGTAGTTAGCAGTAACACCCTCCGAGGGTTACCTGAAGCCTAGTATTAATGGGCCGAGAAAGGGTGTAGAGGGGTAGAGTTGATGAGTAAAGCCAGGTATTTTTTTTACCTTCTAGTGTTTTGTGTGATGGAGGTCACAGGATTTGAAAGAGAGTGTTGAAAAAAGTGTTATGGTATATGGCATATATATAACCTGATTATGGAAAAATTAACGTTTCCTGTATACTTATTTTTGATTTATAAAATCAGATGATTCGAAGTTCAGTTTCTGCTCTCTTTTTTTTCCTCTTTTTTTCCCAACAGAATATACCATTTTCAGTGGAAAACAAGTGGCGGTTACTAGCTATGATGACTTTGTACTTTGGGTCTGGATTTGCTGCACCTTTCTATATAGTAAGACACCAACTGCTTAAAAAATAATCCATGAGACAGGTAAATAATTAATGCATTTCTAATCTTCGCAGAGGTTTCCCCTTTTTTCCTTTCTTCCCTTACCACGCCCCCCAAAACCACAAATACACTATTGTGTGTTGTTGTAATTCCTGAAGTTAAGTGTGGGTGTAGCATTGAGGGAGACAGGTTAAACCTATAAACAGATGTATCTTTGCCTGAAAGCCAGTGTTTATTGAGTGCTGCTGTTTGTCAGGCAAACTTTACATTAACAAGCTCAGGTTGGCTACCAGGCAAGACTGAGGTGGATGATGTTAACCTGATCTGAGACCAAAAAAAAAAAAATGTTAAGTTGCCCAGTATTCCATAGCTAGTGATGGTGGACCAGGATTTTTACCCAGGCAGTCTCGTTCCAGAGCTCAGGTACTTGACCAGGTAAAGTTCTAGTAAACTGATTAATGCTAATCTATCTTGAGGGCAGTGTATGTTAGTATATACCTGAAGGAATCTTGTGTGCAGCAAGATTAGCAGATTCCCTGAATGAGAAGAAAGGATTTATTTAGTTAAATTACAATCAGAATTTTCAGCAAAAGTAACACTAAAGGAAGCTCTGTGGGATGATTGGAATAAATTCCAAAATATACTTTGGAAAAGAAAGACTTTACTTGTCTTAGTTTAGAAGGGAAATGATTTATCCAAGCCATTACTTGGGAAGACTCTGGTGCATGTGATGAAGAAAATCAGTATGAATAAAGTCATGATACTGTAAACGCTTTCTGATGTACCAGTCATAAATTGAAGGACAAACAGTATATTAATGAAACTACATATTTCTGTTAAATGAATGGGTTCTTTAATATTGTTAATTTTTTATGTTTTTATTCACAGATACGAAGAGGAACATTTTAAGATGTGCAGTCTCTTTGAAAAAAGGATCAAACTCTTGAACTCAGCATCCTAGATATGTTTGTAAATAAACATAGCATAAATCCTTAATGCCTCTTCTCTGAAATATGGAACATGATAATTGAGCATGTGCTTGTTTTTTTTTTGTTTTTTTTTTTAACATGCTCCAATTTGCCTCATCCACCAACCTAATACTGTTTGAATTAAGAGTCTCTTCCATAGCTTTCAACAATGGAGACTTTGCTTTCTCCGACCAAATTATTCATAAGGACTGCTCACAGGTATGCTGGAAAGGGGGCAAGACTCTGCAGCCATGGACAGTACAAATTTACTAGTCCATCCAGAAGATGAGGTTGCTTGGCTGTTGAACTTGTCACTACATGACACATTGAGATGGAAGAGAACATATATAGATTCACACTGTTATCTTGGATGAATAGACTGTGTTAGATTAGGATTTTTTTTTTTTATTTTAGCTGCATTGGGTCTTTGTTGCTGCACTCTGGCACTCTGGCTTTCTCCAGTTGCGGTGAGCAGGGCCTACTCTTTGTTGCAGCACGCGGGCTTTTCATTGCGATGGCTTCTCTTGTTGTGGAGCACGGGCTCTAGGCGCATGGGCTCAGTAGTTGGCTCGCAGGTTCTATAGCACAGGCTCAGTAGTTGTGGCGCACGGACTTAGTTGCTCCGTGGCATGTGGCTTGCATTGGCAAGCAACTTCTTAACCACTGCGCCACGAGGGAAGTCCCTGCTTACTTTTTATTTGGGTAATATTGCATCATTAGTTTCTTAATTAAATATGTACATGATTTAGCTTGTTTCTTGGTTTTAAATTCTGAATTTTAATTTTTGATTCCTGGGTCAGGCATTTGTTGGTAATTCATTATAAAAGAAATGCAAACTTTGTCCTGTAATTTTTTTTTTAATTTAAAGGCAGAAAAAAGGTACACTTTTAGTCTTTTTTTACTTTGAGGGAGTAAATTCATTTTTCTCCATGAGTGATAATTAGTTGATCATTAGGAAAACCGGTAGTGTTAGCAGATTTAAGTTCAAGAGCTTCCTTTTTTTTCCTCTAGACCTGTACCCTAAAACTGAAATTTTTGCCATGATAAATGTGCTACTGACCAATGTTAATCTTGTTTAGACTGAATGAAAGAACTATTTGAGGGACTTCCCTGGTGGCGCAGTGGTTAAGAATCCGCCTGCCAATGCAGGGGACATGGGTTAGAGCCCTGGTCCAGGAAGATCCCACATGCCAGGGAGCAACTAAGCCATTGTGCCACAAATACTGAAACCCACATGCCTAGAGCCCGAACTCCGCAACAAGAGAAGCCCCCGCTCGCGGCAACTTGAGAAAGCCCGCGCACAGCAACGAAGTCCTAATGCAGCCATAAATAAATTAATAATTAATTTAAAAACAAAAAACTGAAATGGAATGTAATAGCATGTGAGACAATATAGGAAATATTCCCATTTTATTCTGGAGCTTGACTAGTAGAAATGGGTTACGAGATGGCTCTGATTAGTAGCTGTATCAGTGAATCACAATTATGAATAGTGAAATGCTGCTTACCACTTAAAATATGATGACTTAGTTCCAAGGGCTTTATATTAGGGCAGGGGGAAAGTAATAAGCTACTGAATATTTTAATCCCAGTTTGGTCACTAGAATACCTATCTTTAGGCTCTTCAGTAATTGCCTGGCAATTACTTAGATATGGATGCAGTTTAGTCTAAATGACTTTGTCCAACTATTCTATGTATTTGTGTGTTGTTTTTTGATTATCCATTGATGAGTCAGATGTTCTGTGCTTGGAGAGTTTTTCTATATAACATGATTTCTACCGTTTGGAACAGTAGAAGCAAGAGTAAGAGTTTAGGGTTCATATAATGATTTTGAATTCTTGGTTCAAATCTTTGCTAAATTACAAATTTAGCCTTCAGGGTTTTCTTGGAGGAAATGGGAATAGAGCCTTCTTCCTATTTTGAAATTCATTGAGCTATATAAAAACATTTTAAGTCCTGGCAAGTCCTAAATGAATAATTTTTTTTTCCCTGATATAAAATATATCAAGAGCCGAAAGTAACTTAGTATTTTACAGCAGGGTCTAGGTAGAAAATGTCATTTATTAAATTTCTTTCTGAATTGAGTTAAAGTATTTGAGTGGTGTACACGAATGAGATAAAAACCTCCCTTTCCCGGGATAAGAATATGGTTTACCCCATCCCCATAAAAGGCCTTCAACAGGCAGGCTCTTAGTGTGTAAGTATATTGAGTGATAGAGGCTAGACAACTTTTTAGTTTTCGTATTGGGGTTCTCCAGAGAAACAACCAACAGCATGTGTCTATAGAGAGATTTATTTTAAGGAATTGGTTCTTGCAGTTGTGGGGGTCTGTCAGGTCAACAATCTGTGGGGTAAACTGAAGGTTGTAGACCCAGGGAAGAGTTGATATTCCAGTTGGAAGCCATCTGCTAACGATTCCCTCTTTCGGAGAAGTCTGTCTTTTTCTGTTAATGCCTTCAACTAATTGGATGTGGCTCACCCACATTATGGAGAGTAGGTTTTACTGAAACTGTTTAAGTAGTAATCTCGGGAATTCCCTAACAGTCCAGTGGTTAGGATTTGACAATTTCACTGCCATGGCCCAGGTTCAACTCCTGGTTGGGGAACTAAGATCCTGCAAGCCATGCAGTGTGGCCAAAAAAAAAAAAAATGGTAATCTTATCCCAAAAAATATCTTAACAGAAATATCCAGAGTAATATTTGGCCAAATATCTGGACACCATGGCCCAGTCAACTTGATAATGTAAAATTAACCATCACAATTTCATATAAGCATGTGACTTCAGTTTAATTTTTTTTTTAAGTGTTGGCTTGAGTTTTTAAAACCATCACAGAATACTGATTTTTTTTCAATTTTATGTATATATTTTCCCCCTGCACTGGTTTTTAAAAGTTCAAGCCAACACCTAAAACCACAAGATTCCCATAAAAATCGAGATTCTCTTATAAAAGGTTACACTGGGTGAACACATACACACTTAATGAAACTATGCTAGGCCAAGTGTACCTCATGCAGAGGCTTCCCTGACTCCAGAATACCTGATTAGGGATTTTGGTTGGGGGCTGAAACCCGGGAATCATTTTAAGGAAACCAGAATTATTACTTACGTAGTTAAGCTTTGGCCACCCTAACGGGAAGAATCAGTGTCCTACATTTTGCCAGAGAAGCAGTACAAAAGGGGTTAAGAATATGGACTCAGGACTAAGATTTGACTGGATTCAAAGCCAGGCTTGACCATGTTTCAGCTCAACTAGAGACTATCTCTGCCTCAGTTTCCTTGTGTATCAGAGTATCTATCTTAGGATATTGTGAAGATTAAAATAGAGTGCTTAACTCAAAAACAAGTGAGGTAGAGGAACTAAAATGGACATTGTATAAATTGTTCAAGTTAATCCCAAGGCCATTTGGCAGTTATAGATTGGTATTTTCAATTACTAAGTCTAGCTACAGTTCTAACCAGTTGTCCAGCAAATAACTTCAACCTTAACCATGTCCAAAAATGCCTGGAATCATGGTAGTTAATGCAAGCTGATCATGTAATAAGCTGTCACCATCAGTAAAATTAAAACTCTTTAACATGGCATTTAGTCATTTCTGTATGGTTTCAGCCTCACCCTGGCCACAGCTCCAGTTTTGTGAACTGCCTCCACGTATTAACTTAGCTCAGGTGCCACCTTTTTCTGTAGTTTTCCTTTGCCAGTTCCTCCCAAACATAATATACTTGTCTCCAACACCCTGTAAACAGCTTTATAGTTAACCTTGGCAAGTACTGTAATCACTGATTTCCCTTCCTATCTCCCAGACCAGGGCAGCTTTTACTTATTCATTTATACTACATGTATAATTTAAGTGATCAGTGAACATTTATTGAATGAATTACTGAATTGAAACCAAGAATAGCAAAATTACCTAAAAGCAAACCCCAGACTTTCTAGTCTGTACACCAAAATGGTGTATGTGTCAGTGTTTTCTGAAGAAAAATGAATTTTTCCCAGGTAACTTTATTAGTTGAGTTCTCCAACCAAATAATAACAGTTGTTGCAGACTCAATGAGATTAAGATTTTCTGCCAAAGTGTAACTTAACTATGTCACTGACCACACTGTTTAGTCCATCTGATGTTCTTTGTAGATAACCTTCCTTGAAAGAAAATGTGTATTGATTTACATTCTGACAGTAGCTGTTGGTCCTGTTTGAGACCAACATTTTGAGAAGCACTGGCTTAAAGGGTTAGGGAATATGTCCTACATAACAAAAGATAGAGCTCAGAGAATTTAAGGGCATTCTATGGAAACTCGGCCTATTGTCTGTAAACTATTTCTTTGTCATGAGATGGCTGCTACAGTTGCAGGCATCCCATGCAGACTTGACAATATCCAGCAAGAAAAAAATCTGTTCCAAGTTATTTTTAAGAATGAAGAAAGATTTCCTAGAAGCCCGCTAGCAAACTCCTTCACCGTTCATTGGACACAAGGGTTATAATATATCCATTTCTAAATACAACACTAGCAAGGGAAATGACAGTCACTGCAGTGATTACATTTGAGCAATTAACATTTTCTTCCAAGTCTTAATGTGAAAAAAGTGGAAACTGGAACAAACCAGCATTCTAATAGAAAGGGAGAAGAAAGTGGCTATGGGGTGTGTAAAAGACAATGCTTGCTGCAACTATTCTGTAAAGTAAACTGAGAAGATGGACCCCAATGTCAAAATGTAATAAGCCTTTATTTTAGTATAGCCAATTAATAAAGTCCATAGCATAGGTCTTTAGAGTATAAGATTAAGCTGATTTTAGAAAAGAGGAGAAATAGTGTTAATTCTTGTTTTGTCTCTTTTCAATAGAAAATAATTTATAGTAAATAAAGCTTTTACATGATTTATACTCTGTCACATCAAACAATTAAAAAATTTTCATCCATTACGAAATGAAACTTTGTTCTCATAGCTGTTAAAATTTTGTAGACCAGAAGGAAGATAGCCATTTTCTTTGTATTACGTTAATACAGTGAAGATTTTTTTAGTATATAATTATAATTTACAGTTAATTTTGGAGAGACTTCTTGAACTCATATTTGAATATGGGTACAAGCTATCTGGGTCTTTCTCTAACCTGGTATTGTAGTCATTAGGGCTTTTCAAGAATATGCCAGTTCTATTTCTGTATGCATGGCAGGATTGAACTCTGTCTCCTTTGCTTTGACATGAAAATATGAGAAGAATGATATGTTGACACTTCATGGAAGCTTTAGAAGACAGTGTACAATTCACCAAGTTCCCTTACTCCTGCTGCTGGGGTATAGCCTTCATTAGCCTGGGTTCCTGAGGGACTAGTAGTACAGCCCTTTGTCAAATGTATAGAATGAGCAAGAAACTTTCTCATTGTTTTCAGCCCCTGGGGTTTGAGGGTTGTGACTGCAGCAAAGCTTGGCCTACTCTCACTGAAATACTTGGGTACCCCATAAGACCTTGAAAAGGATTACTTCTCTATATCTCTGAATTTTTAATGGTAGACATCTTTGTCAACTCGATCTTCTAAGGACTCTTCAAAATTTAAAATGAATTGTATCTACAGTTACAGATTGGTACCACACAAAAGCATGACTTGGTAGTAAGGAAAGATCTCTTTTCAGCACTCCCATGTGTGGACGAAGGGCCAGATTGATGGAGGTAAATAACTTTCTACTTTCAAAGTGGTCTTTTAGAGCTGCAGTTTTGAGTAGCTACCTACTGTGCATTTACACCTTGTCTCATTTTGATGGATCCCACTTAACCTGATGGGCAGGTTTGTAAAAATTAGAAAAATGTGGGCCTTCTTCCAGGTGCGCACAGCATGCCAGAGCACACTCACTCCCTTGTCCAGTCACCTTCATTGTGTATTGTACATTGGAAAACAGTACAACTCAATGTAGCATTCCTGTAGAAAGTCATCTCAAATTTAAGTTTGTCAGCTAAAATTCACCATCCCCTCCCAATTTTCAGAGATCTGACAAAAGGCAGGTACCACAATAATTGATATTGAATAATTATTCAAGATTTTAATGGGCCCTATATCCTTTAGAATAAGCTTTGTCTTTTTTCTTTGCTGGATTCCAAAACTTACTACAATGCCAGGTAAATATTAGGCTTTCAACAGTTATATTTAGATAGATGGAGGTAGGATGACTATCAGTTGGGTTTAATAGCATTTCCTAGTATATGAGAAGCCAGTCTAGGATCTCTTTTGATGCCTAGTAACAGGAGATGATCAGTTAAATATCTATATATTGATAAATTTATCAGACTTACACCTTTAATTTGTTCAAATTAATAATATCAA
Source organism: Balaenoptera ricei (assembly GCF_028023285.1). Lineage (NCBI taxonomy): Eukaryota > Metazoa > Chordata > Mammalia > Artiodactyla > Balaenopteridae > Balaenoptera > Balaenoptera ricei. Next base: position 69,549,348 of record NC_082641.1, read on the forward strand.
CAAATATTGAATAATATCTTCATCTTTATGTTCTGAGAACTTTGCTCAATGCAGTTGTATCTATAAACTATGTAGTGTGAAATCTCTTCATGCTCACTACCAAAATCAATCACACTTTCCTCAGACGGGGTACATAAGTTGAACCATATGAAACTACCAGTACTACAGATGGCAATTTTTGATGGTTCAATGGTCATAGTTTCCCTTCTCAGCTACTGAACCATGCATAGAGGTCCTTTTCTTCATACACGTACCTATTTGGGAAGCTGTGGATTTTCCCACCATCAGAAATTGATTAAATAACTTGTATACACTCTGTGTAGCAGAGTTGAAACTGTTTTACCTGGGTATCATTATTACTAATTAAAGAAAAAGATAATTTAAAATCCTGAACTTCTGCCTTTTCCATAATAGTCAAAGCTTTGGGGGACACTGCTGTCAATTACAGTACCAACAATACTTTTTGATGCACATAATAGGATGAGTTGACAACAAGATTCTGTCTTGCAGTGTTTACCAGTATGGAAATTAATACGAATTACCTGGGGAAAAAAATTGTTGGAATTTTAGAAAGGAAATTCTAGATATCTCCAAGTTATCACAGAAAAAAAGGGAGCTTCCTGCTGTAGACAATGTTTGTGTCCCCCTCAAAATTCATATGTTGAAACCTGATCCCCAAAGTGACAGTATTTGCAGGTAGGGCATTTGGGATGTGATTAGATCATGATATTGGAGTCCTCATGAATGGAATTGGTGCTCTTAAAAAAGAGACCCCTGTAAAAAATTAATAAAATCCAAAATTAAATAGAGTCGAGAGACCAGAAGGAGGAGCTCTCTCACCCTATGATAATAGCTGTGCCCAACTGGAAGAAGAAAGACCTTTTTCTTCCTCCTTCCTCCTGGCAAGGGCTCTTTGTTTACTATAGCCCTCCCAGCTTTTTCTTCCTTCCTTCCTCCTGGCAAGGGCTCTTTGTTTACTATAGCCCTCCCAACTTCCTTTTCCTCTCTATAAAAGCACTCTTCTTTCCTTGCCTTGTGGAGACTTGCACGTGGCTCACCATGGTTGTAGACCTTGAATTGCAATTCTTTGCTGATCCTGAATAAACCCATATTTGCTGGAGAAATATCTGGCAGTCTATTTGTTTCAGGTCAGCACCCCTGAGAGTTCCCTAACCCCCTTCTGTCATTTGAGAACACAGCAAGAAGACATATCTATAAGCCAGGAAGCAGGCCCTCACCAGACACCAAATCTGCCAGCACCTTGATCTTGGACTTCCCAGCCTCCAAAACTGTGAGAAATTTTTTGTTGCTTATAAGCCACACAATCTGTGATATTCTGTTAAAGCAACTCAAACTAAGACACGTCCTAAGTCTAAATTTCCCCACATGCCCTCCAGAGAAATTTACTGATCAGTAGGAAATGCAAATTCACCCATAACCTATGCCTTTAATGTAACTAAGTGTGATACTGTGATTTATAATTTCTATTTATAAATATATATATGGTCATTCAAAGGACCAAAATATATTTGTCATGTATCTTTGGTCTTTATCCACAGTTCTTGGCTCACATCTCCCAAAACCTTGGCAATTTCCTGAGCCATAAGAGCAATGGGAGCATTTTTGTTATAAAATTTGCTCTCTTGTCCTCAGTTCCTGAAAATACCTCAGAGCCATGAAGGTCAAATGGGTGTCTTGTTATTCATAACAGCCCCTTTCCACCACAGCTGGGTTTATGTTAATGAATGTGACTTTTGGAAAACACCTAAGGATGATGACTAGTTGCCAGGGGCAACCAACCTTGAATAGGAGGTTGGAACTTTCAGTCCTACTCCCTGATTTCTGGGGAGGGGAGAGGGGGCTAGAGGGTGAGTCAATCACCAACGGTTGATGAGTTAATGAATCATGCCTGTGTAATGAATCCTCCATAAAAACCCCAAAAGGGGCACGGTTCAGAGAGCTTCCAGGCTGAGGAACCAGAACGCTTCCATGTGCCCCAATGCTGGGCTCCAAGATCCAGGAGGACAGAAGCTCCTTTGTTCCGGACTGAACCCTAGGTACCTCTTCATCTGGCTGTTGATTGGTATCCTTTAATATCCTTTGTAATAAATCTGTAATCTAGTGATAAATGGGTTCCCTGAATTCTGTGAGCTGCTCTAGCAAATTAATCAAACCCAAGCAGGGGTTTGTGGGAACCTCTGATTTACAGCCAGTTGGTCAGAAGCACAGGTAACAGCCTGAGGTTGCGATTGGCACCTGAAGGGGAGGATGGTCTAATGGGACTGAGCCCTTTACCTTTGGAATCTGATGCTATCTCTGGGTAGATAATGTCAGAATTGAGTTGCATTCTCAGACACCCTGCTGGTGTTCGAGAAGTGTTTGTGTGGGGAAGCCTACACATACACAGACACACACACACACACACACACACACACACACACACACTGGAATTGGGTTCAGGAACCCAAAATACTGAGAGACAGATTTTAAGTTACCTGTAAGTAGAAAAATAAGCATTCAGACTAGCAAAATCACATATAGAGCCCATACCCAAGGGGAGACTTATGCAGAGATATGGATAGGGTCAACAGAGTATGAATGAGGGTGGAGGTAGGGAGACAGGGGATGTTGGGATACAGATAAAATCACTCTCAAAAACCAATTGCACTCAGAGTGGGAAAATACTGAGAATCTGCAGATTGGAGCACTGGCTACTGTGACAATGAAAGGAAGGGACTTGAAAATGAGCAGAACCCAAGGCAGAAGTTTCAGAATGGCATCACTTCTAGTAAATGAGTGTCAAGGAGATGCACCCTTGGAGGCTGGCTGGTAAATGAAGAAAAGGAAGCAGGAGGGTGAAATTGTTTCCTGTAAAAATGGAGTACAAACTCAGAACACCAAGCCCTCTCCCAACAAAACAAGTGCAAATTTAAAAAAAAAAAAAAAAAACAATATTTCACCACATGAAAGAAGAGAATGCCTTTGAACAAAAAACCTAGTTAGACTCCTTAAACTCTCACTCTGGCTACATATAATTGTATTACTAGTACAGGAAAATCCTACTTCAAAGTGAATAGCCTATGCCAGATAGAATTCATACAAAGTTACTATAAGAAGAAATCAGAAATTTAGATTCATAGCATTTCATTTCAGCTAATGAAAAGTCTGCTGCCAATAAACCATCCTCAAAGCAGAAGCAATCTTAACACAATCTAATCTGAATTAAATATTCTTAAACATTTGCAAATAGTGAAGGAAAAAAAGACACCTTGAATTTAAAAATTCAAAAACTTAGAAGTTCTGGCTGGGAGGTATGAAACAATAACTGACCAAACAGGAAAAAAATAAGAAAAAAGACACAATGATCTTTGAAATTATAAGATGTCTAAGGAAGGATAGATTTCCCTGAAATTTAGTAAAGGAACTGAAGGAAAGGCATAAAACAGCTAAGAAATAAACACAAAACAAAGACATAAAAAGGTAAAATTTACATATAGTGAAATGGGCACAATCTTAATAGCTATTTGGGGAGTTTAGATAAATACATACACCTACATAATGCAAATCTTAACTGTAGAAAGCTCTCTGATACCCCTTCCCAGTCAATCCCTGTTCCTATCTCCCAGAAGCAACAACTCTTTTTACTATTTACCAGATTAGCCTCTTCTAGAACTTCACAGGGTGTATAATTTCTATATATGAAAGTTCCAGAGCATAAAGATGCTATAGATGTATCTATTAAATGCTGTTATTTTAGGGAACACGAATATATTACTATCAGTTCTAGCAGTTTCAAAGCATTTTCCAGAGAAAATCTGACCTAAGAAGTTACAGATGAGGGACTTCCCTGGTGGCACAGCGGTTAAGAATCTGCCTGCCAATGCAGGGGACACGGGTTCGATCCCTGGTCCTGGAAGATCCCACATGCTGCGGAGCAACTAAGCCCACGTGCCACAACTACAGAGCCTGTGCTCTAGAGCCCGTGAGCCACAACTACTGAGCCCACGTGCCACAACTACTGAAGCCCGCCCACCTAGAGCCCGTGCTCCACAACAAGAGAAGCCACTGCAATGAGAAGCCTGCACACCACAACAGAAGAGGAACCCCTGCTCACCACAACTAGAGAAAGCCCGCGCGCAGCAACGAAGACCTAACACAGCCAAAAATAAAATAAATAAATGAATAAATAAATAAGAATTTACAGATGACATAATACAATTGAAGAACTATGGAATATGGAGTCAGAGCCATCAAGATACTGCTCTCCTACTCTCAGTACATCCCCTACTCAATCTGTGCCTGCTTCAACTTCACCCTCCTCACAAGACTGAACCTCCTACATATTTGCCCCCTGCTCCAGCTGCCGATTGTCCTTATCAAAGGGGTGGTGAGGGGCGTGCTTCTCTGCTGGTTTCCCTGGTAACTAATGAGCCAACCTGATGTCATTCCCCCTATATCTAGCAATCTCCCATTTCCCCCAGGAGCAAAGATGGCCACCATGTCCTGCCTGCTATCTGCCACACACAGTGGGGTGTCACTCCAGGACCTTGCTTCGGACGTGTAAGCTCCCCCACCAATTAAGCCACTGATGTCTCCATCGCTGACTCTGGGCTCTTTCTTCCATCTTAAAGCTCAGCAAGTGCAGGCCTTGTAGGCCTGCGGGGTGCAGCCCAACAGAATATGTATATGAGGTAAAAGAATGAGTACCATCAGGTGAGGTGAATCAGAAAAATTTTTCCTCAGAAGTAGCTTAAGTAGCATGTAAAGACAAGAAAGAATTGGCAAAGATTAAAAGAATGATGTATCCTTAAAAGGCATCGGCTGCATCTTTACATTTTTGTGTTCCTAGTACCTAACGTAGTCTTTGGTAAACCGTAAGTACTCAATTAATGTTTGTGGAAGTGAATCAAACTGAAGAGCATTTCAAGTATACAGAAGAGTGTGAACGTAATTAAGGATTTCAGGAAGTATGAAGAGGGCTTTGGCTTAATTGAGTACCGTAAAATGAGACTAGATAATATGTGTGGCAAAGAGGAAAGGTCTTGGTGGGGTGGGGATGGGGGTTAGGGGTGTGGCTGATTTGGCAACTTAAGATCTAGGGCTGATGGTGGGTCTCAGCTCTTTACAATTCTAAGCATGTGTGTTACAAGAGTAATATTAATTTGCAACTACTTGCCTGATGGCCTAGTAAGAAGAGACACTGGGAAAGAAGAATAACCAGGAAGAAGTAATCTTAGAATGGGAATATGAGGGTTCAATTAGGGTTAGAACATGAAAAGTGGAGGGGTAGAGTATTCAATATGAGATACTTTATAATAAAATACAGGAACATAATGCTTCCTGTTGTTCCTAATTGTCTTGTTTCCATAATGAACTTATATCTGTGCACTTTATTAAATTTTTTAGCAATTCTATTATACTGTGTACATGTGCAAAACGCAAAAACTGAGTCTTTACATTGTAAATTGGAAAATAAATGAGAATAGAAAATTCTTCAAAAGGCCAGCCAATGTGAAAAGTATTTTGGCTCCTCTATCTCTATAGTTAATTAATCCTGGTCTTAAAATCTTAAGGTCTCAACATTGTAAGACCTGTGGTAAAGTCTTTTGATGTCTTGAATCAAAAGACATCACTAGCACTTTCTCTGGCATTATAAAATAACTTTATAGTACAGTTAATCAAGTGACAGTAAGGGGCAGTACTCTACAGAGAGCTCATTTTGATATGAGCTTTGATATGAGCTCTAAGATGAATATTGATCTATAAAGTTGAATGTAGCTTCATTTGCATATGAACATAGGATGTCAGTATTCCATCAAAGCAGAACTCTAGTGCCCTGCCCAAGGAGTTGCTTGACAAAGACATATATTCATTCACTCAATATCTACTTAAGTCCTATGTTTTAAGGTATAAGTAGTGGTCTTTAAGAAGAGCACTGAGAAGTAAGATGATATTTCCCATCTTTCAGGAAAGATAGATGCTTACATATATGAATACAAATTAGGATACGATAAGTACTGGAAACAGGCTCAAAAAGGGCTGTGAAAGCATAGGGGAGATGGGAACACAGTGTATCTGAGACAGTTTTGTGGAGTTTGGTTGGGCCTTGAAGGATGGGCAGAATTTGAGGTCATAGAGATGTGGAGAAGAGGATGGGTCATACAGATATAGAGCATGTAATATTTACATATATTATAGATAAACACACATACACATATATTTATGTATAGAGAGATATACATATACAAATTACACAGATATGTTTGTTTATAGGAAATTCCTTAAGCATTCCTCTTCAATGCTCAAGGTAAACATTTCATTTATTTTACAAGAGGTTTAAAGCAATGCAGAAAGATATTACTTAGGTATAAAGATTAAATCTGAAAATCTGGAATACTAAGCCACTAAGTTCTGGTTGTTATGACAACGTCTTTTGTATAGTTTGTAAGCAGTGATGATAGACTCCAAAAATATCACATTGTTAGAAGGAGTCTTTATTAAGAAAAAACTCTGGACCTCTGCGCCCTGGAGTCAAATAATCCTCAATTTGCAAATGTGAAAAACTTCCCAAGCGACAAACTAAAAAACATGTTAAGAGAGTTTTAAAAGGCTAAAATTCAGCTGTTAAAATGTAACCTATGAGAAATGAAAATGGTTGTTAATAAAGAATGGAAGAAAGAGTTGGCAGATTTAGAAACAATTTTTGGCCACATTTTATTTTTTTTAAATATTTATTGAAAGCCTGTTGTGTGTGTGTGTGTGTGTTTGTTTTTTTTTAAGAAAGGAAGTCATTTAATTAATTAATTTATTTATTTATGGCTGCGTTGGGTCTTCGTTGCTGCGTGGGCTTTCTTTAGTTGTGTTGAGCGGGAGCTACTCTTCATTGCGGTGCACGGGCTACTCATTGCAGTGGCTTCTCTTGTTGAGGAGCACTGGCTGTAGGCGCACGGGCTTCAGTAATCGTCGCTTGTGGGCTCAGTAGTTGCTCCGCGGCATGTGGGATCTTCCCAGAGCAGGGCTCGAACCCGTGTCCCCTGCATTGGCAGGAGGATTCTTAACCACTGAGCCACAAGGGAAGCCCTGCCACATTTGTTTTTATTTAATGTCATAATGGTCATAGAAATATATATCTTTCAGTTGCTTTCAAGGATAATTTAGGCAGATACTTCAGTCTTTTTAACCTTTTAATCTCTGCGTGTATGTGTGCAAATACACATATATATCTCACAATTATTTCAAAAGAGTGAATAAGAAAATTGATGGGTCTTTGGTCTTATGAGTACATTGAGAATCTCCTAGAGAAGGGAGACTATGGTCTGAAACTTAATGAAAGATTGTAATTACACCTAGGATGTGGTAGAGACAGAGTAGTGGGTCATTTCAGGCTGTGTTTCATGAGGGATCTATAGCAATATGATGACTGCATGGGTCCAGAAACTAGACATTACGTTTAATCATTCAATTTTGTCATTTTACTTGTGTGGGGTAACCAAAATCACAGAAGACTGAGTTATAAAATGAGAATGACAATTTATTGGTGCAGACGTAATATTCTGCACACACCCTTTCAGGAGGAAAATTTACTGGAGAGATTAAGTTATTATAAAAGTGTGCTTTGCTTGTTAGAGAAAATAAACTTTAAAAACACAGAATAATTTTGCTATCAAATTATAAAGTACAGTATACCTGGTTTTAATATTCAAAATCAACTGATGTTTATTGAGAAATAAGTACTGAATTTTGGGATCTTCACACATTATCTGTTGTATGCTTTACCACAGGGCAAGGAGGAATTAATATTTCTTTCTTTTTTTTTTTTCTACTACATATCATGTGGTAAACTAAGCTGTTAATGTTAATTGAGATGCAAACATTATTTAGATCTCAGTATATTTTTTCACCTCTTTATGCTATTGCTGATCCTCGTTCACTCACTTGATCTTAAAACTGGCCATTGTTTCTGATTATGTGTGTGTGTATGTGTGTGTGTGTGTGCGTGTACTTAGTGTTTCCACAGAGCCTTAATCTCTTCAGGATGTTCTCTTAGCAGTAGACTGAGCAAAGGATTTACTAAAATGCATCTAATAAGGCTATGAATGTCGGTGGCCCAGGGTTTTATTTCTCAAAGAAAGCAAGCATATTTATGAAGCTAAAAATATAATTCATTGTAATCTTTTATGTGCATAGTGATTTTATGTTTATTTCTTTTATCATTGAGAATGTGGGGAGAACTGATGACATTTTATAAAAAGGAAAGTTTAGAAATATCTAGGCAAGAATATAGTAGCAGTATTAAACAGCTGAACTTAATCTTCAAAATAACATTATAGCATAGGTACTTATTCATTCATTCATTCATTTAACAAATATTTATTGAGGACCTACTAGATTCAATGTACCGCTCCAGGAGCTTGATATACATCAGTGAACAAAACAGAGTAAAATCCCTGCCTCTGTTAAGTTTACATATTAAAGGGGTAAAGAGAGATAATAAATATGAAGCCTAATAAGCAAATTACATAGTATCTTAGAAGCTGGAGGGCCATGGAAAAAAATGGAACTGGGGCAAATGGATTGTGGGTACGGTAGGGAGAGGTAAGTTGTAATTTTAAATGGAGTGGTCAATGTAGACCTCATTGAGAAGTTAATATTTAAGCAAAAACTTGAGATATCTGGAATAAGAATATTCCTAAGGCAGGAGTTTGACTTTTGGGTTCAAGGAATAGCAAAGATGTCAGAGGGACCAGAGCATAGCAGCGAGAGAGCCTAGTTAGAGAGACGTCACTGTGGACTAGGGCAGGTAGAGCCTCCTAAGCCTTTATAAGGACCATGTGGCCTTTACTCTGAATGAGAAGGTTTAGAGGAGAGGAGTGACACCATCTGACTTTAATTTTCAAAGGTTCACTGTGGCTGCAGCATTGAGAACAGACAGAAGGGGGCAAGATTGGAAGCAGGAGGCAAAGGAGAAGCATATTGCATTGTTCAGATGAAGGGTAATGATGCGCACTTGGGGAAAGATATTTTGAAGGTAGAGCCAACAGGATTTCTTGACAAGGATTTCCTAGCAAATTACCTCTTAAGGGGTGAGAGAAAGAAAGAAGGTGCTTTTTACGTATTAAGAAACTGTGGCTCAGAGAGTACCCAAGTGTGTCCAAGGACATGTACCTATTAAATGACATATGGACATTTAAATTCATGTCTCACTCCTGCCACAGCAGCTCTTAGTCACTACATAGGTTAGGCAAGGAGGTGGAGGGATGCTGTAGAATCACTCATTCCCTCACCTCCAATTTCTTTTGTAAATAACTTCTCTTTTTATGCTTCTATACCCAATGACTGTCACTTATTTCTGTTTTTGTCTTCTAAATTAAAGTTTGACTTCTATTCAGTATTCAATGTATCACTTAGCATTTGAATCTTATCAAGGCTAAGATAAATACTCTTATTTTGAGCTAAACCTATCCTGATAACATAATTATGAGAAAAAAAATAAGTTAAGCCATTGAAAGAGGCTCTGTCAAAAGACTTACAAGGAAAATAGCTTCTTATTTACTTTCAATTTTTGATATGGAAATTAGTATGTGCTTATCATCCATAAGCATATTGTTTATATGTCAATTAAATTGACAATACATACAAATACTTTAATTATACACTATGAAGAGCTGGAAAATTATAACTATGCATGCTTCAGTTCCCAAAGGTCAGACTAAATTACAGCTGAGGAAAAAACAAACATCATGTGAAATGCTGTAATGATATGCACAATTGATATAAGAAATACAGTCACTATTTATTTACCTCAGTTTTTTGAGGATATGGATTTTATGGGAGAAAAACGTTATTTTTATTATTTTCATTGGCAAGTCTACTCTCAAAGCAGAATATTAGGGCTTTAAAGACAGACCTCTGTGGCTCTGTGTTGATGAGCCAAATTCAAGAAGGAAAGACTCAAGTTAAGGATATGCTCATGTAGCTTTATGTTGTGTTCTGCTAGCCTTTCTGTTTACAAAAAGAGGAATCTTTGGCACCAAAGATTTACATTCATCAAACCCTGATTCCTCAAGAGGACCTCATATCTCCCTTGAAACCTGGATTAGAATTTACATTTAGAAAGATTTTACAGCTGATATTTAGATCTCTGTTTAATTTCACTTAGTGATGTAATAACACAACCTCAGTTTGAGAGCTTTACTTTAGCCTTTAAAGGAAAAAAAAAATTGAACTTTCTCTTGGTCCTTTAGATACCAAGTCCAATTTAGAGTCAGTTTGAATGACAACTGCTGGAGGTCATCACTAGAGAAAAGTATAGTGAAGGTGACAGCAGAAGCCAAGCCTGGGGAGATGTTTGTCCCCTGAAGGCACATTCTAGGCCAGGTCCATGTAGTTAAGTTACTTTAAGTCATCATACTAAGATTGTGTCAGACTTCAAGGAGTCAGAGTCCCCAGCCTCTTCTAGAGACAGTGGCTTTTTCAGAATTTATCCAAGGAAGTTCCTTTTCTTCACTAGAGACTTACTACTGCTTTGAGCCTCCCTCACATTTGAACATATCAGACACTTGTTGGAAATATTTGAATTGATATGTAGACACCTTTGGATAACGAGTCCTCCAAAATCATTGTAATGCTTTTGGATGAATACAGTACCAAACCCTTGGCCTGACATGCTTAGCCCTCAAAAATATATATGCAGGCTACATTTTCAGTCTCATGTTTTCTATTTTCTTTTAAGGATACTTTTCTTTAGCCGGATTAGTCTGATCCTTAACACATTTATTATTCAGGTGAAGCCAGACCATCATAAATGTGGGGAAGTAACATTTCCCTGGATTTCTCAATGCTCCTGCTCTACCCTCTTAGGCCACAGAAATTTATATGCTATAAACTTAGAGAACGTTTGTTTTCACTCCTCTTATAATGTAAAAAGCATATTCTCATACCATGAAAATTAGTTCTGTTGTCACTTGCCTACAATTAATTTCTTTGATTTGAAAGGATAGAGCTCTTATCTTTCAAAAAGACCAACAGGTTAGAGCCTGGACTATGTCCCTAGGTTAAGTCCCAAGGTACTTGGAAGACTGGAGGGCTATCTCAGTAGGGATTTACATGTCAAAAAGGGATAAAGATCCAGAAGTTGAAGACCTCTCTAGGTAGACGGGGTTTAAAAGCTGATATCTGGCTCAGCTATCTGGCTCCTGGAGAGATTTTATTTACAAAAGGGAAGGGGGACAGCTGCCTTCTTCCTTTATATAAGCAGAGAAAAATCATTTTTCTTCAACTCTCCTATAAGCATTTGTCCACTCACATAGGACAACTGACATGGCTTCCATTGTTCCACTAAGACTAGGGTGAATGGGGCCCAATACATTTATTATTTACTGTGAGAAATTTACTGAGAAATCTGTCTCTGACCCAGAACACCTTGTGCATGCATTCCGGATACAGTGAATAAAAAGGGACATTGAAAATGTAACAATATGAAATAAAGTAATCCCCAAATCAAATAGTTTAACCAAACAAAAAATTCCTTTCTCAGGATGATTATTCATTAGGCTGGGTGGGAGAGGTCTGCTTCTTGTTCAGTGACCCAGGATGACAAAGCTTCTGCCCTCTCGTGGCACCATCACCACAATAAATTTCTAGGGCTTGCTGTGGCAGGGAACGAGAACGCAGGGGAAGTGGTGTGGAAGACACAAGCTGCTAGGCTTCTACCAAAAGAGTTATAGCACTTCTGCTCAAACATCATTGGCTAGAACTAGTTACATGGCCCTGTTTAACTACAAGGAAGCTGGGAAATGTTGGGGAGGATGTGAAAATTAATGCATTGTAAATATGTACACTGTATCTTGGCTTCTGTTCTGATTGTTCCACAGGCTCTTGGCAAAGAGGAAAATAGAGTATTAATCTAAGCAAAGGCTAATCCTTTAATTCTTCCCTTGATGAAACTCTCCAACTTCTCTACCATCAACACCTTAACATATGACAAACTTTTCATTTCCTGTCAAGTCCTGCTCACCCATTTGGAATACTGACAGTTGCCAAAGTTCTTGCTGAAGGACTGCCATTGAATCCTAATGCTAGAAAAATGTTAGGGACCATGAATTTCAAGCACGGCTTAATTTTTGTTCCTACCATATTTCTCTATCATATTGCTGCCCATTTTTTTTTTTTTTTGTCAACTGATCAATACATAGCTTTGTTTTATGTGTGTTTCTGTTTAAAGATAATCTTATTTAATATGTATCATTGGTTAACACTGAGCTCAAGAGCAACAGCACTATAACTCATGCTAAACAAAGCTCACCTAACAACACATGTATATTTTCCTGTGAGGTTCAGCACAGCCTTCCTGTGCTCAGGAACAGATAGTACTTGAGAGCTGTGTTAAGCAAAATCATCAACAAAAAGCACAGAAATGCCAGATACATGGCACTAAATAGATCTCCCCAGAGGACAGTTTTTACAGTGTGATATTTGAAACAAGGAAGAGTGTTACCTTGTTCCTCAGCTGCGAATGTGCCCATCCTGCAATTAAAAGTTTTGACACTTTGTGCATATCTATAAATGATGTGAAAATGCCAGGAGTATTGATTTTGAGGTTACAAATACATTTTTCAGAGTAAGCAAAATTTAAAGTACAGAATCCAGAAATATTGAGAATTGGCTCTGTTTGCAAAGACACTGAAAATGAAATAAACACCACATTGCTGAGTATAGGCAACCATGCTTTGCCCTTTCTCTGGAGTTATTTAAGCAGAAACTGGACAACCTCGGTAAGACATTTTGTGAAATTATTCAAAACGCGGGAGAAGTTTGAGGACTAGTTTAAAGTCTCTACAAACACTGAGATATTAAGGCTTTGTTTTGTGCAGACTACATACCAGAATGTCAAACCTAAAAGATGCCTTTGACCTCAGATTTTTTTTAAGAAACTATTTTTAATAATTAGCTGAGTTTTTAAGTTATCATATAATTATAACTTTTCTTCATGCAATAAATACCATCTTCTGGCAATAGCTTAGAAGTTGTTTTCATCTTCAAGAAGAGTGTTCTACAATAATGGGAAGATTTACACACACACACACACACACACACACACACACACAAAACCCTACAGGTTATACACTAAAACACTTAGATTATGTTCAAATTCACATAATCAAATGAATACTTTCTTTCCAATAACTTCCCTGGGAGAACTGAGCTAAGTGTCTTTTGTAGTATTGCTGCCATGGACTAAAAACTTGTTTTCTCTTTAGAACTCCTTTTTTGGATTATTTCAGAAGAGTTTCTAAATCACAAAGAAAGTAAGTCTTCCTACTTTTTTTACCTTCCTTTGACCTCAAATTGTGATATGCACTTTTCTTTTTTATTAGAGTCATATAACACTTAGCTCTTAATGAGTTGGTACTCTAAAGCTTAAATCTGCTACTCATGTTGAAGATCTGTCTCACACACAAGCTATTAAAAAACCATTCTGAGTGTGTACATATACAGTGTGTTCACTGAGGGCAAGCATTATGTCTTTGTGTCTACCACTTCATTCTCACCACCTTATATACCACATACTACAGATCAGTAAGTATCTGTTGAACAAAAAAATGAGAAAACACAAGAACTCAATGTATAAATGAGATGGAGAGAGGGCAGAGAGCAGAAGTAATAAGAACTAAAATCCTGCAGCCTGTGGAACAAAAACCACATTCACAGAAAGATACAAAAGATGAAAAGGCAGAGGGCTAGGTACCAGATGAAGGAACAAAATGAAACCCCGGAAAAACAACTAAATGAAGTGGAGATAGGCAACCTTCCAGAAAAAGAATTCAGAATAATGATAGTGAAGATGATCCAGGACCTTGGAAAAAGAATGGAGGCAAAGATGGAGAAGATGCAAGAAATGTTTAACAAAGACCTAGAAGAATTAAAGAACAAAAAAAGAGAGATGAACAATACAATAACTGAAATAAAAAATACACTAGAAGGAATCAATAGCAGAATAACTGAGGCAGAAGAATGGATAAGTGACCTGGAAGACAGAATGGTGGAATTCACTGCTGCAGAACAGAATAAAGAAAAAAGCATGAAAGAAATAAAGACAGCCTAAGAGACCTCTGGGACAACATTAAATGCAACAACATTCACATTATAGGGGTCTCAGAAGGAGAAGAGAGAAAGGACCAGAGAAAATATTTGAAGAGATTATAGTTGAAAACTTCCGTAACATGGGAAAGGAAATAGCCACCCAAGTCCAGGAAGCGCAGAGAGTCCCAGGCAGGATAAACCCAAGGAGAAACACATCAAGACACATAGTAATCAAACTGACAAAAATTAAAGACAAAGAAAAATTATTGAAAGCAAGAAAGGAAAAATGACAAATAACACACAAGGGAACTCCCATAAGGTTAACAGCTGATTTCACAGCAGAAACTCTACAAGCCAGAAGGGAGTGGCATGATATACTTAAAGTGATGAAAGGGAAAAACCTACAACCGAGATTACTCTACCTGGCAAGGATCTCGTTCACATTTGATGGAGAAATCAAAAGCTTTACAGACAAGCCAAAGCTAAGAGAATTCAGCACCACCAAACCAGCTCTGCAACAAATGCTAAAGGAACTTCTCTAAGTGGGAAACACAAGAGAAGAAAAGGACCTACAAAAACAAACCCAAAACAATTAAGAAAATGCTAATAGGAACATACATATCAATAATTACCTTAAACGTGAATGGAATAAATGCTCCAACCAAAAGACACAGGCTTGCTGAATGGATACAAAAACAAGACCAACATATATGCTGCCTACAAGAGACCCACTTCAGACCTAGTGACACATACAGACTAAAAGTGAAGGGATGAAAAAAGATATTCCATGCAAATGGAAATCAAAAGAAAGCTGGACCGCAGTAAAGAGTGGCCCCTGCTTGCCGCAACTAGAGAAAGCCCTCGCACAGAAACGAAGACCCAACACAGCCAAAAATAAATAAATAAATTAATTAATTAAAAAAGAAAGAAAGCTGGAGTAGCAATACTCATATTAGATAAAATAACTTTAAAATAAAGATTGTTACAAGAGACAAGGAAGGAGACTACATAATGATCAAGGGATCAATCCAAGAAGAAGATATAACAATTATAAATATATATTCACCCAACATAGGACCACCTCAATACATAAGGCAACTGCTAACAGCTCTAAAAGAGGAAATTGACAGTAACAAAATAATAGTGGGGGACTTTAACACCTCACTTACACCAATGGACAGATCATCCAAACAGAAAGTTAATAAGGAAACACAAGCTTTAAATGACACAATAGACCAGATAGATTTAACTGATATTTATAGGACTTACCATCCAAAAACAGCAGATTACACTTTCTTCTCAAGTGTGCATGGAACATTCTCCAGGATAGATCACATCTTGGGTCACAAATCAAGCCTCAGTAAATTTAAGAAAATTGAAATCATATCAAGCATCTTTGCTGACCACAATGCTATGAGATTAGAAATCAATTACAGGGAAAAAAACGTAAAAAACACAAACACATGGAGGCTAAACAATACGTTACTAAATAACCAAGAGATCACTGAAGAAATCAAAGGGGAAATCAAAAAATAACTAGAGACAAATGCCAATGAAAACACGATGATCCAAAGCCTATGGGATGCAGCAAAAGCAGTTCTAAGAGGGAAGTTTATAGCTATACAAGCCTACCTCAAGAAACAAGAAAAATCTCAAATAAACAATCAATCCTTACACCTAAAGGAACTAGAGAAAGAAGAACAAACAAAACCCAAAGGTAGCAGAAGGAAAGAAATCATAAAGATCAGAGCAGAAAAAAATGAAATAGAAACAAAGAAAACAATTGCAAAGATCAATAAAACTAAAAGCTGGTTCTTTGAGAACATAAACAAAATCGATAAACCATTAACCAGACTCATCAAGATAAAAAAGGAGAAGACTCAAATCAATAAAATTAGAAATGAAAAAGGAGAAGTTACAACAGACACTGCAGAAATACAAAGCATCCTAAGAGACTAATACAAGCAACTCTATGTCAATAAAATGGACAACCTGGACGAAATGGACAAATTCTTTGAAAGGTATAACCTTCCAAGACTGAACCAGGAAGAAATAGAAAATATGAACAGACATATCACAAGTAATGAAATTGAAACAGTGATTAAAAATCTTCCAACAAACAAAAGTCCAGGACCAGATGGCTTCACAGGTGAATTCTATCAAACAATTAGAGAAGAGCTAACACCCATCCTTCTCAAACTCCTCCAAAAATTGCAGAAGAAGGAACAGTCCCAAACTCATTCTATGAGGCCACCATCACCCTGATACCAAAACGAGACAGAGATACCACAAAAATAGAAAATTACAGACAAATGTCACTGATGAATATAGATGCAAAAGTCCTCAACAAAATACTAGTAAACAGAATCCAACAACACATTAAAAGGATCATGCACCATAATCAAGTGGATTTATCCCAGGAATGCAAGGAGTCTTCAATATTCGCAAATCAATCAATGTGATACACCATATTAACAAACTGAAGAATAAAAACCATATGATCATCTCAATAGACGCAGAAAAAGCTTTTGACAAGATTCAACACCCATTTATGGTCAAAATTCTCCAGAAAGTGGGCCTAGAGGGAACCTACCTCAACATAATAAAGGCCATATATGACAAACCCACAGCAAACATCATTCTCATTAGTGAAAAACTGAAAGCATTTCCTCTAAAATCAGGAACAAGACAAGGATGTCCACTCTCACCACTATTATTCAACACAGTTTTGGAAGTCCTAGCCACGGCAATAGAGAAGAAAAAGAAATAAAAGGAATACAAATTGGAAAAGAGGAAGTAAATCTGTCACTGTTTGCAGATGACATGGTACTATTTAGAGAATCCTAAAGATGCCACCAGAGAACTACTAAAGCTAATCAATGAATTTGGTAAAGTAGCAGGATGCAAAGTTAATGCACAGAAATCTCTTGCATTCCTATACACTAATGATGAAAAATCTGAAAGAGAAATTAAGGAAACACTCCCATTTACCATTACAACAAAGAGAATAAAATACCTAGGAATAAACCTACCTAGGGAGACAAAAGACCTGTATGCAGAAAACTATAAGACACTGATGAAAGAAATTAAAGATGATGCCAACAGATGGAGAGATATACCATGTTCTTGGATTGGAGGAATCAATATTGTGAAAATGACTATACTACCCAAAGCAATCTACAGATTCAATGCAATCCCTATCAAATTACCAATGGCAGTTTTTACGGAGCTAGAACAAAAAATCTTAAAATTTGTATGGAGACACAAAAGACCCCGAATAGCCAAAGCAGTCTTGAGGGAAAAAAATGGAGCTGGAGGAATCAAACTTCCTGACTTCAGACTATATTACAAAGCTACAATACTCAAGACAATATGATACTGACACAAAAACAGAGGTATAGATCAATGGAACAGGATAGAAAGCCCAGAGATAAACCCACGCACCTATGGTCAACTAATCGATGACAAAGGAGGCAAGGATATACAATGGAGAAAAGACAGTCTCTTCAATATGTGGTGCTGGGAAAACTGGACAGCTACATGTAAAAGGATGAAATTAGAACACTCCCTAACACCATACATAAAAGTAAACTCAAAATGGATTAGAGACCTAAATGTAAGACTGGACTCTGTAAAACTCTTAGAGGAAAACATAGGAAGAACACTCTTTGACATAAATCACAGCAAGATCTTTTTTGATCCACCTCCTAGAGTAATGGAAATAAAAACAAAAATAAACAAATGGCACCTAATGAAACTTAAAAGCTTTTGCACAGCAAAGGAAACCATAAACAAGACCAAAAGACAACCCTCAGAATGGGAGAAAATATTTGCAAATGAATCGATGGACAAAGGATTAATCTCCAAAATATATAAACCGCTCATGCAGCTCAATATTAAAAAAACAAACAACCCAATCCAAAAATGAGCAGAAGACCTAAATAGACATTTCTTCAAAGAAGACATACAGATGGGCAATAAGCACATTAAAAGGTGCTCAACATCACTAATTATTAGAGGAATGCAAATCAAAACTACAATGAAGTATCACCTCACACCAGTTAGAATGGGCAACATCAGACAACCTACAAACAACAAATGCTGGAGAGGGTGTGGAGAAAAGGGAACTCTCTTGCACTGTTGGTGGGAATGTAAATTGATACAGCCATTATGAAGAACAGTATGGAGGTTCCTTAAAAAACTAAAAATAGAATTACCATACGACCCAGCAATCCCACTACTGGGCATATACCCTGAGAAAACCATAATTCAAAAAGTGTCATGTACCACAATGTTCATTGCAGCTCTATTCACAATAGCCAGGACATTGAAGCAACCTAAGTGTCCATCGACAGGTGAATGGATAAAGAAGATGTGGTACATATATACAATGGAATATTACTCAACCATAAAAAGGAACGAAATTGGGTCATTTGTAGAGACATGGATGGACCTAGAGACTGTCATACAGAGTGAAGTAAGTCAGAAAGAGAAAAACAAATATCGTATGTTAACACATATATGTGGAACCTAGAAAAATGGTACAGATGATCCGGTTTGCAGGGCAGAAATTGAGACACAGATGTAGAGAACAAACGTATGGACACCAAGGGGGGAAAGCGGTGGGGGGTGGGGGTGGTGGTGGGATGAATTGGGAGATTGGGATTGACATGTATACACTAATATGTATAAAATGGATAACTAATAAGAACCTGCTGTATAAAAAAATAAATAAAATAAAATTAAAAAATTTTTAAAAAGTAAATAAAATAAACAACAACCCAAAACCCTGTAAAGTGAGCACATAAAGTAATAATAATAAATTAAATAAATGAGATGGAAACAATTAAATATGGAAAGGTGTCACATGAGGCCTTTTTTCATCAAAGAGAAGAAAATCCTCCAAGGTGGTGGTGATTTCTTGCCATTTTTAAACTATTCTTATTGCTGTCCTAAATATCGTTGTATAGGAAAAAGTGTGGGCCTCAGCCAGACTTTTGTTGGTGTGGCAAATCATATTATCTGAAGTTCTACACACCGATACATAATCCATGCCACATTCTTACAATATAATATTGACCCTCCTCCATCAGATAGTGCCATCTGCGTTCCTTTCCCCTTGAACCTGAGCAGAAATTTTTAAACTGACTCCATCAATAAAGCTGGTAGAAGGCAAGGTCATAAAAGGTGATAAGATTCTGTCTGACTCTCTCTTTCTTGGGGCACACACCTTGGGAGTTCTGGGACAATATGTAAGAAGCCTGCCACCCTGAAGCTGCCATGCTGTAGAGATCGTGTGGATAACCACAGAGAGCTGGAGAAAGATGCCCAAGGCCCCAACTGTTTTAGTGCCCAGCTGTCTGAGTCTTCCCAGATCAAATATATGACATGTGAGTAAAGAAAGCTGAGACAGAACTGCACAGTTGAGCTTCTTCTGAAATCCTGACCCATGAAAATCATGAGATAAATGATTATTGTTATTTTAAGCCACTAAATTTGGGGGTAATTTTGTACACACAGTCATTGTGATTGAAACTGCTTGGAAGGGCAAAAGGAACAACTGCCAAACCTCTAAGAGCTGGGGCACCATATGAGATCCTGTAGATTTTACTGACTGAAAGTTGCAATGCATTACCATTGTTGATTCTCTGAAAATTCAGAGTTTTGCACTCACTTTTCAAGTGGTGTCTCTTAGGCATTATCTTAAAATTTCAGTACCGTGTGTGTGTGTGTGTGTGTGTGTGTGTGTGTAGTGTGTGTGTGTGTTTGTAAACCTGGGACAAATTTCAAATATGTATCTTTCTAAGAGTATAAATTTTAGGGTACAGAAGTGCATGATATCCACAAAAGTTATAATGAAATGTTTTATGCCTTGATTGAAATTAGGGTTGTCTCTTTACTTTCTCAAGTATTTCAAAGAAGTCCATTTTTGCTTCTTTGCAGTAGAATGGACTTTGATGGAAAAATTACCTTTTGATTTTAAAAAAATAGTTCAGATTAATAGTTCTTTCTATTTTGCATCAAACGGATACATTTTGTGTTCTATGCAAGCACTCTCAGCCCACATACTCCATCAACACTCTTTTTTTTTTTAAAGTTGTTTCTCATGTGTTATTATTTGAGAGTGGGTTGGTAGACATTCAATTTAATACAGTTTCTTAACTCCAAAAATAATTTCTTTTCAAACTAAAAGAACGTACTGCTTGTGCTGCTTTTAAGTTTGTTATATCAAGATATGCCTCTTAAATCCATATTTCAAAAGTATATATATATATTTTAACATCTTTATTAGAGTATAATTGCTTTACAATGGTGTGTTAGTTTCTGATTTATATCAAAGTGAATCAGCTATACATATACATATATCTCCATATCTCCTCCCTCTTGCGTCTCCCTCCCACCCTCCCTATCCCACCCCTCTAGGTGGTCACAAAGCACTGAGCTGATCTCCCTGTGCTATACAGCTGCTTCCCACTAGCTATCTATTATACATTTGGTAGTGTAAATATGTCCATGCACTCTCTCACTTTGTCCCAGCTTACCCTTCCCCTCCCCTGTCCTCTCTCCTGTCCTCAAGTCCATTCTCTAAGTCTGTATCTTTATTCCTGTCTTGCCCCTAGGTTTTTCAGAACCATTTTTTTTTTCTTTTTTAGATTCCATATATATGTGTTAGCATATGGTATTTGTTTTTCTCTTTCTGGCTTACTTCACTCTGTATTATCTCCAGCTAATTCTTTCACTAATTTCTTTTTGACCCTGAAAGGAAAAACAAGCAAACAAACATGAAGACTAAGGGACAAAAGATTGAGAGTTTAATGGAACAATCTTTGCCACCAAGCAGGGGATTCAGCTCGGCACTGAGTCTGGGCTCCAAGTTGCAGAGGAAGAGTCATAGCTAAGTCTTTTAAAGCCAAACTATCTCTGCCTCATTTTAGGAAAACAATGTCTCCAAGAGCTGCAGACTAGATGCCAATATCTGAATGTGTCAGTTAGGTAAATGCTGGGTTGATGGGAAGGTGGCTTCTGCTTCAAAGGTGTAACACCCACCTAAGGACTGTGGTGTCCAGCTGCCTCTGCTGCACGTGTGAGGTGACCATTTCAGGATTATGATTATAGTCAGAGCTGCAACACTGTCAGCAAGTGAGGTGTCAGGTAATGGTTGATCAGCTGTCTTAGATGTTGGTTACTCTGGTGTAGAAGAAGAGCAATACATGGTCCAGCATATTTTCCTGTTAGTGTTCACATGAGGGCTATCCTTGGACCTAATTTTAGCAACTATTGGTAAAATCTTTTGTCATTACCACACATCTCTGTCTGCTGGCTGATCTGTCTGTCCTAGAGAGTTAAATCCTGTTGGTGAGCCAATAATGAAATATGTTAGTCATCACTTGGGTAAAAGGTTGGAAATAGCTAAAGCTGGATCTGATATTTTGGCAGTTAAAGTAGAGCTGCATCAAAGGAGAATTTAACTAAAAAAAAAAACCAAAAAACTTTGGCCTGACTGCCAGGCTCACTCTGATCAATCTTTTCTTTTCTTTTTCAGGAAAAGAAAATAATTTAGTTCTTAGCTTCTGAATTTCCAAAGCCTAGCTTCTGGATATTTAAGAGTAATTTAAGGAATTCTTCAAAGAGATGTTATTATCCTAAGAGTAATTTTCCCGTTACCTGCTAGAGGCAACTGACAGTTTTCACTTCTACCATGCTATTTTGAGAGTACTTTCCTTGGTATGAATTCTCAAAAACTTTTCTATTCCACCTTTCAAGGAAATGTTTCCATATTAATTAATGTTCAATGGTAATATTAATTGGGTTTCCCTTTAGGGAATTACAAGAAAAGCTTAGACATTTTTATATGTAGAGAATTGCAGAAGGGCCTGTAAGAATAAATACAGAAAAAAAATTCAAAAAGTAGATCCATTAGAAGCTGGGAAAGTAAGAGTTATCAAAAAGAAGATTTAGAAAATGTATCAAAAAAGGTCAAGAGGGGAAGAGAGCTAAGAATTGGTGGTCTCTAATTAGGACCAACAATATTTCCTTACATTTCATCACTTTCTTTCCACTTAGATCTGAAAGGATTCTGCTTTCTGATCGGGATTAAAACCAGAGTTAAATTTGGAGAACAAAGCAGACTCAGAGAAGTAGTTTAGGTGGCTAAGGAAAGGAAATGAAGGACAGTGGTATATAGAATTATGTGGCAGATTTCTAAATATTAGAACTTATTATTCCAAAATGAGAAACATTTGGAAAAATCAGAGTACAGTGTGTATAAATTAGAGCTAAGCATCTTTTTTTATGTGAACTGCCTGATTCTATTATTTGCCTATTTTAACTTGGGATGTGCATTATTATTGATTGATTGATTTATAAGGACTTTTGTCTATTAAGGAATAAGTCGTTTGTCTCTCATACCATTTATGTAAAGCAGACTAAAATATTTATCTTAGAATCCTAATGAGAAGGAGGAAATAAGGGTGAAACACTAGATTCTATTATAAAAGAGAAAGAACTTACTGTTAACAACAGAAGCTTATGTTTCCAGTTTCTACCATGTTCTGTTTTCTTCAGTTAGGAATAAAATTTCAACCAAGCTTTCCCCTGCAACTCTGTTATCTTTGGAATTAAAACAATTAATTAAATGGATTTAAAATTAAAGAAAACTTTGTTCTTAATTGGAAATCAATTAGCTTTGGATAGATAGAAACTAAATGGTAATGGGACACAATCAAAGTCAATTTAGGTGATAAAACTTGTGCCTTCCCTTTCAATCTGATAAAGAACAACATTAGGTGAAGATATGCCTGGAAAATACTGCATGGTTATAAAGCACAACAATGAAGCCTTAAATTAAGCTACAACTAAAACCATGTATTTTCAGAGGCACACTTCATAGCTTCTCTCCCCATCTGTATCACTTCATTAAATCAGCACAAAGAACTTTAAAATACCATGGCAAGTAATTTAATAAGAATAACTCAGTGTACCTGATCCAGTTTTTCTGCAGCTAGATAATAAAAAGGTGAACATGAGAGCGTTCAAGATTTTATCCAGTCTCATGATTTTAAGCACCACCTATAAGCTGAGGTCTCCCAAATCTCCATTTCAACCTTGACATCTCCACTGAAATCCAGCCACATATACAACTGAATTGTTGCAAATTAGAGCCAAGCCTATATATTAAGCTATCTCTACAGATAAAACCATGCATTTGATCAGATCAATAACTAGGCAACTTTAGTTCTCTTTTTTCCTCACACCCACCTCCAATCCATTGGCAAGTCTTGTTTTTGCTCTCTCCTGAACATATATTTAGGTCTGATTATTTCTCACCATGGTCTCACTGCTGAAGAACTTGTCTGTATCATCATCCTCACCCTTTTGCTTTCCTGCTTCCACTCTTGTTTCTCTGCAGTCTATTCCCCACGTAGCACCACAGGTGGTTGTCTTAAAGCTTAAATCAGAGTATATCATTTTCCAGAATCAAACTCTTCAATGGCTTCCTTTTATCAACAGTCTTAAACTCAAACCCAAACTCCTTACCATCGACTCACCTCCCCACTGTCATATCCTATCATTACCATAGCCCACACAGTGGCCTTTCTCCTGCTTTGGGGCTTTTGCATTTTATGTTCTCTCTGCCTAGCACACTCCCACTTTATCATATGCCTAGTTTCAGCTTAAGTGTCACCTCCTCACTCCTAGTCACTCTTTTGGCTTTATTATCTACATTTATCATTATCTGAAATTATATTACTAATTTACAATTTCATTGTCTGTTTCTCCCTAAGAGAAAGAAATCTGCAAGTGTCCATAATGATCATGCGGTTCAACATCCTTTATTGTGTAAGGAGAAACTGAGACCCACAGAAGCTAGATGTTTTGCCAATATAAATCCAACTAGTTAGGGTGGAATCCAGAAAGAAAAAGGAATTCTCCTAAGACAACAATAGAGCAGAATTCTTCCTGCTCTATTCCCCTATGTAACATTCCTCAACATTTGTTTAATCCAATTATCCCTCCTTTATCAAGATATCCAGTGGAGGAGAGAGAGCTCCACCTTCTCACCACAGACCTGCGGTTTTACCTACCACAGCTCTATAACAAAGGTATGTCATTCTTAAGCACTTGATAGAGTATTTATATAACTATCCATTTCTAGAGCCATTACGAGAACTGAGATGCTTTATCCAATAACTTTTGTTTATTTGGTCGCACCAGACAACTATAGAGTTTTGTTTTGTTTTGTTTTTTAATTTTCAGTGTTTCCTCCTACTCCAATTCCACCTCATGGGGTAGGAAATGGTGGGAAGCTCTCAATTAGAGCTTGCTATAGTTTTAATTACTTGGTAAGTTATTGTAACTTGAATTCAAAGAGATTGTGATATGTGGTGTCTCCTTAACTCTATTATTCAAAAACACTTTTAGTGTGAACTTCTGCTTTTGAAAATCAAAAATGTATAAAGTACTTATTTGCTTTATGAAACACAGGAGACAAAACACTGATCAGTCTTTGCTGAAGAAGGGTCTGGCAGTGCCCTTGGTCTATCATTATGAACATGAGTCCTCACGTGCAGCAGGACAACATAAGACAAAGAAATAGTAAGCTGAGAAGTGTCAGACCTGTGGCCTTGGGTATATCTCCTTCCTGAAAATTATTTACAGGAATTCAGTTGCTGAAATTAGCTTGTTTTGTTATGACATTGGTGTTTCTCCTTAGAGGGGTGAAAAACAAATCTGGATATTGGAGGACTTTGATTAGCTGATTTCAAAATAGTGAGTCTTTTGTTATTACTGGAGGAATTTTGGGAACAAATATTGTAGTTTATATAAATTATTCATTTGGCAAGAATGTATTAGTCAAGACATGATCAGCATTGTATTAGCTTGTGTGTGATGTGCATAAAGGAAGCAAAAAGCGTGGTTCCTGTCTAAGTTTCATGGTCAACTTTGCCATGCATTTTGACTCTCATGCCCTTATCTAGGCCAGTAACACCTGGGTAACACCAGGCTGATGTCAGCTCAGTAGCCATATTAACATGATTATTCCATTAAACTTGGAAGGAATGTAGCTGACTTTTCAGAATTACCACAAAGACCTGTTAAATTTAATTGAACATATACTTATGAAGCTTTACAGTGTGCAAAATACTGTGCCATGTTTTGTGAATGAGGAATAAAAAATATTGAATATATTAAAAAACTTGGCTTCTTTCCTAAAGTGGAGATCCAATAAGTATACAAATAGTCATAATATATATTCACATGTGATCATCGTTCTATAAGAAGTATTGACAAATATTTTAGATATTCATAAAAGAGAGGCTGCAATATGATGAAGGCATGAGTAAGACAGTCTCTTGAAAAGCTGTGGCATTTGTGCAATGTCTTGAAGGATGGGAGTATTTTTATGGACAAGGATGGAAAAAGGGCTGTGGAAAGGGGACATTCCAGATAGAGAGAAACATAATTAAAAAGACGGAGGCAGGAAGCCCTTGATTTTATTTGGGAAGTGAGACATAATCACTTTGCCTGGAGATTAGGGCATATGTTATGGAAGATTCAGACAAAGGTCATAAATGCCAAACAAAATAGTTTATATTGAATCCTCTGTAATGGGGACCTACTGAGTTTTGTGAGCAGAAATGTGATGTACTTAGAGTTGTGCATTAGGAAGATTGCTCTGTAGCAGGAGACAAAATTAGAGTAGAGAAAGACTGAGGATCAATTAAGAGGTTATTATGATAGTTGAAGTGAGAGGTAATGAGAGAAGAGACCATGGGAATGGAACAGAAGAGACCAATTCAAGAGACTAGAGAAGTCAAACCAATAGAATTTAGTGATGAATTACAGGTGGATGGCAAAACAGATCAAGGAGATAAGGGCGATAACAAGGGTTTTAAGCTTGAGATACTGAGAAAATTGTACATTGGCAGAAATAATAAATTCTTTAGGATATAATAAAACTGTTTTGATATTCTATTTGGAACTTGGCTTCAGACATGTTTGGGGTATTGTGCAACTGGAAATGCAGACCCAGACACAGGAAAAGGTCAGATCTGGTGACATAGTTTGTGTGTGTGTATGTGTGCGTGTACGTGTGTGTGTGTGTGTGATATAAATTTAGGTAACACTGTTGACATTGTAAGAGTCAAATAACTCACTAAAGGAGAAACAATGAACATTAACCCTTGCATGGAAGAGATGAAAAGAAGAGGGGGCACTTAAGAAGGGAGGGGGCATTTTCAGAGTAGTTGGAGGAGCATCAGCACACCAGCATCTCTAAATTAAGAGCATTTTTCTTTGTTTAAAAAATATATGTGACATTACAAGATTTTTTTAGATTGTGCTTTAGATTTTCTTTAATTTCAGAAACAATTTTTGAATATATGTATCCCCATACTAGTAATAGTATAATTAATTAAAATAATAAGATAATAACTACAGGTCAGAAATCTTAAAACAGTCCTTTTCTATAGAGAAAAATTGAGTACGTATTTTATCACCAACCTCAGTAAACTAATGAATTGTGCAGTCATCCATTCAACAAGTAGTTTTTAAGCATGGAGAACACAATTTGAAATTGTTTCTGAGTGGAGAAATAGGACTAGAGGCTATTAATGAAAGAAATAAAAATTATGCCTCTAATTCTTTGGCACACAGATGTTTGTGGTTTATTAACAAGAGAAGTAAATAATTTAAAGCCATTAAAATTTACATATGATGGTGCACATGCATTCTTAATGTGAGTTCTTAACTCGCAGTGGTGAACTATTGCTACAAATAACCAGACTGGATTTTCCTCCTCATTCTCTTTTTCTTTGATGTAATCACTCTTAATTACTCATTTCTTGAAATTATCTCACTCATTAATTCAATATTGATTCAGTAAATATTTACCAAGAGCCTCTGATGTGGCAAGCACCTGTCTAGGTCTTGATAATCCAGCACTGAACAAAACAGACAAAAAAACCCTATCTTCCTGTGATATTCTAGTAGGAGTTTCCATTAATGAAATTTAATCAAAATTTTAACAGACAAAGTTTTGTTTAAATGTCTATTGCTTTATATCATTATATTCTCATACAATATGCTAATGTTACACATTTATATACTTGTGTCCCAGATGGTTGCTCTTTTTGACAGCATATTTATGTTCCAGGGAACTGAATCAATTGGTTGTTGTTGCTGTTTTCCAGCAAAGGACAACAGAAAATCTGCTTGTCTCTTCCTTGTTTCCTACTTCAAAATCTTTGCCATTACTTTGAATAACAGTTTTTTTTGTTTTGTTTTCTGACAAGGTAAAAATATCACAAAAGTATTTGGGAAAATAAGTGTTATATATATTGATCATATTAACAGAGATGTATAGAAGAACTCTAACAAATAAGTAAGGAATAATAGAATTAGAAAATCTTCATTTTGCAAGACCTAATATAATAACTGATCTAGATAGCAATCATCAGTGTCTGCTAAAACCATTAGGTAAATGGTAGAAGGCAATTTTATAATGGATGAAGCTAAACCTCTTGATCAATCTAAGTATCACTAAAAGTAGGAAAATCAGATATCATGTGTTTCCTAATGTGAAACAATAAGAAGCACGTAGAACCACTTATGTGTTTTGCAAATTAAATAAAATGAAATGAAACCTGAATCCCTGAATCTAATTAGGATTATAGATACAACAACTATACATAGAAAATAGGTCTGGACAAATATACTAAAACCGATCCACAAAAATATCATTCAGTCAAATGTATAATGGGAGAAATCCTATAGGACAAATGACCTAGTTTAAAAGAAATGACCTTGAGAGGAGGGTAAAAAGTGATAGTGGAAAGGGGGAAAGTGTTATGGAGTAAAAGAAATTTAAGACAAAAATCATTCAATTGTGCTGTGTGAGATATGTTTGGATTCAGATTCAAGTAAATAAACTATGAAAAGATATTTTTGAGACAACTGGGAAGGTTTGAACATGAACTGGATATTGGCTGATATAAAATAATTATCGTTAATTTTGTTAGGTATGATTATGTACTGTGATTAAATTTTTAAAAAATCTTCTCTGTTAAAGAGACATATTATCGAAGAAATGATATGATACCTAGAATTTTATTTAAAATACCCTAGCAATAAAGTGAAAGAAAAATAACCAGGTAAGAAGTAGATGAAAGATTTTCAAAAGTTCAGTAATTGTGAGACTCAGGCTTCATTTTTACACTTTATTTTAAAAACTTTTCATTATAAAAAGAGAGTTGTACATGTATTTTATAATAAAAATGTTATTTTAATTTTTATAATTGTTTTCTCATATTGATGTTATGTAGCCCCCAGTGGTGTGATACTTGGGTACAGAAACATCATGTCAAATAGGACTTCAGAAAGCATGTACTTTTCATTCTTAAGACAGGCATCTAAAGAGAAAGGAGACAGACGTCAGAATGCTAAAGGATATGATAAGCTGGATTTGAAAGAAACTGGAGAGATGGAATATTCTAAGCCATGTCCATATTAAATGATATTCAAAGATTTCTGAAAAACTCCCTCCCTCCCTCCCTGATTATCAGTTTTACACTTAACAACCTTGCAGGCACATTACCTGACAGTCAATTTGGTAATGTCTGGACACTCTAAATCATCTTCACAGTGCCAGAACACTATCAGTCAAATGAGGTGATCTTTTCCAGAACAAAATCTTCCTGCGTATGTCTAAGCAAATATTGACAAAAGTATATGAGAGGGAGACCTTCAAGATGGCCAAAGAGTAAGATGTGGAGATCAACTTCCTCCCCACAGATACATAAGAAATACAACTACATGTGGAACAACTCCTACAGAATATGTACTGAACGCTGGCAGAAGACCTCAGACCTCCCAAAAGGCAAGAAACACTCCATGTACATCAGTAGGAAAAAGAAAAAAGAAAAAACAGAGACAAAAGAATAGGGACGGGACCTGCACCTCTGGGATGGAGCTGTGAAGGAGGAAAAGTTTCCACACACTAGGAAGCCCCTTCACTGGCAGAGACAGGGGGTGGCAGGGGGAAGCTTCAGTGCCACGCAGGAGAGCGCAGCAACAGGGCTGCAGAGGGCAAAGTAGAGAGATTCCCACACAGAGGATCGGTGCTGACCAGCACTCACCAGCCTGAGAGGCTTGTTTGCTCACCCACCAGGGCAGGTGGGGGCTGGGAGCTGAGGCTCAGGCATTGGAGGTCAGATCCCAGGGAGAGGACTGGGGTTGGCTGGGTAAACACAGCCTGAAGGAGGCTAGTGTGCCACAGCTAGCTGGGAGGGAGTCCGGGAAAATGTCTGGAATTGCCTAAGAGGCAAGAGACCATTGTTTTGGGGTGCACGAGGAGAGGGGATTCAGAGCACCACCTAAACAAGTTCCAGAGATGGGCGTGAGCCGCGGCTATCACTGCGGACACCAGAGATGGGCATGAGACATGAGGGCTGCTGCTGCAGCCACCAAGAAACCTGTGTGCAAGCACGGGTCACTATCCACACCTCCCCTCCCGGGAGCCTGTGCAGCCCGCCACTGCCAGGGTCCCACGATCCAGGGACAATTTCCCCAGGAGAACACATGGTGCACCTCAGGCTGTTGCAACATCATGCCGGCCTCTACCACTGCAGGCTCGCCCCGCATTCTGTACCCCTCCCTCCCCCCAGCCTGAGTGAGCCATAGCCCCCTAATCAGCTGCTCCTTTAACACCGTCCTGTCTGAGCAAAGAACAGACACCCTCAGGCACACAGAGGCAGAGGCAAATACAAAGCTGAACACCAGGAGCTGTGTGAACAAAGAAGAGAAAGGGAAATCTCTCCCAGGAGCCTCAGGAGCAGCAGATTAAATCTCCACAATCAACTTGGTGTACCCTGTATCTGTGGAATACCTGAATAGACAACGAATCATCCCAAAATTGAGGTGGTGGACTTTGGGAGCAATGATATATATATATTTTTCTCCTTTTTCTTTTTGTGAGTGTGTATGTGTATGCTTCTTTGTGTGATTTTGTCTGTATAACTTTGCTTTTACCATTTGTCCTAGGGTTCTGTCTGTCTATTTATTTATTTTTCTTAGTATAGTTTTTAGCACTTATCATCAGTGGATTTGTTTTTTTGGTTTGGTTGCTCTCTCTTTCTTTCTTTCTTTCTTTTTTCTTTTTTTATTACATTTTTTTTTTTTTTATTTTTAATAATTATTTTTTATTTTTATTTAAATAACTTTATTTTATTTTATTATTTTCTTTCTTTCTTTTTTTTCTCCTTTTTCTTCTGAGACTTGTGGCTGACAGGGTCTTGGCGCTCCAGCCTGGTGTCAGACCTACACCTCTGAGGTGGGAGAGCCGAGTTCAGGACATTGGTCCACCAGAGACCTCCCAGCTCCACATAATATCAAATGATGAAAGCTCTCCCAGAGATCTCCATCTCAACGCTAAGACCCAGCTCCACTCAACGACCAGCAAGCTACAGTTCTGGACACCCTTTGCCAAACAACTAGCAAGACAGGAACACAACCCCACCTGTTAGCAGAGAGGCTGCCTAAATTCATAATAAGGTCATAGACACCCCAAAACACACCACTGGACACAGAACTGCCCACCAGAAAGACAAGACCCAGCCTCATCCACCAGAACACAGGCACTAGTACCCTCCACCAGGAAGCCTACACAACCCACTGAACCAACCTTACTCAGTAGGGGCAGACACTAAAAACAACAGGAACTACGAACCTGCAGCCTGTGAAAAGGAGACCACAAACACAGTAAGTTAAGCAAAATGAGAACAGAGAAACAAACAGCAGATGAAGGAGCAAGGTAAAAACCCACCAGACCTAAAAAATGAAGAGGAAATAGGCAGTCTACCTGAAAAAGAATTCACAGTAATGATAGTAAAGATGATCCAAAATCTTCAAAAGAGAATGGAGAAAATACAAGAAACATTCAACAAGGACCTAGAAGAAGTAAAGAGCAAACAAACAAAGATGAACAACACAATGAACGAAATTAAAAATTCTCTAGAAGGAATCAATAGCAGAATAACATAGGCAGAAGAAAGGATAAGTGACCTAGATGATAAAATAGGGGAAATAACTACTGCAGAACAGAATAAAGAAAAAAGAATGAAAAGAACTGAGGACAGTCTCAGAGACCTCTTGGACAACATGAAACACACCAACATTTGAATTATAGGGGTCCCAGAAGAAGAAGAGAAAAAGAAAGGGACTGAGAAAATTTTTGAAGAGATTATAGTAGAAAACTTCCCTAATATGGGAAAGGAAATAGTTAATCAAATCCAGGAAGCACACAGAGTCCCATACAGGATAAATCCAAGGAGAAACACACCAAGACACATATTAATCAAACTATCAAAAATTAAATACAAAGAAAAATATTAAAAGCAGCTAAGGAAAAACAACAAATAACATACAAGGGAATCCCCATAAGGTTAACAGGTGATCTTTCAGCAGAAACTCTGCAACCCAGAAGGGAGTGGAAGGACATATTTAAAGTGATGAAAGAGAAAAACCTACAACCAACATTACTCTACCCAGCAAGTATCTCATTCAGATTTGATGGATAAATTAAAACCTTTACACACAAGCAAAAGCTAAGAGAATTCAGCACCACCAAACCAGCTTTACCACAAATGCTAAAAGAACTTCTCTAGCCTTGAAACAAAAGGGAAGGAAAAGACCTACAAAAACAAATCCTAAACAATTAAGAAAATGGTAATAGGAACATTCATATTGATATTACCTTAAATGTTAATGCATTAAATGCTCCAATTAAAAGACATAGACTGGCTGAATGGATACAAAAACAAGACCTGTATATATGTTGTCTACAAGAGACCCACTTCAGACCGAGGGACACATACAGATTGAAAGGGAGGGGATGGAAAAATATATTCCTTGCAAATGGATATCAAAAAAAAGCTGGAGTAGCAATTCTCATGTCAGACAAAATAGAGTTTAAAATAAAGACTATGACAAGAGTCAAAGAAGGACACTAAATAATGATCAAGGGATCAATCCAAGAAGAAGATATAAGAATTGTAAATATTTATACACCCAACATAGGAGCAACATAAGGCAAATGCTAAGAGCCATAAAAAGGGAAATTGACAGTAACACAATCATAGTAGTGGACTTTAACACCCCCATTTCACCAAAAGACAGATCATCCAAAATGAAAATAAATAAGGAAACACAAGCTTTAAATGATACATTAAACATGATGGATTTAATTGATATTTATAGGACATTCCATCCAAAAACAACAGAATACACTTTATTCTCAAGTGCTCTTTGAACATTCTCTAGGATAGATGATATCTTGGATCACAAATCAAGCCTTGGTAAATTTAAGAAAATTGAAATCGTATCAAGTATCTTTTCCGACCACAACACTATGAGACTAGATATCAGTTACAGGAAAAAAATCTGTAAAAAATAGTAACACATGGAAGCTAAACAATACACTAGTAAATAACTAAGAGATCACTGAAGAAATCAAAGAGGAAATCAAAAAATACCAAGAAACAAATGACAATGAAAACACAACGACCAAAACCTATGGGATGCAGCAAAAGGAGTTCTAAGAGGGAAGGTTATAGCAATACAATCCTACCTCAAGAAACAAGAAACATCTCAAATAAACAACCTAACCTTCCACCTAAAGCAATTAGAGAAAGAAGAACAAAAGTCTCCCAGAGTTAGACAAAGGAAAGAAATCATAAAGATCAGATCAGAAATAAATGAAAAAGAAATGAAGGAAACAATAGCAAAGATCAATAAAACTAAAAGCTGGTTCTTTGAAAAGTTAAACAAAATTGAGAAACTGTTAGTCAGACACATCAAGAAAAAAATGGAGAAGACCCAAATCAATAAAATTAGAAATGAAAACTGAGAAATAACAACCGACACTGTAGAAATGCAAAGGATCATGAGAGAGTACTACAAGCAACTATATGACAATAAAATGGGCAACCTGGAAGAAATGGGCAAATTCTTAGAAAAGCACAACCTTCCAAGACTGAACCAGGAAGAAATAGAAAATATAAACAGACAAATCACAAGCACTGAAATTGAGACTGTGATTAAAAACCTTCCAACAAACAAAAGCCCAGGACAAGATGGCTTCACAGGCGAATTCTATCAAATATTTAGAGAAGAGCTAACACTTATTCTTCTCAAACTCTTCCAAAATATAGCAGAGGGAGGAACACTCCCAAACTCATTCTACAAGGCCACCATCACCCTGACACCGAAACCAGACAAAGATGTCACAAAGAAACCCACAGGCCAATATCCCTGATGAACATAGATGCAAAAATCCTCAGCAAAATACTAGCAAACAGAATCCAACAGCACATTAAAAGGATTATACACCATGATCAAGTGGGGTTTATCCCAGGACTGCAAGGATTCTTCAGTATATGCAAATCAATAAATGTGATACACCATATTAACATATTGAAGAATAAAAACCATATGATCATCTCAATAGGCAGACAAAGCTTTCGACAAAGTTCAAAATCGATTTATGATAAAAACCCTCCAGAAAGTAGGCATAGAGAGAATTTACCACTATGTAAACATAATACATGCCATATATGACAAACATATAATACATAATACAGGCCATATATGACAAACCCACAGCCAACATTGTTCTCAATGATGATAAACTGAAACCACTTCCACTAAGATCAGGAACAAGACAAGGTTGCCCACTCTCACCACTATTATTCAACATAGTTTTGGAAGTTTTAGCCAGGACTATCAGAGAAGAAAAAGAAATAAAAGGAATCCAAATTGGAAAGAAGAAGTAAAGCTGTCACTGTTTGCAGATGACATGATAGTATACATAGAGAATCCTAAAGACACTACCAGAAAACTACTAGAGCTAATCAATGAATTTGGTAAAGTATCAGGATACAAAATTAATGCAGAGAAATCTCTTGCATTCCTATACACTAATGATGAAAAATCTGAAAGCGGAATTAAGGAAATACTCCCATTTACCACTGCAACAAAAAGTATCAAATACCTGGGAATAAACCTACCTAAGTAGACAAAACACCTGTATGCAGAAAACTATAAGACACTGAGGAAAGAAATTAAAGATGATACAAATAGATGGAGAGATATACCGTGTTCTTGGATTGGAAGAATCAACATTGTGCAAATGACTAGACTACCCAAAGCAATCTACAAATTCAATGCAATCCCTATCAAACTACCTATGGCATTTTCCACAGAAATAGAACAAAAATTTCACAATTTGTATGGAAACACAAAAGACCCTGAATAGCCAAAGCAATCATGAGAAAGAAAAGAAGAGCTGGAGGAATCAGGCTCTGGGACTTCAGACTATACTACAAAGCTACAGTAATCAAGACAATATGGTACTGGCACAAAAACAGAAATAGAGATCAATGGAAGAGGATAGAAAGTCCAGAGATAAACCCACACACATATGGTCACCTTATTTTTGATAAAGGAGGCAGGAACATACAATGGAGAAAAGACAGCCTCTTCAATAAGCGCTGCTGGGAAAAATGGACAGCTACATGTAAAAGAATGAAATTAGAACACTCCCTAACACCATACACAAAAATAAACTCAAAATGGATTAAAGACCTAAATGTAAGGCCAGACACTATAAAACTCTTAGAGGAAACATAGGCAGAACACTCTATGACATAAATCACAGCAAGGTCCTTTTTGACCCACCTCCTAGAGAAATGGAAATAAAAACAAAAATCAACAAATGGAACCTAATGAAACTTAACAGCTTTTGCATAGCAAAGGAAACCAGAAACAAGACAAAAAGACAACCCTCAGAATGGGAGAAAATATTTGCAAATGAAACAACTGACAAAGGTTTAATCTCCAAAATTTACAAGTAGCTCATGCAGCTCAATATCAAAAAAACAAACAACCCAATCCACAAATGGGCAGAAGACCTAAATAGACATTTCTGCAAAGAAAACATACAGATTGCCAACAAACACATCAAAGAATGCTCAACATCACTAGTCATTAGAGAAATGCCAGTCAAAACTGCAATGAGGTATCACCTCACACCATTCAGAAGGGCCATCATCAAAAAATCTACAAACAGTAAATGCTGGAGAGGGTGTGGAGAAAAGGGAACACTCTTGCACTGTTACTGGGAATGTAAATTGATACAGCCACTATGGAGAACAGTATGGAGGTTCCTTAAAAAACTAAAAATAGAACTAACATATGACCCAGCAATCCCACTACTGGGCACATACCCTGAGAAAACCATAATTCAAAATGTGTCATGTACCACAATGTTCACTGCAGCTCTATTCACAATAGCCAGGACACAGAAGCAACCTAAGTGTCCATCGACAGATGAATGGATAAAGAAGATGCGGCACATATATACAATGGAATATTACTCAGCCATAAAAAGAAACGAAATTGAGTTATTTGTAGTGAGGTGGATGGACCTAGAGTCTGTCATACACAGTGAAGTAAGTCAGAAAGAGAAAAACAAATACCATATGCTAACACATATATATGGAATCTAAAAAAAAAAAGGTCATGAAGAACCTAGTGGCAAGACGGGAATAAAGACACAGACTTACTAGAGAATGGACTTGAGGATATGGGGAGGGGGAAAGGTAAGCTGTGACAAAGTGAGAGAGTGGCATGGACATATATACACTACCAAATGTAAAATAGATAGCTAGTGGGAAGCAGCCGCATAGCACAGGGAGATCAGCTCAGTGCTTTGTGACTACTTAGAGGGATGGGATAGTGAGGGTGGGAGGGAGACGCAAGAGGGGGGAGATATGGGGATATATGTACATGTATAGCTGATTCACTTTGTTATACAGCGGAAACTAACTCACCATTGTAAAGCAATTATGCTTCAATAAAGATGTTAAAAAAATTATATGAGAACAAGAGTGATAATATGATTTATCATATTAAGGCACTGGGTAATAAGAATTCTTCTATAAATTAACATCCACAGTTGACATTATTTGTGCATTTGTGGAAATGCCAACACAGTCTGACATCTGTCCTGTCAGACAAAAAAGACACAACTCATTTGATACAGTTAGTGTTCCCTCATTCCTGGAAAGGTCAATTGCTCTTTAACCTGCTCTGCATAATTAGCAAACAGCAGATAATACTAGAAATTAACGCCTACTGTTCAGATTGTACTGGCAAGGAAGACACTGTTTGTCTCATCTCTAAATAAGTTGTTTCAGAATGTGAAAACCCCAAATGTTTACCACTACTGTGCAACAAATAATATTATCAGTACTCCATACATATACACATAAATCAAGAATTTTACAACGTAAAATTTAATGTTATTTTTCTCTGTTTCCAGAATGCGTTAACTTTCACTTGAAAATATTTCGTAACTCTAAATAATCCCCATGAATTTCTTTTTGTAAACCTTTTTTTATTCCCTTCAGGAACACGATGCTATGTGAATCTGATGGCTCTGAAATTTGGATCTTGCAACAGCAGATAAAACACTTTTTGTCTAATTTCTAATAAATTGGATTATCTTTATATCATGCAAAGGTGTATGTATCCTTCTCAGAATAAAAGGGAAGAACATTATATTCTTCCTTCTATCCAACCTGCCAACTTAAGTTTGTCCTCCAGCAAACAAAACTGTGATGGTAGCTCTACAGACAGAAATGAGATTTGAAACCACATATTCATCAAATCTTGATCATTTTCTCTGTGCAAGCCTTTAGGCTAAGCAGTATCAAAGATGCAAAGATCTATCAGACCCAAATCCTTCCCTTAGTTCATAATTTAGCTAAAGAGCCCAGATAAACATATTAAGTAACTTCGATGCAAGATAGAATGTGATTTTTTACAAAGCCGTAATGTTATCAAAAAATAAGTTATCACATTGATCAATGAAACAGAATATTTAGTCCAGAAATAGAACCACACATATATGGTCAAAGTTCAGTCTTTCCAACCACAGGAAACTTGACTTGTACACAAAATTAACTCAAAATGTATCATGGACCACAATGTAAAATAAAACTCCTAGAAGAAAACAAAGGAGAAAATATTTATGGCCTTGGGTTCAGCAAAGATTTCTTAGATATGATACCAAAAGCACAGTCCATTAAAAAAAATGAATAAATCGAACTTCACAGAAATTGAAAAACTTCTGTTCTTTGAAAGAAACTGTTGACAAAAGGAAAATACAAACCACAGACTTGGAAAAATATTTGTAAGACCTGTATCTAATAGAGGACATGTATCCAAGATATTTAAGGTACTCTCAAAACTCCATAACAAGAAAATAAACCACTTAATAAAAATATATGTATACACAAAGGTTTAAACAAACAGTAGACCAAAGAAGATATATGGATGACAAATAGGCACATGAAAATATATTCAGCATCATTGGTCATTAAGGAAATGCAAATTAAAACCACAATGAGATACAAATACATAACTATCAGAAAGAGGTACAGCAATTGGACCCCTCAAACACTGCTAGTAAGAATGCACAACGGTTTGAAAAAATACTCTGGCCGTTTTTTGTAAAGTTAAAATGTACAGTTACCATGCAACTCATAAATTCCACTCCTAGATATTTACTCAAGTGAAATAAAAAACTTATACTTACACAAAAACCTGTATCCCATATGCAAATGTTTATAGTGGCTATATGCATAATATCTAAAAAGTGGAAACAATCCAAATGTCCTTCAACTGGTGAATGTATTAAGGAAGTGTACACTCACAAAATGAAATAATATTCAGTAAGCAAAAGTAATAAATAAGTGATTTACAATATAATATGAATGAATATCAAATATATTGTATTAAGTGTATGAAGCCAGACTCAGGAGACTATATGTTGTATGATTCCACTTATATGACAATCGGAATAGGCAAAACTATAGGGATGGGAAACTAATGAGCCAGAGTCAGGGGCTGGGGAGGAGGCACTTCCTACAAAGGGGTCTAAGGGAATTTCTGAAGGATGAAACTTCTATTTCTTGATTGCAGTGGCTGTATGACTCTATGCAATTGTCAAAAGTCATAGAACTAACACTAAAAAGGGTGCTGTGAGTTCAGAGGAAGGAGAACATCTCAGCTGATCAAGAAAAATTAGGCAATGAAAGTAATGGCAACTCATGGTTGGAAAAGCCCTAAGGGAGAAAACTGCAGAATATGCACAGGAATCAATGTGAAAAATAGTTGTAAGGAACTAACTGGGGAATACTGGCTAGGGAAAAACTTGAAAGCTTTGAGTTATATGCCAGAAAAGTTAGCCTGTCTATGAGATCATTGTAAATATTGGAGAATTTTAGGATGGAAATGACATATATTTGTATTCAAGAAGAGGAAATAATTTATAGTTTCTCAAAATGTGCATGAGAAATTGTATTTCTGATTCAGTAAATAGGAGTAATGGCTCAGAAATACGCATTTTTAACAGAAAGTCCAACACCAACCCCAGGTATTTCTGATGCAGTTTATTCATGAAACTTGGAAGAAAATTACTGGGACATTCTGTCAACCAGTCAACTGGTTTCATCCATTGTTTGACAAAAGTCCTAACAGCTCTCTCTACTCTACATGTCCTTACAGGTGAGAGGTCCAGAATGTCATCTGCAGCTTCATCCCTTGAATGTTACTGGCCCTATGTGTAGATGGTGCCACTGGGCACTTGCATGTTGTGAGTTATAAATACACAGATTACACCTACTTTTTTTTTTAATTAACTAATTTTATTTTATTTTATTTTTTATTTATTTTTGGTTAAGTTGGATCTTCATTGCTGTGCACGGACTTTCTTTAATTGTGGAGTGCAGGAGCTACTCTTTGTTGCAGTGCTCGAGCTTCTCATTACAGTGGCTTCTCTTGTTGCAGAGCACAGGCTCTAGGCGGGTGGGCTCAGTAGTTGTGGCTCACGGGCTTAGCTGCTCTGCGGCATGTGGGATCTTCCCAGACCAGGGCTCAAACCCATGTCCCCTGCATTGTCAGGCGGATTCTTAATCACTGCACCACCAGGGAAGCCCTACATCTACTTTTTGAGGTGTCAGTTGTTGAATAAAGAATGCTGAATCAAAAGTCACCAGACCTCTGTCGATATCTTAATACTTACTGTGTGGCTCTGAGGCAGTTACTAAACTTCTCAAGTTATCAACAGTGTGCATGTAAATTAAAATGCCTACTCTCTGTGCCTCAGGGTGACTTAGAGGTTCATAAGAAATCTTGTTTGTGAAAAGCTCCTTGAAATAATCTACCAAGTGCTATACAAATGTGAGACATTTTAACACCTTTGGGTTAAATCATTAAATCTCCAGACAATTCTATTTAGATGCAAATATGTTGTATATAAGGGTATAACATTAGCACATATATTAGAATTTCAGCTATGCATTAAGGTACATGGTATTTTCACAAACATCTGACACTGAAGAAATGGGTAGTAAGACCATTACATTTTGATGGGAGAGAGGAAGAAACTGTAGAGGAGGGCAAATTTTACCTCTCCTCTCTTAGGGTCTCCAGCTGGGCCAGAGAATGAAGTTGACATAAGACAGATTAACAGGAGAAAAACATAGAGATTTTATTTAACATACGTTTTATATAGTGTGGAAGTCCACATGAGGAAATGAAGATCTAAAGAAGGGGCAAAAACCTAAAGGATTTTGTACTAGGTTGAACAAACACAAGCAATTGAGGAAAAGTAACTAAAATATTGGGAGAGGCTAAAGGAATTTAAGAATTATTTTAACAAGCTGTTGTTTTTGTACAGAATTCTCTTCAGCCTTGAGTCTCCTTATCTGGTGTTAAGACTGTTTCTTTCCTTCAGGTATAGGGAGGACATCTTTCACATGGAAGTTTTATCTCCTGCTTTTAGGACGAAAAGGGGAGGTCAGAAGACTCTTCTTATTTAGCTCAAAATAATTTTTATGCCAAAGTGGCATATTTGGGGATGGCATACACTGGTACCCTTCAGAAGCATAAAGAAAGGAAGAGGACGAGAGTTGGGAAAAATTCAGTGCGTGGATCTGAAGATCAGGCTTAGGAAAGTTACATTGCTTGAGGTCCAGAAATAGACATGAGAGGGTCTGAAAGCCAACAGGCTTACTTTAAGCTATTCCCGAGGCCAGGTCCTGATGCTCAGAAAGAAAATCTGTCAAAAGACATAACTTTTTCTTTTCCTAGAGGCAAACAATGAAGGGAATAGAAGATATAGCTGAGCAACATGTTGTAACCTCTTTGTGTGTGTGTGTGTGTGTGTGTGTATATATATATATATAAACATATGTCCATATGTTTGGCCCAAGGATGCTCTGTGGATGTACTATACTGTGTGGAACACAAAGCAGTATCCCTATTGTGTTGAAGGGACCATTGTATGTATGAATGCCCTACTGCTCTACCTTGTCCAGGGTTTTAAATTTAGATGTCCAATATATTGAGGGGAGAATTGGGATCTGCTGTTATTCAGTTTCCATTTTAGACCCTCCCAATATTAGACCCTCCCAATAAAGTGAACTGGGCTATGGCATCACCAGAAAGAACCTGTAGGGACCAGCTTTCACAGATACTCAAAGGCAATAAGCCTCCAGAAAACAGGGAAATGACAAAAATCAAACCAGGCCCTGTAGCTTATTTGCACATATTCAGTTTCATCCTCTCCTTTTGTGCAACTCAAGTTAAAGGCTTTTATGTGACGTTAGTCTCAATAAAATCAGAGTCCTGGAGACCCCACATATAAACAGAGAGGGCAATGCCACAGTTTAAGGAAGAAGGCTCCTCTGATGAAGATGCATTTGAATCACTTAGATGGCTTGGTAGTTGCTTGGGTTAAAGGCAGACAAGTGTGTTGACCCTTGGGGTTTACATGGGCTTCTCAATTACAAAGACACAGTTTCACCTTTGGAATTAGCCTTGAAAACTGCTGCAGGCTCTCAAATCTCCCGTACAGAATAACTTGCCCCAACAGAGCCAACTTTAACTGGGGTGCATTAGAACTTCCCCTGGGCATTCCACCTGCCATCTAAAAAGGCTGCTAAACAAACAAGAGCTGTGAAAGGAATACAAGAAAATCATAGAAAAAAGAACGTTTCAAGAACAAGTACCTATCTGGACACTTATTCAATCACTTTTTCTCAAAGGAAAAATGAGTTCCAAATGTAGAATTAATTTTGCACAAAGCCTTTGTACTTGTCTTCATATTCATATTTGGCAGTAAGACACAAATTCAGCTCCTTAGAATTCATTTTTTTACTTTTAAATATTTATTAATTAATGAAGGGTTTCTGAAAAACAGAGCATTCCCATGACAGCAAATGCAAAATGTGCAAAAGGGTACAGAAAGGGAAAAGAGTCTTCTCTTTCATCTTTGCCCCCAACCACCTATTCCTTTTCTAGAAGCTACCACTGTCACCAATTTCAGAGGTAGTCTCCATATATTAATATAGATGTGTATGTGTGTGTGTGTGTATTTCCTTTCTTCTTTACCCAAATAGTTGTATATTATAGCAAGGAAGCAAGATGCAAAAGAGTATCTCTATCTATCTGTCTATTTATCTATCTATTTCTATATGATAACCATGTTTGTCTTCCTTGTGAGTTAGACATAAATTTCCCTTGTAATTTTTAATAGTGGCATCGTGTTTCTTTGTGTGGATACAGCATAATTTATTTAACTCATCCCTGCCCATAGCCACTTAAATTACGAACCTCATATTATAACACTGAATATTTGTGACAGTATCATTTCACACAAGTGCAAGAATACACTAGATAAATGCCTAGAAGTGAAATTTCTAGGAAAAAGAACATGTGTTTTCAACTTTGTTATATGTTACAGAATTTCTCTACCTAAAGATTTGTATCAACTCACAAACAAATAACATCTAAGATTTCCTATTTCCTTATGTTATTGAACTTTTTGATCTTTGACAATTAGATAAGTAAACATTAGAATTTAAATGTAGCTTGAAATTTTGCCTTCCTCCCAAAATAAGTGAGATTAAACACCTTTTTATATACTTAAAAACCCTTTTATTTCTATTCTGTGAACTGTTCCTGTTTCTGTTTTTCTGCTGGGTTTTTGGTTTTGTTGATTTGTAGGAATTCCTTGTATATTAACTGTTAAATGTGTTATAAGTATTTTTCCCCAAGATTTTGTCTTTTGTTCTTTTGTTTTTTAATTGTGTTTGTTGCTGTCTTTTGCCAAATAGATTTCTTCTTAAATTTTATTTTATTGCCATATTAAATTTTTATGAATTGTAGTTTTTGTGTTATATTTGAAAGTACTTCCCAATGCCAAATTTATTTTTTAAATTATCTCATGTTATCCTTACTGCTTTTATGGTTTTATGTTCTTTACTTATAAGCTTCATCTGGAATTTATTATTTTTTTATAAGAAATTCGGGAGGTATCTACAAAAACTTTTACCGTAGAGGTATATCCTGTGGTCAACAACAAATATTAACACTATTTGTTGAATAATCTATTTTTCCATGATATGAAAAGCCTCTTCCATCATGATCATATTCTTATATATTTGGCTTTATTGTTAGACTAAAATAATCTGCTCCATTATTCATCTGTTTTTTTGTCCAGTAGCATTCTGTTTCGAGTATTTTAACTTTATAATAAGCATTAGTATCTGGTACATCAAATTCCCTCTTTTTTCTCCCCTCTCTTTCTCTTTCTCTTCTCTCTCTCATGTGTACTCATACCTTTGCCAAAATATCCTTTGTAATCTTGCATGTTTTGTTTTCCAAATGAACTTTAGAAAACATTCTATTGGCATATACAAAACATTCTATTGACATTTTACTGGTACAATATTAAATTCTTATATACAAAACATTCTCATATACAAAACATTCTATTGGCATTTTACTGGTACAATATTAAATTCTAGATAATAACTCATTTTCTCTGGATTTTCAACAGCTCAAAGAATAGTCTGGAGTATTAAGATATGTACCTACCACAATGCACACATGACAAAGATTCACACAGACATTTGTAGAATTCTCTCTAGATTTCTCTGTTCCCTAATTTCCTGAATGGACACAGAGTTCATGTGTCCTTGTAATGTTCTGGAGAAATGTAGAGAGGAGTGCATTTTCTCTATGAGGTGTAGAGAGAAATACATGTCCTTTGAGAGGCTCCATGGCACTTCCAATATAAGAACCACTGGGAGAAACAGAACTAATGAGCCATCTTTAGAAAAGACTCAGCGGTATTCCTGCATATAGAAGCCAGACCATTTGTATGTATTGAGATGTGTCCATTCAGGTTCTTTGCCCATTTTCAATTGGGTTAATTGTTTTCTTGCTACTGAGTTGTTTGAGTTTCTTATATATTTTAGATATTAACCCCTTACTAGATAAATGGTTTGCAAGTATTTTCTCCTATCCCATAGGTTATCTCTTAACTCTGTTGATTGTTTCCTTTGCTGTGCAGAAGATTTTTACTTCGATGTAATCTCATTTCTTCATTTTTGTTTTTATTTCCTGTGTTTTTGGGGTTATTCCAAAAATTCATTGCCCAGATAAAGGTCAAGAAACTTTTACCTTGTGTTTCCTTCTAGTAGTTTTAAAGTTTCAGGTCTTACATTTAAATCTTCATCCATTTTGAGTTGATTTTTGTATATGGTGTGAGATACATGGGTCCAATTTCATTTTTCTGCATGTGGATATCCAATTTTCTCAACACCATTTGTTAAAGAGACTATCCTTTCCCCACTGTAAGTTCTTGGCATCTTTTTCAAAGATCAATTGACCATAAACATTTGGATTTATTTCTAGGTTCTCTATTCTGTTCCATGGATCTATGTGTCTGTTTTTACACAAGTACCATACTGTTTTCATTACTATAGCTTTGTAGTATACTTTGGAATCAAGTAGCGTGATGCCTCCAGCTTTGTTCTTTTTATTCAACATTGCTTTGGCTATCCAGAGTCTTCTGTTGTTCCATATGATAGGATTTTTTTTCTATTTCTGTGAAAAATGTCATTGGAATTCTAATAGGGATTCAATGATTGCTTTGGGTAATATGAACAT
Organism: Balaenoptera ricei; assembly: GCF_028023285.1. NCBI lineage: Eukaryota > Metazoa > Chordata > Mammalia > Artiodactyla > Balaenopteridae > Balaenoptera > Balaenoptera ricei. Next base: position 69,593,511 of record NC_082641.1, read on the forward strand.
TTTAACAATATTAATTCTACTAATCCATGAACACAGGATTTCTTTCCATTTATTTGTGTCTTCTTCAATTTCTTTCATCAATGTTTTATAGTTTTCAGTGTACAGATCTTTCACTTCTACTTCCTTGATTAAATTTATTCCTAAGTATTTTATCTTTTTCTTGAAGCTATTTTAAATGGAATTGTTTGCTTAATTTCTTTTTCAGATAGTTCATTGTTAGTGTATAGAAATACTAAATACTACTGATTTTTGAATATTGCATTTGTATCCTGCAACTTTACTGAATTCATTTATTAGTTCTAACAGGGGTTTTTTGTTTTTTTTTTTTTTTTTTGGTGGAGTGTTTAGGGTTTTCTACATGTAAGATCATGTCATCTGCAAACAGAGATAATTTTACTTCATCATTTTTGATTTGTGTGCCTTTTATTTCTTTTTCTTTCTATAGCTCTGGTTAGGAATTCCAGTAGTATTTTCAGTAGAAGTGGCAAGAGCGGGCATCCTTTTCTTGTCTTGAAAAGCTTTCAGCTCTCCATCATTGAATATCATGTTAGCTGTGAGCTTGTCATATATGGCCTTTCTTACGTCCAGGTACATTCCCTCTATACCCACATTGTTGAAAGTGTTTATCATGAAAGGATGTTGAATTCTGTCAAATGCTTTTTTTGTACTTATTGAAATGATCATATCATTTTTTTATCCCTAATTCTGTTAATGTGGTGTATCATATTGATTGATTTGTGAATGTTAAGTCACCATGTCATCTCAGGGATAAATATCACTTTATTATGGTATATGATCCTCTTAATGTATTGTTGAACTCAGTTTGATATTATTTTGCTGGGGATTTCATCAGGAATATTGGTCTGTAGTTTTCTTGTACTATCTTTGTCTCACTTTGGTATCAAGGTAATGCTGGCCTTTTGAAGTATTTCTTCCTCTTCAATTTTTTGGAAGTTTGAGAAGGATTGGTGTTAATTTTTATTTAAATATTTAGTAGAATTCACCCATGGAGACATCAGATCTTGGGCTTTTCTTTGTTGGGAGTCTTTTTATCATTGATTCAATCTTCTTATTATATTTCTTCATGTTTCAGACATATAACTGGTACATGAAAAAAAAAAGCTCAACATTATTAATCAACAGGGAAATACAAATCAAAACCACAATGAGATCTCACATCACACCTGTTAGAAAAGTTATTATTAAAAAGATAAAAGATAACAATTATTGACAAGAATATGAAGAAAATGGAACCCTTGTACACCACTGATGGGAATGTAAAATGGTGAAGTTGCTATGGAAAACTGTATGGAGAGTCCTCAAAAAAAAAAAAAAAAAAAAATAGAACTACCATATTTTCCAGCAATCCCACTTCTGGGTATATATACAAAGGAAATGTAATCAGTGTCTCAAAGAGATAACCATACTCCCATGTTCATTGCATCATTATTCACATTAGCCAAGGTAAGGAATCAACCTAAGTGTTCATTGGAGATAATGAAAATGTGATATAGATATAGATATAGATGAACATTTCAGCTTTAAGAAAGAAGGAGATCCTGTTATTTGCAACAACACAAATGAACCTGCAGGACATTATGCTAAGTGAAATAAGCCAGACACAGCAAGACGAAAACTACATGATCTCACTTATATGTAGAATCTAAAAAAGTCAAACACCTAGAAGCAGAGAGTAAAATGGTAGTTGCCAAGAACTGATAGGGGTGTGGTAGGGTGGGGGGCAGGGTTGGGAAGACGTTGGTCAGAGGGCACAAGGTTTCAGTTACACAGGATGAATAATTTCTGGAGCTCTAATAACACAGCACAGTGACTACAGTTAATTTTGTATTATATACTTGAAATTTTCTGAGAGAGTAAGTATTTAATGTTCTCACTAAACACAAAAAATTAACTATGTGAGGTGATTAATCTATTAACTAACTCAATTACGGTAATCATTTCACAATGTATATGTGTATCAAAACATTACATTGTATACCGTAAATACATAAAATTTTTATTTGTCAATTATACTTCAATAAAGCTGGGGTAAATTTTTTTACAAATGCAAAAAAAATAAATATGCAATTTATTTGGAAAAAAAATCCTAGGAAGATTTTAAATGATGCTTTAAAATTATTTTTTCCGAGGTTATGAGTTATTTTAAAGTTTTCTGTACTTTCTTAAAGTTCTATAATGCACATATATTAGCCTTATAATTACTACACTGCATAAAATATTACCTACATCAAAAAAAATCCCTGTTATTGTTGATTTCTTTGAATACACTCCCATCAATTAAAAAGCATTAAGGGAAAAAAAATCCCAGAAAAAAAAAGAAAGAAAGAAGGCAGGCCAGAGCAGGCATGAGGCTAAGGAAGGAGATGGAGAAGGTGGGAAAGGTTAAGAGTGGGCCTGAAAGGGCAGGAAGGTATTGGACCCACATCTCAAATTCCCGAAGAGCTTCAAGTTTATATTTTTTATGTTATCTCCAAATGGAGTTTTAATACAGACATTGCATATTTAAAATTTTATTTTGATAAATGAAAATATTTAAAATATACCACAATTTTTAATGCAATTTTGATATTTTTCTGCCTCTTCCTCCTCTTTCTTTTTCTTCTCCTTTTCCTCCTTTTTCTAAATAACAAGAGCCTCAAAACATGGAAGTGCCCAGAGCCTGTTTTGAACTTTAACAGACTCCATCTGTATTTGTAGTGTAATACACTAAGCACTTGAGTGATTTTTCCACATCAGGTATTTGGCAAAAGAAAAATAAAATCAGAGCTCTGAAGAAATCTCCCATTTTTCTTAAGGTCCTTTCCAAAAGCCCTGGGAAGAAACTGTATAACAGAGTGGGACTAGAGGTGGAGAAAATTAAATAAATAGCAACTAACAACAAGGAACCACACACAGTAATGGATGGTGTGGAGTTGAAATTGAGTGGGAGAAAATAGCTGATTTTGTATGTTTTTCTTAAATTCAAAAAAGGAAGGTCGAAGTATAAACAAGGACATTTTGATATGCCACTACACATCTCACCTTTTTAAAATATAATTTGTGCTTATTTAATACGATTTGTCTTTTTTTTTTATCATGGTCAGATGATGAAAAGAAAAGCTGGGTCTGAAATTGCTAGCAGAATAATGCTAGCAGCCATAGTGATAAAAGGCCTAAATTTCAGAATAAAATCAAAGTTCACATTGTATTATAGCATTTTAGCAGGACAACATGGATTTCCTCATTTCTTATAGCTCAGGGTTCTATAACTGCTCTTTTTAAAATAGTTTCTTAGGCTTTAGTTTAGAATTAACAAGTCTCCAACTGTCCATACCTCCTTCTGTGATCAAATATGTCAGGAAGCAAAGTTGTTTATTTTTAAATTTTAAAAATGGCTATTAAATTTTTTTTCTATAATTGATATACTCAAAATGCTCATTGGTTTGGTAGCAAATCAGTTTGATTTGCCCTCTCTTACTTGGATAATTCCTGATTTATAAGAGTAATAAGAAATTGCTTGTAGGCCTTATCAAAATGAAGATACTACATGATTCTTAAAACTGATAATTTTTACCTCATTTTCTTTGCATATGGGGAAACAAAGAGCTTATCAACAGACCATCTCTGAAAACTGGAGCAAACTGCTTAACAAGATTTTAGTGTACTAACCCTTAGCTTTAATTTATTTTCTTCCCTGCTTTCTTTTTTTAAAAATTTTATTAAGTTTTATTCGAGTATAGTTGCTTTACAATGTTGTGTTAGTTTCTACTATACCAGAAAGTGAATCAGCTACACGTATACATATATCCCTTCTTTTTTGGATTTCCTTCCCTTTTGGGTCACCACAGACCACTGAGTAGAGTTCCCTGTGCTATACAGTGGGTTCTCATTAGTTATCTATTTTATACATAATATCAATAGTGTGTATATGTCAATCGCAATCTACCAATTCATCCGACCCTCACCTTTCCCCTTGGTATCCATACATTTGTGCTCTACGTCTGTGTCTCTATTTCTGCTTTACAAATAAGATCATCTATAACATTTTTCTGGATTCCACATACATGCATTAACATACGGTATTTGTTTTTCTCTTTCTGATTTACTTCACTCTGTATGACAAACTCTAGGTCTATCCACATCTCCACAAATAACTCAATTTCGTTCCTTTTTATGGCTGAGTAATATTCCACTGTATATATGTGCCACATCTTCTTTATCCATTCATCTGTTGATGGACATTCAGGTTGCTTCCATGTCGTGGCTATTGTAAATAGTGCTGCAATGAACATTGTGGTACATGTCTCTTTTTGAATTATGGTTTTCTCTGGGTATATGCCCAGTAGTGGGATTGCTGGGTCATACGGTAGTTCTAATTTTAGTTTTTTAAGGAACCTCCATACTGTTCTCCATAGTGGCTGTATCAATTTACATTCCCACCAATAGTGCAAGAAGGTTCCCTTTTCTCCACACCCCCTCCAGCATTTATTGTTTGTAGATTTCTTGGTGATGGCCATTCTGACTCTGTGAGGTGATACCTCATTGTAGTTTTGATCTGTATTTCTCTAATAATTAGTGATGTTGAGCATCTTTTCATGTGCTTCTTGGCCATCTGCCTGTCTTCTTTGGAGAAATGTCTACTGAGGTCTTCTGCCCATTTTTTGATTGGGTTTTTTTTTTTTTGATATTCAACTTTATGAGCTGTTTGTATATTTTGGAGATTAATCCTTTGTCAGTTGCTTCATTTGCAAGTATTTTCTCCCATTGTGAGGGTTTTTTTGTCTTGTTTATGGTTTCCTTTGCTGTGCAAAAGCTTTTAAGTTTCATTAGGTCCCATTTGTTGATTTTTGTTTTTATTTCCATTTCTCTAGGAGGTGGATCAAAAAAGATCTTGCTGAGATCTATGTCAAAGAGTGTTTTGCCTATGTTTTCCTCTAAGAGTTTTATAGTGTCTGGCCTTACATTTAGGTCTTTAATCCATTTTGAGTTTATTTTTGTGTATGGTGTTAGGGAGAGGTCCAACTTCTTTCTTTTACATGTAGCTGTTCAGTTTTCCCAGCATCACTTAGTGAAGAGGCTGCCTTTTCTCCATTGTATATTCTTGCCTCTTTTATCAAAGATAAGGTGACCATATGTATGTGGGTTTACCTCTGGGTTTTCTATTCTATTCCATTGATCTATATTTCTGTTTTTGTGCCAGTACCATACTGTCTTGATTACTGTAGCTTTGTAGTATAGTCTGAAGTCCAGGAGCCTGATTTCTCCAGCTCCGTTTTTCTTTCTCAAGATTGTTTGGCTATTCAGGGTCTTTTGTGTTTCCATACAAATTGTAAAATTTTTTGTTCTAGTTCTGTGAAAAATGCCATTGGTAATTTGATAGGGATTGCATTGAATCTGTAGATTGCTTTGGATAATCTAGTCATTTTCACAATGTTGATTCTTCCAATCCAAGAACATGGTATATCTCTCCATCTGTTTCTGTCATCTTTGATTTCTTTCATCAGTATGTTATTGTTTCTGCATACAGGTCTTTTAGCTCCTTAGGTAGGTTTATTCCTAGGTATTTTATTCTTTTTGTTGCAATGGTGAATGGGATTGTTTCCTTATTTTCTTTTTCTGATCTTTTGTTGTTAGTGTATAGGAGTGCAAGAGATTTCTGTGCATTAATTTTGTATCCTGCAACCTTACCAAATTCATTGATTAGCTCTAGTAGTTTTCTGGTGGCATCTTAAGGATTTTCTATGTATAGTATCATGTCATCTGCAAAGAGTGACAGTTTTACTACTTCTTTTGCAATTTGGATTCCTTTTATTTCCTTTTCTTCCCTGATTGCCATGGCTAGGACTTCCAAAACTATGTTGAACAATAGTGGTGAGAGTGGACACTCTTGTGTTGTTCCTGATCTTAGAGGAAATGCTTTCAGTTTTTCACCATTGATAATAACGTTTGCTGTGGGTTTGTCATATATGGCCTTAATTATGTTGAGGCAGGTTCCCTCCATGCCCACTTACTGGAGAGTTTTTGTCATAAATGGGTGTTGAATTTTGTCAAAAGCTTTTTCTGCATCTATTGAGGTGATCATATGGTTTTTATTGTTCAGTTTGTTAATATGGTGTATCACACTGATTGATTTGCATATATTGAAGAATCCTTGCATGCCTGGAATAAATCCCACTTGATCATGGTGTATGATCCTTTTAATGTGTTGTTAGATTCAGTTTGCTAATATTTTGTTGAGGATTTTCGTATTTATGTTCATCAGTGATATTGGCCTGTAATTTTCTTATTTTGTGATATCTTTTTCCAGTTTTGGTATCAGGGTGATGGTGGGCTTGTAGAATGAGTTTGGGAGTGTTCCTCCTGCTGCAAATTTTTGGAAGAGTTTGAGAAGAATAAGTGTTATCTCTTCTCTAAATGTTTGATAGACTTTGCCTGTGAAGCCATCTGGTCCTGGACTTTTGTTTGTTGGAAGAATTTTAATCACAGTTTCAATTTCATTACTTGTGATTGGTCTGTTCATATTTTCTATTTTTTCCTGGTTCACTCTTGGAAGGTTGTACCTTTCTAAGAATTCATCCAGTTCTTCCAGGTTGTCCATTTTATTGGCATATAGCTGCTTGTAGTAGTCTCTTATGATCCTTTGTATTTCTGTGGTGTCCATTGTAACTTCTCCTTTTTCTTTCTAATTTTATTGATTTGAGCCCTCTCCCTTTTTTCTTGATGAGTCTGGATAAATGTTTATCAATTTTTGTTTATCTTCTCAAAGAAACAGATTTTAGTTTTATTGATCTTTGTTATTGTTTTCTTCGTTTCTATTTCATTTATTTCTGCTCTGATCCTTATGATTTCTTTCCCTCTACTAACTTTGGGTTTTGTTTGTTCCTTCTCTAGTTGCTTTAGGTATAAGTTTAGGTTGTTTATTTGAGATTTTTCTTGTTTCTTGAGGCAGGATTGTATTGCTATAAACTTCCCTCTTAGAACTGCTTTTGCTGTATCCCATAGGTTTTGGATTGTCATGTTTTTGTTTGTTTGTGGGTTTTTTGCTTGTTTGTTTGTTTTCATTTTTGGCTGCATTGAGTCTTCACTGCTGTGTGTGGGCTTTCTCTAGTTGTGGCGAGTGGGGGCTACTCTTCATTGTGGTGCATGGTCTTCTCATTGCGGTGGCTTCTCTTGTTGCACAGCACTGGCTCTAGGTGTGTGAGCTTCATTGTTGCAGGGTGTGGGCTCAGTAGTTGTGGCTCGCAGGCTCTAGAGCACAGGCTCAGTAGTTGTGGTGCATGGGCTTAGTAGCTTCACAACATGTGGCATCTTCCTGGACCAGGGATCGAACCCGCATCCCCTGCATTGTCAGGAGGATTCTTAACCACTGCAACACCAGAGAAGTCCTGGGTCATCATGTTTTTGTTGTTATTTGTTTCTTGGTATTTTTTTATTTTCTCTTTGATTTCTTCAGTGATCTCTTGGTAATTTAGTAGCTTATTGTTTAACCTCTATGTGTTTGTGGTTTTTACAGTTTTCTTTTTTCCTGTAATTGATTTCTAATCTCATAGCATTGGGGTTGGAAAAGATGCTTGATATGACTTCAGCTTTCTTAAATTTACCGAGGCTTGATTTGTGACCCAAGATTTGGTCTATACTAGAGAATGTTATGTGTGAACTCAGCAAGAAATCATATTCTGCTGCTTTTGGATGGAATGTCCTATAAATATCAATTAAGTCTATCTGGTCTAATGTGTCATTAAGGTTTATGTTTCCTTATTAATTTTCTGTCTGTATGATCTATCCATTGGTGTAAGTGGAGTGTTGAAGTCCCCCATTCCCTGCTTTCTTCTTATTCCAATTTCCTCATTTATTTTTTTATGTTGTGGATATCTTGTTGAAACAAATTCTTTAAAAGATTTATATTGAAATGTATTGTGATGAACATTTTCTGATTGTTTAAAAACAAGGGTATATTACAGTATTTACTTAAAAACCATATATTAATACCTGATTGGAATCTTGAGAGGGTAGGGAAAATCCAAAAATAATTTTTTATACAATAAATATATACTGATCCAAAAATTTCAACCATAAAATCTCTAATTTATCCTTCTAGAATTCATCTATGCATTTCAAAATAAATGTATGCATACAAACATTTTTATAACATAAATGGAATCATTCCATACCTATTGAGCTGAAAATTGTTTTTTGCATTTACAGGCATATTTCAAATTTAATATCTATACTCCTACATCACTTCTAAGACAGTTACTTAATCTTTTGTGGTATGTATACTATAGTGTATTTAGGATATTCTCATTCATAGATTATAGGGTTTTATTTTTCAAATAATGCAGTAGCGAGTTTCCATGTACAAAACTTGCTCTTCCAATTCTACATTTAAAATTCTATATTGAAATTTGGTTTATAGCGAGATTCTGTATTAATAGCTTGAAATAAAATAAAAGAAGGCTTTAACCTAGGAAAAGTGAATGGTAAACTTAAAAGAGAAAAAAAACTCAGTGTTTTTTCTCTTTTAGTCTGTATATTTAATATCAACAATGATCTCAAACTAGAAAAAGGTAAAATAAAGAAAATAACATTTAAAAAAGGAGTGCAATAAAATTTTCTTCACTATTTATTGGTTCTGATTTTACTTAGTGAGTCAGTGACATTTTTAGCAAGTGTCAGAAAGTGGATATGAGGTGCAGGGTTGAAAGCTGTGGTCAGGATTTGGGTTTTACAGATTCTTGACCCTTATTCTTCAGACTATTAAGACTGAAATTGCTTGTCACCCTTTAGCTTGAAAATAAATTGAGGGCAATCTTGATTTCAAGTTTCTCTATAGAGTTAATAAGTATGATAAATTTGAAAAACAGAATGTAATCCTTCCAATAATAATTTAGTTGAGCCTTCCTAAGTGATTGGCAGGAAGGTATATTACTAAACACTTCTCTCAAGTTAATCCCTAAGAACTCCAGGGGTGCCTGCTCAAACCAAAAAAGATGACTTAAAGCCCTAAGGATTCCATTGGTATTGTGCTGGTGTCCTTCAACTGGGGTCCTTAGCAAGGGCTCACAGGCATGTGAATCAATCGTCTGATCCCCAATATAGTCTTTCCTAAAACTGATCTACCTAGAATGAACTTCTCAGGTGCAGTTACTCACCAAATCCTTCCCTATCTCTCCTTTCTCAATCAACCAGCTTGTACTTTACTAAAGAAAGATGTTTACCTCTCATTCACCCTAAATGCTACTACAGTGCCCTGCCCCAAATTGTAAAAAAAAAAAAAAAAAAATCCTGAAATGGAAAAAAAACCTGAAAAAACCCTCCAAAAGGAAATAAGGAAATACAAGATTTTGGTATTTTTTGCTGGCCAAGTGATTGCCAATTGTTTGAATAAAACTGAAGGTGGCCTAGAAGAATTTTCAACTTATAGGTTATTAGAGATAATTTCTGATGAGAGTTCACTATGTGATAAATACATACATACACAATGGTTTATTTTTGATAACATTAAAACTATTAAAACAAACAAACAAAAAAACAGGAATAGAATTGGACAGTAATACTCATCAAAGAGAACAATGTAAAATTTCTGACTGTTAAAAGTTTGCATGTTTTATGAACCCTCATCTGTAAAATGAAGGAGCAGAATTAGATGTAAGATTCCATGTTCTGCGTCCTAAAAACACAGTGCTTATTTCCCGCAATCCATAGAGCAGAGACAATTTGACTATATCATCCTTCAAATAACCAGTTGAGTAACTGTTCTAAACATGGAAATATGGCCAATTAGACATGATTTGACAGTTATAATAGAAACTGTCATTTATTGAAAGCCTACTCTGTCAGGTACTGTATTTGATTCTACTTATATTTTCATTTAATCACCAAATTAAAGATATTACCTTGAAATATTATTAAAGATGAATGTTGTATCCCTAACTTGTATTTTGCTCCCACTCTATTTCTTCCTCTTAACAAGGATTCAGCCAGGTTTTTGTTATCTCGCTTCAGGGGTATTGATGTTGCAAGGTTTAAAGCAGATGTTGTTAAACCACAACCTCCTCTCTCCACCTCTTGTTTCTGAAAACAGAAATCCATTTAAAGGACTAAGCCAGTTCATTCTAGAGTGGGATAGAACAGAGACCCCATGTGGTGGGAGGTATGGAGGAAGTAGACAGCCTTGGACAGAGCTATAACACTAAAATATTCCTTAAGACTCTGGTAGAAGGTGTATGTCCATGATGGTGGAAATTATGTTCCTGTGTAGTAACCAAAGGAGAGAACAGGGCTTCCAAAGGGGTGGCTGCAAGGTGCAGTCATGGAGGCTAGACAATCGGCCAGAGCTTTTGGCCTCACAATGATCCCACCCTACAAATGAACTGTGCCCAACCTAAGCATGGAAATAGCAAGAAAAGCCCATTTTCTAGTGGATTGCATAGGATTGGATAATTTACTTCCTAGCTGTGACCATGATATAATGAAGAGTAGAGAATCTTTCCTTATTTTCAAGGCAGGATGAAAGCACTTTGGATACTCGTGCAACTTTTTTAAAGGGCTGATTTTATTTATTTATTTATTTATTTATTTGCCGCACCTCGTGGCTTGCGGGATTTTAATTCTCTGACCAGGGATTGAACCCGTGCCCCCTGCAGTGGAAACGCAGAGTCCTAACTACTGGACCACTAGGGAATTCCTGATACTTGTGCAATCTTAAGGAGATAAATGCTGTTCTTTTGCCAACCCCACCAAAAACAGAATTAGTACTAAATTACTCACCAGCTTGGGCACTGGTGGCTAAGCATTAGATTTGAATTGATTTAGAAAAGCAAAGTGCTATTACATTTTCTTGTTAAAAAAAAAAAAAGCAAGATAATTATTATAACAGATAGCTATATTGTAATTATATTATAACCCATATAAGAGATGGCTATTATAATTTCCATTTTACAGATAAGATAACTATGGTAGCCACTGGTGCTTTGAACTAGATATTTCTGGTCCTCCTCCTGGATACAAGGTAAGTTCACATTTCTTTTCTCACTCTTTGAAGGTAGGCGTAGCCATGAGGCTTGTTAGAACAATGGAATGTACTGGAGGCGTGCATCCCCTCCAGGTGGTAGCTGTTAAGAGTGGGTTTGCCAATCCCACACAGGTTTCTCTCTTTCTCTCTGCCTCTACAATAGGCAGTGCTTCAGATGGTGGCTTGAGTCCTGGAGTGAGGATGCCACGGAACAGCAGCCACAGCCCTCCACAGGGACATGACGTGCGAGCAAAGAGTAAGTCATTTTGATTTAAGACTGAGAGGTTGGGGTCGTCTCTACAGCATAACCTGGCCTGACCTGCCTTGGACACTAATGAGGTTCAGAGGGTAAGCAGCTTGCGTACGTGTACTTCTCAGTGAATCCGTGCTGATTTCAAACACAACCTTCCTTTCTAAATAGTCAGCTAAAATTCAATAAATATTTATTAAGTACCTACTAATGATACAGTCTGTGACGGACCCTGAGGATTCGGTGTTGAACAATACAGACAGTTCTCTCTATGCAAGGGAGCTACTCACAGACTGCTTAACCACTGTTCAAGAATTTAACCAGAAGCTTACCCTGAGTTTTTAATTTTTAGAATCCGTTTCTTCTGACTCTCGCCCACACACCCACTTGAAGAAACAAGGATAGCATTTGCCAATCTCTAGACTTCTGGGCCCTCCTTTTTCTCTGTGATTTCTTTGAGTTTAGCAACAATAGTTCCTTGATCACATCTGCAAGTTATTTAAGTATCCTGGGATACAATTTATCTAGGCCTGAAGGCTTGAATTAATTTAAAGCTGTAAGGCACTCCCTTATTATCTCTGCACCTATCTTGCACTTCAGTTCCCTCCTAATGATGTTTGTTCTAGATTTGCCAGCTTAAAAATTATTTTCCTTGACAGAGAAAAAGAAACAAAACAGAATACAAATAAATCTACTCTGCTTTGTTCCTTGACATTATATTTTTTGTCATAAATTGCAAACTTTTCCCCAGGGGTGTGGATTGTTCAGAGTAAGTGAGTCTTTCTGCAACATAGCTAAGAAAGGTTACTTATCAGGGATCCAGAACAGTTAATAACCAGTGACGCTGAAGCTAAAAATTTATACACAGGTGTTCAAACAAATTGCCAAGGTGAGCTTGATGAGATTAATCCGTATTTGGGAAAACTCAGTGGAGAAGGCCCTGGGATTTTTGGTATTATGGAACATTCCAGTAGAACGCAGTTTTATCTGGAGCGGCGTAAGGTAGCCCTTCCATATACTAACCAGCATAGAGTTACAAGTTTAGTTAACATCTATGAAGCGCCTCCTCTGTATTCGTCATGGTGTCTGTATTGTTGCTATTACCCTAGCATGGTGACAGTGGTCTAAATTAAATGTTCCCAATATTTGTGCTAGAATTCAGTGCTCCCTCTTGTGGGAAGATTGTGGGCTCACTTTGGGCCAGGAAAAGCTTCATTCCTTAGAGTTGACTGATTGATTAATTACCTCATCAGATTCTTGGACAATGTTCTCATTGTTGGATTTTTATTCCATTTGAATCCCTTTCCTATTCTACTTAATCTATCCAAAAGCCCTTGTTATTTTGCCCTGAGAACTTTCAAATGTTCCAGGTCTTTGTAGACTTCCTTCAGATTCTCTCAGTCTTTGATATTCTTGTGTCTTGTCAACCTTAAATGTCTGAGCTCAGGGCACTGCCTGTTCAGCCATGAAGATTTTATCTTTGATTTTTGATTAATACATTTGGTCAGGGCTCACATTAAGTTCATAATACCTTAGAACCTCTGACTTTTGTCTGACCAAATGCACAACCTGTCTCAGAACTTTGGAAATGTTCTTTTTTTAAATTTTATTTTTATTTATTTATTTATTTTAACATCTTTATTGGAGTATAATTGCTTTACAATGGTGTGTTAGTTTCTGCTTTATAACAAAGTGAATCAGCTATACATATACATATATCCCCATATCTACTCTCTCTTGTGTCTCCCTCCCACCCTCCCTATCCCACCCCTCTAGGTGGTCACAAAGCACTGAGCTGATCTCCCTGTGCTATATGCAGCTGCTTCCCACTAGCTATCTATTTTACATTTGGTAGTGTATATATGTCCATGCCACTCTCTCACTTTGTCACAGCTTACCCTCCCCCTCCCCATATCCTCAAGTCCATTCATTCTCTAGTAGGTCTGTGTCTTTATTCCCATCTTGCCCCTAGGTTCTTCATGACCTTTTTTTTTTCTTAGATTCCATATATGTGTTAGCATACAGTATGTTCTTTAATAAGAGTATAGTGTTTGGCTTTTCTGAGTCTCACTCCTTGGCTTTTATAAACACTAGGATGACATGGTTACTATCTCCCATGGCTGCTGTTGCCTCTGTTCTCATAGCCCCTTCTTCCTAGATGATAAGAAGTATGTCCAGAGTAACATTTCTTTTCCTTGCTTTTTTACCTTCAAAGTCAGCTGTTTTCAATCTTCAGTGTGTATCCCAGTGTGGTCTGCAGACGCCTGAATTGAAATCACATGCAGTGCATATCTAAAATGCAGATTTCTGAGTGTTCCTTCCCAGGAACAGCTACATCATCAGCAGGGCACACTGTAAAATGAAAGTGTGAAGCCCCTTGCTCAAAAGTCATTGAGAATTTCAAGATGATGATAGCAGAGCATTAAACCAAGCATGGGGCCCTTCTATTCTAGTCCATGAAGCCAGCCTCAGAGATTCTGATTTAGAGATTTTGATTTGGGGCTAGAAAGCTGGATTTTTAGCAAGCTCACTGGGTTTACAGATAAATGCTGATCTGTAGACTCCCGTTTGAAAACTCTGTTCTACAATATTCTAGGTTGCATGCTTTCAGAAGGTAAACATTTTACTAATAGATTTTGCCTTGTTGCCTGTTTTCCAAGATATTTTAGGAAATCATTACTCACATACTGAGTTGTTTATAATACTCTTCCACAGGGATATCATATCTAGTCCTCTACCATTTTAATCAAACAAATGCTTCTTTTCAGGTGGTTCAATCTTCATATTCTTAGCTATATACTTTTTTTTTTTTGCATGATGCAGATGTATTAATGTAGAAACATGGTTATAGATATAAAAATCTGTATTCAAATACTCAAAATAGCATATACTTCTAGACTTTTGAAAAAAGCAAAAGCAAAACAATATGTAACAAACAGGGAAAATTCTTTACTTATTTATTTTTAATTAATTAATTAATTAATTAATGTTTGGCTGCGTTGGGTCTTCGTTGCTGCACATGAGCTTTCTCTAGTTGTGGCGAGCGAGGGCTACTCTTTGTTGCGGTGCACGGGCTTCTCATTGTGGTGTCTTCTCTTGTTGTGGAGCACAGGTTCTAGGCGCGTGGGCTTCAGTAGTTGTGGCATGCAGACTCAGTAGTTGTGGCTCATGGGTTCTAGAGCACAGGCTCAGTAGTTGTGGCGCACGGGCTTAGTTGCTCTGCGGCATGTGGGATCTTCCCGTACCAGGGCTTGAATCTGTGTCCTCTGCATTGGAAGGTGGATTCTTAACCACTGAGCCACCAGGGAAGCCCCGGAAAATTATTTTAGTAGAACAAATATTCGAATGCTAAACTGGCTTCTACTGGATATAGAAATCCTAGAATTTTTTTCCTCTACATGAGCATTAAATATTTGTATACTTTTTAAGAATAAAATTTTTTTTTTTTAAATTATTTTATTTATTTATTTATTTTTGGCTGTGTTGGGTCTTCGTTTCTGTGCGAGGGCTTTCTCTAGTTGCTGCGAGCGGGGGCCACTCTTCATCGCGGTGCGCGGGCCTCTCACTGTCACGGCCTCTCCTGTAGCGGAGCACCAGCTCCAAATGCGCAGGCTCAGTAGTTGTGGCTCACGGGCCCAGTTGCTCCGTGGCATGTGGGATCTTCCCAGACCAGGGCTCGAACCTATGTCCCCAGCATTGGCAGGCAGATTCTCAACCACCAGGGAAGCCCCTAAAGAATAAAATTTTTAAATTTAAAAAATATGTTCTAGATACATGAAGATACCTTGGCCCAGCATGCAATATATATACTAATATGGTCACCTATGAAATCATACTGGCCAGTCAATGTTAATAGTTTAAATTTCCTTAATTCCTAGATTCTGTGTGTTGGTATGTAAACATTTAAGTTCACCCATTTTTCATTAACTTCTTCATTACTTGTAGGTACTTTCTCTATTATTATAATAATATAACTATTTATATAATATTTGTTATATGATATAAAATCCTGTCTTCATTTTCATTTTACCTATGCGTTTCAACATTTCCACTGAGATTTCAGTTCAAATCCACAGTCATATATATTCATTGAGCACATGCCATATTCCATGCTAAACACAGAGGTTATAAAGACAAAAACTACGGGGACCTAATCTCTTCTTTAATCAGAAGGACATTCAAATTATCAGATGGAAATTTATAGTAGTATATGCTGAACCCCAAATTTATGTTAAAGTCAAGATGCTATTAGAGCTCCATAAAAGGATGCCTACCAAACCCAGTTAAACTGGGGAAAATAATTTAAGAAAGGCTCTTTGAATTAGGTGTAAACTGAGATGAGGCTAGAAGGATGAGGAATTAACAAGGAAAAAGACTATTCTTAGCATAGGCAAGTGCCCAGAGACAAAATAAAACCACATCACACTGTGGAGACCATAGAAGTTTAGTTTAGGTGGCTGGAGCCCACGCGTGTGTGTTTTTGTTTGCTTTACAGTGGGCTGGGTATAGAAGACTGAGGAGTAGATTGAAAGGGGCTGTAAATTTGGGACTAGGGTAAAGAAAGTTCTGTATGTTTACCTAAGTAATTAATTTTTAACTTTGTCCTAAAGGAATGGGAATGCTGGTAAAGAATTTTAACTAAGTGATAGGATCAGATTTTTGTACATGGTCAACAAGCCTCATGAATTACCCAGTCTTTTCACTTCTAAAGAATATTTTACCCTTTGCCTGTAGCTCACCAAAATGGTGAGCACTTTCCAGGTTTCTTTAGAAGGTGTCATTCAGTGCATCCACTTTGGCTATAACTAGGAAGAATTGCTTGAGATTCATCCCATCTCGTTTGCTGTCATCAACCCTGGATCTAAATCCCTTCACACACCTTCCCATCTGCCACATCATGTTTTCATATGGCTGCTCAATTTTTCAGTACTTAACACATCTACTCTTATCTGGGGGAGAAAAAGATTAAGCCAAATCTTACGTAAGAGTATGCTATTTTTAGGTAGAAATAATACAAATGTAAGCGGCAGAGTTGGTTGCGGTTTGTCATGCGGTTTTAACATTTGATCATTTTGTCTAAATATAGAGAAAAGCGTCTCCTAAAACTTCATTATTTCATATAAGATTTAGGAAAAACGGTATTGGAAGGCCAAGTCATTGGCTCATATCTACTTGCTTTATAACATTATAAAAATCAGTGTATCGCCAACAACCACTAACTAGGTGATATAACCTATTCAAAGTTAAGGAAGATATATCTGAACTCTAGGAATCTCACTGCTTATGAAGATGTTATTATTAATTTTCAGTAATGTGTATTCTCAATAATTACTATTATTATGTCATTATATTTCTGTGAAATCTATACTATTATGAATCTAAAAGATCGTAGAGACAATGTTGCTATCTGGATGTCAATCTCTGCAAGCATTGGGGTTCATATCAGAAGTTATTTTTAAAAGTTTAAATTTTTCTTGCACTTCTAATATTTTGAGTTAATTACTAGTATTTCCTGGACCTGCTTCATAAATCTAACTTTGTATTATTTTAAAATTTACTCGTCACATAAAATAATAGGCTCACTATTTCCCAGAGGCATGAAGTTTTCCTTTGTAAACGTAAAAATGAGGTCACCAATAAAACATTCTTTAAATCGTGTTTCCTTCATTACTTCCACATTTAAGATGATATCGTGGAAGGAACAATTACTGCTTTGTTCATTTTGATTCGTTTGGCCCCGCCCCTCCTCACCTTGCTAATGAAGAACAAACTGTTCTACATGGGTCATTTATGACGTGATTTAATAGGACACTTTTTTGTATTTCCAGCCTGCAGCATAATATACCAGCTCAAAGCCACCTAATAGGAAAGAATTTTTTGTTTTTTCTGTTTTTCCTGTCTATCTGATGGGTAACTTTAAGCAAAGATGTATTTATCATCATTATAAGGACTTAAAGATTCAAAGGACAAATGATGGCTATTGTCAAAATAAGAACTTTTGCTAAGCCATCTTCTCCTACTCCCTAATTTCCTGTGAGTCCTGCTACTTAAATAGAATCTTACTCTTGCTCACTGTGTCACAGGGCAGACTGTTTACTCACCAACAGGTAGGACAACTACATTTTATTTCAACAGAAATGTGTGAATGTGACGACTTTCCCACTAAGGGAGCTGATGTCTAAGGGCATAGTTTTAAGTCACCATGGAATTTTACAAAGTCAACTTCAGTTGCTTCATTGACAGGGAAGGAGATAGCATCATATAAAAATACAAATTCAGACCTAATATCCTCCAAGAAAAGTAAAATGGTATGTTAGCATGTTCAGAGGCTCACTTTGCACCATGGTTTGCTATCAGTATGGTTGAGGCCAGAAAATGTTTTTCTCTTAATATAAAGCTTGACTTTATGTTAAATGGACAAGGATACATCATTGTTTAGTGGCACAACTTTATGGTCCTCACGAAGCTAGTTTTCATATGAGTACCTCAGTCTTCATCCTTAGCTAAGAGTTGATTTTAGGCCCATAATGGATGGCTGGTTAGCATGCTTTTTATTCATACGTGAACCACTATAACTAGATGGAAAGACTGTAGGAGTAGAAACCAGGACATGAAGCCACACATGCCTTGGGAATTAGTTGTTTCTGGCCCAGCTTGGGACTGAGGACTGCTTGTGGAAAGCAGATGTCAGGGTCTGCTGTCTTTCAGAGGATTGCTGAGAAGGGTAGTCTACAAACTCACCCAGAACTTTGAGTCCATATGAAAGTCTGGACTGGTTTGGTTCATGTTGGTTTTAGATTTCTGCATCAGATCTGACATTCAAAGAGTCAAATTTTTATGTGTATGTATACTACTATATATAACTTAGAGATGGCATTAATACAGTATGTGTTCTTATACCAATTCACAGGAACTAACTACAGCTATTTTAACTTATAGTGCTTAATTTTGTGCTTTTTTTCTTTATGTACACAGTCAAAGTCATAAATAACCAAGACATTATATATTTTGACTAAGGACTACTATGTTTGTTTCCACTCTTTCCTACTAGGCACATTTGTAGAAAATCTTTTTCAGCATTAATAATTCAAAACTTAGTTTCAAACAGTCAGCCCACTGTGGTCAGATTTTAGTAAATACAAATTCTCTTTTTTCCTTTCTTCCAAAGACCTACCAGTATGAACTTAATGTAAAATTCATTGGTCCCTTTTTCCTGATCATCCTCTCTCCTAGGTTTTCATAATTGCTGTAAACTTTAAAGTTGTTGCACACAGGAGAGAGATACAGGACAAATGAATGCAAAGAATTCTGTGAAAAGATAAAGGTATGCTCTCATTACTCATGAACTTTATAATTTTGTTGAGGGAGTGATTGCATGAAAATACCCACCTGAATACATGTACTACAGTCATAATAATCTGCAATAATTCAACACTCATTTGTAGTCAGAGCAAAGTGCTTTTCTGCCTGTGTTGTTGGGTTGCTATGTATTTGTAGATGCTATGAATCCAAAGGCTCACAGATGGTCATTATAACCTGACATGCTCTGCTGTAAGAAGAGCTTCTTAAATTCATTAACCTCATTTAAAAAGACACAAACCGCTAAATCAAGAGAATTCCTTCTGATCATTTTAGAAATCGATAACAACCTCATAACAGTAATATCTCTTTTGGGTATCAGACAGAAACAGTATGTTCTCTGGAAAGGCGTAGTTATAGGGAATTTATTACTTATGGTACTGAATGGGGGAAAACTGAAAAGCTGCTTATTATAATTATTGTAGCAGCATTAGAGATGGCTGAACAACCAGAGCAGTGGAAAGAGCAGTCTTGACAACAGATACTGTATACAGAAGGAAAACTACTTTTGTAAAAGAGTCTCATAGTTAGAGTTGTAAAACCCAAAGGAGGCAGTAAGTTGAAGAATTAATTCCATTAATGCATAGCATGGAAAGGCCTCTAACCATACATGAATGCGAACAGTAGTATCATTTTTGGAGCCAGACATCAGCTCTTTGAAACACATGTGCATTCTCCTAGAGGAGTCTTCTTTTTTTGCATCATGAAAAAAAAAAAAAAAAAAAAAAAAATGTCCCCAAGCCCAAAGCAGCATATACCCCTAGTTTAGAATTGAGTCTGGGATTGATCCTTTACCATTGTCTTTAAAATCAACATGGTTGATGAATGAGTGCATAGAAGTAATCCTAGGAAGTCTTGTTGTCTTGATCTTTGCTAATATTCAACCAATTTGATTTCTCTTACTATGTTAAGTAGAGTAACAGAAGAACATTGAATTGATTTAAAGAACCCCAGGGGCAGAATAAGATCATCATGACAAACTGTTTTTTAGAAAAAGGTGCTGGAAAGAGAGGGCATGTCTTAGATTTGGGGCCCCTTAGATGGTACACAGATAGTTTATATGACTGTGATGATTGTGTCATTTTATAAATACTTGAATAAAAATATCTCAGATGTTATGCAAACATCTAGATTGATAGTTGTAGGAAGCCCTTAATTTTAATGTAAATTCTTTTGCAATAAAATACAATTTATTTTTTCACTTCAGACTCAACTCTGGACTATGCCAATTCTTAAACTGTTTAAGAAATAAATTAAAGTGAAATTAGTATAGATATATTTTTAACATTTAGTAATTAAACAAAAACAAGTAATAAAAATGAACAGATGTTGGGCAGAAAGGTAGATCAGGCATATGAAGAGGGAGAGAAAAGGGAGAAAGGAAATCAAGGATTATCAAAAGGCCCTACTAAATGAAGGGAGGCGGAAGGAAAGTGAATTTCTGGCTACCTGCAGAAAACTTGTTTGCTTGTTTTGATTTCAACAAACACAACGGGGATCCAGTTACTTGTCCCAACCCCCTACCCCGCCCTCTCATGTCTTTGTCTTTTCCTTGTCCTTCATGAAGGCTTCTTCCCTCCACGCTTCTTTCCTTCATCCCCTTCTTTGCTTTTTCTTCATTCCTCTCTGATTGGTAGAGGACATTTCATTACGTGTGTATGGGGAAAGTTTGGCATCTTTAGTCTGGCTCAGTAGACACCTGCCTTTGTATATGCCTTGTCGTTAACGTGACAGTGGAGCAGATGGGGCTGACTGATAGACAGCATTCATTCTAGGAGCAATGGTAGCGAAAGCATGGAGCAGGCTTCTACAAGCCTGGGTCCTAGTCTAGACTCTGACTCTCTGTCTTTAGTTCTTGGCTGTGGAGAATTGAGTCTTCATTCCTGGTCTCCGAAGTGATTGTATTGGATTAGGAAGTAAGCTCTTCCTGTGGTAATTTATTCCAACCTTCTCATTTTAGGAGTAGGGAAATCACACTATGAACATAGTTGTGTACAGTCAGACATCTCTTTTATTTTGTAGTAGTGATAGTTTGTGTGTATATTATTGCATCTATATAGAACTGATTATGTAGACTTTTATATGTGTATAACATCAAGCTATTGCGTATACTGCCCCCCCCCCAAAGAAAAACCCAAAATTAAACACAAAAAAATTAACCTTCCTAAACTCGGTCTTTCAAATATTTCATCTATGCTATGCTACTAACTCAAATCCTCCAGAGGCTTTTTAGGCTGGAGAATAAAATGAATATTTCAGTAGTAGAAGTTGGAGACTAGGGATTTTTGCTGCAGATCGAGTTGAAGAATCAAAACTTTCTGGGACAGGTCAACTAGGGTAGTATGGCTACCCATAAAATGAGCTCATAAAATATATACTTCCATAATGTTTTTGTTTTTATGCTTTTGTATTTGCTTTTGGCAGGGTAACCAAAAACCCCACCTGTGCAGATGTTAATCATTCCATCTTGTTGGATACTATGTTACTTGAATGAAGTTATATGCATATACACTCTTACATTCATTTATTCACAGTTATTTTCAAATAATAAACTATGTTTGATATATTTGTTATCAAATAACATTTAGACATAAACTGGTGTCTACTTTTGTAGCAAAGTTTAATATTTTACTGCAAGAATTTCCCTACTAAGGGCTAGAAGTAACCTGAAATAGAAGAAAAGCTCTTGGAAGGAGAGGCACTACAAAGCCTAATTTATCTACACTACGGATTATCCACATTAACCTAATTGAAAGGAGAAACCATTTTTGGTGTATGAAAACAACCAAAGTCCACCGTGTGAGGGACTTTCCATGGACTGCATTTGACAGAAAAACAAATGACTTTCTGAATTTCAGCCAGACCTGGTAGAGGGTACTTTGGTTTGGACAAAGATTAACTTGATATTATAATTTATAATGCAATTCACGCTGTTTGAAACTTTTGCCCTTTAGTAGTTGTGCAGGGTGTGTGTGTATGTATGTGTGTGTGTGTGTGTATGTAGTGGTACTAACAGCTAGCAAATAAATATAATTTGTTTCTTAAGTAATGTTACAATATTCCCATGTTTGTTTCCAAAGTACTGCCCTACTGAATTTTCTTGGTAAATATTGCCCTCTTCAGTTCATTCTGAGGGTGTGCATGGTAAATGGAGACGTTAGTCTCCTGTGGGCTGTGTTAAACCTGGCACTAGGAAGACTCCCAGATGATGCAGCCAAACATGCTCTAGGCTGCTATGACCTCATTGGACCATCTAGTTCTTTCCCAGGCATCATTTCCACGTGAGAAACGACATTGCTGTGTTTCAGGAAACCAGGAACCAAAACCAATATCTACATCAAGGAAATCATTCATAGTTAGATTACCATTAGTGACAATGAATGATTTTGAAATGTGTGTACATTTTCCCTAAAACTATTTTAAAGAAGTCATACGGGCCCATTTGAGTTAATTATTTATATATATATATATATATATATATATATATATATATATATATATATATACATACATACACACACACACACACACACAAGTGAATATATATGAGAAATATATTAAAATGTATAAATTTTCCTCCCTAAGGCCGTGTAAGGTAGAGGCTGATATTGTGAGAATCCTATTGCTTTAAGGGCAGAGAGAGAAATAAAGGCTTGAGAGCATTAAATTCAGCCAACCCTTCATTATTGGTTTAATATCTTTAGTAACATTCAATTATTTCCAAGTATTCTGTATATCAAGAAAGCCAGAATATTTCAGAAAAGACTCCTTGCTTGTAGGAGGGCTTAGGAGAACTTCTGAGAAAATTTTGAAAAAACAACATTTTATTTTTAAAAAACCTATTAATCATTTTTAACAACCACAAAAATATAATTGTAGACACTTTGAAGTACTCATTATAGGTCTAGGAAACTATTTAGTGATTTCATAAAACATTCCAGACTTATACCAACCTTGAAAATAGTTTCCAGAAGGCAAAAGTCTCACACACACAGTTTGTCACTAGGCAACACTGAATTGCTTAAGTATTAATTCCATCATTTATTCTGCTCGTCTCTTCTACAGTATTCATTTTTCAACAGACTAATAAAACTTAAACCTAACTCTACATTTAATTCTAGAATTTTTCCAACAAGTACAGATTTTCAAAGAAATTAAGCTAACACTATAGACAGGATTTTTATATGCTAGAAGATAAAAAATATAGTTTTAATTTTTCACAAAAGATGAAAGTAGAAAGGTAGAAACATGTTAAGTTACTTTGGCCTCTAATGCCAATTTTGATAACTTGATTATCTTTGAACATGGAGCTAAAGATTAATATTTTATCCACTATTGCTGAATTTCTGTTATGTACAAATGGCAGTGTTTGTGAGGTTTTTACAAATAATTAAAAACTACAAAAAATATTTGTATCTACACTTTAATTTGGGATATACCATGAAACAAATATGACTTAAATTTAATATCAATGGCAATTAATTACTTGAAAAGTCTAGTAGAGCAGGCTTCACACTTTATTTTGGAAGTTTTCTTTTTTTCCTTCATGTTGATGTGTGTATGTGTGTGTGTGTACATATGTTTTTTCTATCAAAACTAAAATATCCTAACTCTAAATGTTTGGAGAATATAGGGAAATAGTAGCAGGAGAAGAAAGAGTATCTGATTGTCTTTTGCTATTCCAAATTTTGTTCTATGCATGGCTTTTTGTTTCATGATACTTTATAAAAACCGTATCATCTCATCTTTCTTGAACAGTTATTCATAGTCACCCAAGACACTCTTGTCCCTAAATTTATTCTCTACTCAGAAGCGGAAGTGATCATTTTAAGTAAATGCTAAGTTTCTACTGATGTCTATAAGACCCTGCATGATCTTGGCCCACCTTACTGTCCATTTTAGTCCTCAAATGCCTTTTCCTGCTTCAGGATATTTGAACTCCTTACATGGAAAACCCCACATTCTGCACCTTCTGGTTTAATGCCTTCTCAGCCCATTCACTTAAATTGGATCATCCAAGTTATTCTCTTTCACTATACTGTTTCTTCCCTTCAAAGCACTTATCATCTTATAAAATAGTTCATTTATTTATATGTGTACATGTTGTCTGTCATCTGTGTGTCCCTAGAGTAGTTGAATGAATAGTTATGTACCTAGTCAAGTTTTAAAGAACATTGATTGATGTACTGAGCCAAACGTAGATCCCACTATAAACATGGAATGTCGGTAATTTATTCATTGATTTTGTTATCTAATAAATATTTATTGGCTATTGTGTGTGAAGAACCATCCTAGATTCAGAGAATACATCAATTCAAAACAAACAAACCTCTTCTCATTGAGTTTATATTCTGGGCACGATTAAGGGTATGCGTGTAGGGGGGAGGGTAAATAGGCAAATTATAGGGTAAATTTAAAGGTCAAAATGGCTACAGAACTGAAAGAGGAAAGAAAGACGAGGAGCATGGGGTAAGGGGGAGCAATTTTAAATAAAATGACCGGGGAACTCCTCAAATGGGAGGAAAATCATTCCAAGCATTAAGTCAAAGAAAGCAAAGCAATCATAAGAAGTGCAAATTCCACAAGGTTGGGCACGTGCCAAGGAAGAACTGGGGGCGTAGAAGGAGAAGCCAGAGACGTACAAGGTCTTTTAGGCCATTTAAAGGACTTCAGATTTTACTCTGCATGAAAATAAAGCCTTTGTAGTTTTTAAAATTTTAAGCTGAGAAGCGAAATATGTTTTAACAGGATCCTCTGGCTGTCTTGTTAGGAGTAGTCAGTAGGGGATCAAGAGTGGAATCTGGGAGACCACTTAAGGAATAATCCATGTGGGAAATGGTGGTGAGTGGGACTAGAATGGTCACAGTGGAAGAGGTAAAAAGTAGTCAGATTCTGGGTATGTTATAAATGTTGAATGTTTTATCACCAAAGTTTATCCCTGGTAAATGATGCAGCAGAGAAGGTAGCGTTAGAAATGAAAAGGGCAATTGATTATAATAGCATGTAGGAATTCTTACTTACAGATCTCTTTTCAGGGAGTTTTCTGTATTTGGAAGAACATCCTTAAGAAGCTTAACTGAGGGAGAAAGGCCAGTGCTGGGGCCTGAATTTAGGGCAAAAAAAAAAAAAATGTTGTGCCTAAGAAAATGGAAGAATGTGTGAGTTATTCTGGAGAAGCAAAGTACTGAGAGAAAATGCAAGGACAGGGGTTTGGAGACTGAAATAATGGAAGACAGTGGGCTCCATGATGTGACCATTTCCTCAATGGTCAAATTTTTCAGCAAAGCTACTAAAATCATGAAATGCTTAATGTAAGCATATGTGGAATAGTCTTTATTGGAATGGATGGGTTGAGGAATCAGGCACAGAGATAGAAACAGGAAGTTAGTCATGCAAACTCAACAAAAGGAAGAGCTTTTGTCCTTTCATAAGACCATGAAATTGGGCACTAAAGACAAGCCGTCTAGATCTTGGAGAGTTAGGTTGCAATTGGTTGCTGCAATGTCCTAACAAATTTTAAATCTAAAACTTCTGATGTGGGGAGCTGACTCAGGTATAGGAACAAACCAGTTGAGATGAGTAAGGAAGGTATCAAGTTATGGGTGAGATCAAGTTTGTCTACTGTCATTTAAAACAAAATAAAGCATCCTGAGATGAATGGGCCACCAGAACTAGAACACCTGACAGCAAATGCAATGGCCATATTGGTAACAATTACCATATTTCAAAAAAGCCAAATGTGTCAAGTAATTATTTGACAAAATAATGGTGTCAAAAAACTATGTTATAAAACTGTGTGGAGATTAGGGGAAAAATTCTTTGGAATATTTTCCCCTAAGACTCAGACTCCAAAGATAATTAATGATTATCTTAACAAAATTTAAAAATCTTTTAAAATGAACAATATCAGAGTGTGATTATAACTATTTTTAATGATCATAATAATAGCTAGCAATTTGTAGACTATGAACATGTTTCTGTACTGTGACTACATAATTTGTGATTTCCATCCTTAAAAAAAAGATTAAGTCATGTAACAACCCTTAAAGATGACATAAACACACAGATACTGGGCTCAATGGACTGACTGACAGCCTGAATCAACTCCTGTCTCATACCTATATGCCTCAGATGTCATGTTGCCCTTATATATCATCACTTTCCTTTTTTTCTGTTTCATATCAGACTTTTGTTCATATTAAACTTTATTAGTATTAAAATGGGCATAGGAACAAAGGACCTCAATATGGAATCTATAATATGGTATTCTCCAAGTTCTACCTTCCCATCAAAAGGGCTTTCTAGAAATGTACTTGCAAAAATAATTTTATAATTATTTAAATAATTTCCTTGCAAGGAAACAGATTGGTGGTAATTCTGAGTTTTTCATCATAAAACTAGCATTAGATTATATATATATACACAAATACACATGTACAAATATGTTCATATACATTCAGATATATATCTTAATATAGCTACATATGTATACATATATGGACATGTATCTGTATGTATACACATATGTACATATATACATAATACACACAAGTCATGTATACATATATACATATATATACATTATACGTGTTTACATATATGTATATATTTGTATACACACACATATACACGTCAATGCTAGTGGCTGTGTTTTAACCTTAAGCCTCAAGAGATCAACTGCAGCACCAGAATGAAGACTCCAGATGACTACTCAACTAATGATCCTCCCCAGGACATTACTGAAGAACTGACCTATTCTACAACCCAAGTGCTGGAGCACCTTAGGGGAAGGCAAAGCCTTTGACATTAGGTACACTTGGATGCAAATACCACCTCTGTCATGCATTAGCTAAGTAAATTTGAACTGGTTACCTGACCCTTTTGAACTTAAGTTTCTTTACTATATATTGAAGATCATAATATCTACTTTATTGCATTTTCCAGAGCACTATACTAACATGAAGTAATTTATATAGAGAGAATGGCACATAGTAATGCTTCTGGATATTAATATTGGGAATGAAAGAATGTCATGGGAGATCATGGAGTCTGGTGGTTGAAAGTATGGGCTGCAGAGCCAGACAGACCTGGATTTGAACCCCAGTTTGGCAACTTTCTGGCTGCATGAACTTAGGCAATTTAACTACCTGGTTTGAACATTAGTTTTTTAAAATTTATAAGATAGAGATACTATTACTTTATAATATTTTTATTATATAAATAATTATACTCATAAATAAACCCCTGGTTGGCATAAAGTAAGCATTCTATAAATGGTAATTACTGTAACTTTAATTTTTTCCCCACCAGTGACCAGGCAGCCATATTAGTAAAAGAATAACTATTTGAAGGATATGTTGGAAAATTAAACTTATTTTTGACAGGCTGGAACACTAGCCATAACTAAAAAGATGAAATTAAATGGGGATGAATGTAAAGTCCTTCATTTAGTTTTACAAAAAAATGTTTAAAAATAAAAAGAGCGAGGGTGAACCTTGTAAACATTATGCTAAGTTAAGGGAGCTAGTCACAAAAGACTACATATTGTAGGATCGCATTTGTATGAAATTTTTAGAATAGGCAAGTTAGTACAGTCAATAAGTAGATTAGTGAATGTTTAGGGCTTATTGGGAGGACAGGCAGAAAAAATGAGAATTGACTGCTAATGGGTACACAGGTTCTTTCAGGGAGTACAAAAATGCTCTAAAATTACATGGTAGTCATGGTAGTGATGGTTGCATAACCCTGTGACTTTGCTAAAAACAAAACATTGAATTGTACATTTAAGTGTTAAATTGTCTGGTATGTGAATTATATCTCAATAAAGTTGTTTAAGAAATGAGATTTAGATAAAGAAAGTCCATCTTAGAAATGAAAAGATATTTAATTTTACAGCATATCCAACAAGAAGAATTGTTTGAGCCCTAAATTTAGAGTTGTTTAAAGACGTAATGGGTTTCACAAGACATAATGAGCTTCCTGTCACAGGAAGCATTCAACCATAGGCTAACTGCTTAGCATAGTATCAACTGGGGATTTGAGCATAGGATGACTGTTTAGTTTAGATGACTTTCCAGGTTACATTCAATCCCAAGATTCTGATTTAGCAATTCTTTGATCAGTGTTGCAAGACTGCCAGAAAAACTAATGGAATCCAACTTGTGTCAGTAAAAGCAGAGTGTTAGATCAAAGGAGGTCAAAGTCCCACTCTAATATTTCTGTTCAGACTTCACTGAGTGGGAAGAGCAGGGTGGATCAGGAATTCAGGTTTTGTAGAGCCCAAAGCTTATACGATTTTGGGGGCCTCTTTAAAAATTAAAAATACAAAACTAAGAATAAAAGCTAATGGTTAATTAGAATGAAAAAGATCACAAATGATAAAGTTGATAAATGCCACAAATTTCACAAAATTCATAATATTTTCATTAATTGATATACTTCTTAAAAATGTGGCTGCAGAGCCTTAGATCACATCTTTACAAAATGGCAGTTTTGTGATTTCTTTTTGTAGAGGAAAGAGAGAATTCAATCTTCTTAGTATGGTTGGTTGAAATGTGTTTTTATTAGATCACTTAGAAATATTATTTTCAGCTTCACAATTCACTGTCAACTTCAGGAAAACTGTTCTCTAGTTTCCTTCATGTATAAGCTGTTAAGATTTCAGATCACTTCACATTTTCTTATGCACTAATTTTAAATACCCTTTAAACTATAATGATCTCACTAACCGGGTTGTCTTCAATTTCCTCAAGTTAGGATGCCAGGAACTTGCACGGCAGATAAAGACTCCTGCAAGCCATTCTTACTCCAGAACACCTAGTGAAAGCTTAAAAGTCACAGAAGTGACTGCAAACACACAGGTATATCCCACTAAACCACTGAAAGATATACCCAATTACCCAAATCCAGAAATGCCTACGGCCAATCCAAAGCCACCTGGCATTTCCACCTAAAGTCTGAAAAGTCAGAGCATTCTTAATCCATTGAGATTTTTTTTTTTTTTTTTTATAAATTTATTTATTTTTAGCTGTGTTGGGTCTTCGTTTCTGTGCGAGGGCTTTCTCTAGTTGCGGCGAGCGGGGGCCACTGTTCATTGCGGTGCGCGGGCCTCTCACTATTGCGGCCTCTCCTGTTGCGGAGCACAGGCTCCAGACGCGCAGGCTCAGTAGTTGTGGCTCACGGGCCCAGTTGCTCCGCGGCATGTGGGATCTTCCCAGACCAGGGCTCGACCCCATGTCCCCTGTGTTGACAGGCAGATTCTCAACCACTGTGCCACCAGGGAAGCCCTCCACTGAAGTTTAAATATCTTACTTTTGCAAGTTTTGCTACGTAAACACATGGCTCAGTTCCCTCTCCAGGCTGTGAAAGAGATGCATGCAAATGGAGCCCTGAAGCTCTTAACTTCATGGTAAATCCACCTCTGTCAGAGGGTGATTTTTTTTTTTTTTTTAAACATCTTTATTGAAGTATAATTGCCTTAAAATGGTGTGTTAGCTTCTGCTTTATAACAAAGTGAATCAGTTATACATATACAGTATGTTCCCATTTCTCTTCCCTCTTGCATCTCCCTCCCTCCCACCCTCCCCATCCCACCCCTCTAGGTGGTCACAAAGCACCGAGCTGATCTCCCTGTGCTATGCGGCTGCTTCCCACTAGTTATCTATTTTACATTTGGTAGTGTATATATGTCCATGACACTCTCTTACCCTGTCACATCTCACCCCACCCCCTCCCCATATCCTCAAGTCCATTCTCTAGTAGGTCTGTGTCTTTATTCCCGTCTTGCCACTAGGTTCTTCATGACCTTTTTTTTTTTTTTTTCCCTTAGATTCCGTATATATGTGTTAGCATACTGTATTTGTTTTTCTCTTTCTGACTTACTTCACTCTGTATGACAGACTCTAACTCCATCCACCTCATTACAAATACCTCCATTTCATTTCTTTTTATGGCTGAGTAATATTCCATTGTATATATGTGCCACATCTTCTTTATCCATTCATCTGTCGATGGACATTTAGGTTGCTTCCATGTCCTGGCTATTGTAAATAGAGCTGCATGAACATTTTCGTACATGACTCTTTTTGACCTATGGTTTTCTCAGGGTATATGCCCAGTTTTGGGATTGCTGGGTCGTATGGTAGTTCTATTTGTAGTTTTTTAAGGAACCTCCATACTGTTCTCCATAGTGGCTGTATCAATTTACATTCCCACCAACAGTGCAAGAGTGTTCCCTTTCCTCCACACCCAGAGGGTGATTTTTAAAGACAAACTGGCTACTAGGATGCTAAAACCATGCAGCATGAGAAACATTTGAGGGAACTAGGGATTTTTAGCCTGGAACATGAAAGACCTAAAGGGACACGATTACTGCCTTCAAATATTTGAAGGACTGTCATGTAGACATCTGTCCAGGCAGTCACTCTGAGTAGCTCTAGAGGACAAAAGTAAGAACAATGGGAAGAAGTTACAAGGGAGGAGATTTCAACCAACTATATGAAAGAACTTTCTAAATGATTAAAGTTGCTCAAAATGGAGTGAGTTGCCTTGTGTTGTAATGAGCTCCCTGTCACTTGAAATGTTCTACAGAGGCCGAATGATTACCTGTCAAGAAGAGTGCTGTAGATGATCTTTCTTCAATGAATAGAAGTTCAGGCCAAGTTACAGTTCATTTAACTCTTCAATGTACTCAAGAGGTTAGATTATCAGGAAAAAAAATAAGCCTTCACTGTATCTATGGTCAGAGTAGTTTATTAAGCGAATTTCGAAAGGGAGTATTACAGAATATTCCATGTACATCAAATCATACCTTTCAGAATTTAAAAGCTAAATGCTGTAGAATTATCCAATAATACTTGGGTCTATCCTCCAAAACCCCAATCTGTATTTGACATCAGCATATAGCCCCATTAATATCATTCATTTGTTCATAAATAATTATTGATTACCTTCTGTGTGGCAAACACCATGTTACACTGCTGGGCACTAGGAAAAAATGAGCAAAACAGGTCATGGTCTCTTACTTCATGTGGCTTATTGTCAAGTTTCATTTCTAGGTATGAAAAGTTTATGTATTCAGAAAAGCATATGCAGTTTATAGAATTTTATTAAGCAATATTGTCAAAAGCATGAGCTCTCAAGTCAGGCAGCCAGAGTTGAAACCCTAGCATGCAATTTGCATGGGCCATTTATTAGCCTCTCTGTATCTCAGTCTCCTTGTCTATAAAATGAGGATAATACATACTTCACAGGATTGCCATGAATATACATCATGTCTGAAAAAATGCCTGGTAGAGTATCTGGCACATATAAATGCTCTGTAAATAATAGCTTTTATTATTATAAATATATGGCATTCACAACAGTCTTTTCAGTGTTGTATAGTATAAGAGACATTAAAAACAATACGCTGTAACACAGAAGAGTCTGAAAGAGAAGCTTGTACATTCCTCAAGCTGTTGTATTTTTCCTTGAAACTACTGCATAGCTGAAATAATTTATCTGAATAAAAACACGTGGTTAAAAAGAATTCTTAACAATAAACTACGTAAAACCCTTGTCAGGCACTAGATGGAAAGCATATTGTGAGAGAGAATTCTTTGTAATGAACCTGTGTAACAATTAGCTCAGTGGTTACAGAATACGGTATTGCTGAGATGAGGTGAAATCTGCCCACTGAAATCTGGGATAATCCTGAAGAAACTGAAATATTGCTTCTTGGTGAGCATCACTGAAGCCACTATTTTTTCAGAACCTTTTTCTTTCATTGACTACTGCCATTTAAGGAATCTTGTAAAGAAAGATTTGCCCCTGCATTTTCAGCGGCCACATAGTAACCACCTGCCACAGGCTGACTCATGTTTTGATCAAACAACTAAAGCAATAGGCTTCTGAATGTGGAGGCTCCCATGATTGTGTGCAATTGGATTGTAATTGCATTCATTGTACCAAAAATGTCAGCTATTTTCATTGATTATATTCAGTTTAAAGGTTCCCGCAAGAAAGGGAGACCCAGAGATGACCACACAAAGAATTTATCATAAAAAATGAGAAACCACATTCTTCATCGGGTCAGGGTTTTACATCTCTGACATTCAAACACAGGTAAGCTTTATGGGAAGGCACAATAGTTATTGCTTCCCAGTTCTGGCCATATAAGCCAGCCTTAAATGCATATATATTCAAACTGTAACAGCAGGTCCAAGTCATTCCCACCCTTGGTCCCAGTTTCTGATTCTGTAACTGCTCAGCCTGAACACTTAACACTTTGGCTGGACTTAAATCCTTCGGCAACTTGTATTTTGTGTCTCAATCATTACAGTCAGCTTTCCCTAAATTGATTCTGGTTTTAGACAAACTTCTTCCAATGGCAAGTAACAGAAACCCAACTCAAATTTAGTTACTACAGCTGAATTTATGAGCTCATGTAACAGGATTGCAAGTTTCAGATATAACTTAATCCAGGGTCTCAAAACTATGTTTCCAGGTCTCTCTCTGTCAACTACCTCTTCCATCCTGTGGGTTGGTCTTTAATTCCAGCAGCCCTCTTACTGACAGAAGTCCCTGCTTTTCCTTCTTCAGTGTTGAGATTTGGAAGTGAGCCTCTTTGGCCATGCTGGTTTTACACATCACCCCTGAGATTAAGGATGAGGTAGGGTCATAATGTTCAAAAGACCTAGACTGAGTTTGCAAGAAGGACGGTTTCTTTCGTGTTTTTTTTTTTAAACATCTTTATTCGAGTATAACTGCTTTACAATGTTGTGTTAGTTTCTGCTGCATAACAAACTGAATCACCTATACGTATACATATATCCCCATATCTCCTCCCTCTTGCGTCTCCCTCCCACCCTCCCTATCCCACCCTTCTAGGTGGACACACAGCACCGAGCTGATCTCCTTGTGCTATGCGGCTGCTTCCCACTAGCTATCTATTTTACATTTGGTAGTGTATATATGTCAGTGCTACTCTCTCACTTCATCCCAGCTTACCCTTCCCCCTCCCCATGTCCTCAAGTCCATTCTCTACATCTGTGTCTTTATTACCATCCTGACCCTAGGTTCTTCAGAAACATGTTTTGTTTTGTTTTTTTAGATTTTATATATATATATATATATATATATATATATATATATATATATATATATATATATATATATATATGTTAGCATACAGTGTTTGTTTTTCTCTTTCTGACTTACTTCACTCTGTATGACAGACTCTAGGTCCATTCACCTCACTACGAATAACTCAACTTCGTTTCTTTTTATGGCTGAGTGATATTGCATTGTATATATGTGCCATATCTTCTTTATCCATTCATCTGTCGATGGACACTAACATTGCTTCCATGTCCTGGCTATTGTAAATAGAGCTGCATTGAATACTGTGGTACATGACTCTTTTTGAATTATGGTTTTCTCAGGGTATATGCCCAGTAGTGGGATTACTGGGTCATATGGTAGTTCTAATTTCAGTTTTCCTCCATACTGTTCTCCACAGTGGCTGTATCAATTTACATTCCCACCCAACAATGCAAGAGGGTTCCCTTTTCTCCACACCCTCTCCAGCATTTATTGTTTGTAGATTTTTTTGATGATGGCCATTCTGACTGGTGTGAGGTGATACCTCATTGTAGTTTTGATTTGCATTTCTCTAATGATTAGTGATGTTGAACATTCTATCATGTGTTTGTTGGCAATCTGTATGTCTTATTGCAGAAATGTCTATTTAGGTCTTCTGCCCATTTTTGGATTGGGTTGTTTGTATTTTAATATTGAGCTGCATGAGCTGTGTGTATATTTTGGAGATAAATCCTTTGTCAGTTGCTTCATTTCCAAATATTTTCACCCATTCTGAGGGTTGTTCTTTTCTCTTCTATATGGTTTCCTTTGCTGTGCAAAAGCTTTTAAGTTTCATTAGGTACCATTTGTTTATTTCTGCTTTTATTTCCATTTCTCTAGGAGGTGGGTCAAAAAGAATCTTGCTGTGATTTATGTCATAGAGTGTTCTGCCTATGTATTCGTCTAAGAATTTTATAGTGTCTGGCTTTAAATTTAGGTCTTTAATACATTTTGAGTTTATTTTTCCTGTTAGGGAGTGTCCTAATTCCATTCTTTTACATATAGCTGTCCAGTTTTCCCAGCACCACTTACTGAAGAGGCTGTCTTTTCTCCATTGTATATACTTGCCTCCTTTATCAAAAATAAGGTAACCATATGTGCGTGGCTTTATCTCTGGGCTTTCCATCCTGTTCCATTGATCTGTATTTCTGTTTTTGTGCCAGTACCATACTGTCTTGATTACTGTAGCTTTGTAATATAGTCTGAAGTCAGGGAGCCTGATTTCTCCAGCTCCATTTTTAGTTCTCAAGATTGCTTTGGCTATTCGGGGTCTTTTGCGTTTCCTTACAAATTGTGAAATTTTTTGTTCTAGTTGTGTGGAAAATGCCATTGATAGTTTGATAGGGATTGCATTGAATCTGTAGATTGCTTTGGGTAGTATAGTCATTTTCACAATATTGATTCTTCCAATCCGAGAAAATGGTATATCTCTCCATCTGTTTGTATCATCTTTAATTTCTTTCATCAGTGTCTTATAGTTTTCTGCATACAGGTCTTCTGTCTCCTTAGGTAGGTTTATTCCTAGGTATTTTATTCTTTCTGTTGCAGTGGTAAACGGGAGTGTTTCCTTAATTTCTCTTTCAGATTTTTCATCATTAATGTATAGGAATGTAAGAGATTTCTGTACATTAATTTTGTATCCTGCTACTCCACCAAATTCATTGATTAGCTGTAGTAGTTTTCTGGTAGCATCTTTAGGATTCTCTATGTGTAGTACCATGTCATATGCAAACACTGACAGGTTTACTTCTTCTTTTCTGATTTGGATTCCTTTTATTTATTTTTCTTCTCTGATTGCTGTGACTAAAACTTCCAAAACTATGTTGAATACTAGTGGTTAGAGTGGGCCACTTTCTCTTCTTCCTGATCTTAGTGGAAATGGTTTCAAGTTTTCACCATTGAGAACGATGTTGGCTGCGGGTTTGTCATATATGGCCTTGATTATGTTGAGGTAAGTTCCCTCTATGCCTACTTTCTGGAGGGCTTTTATCATAAATGGGTGTTGAATTTTGTCTAAAGCCTTTTTTGCCTCTATTGTGATCATCATATAGTTTTTATTCTTCAGTTTGTTAATAAGGTGTGTCACATTGATTGATTTGCATATATTGAAGAATCCATGCATTCCTGGGATAAACCCCACGTGATCATAGTGTATGATCCTTTTAATGTGCTGTTGGATTCTGTTTGCTAGTATTTTGTTGAGGATTTTTGCATCTATGTTCATCAGGGATGTTGGCCTGTGGGTTTCTTTCTTTGTGACATCTTTGTCTGGTTTTGGTGTCAGGGTGATGGTGGCCTCGTAGAATGAGTTTGGGAGTGTTCCTCCTTCTGCTATAGCTTGGAAAAGTTTGAGAAGGATAGGTGTTAGATCTTCTCTAAATGTTTGATAGAATTCGCCTGTGAAGCCATCTGGTCCTGGGCTTTTGTTTGTTGGAAGATTTTTAATCACAGTTTCAATTTCAGTGCTTGTGATTGGTCTGTTCATATTTTCTATTTCTTCCTGGTTCAGTCTCGGTAGGTTGTGCATTTCTAAGAATCTGTCCATTTCTTCCAGGTTGTCCATTTTATTGTCATATAGTTGCTTGTAGTACTCTCTCATGATCCTGTGTATTTATGCAGGGTCAGTTGTGACTTCTCCTTTTTCATTTCTAATTCTGTTGATTTGAGTCGTCTCCCTTTTTTTCTGATAAGTCTGGCTAATGGTTTATCAATTGTGGTTATCTTCTCAAAGAACCAGCTTTTAGTTTTATTGATCTTTGTTATTGTTTCCTTCACTTCTTTTTCATTTATTTCGATTTGACCTTTATGATTTCTTTCCTTTTGCTAAGCTTGGGTTTTTCATGTTCTTCTTTCTCTAATTACTTTAGGTGTAAGTTTAGGTTGTTTATTTGAGATTTTTCTTGTTTTCTGAGGTAATATTGTAGTGCTATAAACGTCCCTCTTAGAACTGCTTTTGCTGCATCCCATAGGCTTTGGGTCGAAGTGTTCTCATTGTCATTTGTTTCTAGGTATTTTTTGATTTCCCCTTTGATTTCTTCAGTGATCACTTCGTTATTAAGTAGTGTATTGTGTAGCCTCCATGTGTTTGTATTTTTTACAAATCTTTTCCTGTAATTTATATGTAATCTCATAGTGTTGTGGTCGGAAAAGATACTTGATACGATTTCAATTTTCTTAATTTTACCAAGGCTTGATTTGTGACCCAAGATATGATCTATCCTGGAGAATGTTCCATGAGCACTTGAGAAAAATGTGTAATCTGTTGTTTTTGGGTGGAATGTCCTATAAATATCAATTAAGTCCATCTTGTTTAATGTATCATTTAAAGCTTGTGTTTCCTTATTTATTTTCATTTTGGATGATCTGTCCATTGGTGAAAGTGGGGTGTTAAAGTCCCCTACTATGATTGTGTTACTGTTGATTTCCCCTTTTATGGCTCTTAGTATTTGCCTTATGTATTGAGGTGCTCCTATGTTGGGTGCATAAATATTTACAATTGTTATATCTTCTTCTTGGATTGATCCCTTGATCATTATATAGTGTCCTTCTTTGTCCCTTGTAATAGTCTTTATTTTAAAGTCTATTTTGTCTGATATGACTATTGCTACTCCAGCTTTCTTTTGATTTCCATTTGCATGGAATATCTTTTTCCATCCCCTCACTTTCAGTCTGTATGTGTCCCTAAGTCTGAAGTGGGTCTCTTGTAGACAGCATATATACGGATCTTGTTTTTGTATCCATTCAGCCAATCTGTGTCTTTTGGTGGGAGCATTTAATCCACTTACATTTAAGGTAATTATCAATATGTATGTTCCTATTCCCATTTTCTTAAATGTTTTGGGTGTGTTATTATAGGTGTTTTCCTTCTCTTGTGTTTCTTGCCTAGAGAAGTTCCTTTAGCGTTTGTTGTAAAGCTGGTTTGGTGGTGCTGAACTCTCTCAGCTTTTGCCTGTCTGTAAAGGTTTTAATTTCTCCATCAAATCTGAATGAGATCCTTGCTGAGTAGAGTAATCTTGGTTGTAGGTTTTTCTGTTTCATCACTTTAAGTATATCCTGCCACTCCCTTCTGGATTGCAGAGTTTCTGCTGAAAGATCAGCTGTTAACCTTATGGGGATTCCCTTGTGTGTTTTTTGTTGTTTTTCCCTTGCTGCTTTTAGTATATTTTCTTTGTATTTAATTTTTGATAGTTTGATTAATATGTGTCTTGGCATGTTTCTCCTTGGATTTATCCTGTATGGGACTCTCTGTGCTTCCAGGACTTGATTAACTATTTCCTTTCCCATATTAGGGAAGTTTTCAACTATAATCTCTTCAAATATTTTCTCAGTCCCTTTTTTTTTCTCTTCTTCTTCTGGGACCCCTATAATTCGAATGTAGGTGCATTTAATGTTGTCCCAGAGGTCTCTGAGACTGTCCTCAGTTCTTTTCATTCTTTTTTCTTTATTCTGCTCTGCAGTAGTTATTTCCACTATTTTATCTTCCAGGTCACTTACCCGTTCTTCTGCCTCAGTTATTCTGCTATTGATCCCTTCTAGAGTATTTTTAATTTTGTTTATTGTGTTTTTCATCATTGCTTGGTTCCTCTTTAGTTCTTCTACGTCCTTGTTAAATGTTTCTTGCATTTCTCTATTCTATTTCCAAGATTTTGGATCATCTTTACTATCATTATTCTGAATTCTTTTTCAGGTAGACTGCCTATTTCCTCTTCCTTTGTTAGGTCTGGTGTGTATTGACCCTGCTCCGTCATCTGTTGTGTGTTTTTCTGTCTTCTCATTTTGCTTATCTTACTGTGTTTGGGATCTCCTTTTCACAGGCTGCAGGTTCGTAGTTCCCATTGTTTTTGGTATTTGTCCCCAGTGGCTAAGGTTCGTTCAGTGGGTTGTGTAGGCTTCCTGGTGGAGGGGACTAGTGCCTGTGTTCTGGTGGATGAGGCTGGATCTTGTTTTTCTGGTGGGCACGTCCACATCTGGTGGTGTGTTTTGGGGTGTCTGTGGTCTTATTATGATTTTAGGCAGCCTCTCTGCTAATGGATGGGGTTGTGTTCCTGTCTTGCTAGTTGTTTGGCATAGGATGTCCAGCACTGGCGCTTGCTGGTTGTTGAGTGGAGCTGGGTCTTGGCATTGAGATGGAGATCTTTGGGAGGTTTTTGCCATTTGATATTACAAGGAGCTGGGAGGTCTCTTGTGGACCAATGTCCTGAACTTGGCTCTCCCACCTCAGAGGCACAGCCCTGTTGCCTGGCTGGAGCACCAAGAGCCTTTCATACACATGGCTCAGAATAAAAGGGAGAAAAAATAGAAAGAAAGAAAGAGGATAAAAATAAAGCTATTATAATAAAAAATTTAAAAAATTAAGAAAATTTTATTAAGAAAAATATTTTTTTAATTTTTTAAAATACAAAATTAAAAAAATTATTAAGAAAAATTTGTTTTTAATTTTTTAAAATAAAAAATAAGGAAAAAATTATTAAGAAAAAATTTATTAAGGAAAAAATGTTTTTTAAGTAAAAAAAAAAAAAAAAAAAAAGGATGGACTGAACCCTAGGACAAATGGTGAAAGCAAAGCTATACAGACAAAATCTCACCCAGAAGCAGACACATATACACTCACAAAAAGAGGAAAAGGGGAAAAATTAATATATCCTGCTCCCAAAGTCCACCTCCTGAATTTGGGGTGATTCGTTGTCTATTCAGGTATTCAACAGATGCAGGTACATCAAGTTGTTTGTGGAGTTTTAATCCGCTGCTTCTGAGGCTGCTGGGAGAAATTTCCCTTGCTCTTCTTTGTTCGTACAGCTCCCGGGGTTCAGCTTTGGATTTGGCCCCGCCTCTGCGTGTAGGTCGCCTGAGGGTGTCTGCTCTTCACTCAGACAGGATGGGGCTAAGGAAGCAGCTGATTCGGGGGCTCTGGCTCACTCAGGCCGGGGGGAGGGAGGGGTACGGAGGAGGCGGGGCGAGCCTGCGGCGGCAGAGGCTGGCATGACGTTGCAGCAGCCTGAGGCGCGCCGTGTGTTCTCCCGGGGAAGTTGTCCCTGGATCACGGGACGCTGGCAGTGGCGTGCTGCACAGGCTCCTGGGAGGGGCGGTGTGGAGAGTGACCTGTGCTCGCACACAGGCTTCTTGGTGGCGGCAGCAACAGCCTTAGCGTCTCATGCCCGTCTCTGGTGTCCGCGCTGATAGCCGCGGCTCGCCCCCATCTCTGGGGCTCCTTTAAGCGGCGCTCTTAATCCCCTCTCCTCGCGCACCAGGAAACAAAGAGGCAAGAAAAAGTCTCTTGCCTGTTTGGCAGTTCCAGACTTTTTCCCGGACTTCCTCCCGGCTAGCTGTGGCGCACTAGCCCCCTTCAGGCTGTGTTCACGCCGCCAACCCCAGTCCTCTCCCTGCGATCCGACCTCTGAAGCCCGAGCCTCAGCTCCCAGCCCCGCCCGCCCCCGCGGGTGAGCAGACAAGCCTCTCGGGCTGTTGAGTGCTGGTCAGCGCCGAGCCTCCGTGCGGGAAGTGCGGGAATCTCTCTGCTGTGCCCTCCTCACCCCTGTGGCTGCGCTCTCCTCCGTGGCTCCGAAGCTTCCCCCCTCTGCCACCCGCAGTCTCTGCCCACGAAGGGCCTCCTAGTGTATGGAAACCTTTCCTCCTTCACGGCTCCCTCCCACTGGTGCAGGTTCCGTCCCTATTCTTTTGTCTCTGTTATTTCTTTTTTCTTTTGCCCTACCCAAGTACGTGGGGAGTTTCTTGCCTTTTGGGAGGTCTGACGTCTTCTGCCAGCGTTCAGTGGGTGTTCTGTAGGAGCAGTTCCACGTGTAGATGTATTTCTGATGTATTTGTGGGGAGGAAGGTGATCTCCGCGTCTTACTCTTCTGCCATTTTGCCCCGACCTCCTCCAACTTTTCTAAGTATAGAAGTTTCCATACAAGAAATTATTAAAGGATTTCATTTTGGGTAGTTCAATGAAAAAATTTATTAGTGGTTTAAAATTATAAAAAATGTACATGGTATGAACTTTCCAAAAATCCTGGAATCTGAGATTATGAGTTTTGTGCTATGAAAAGCAACTACTCCTTTACATAAACAATACTAATTAATATGACAGCTTTCTATAGGTGAGGTTATTTTGTTTGTTTTTATCAAATAACTTAAACTAATACATATAGGAAAAGTTAACAGTGATTTTTAGGTGATTTTTGTCCAACTTATCTGTTAAATGTCTATAACATTCTATAAAATGTTGTATATATATGTGTGTTATATATAACATTCAGTACGTTATATGTGTGATGTTTAGATAAAGCTAAATATGAAATGGTGTTGGAATTCTAATTTGGAAACTTACATTCTTGAGGTACCTACTACAAGTGCTTTTGTTTTCATAATCGTAATTAACAAGGTGTTGGCAATTAGCATACTGTCAGATATGGCTTCGTATTCGACAACATAGTGCCTTTTAAATAGCACAAAATATTAAAGTGGGATTTTTTTGTTGAAATTAAAGGCATTTGAGACATATGGCTAAGACCATCTTCAATGCATGCATAGATAAGGTATAAGAATCCAAGGAAATTGGACTTTTTTGGGGGGGAGGACTTTTTTTAACCTTATTTGAAGGTGTAGGCCAAATCTCTAAATTGTCCTGTGTTCCAAGATGAATATTG
The DNA here is from genome assembly GCF_028023285.1 of Balaenoptera ricei. Classification (NCBI taxonomy): domain Eukaryota; kingdom Metazoa; phylum Chordata; class Mammalia; order Artiodactyla; family Balaenopteridae; genus Balaenoptera; species Balaenoptera ricei. Next base: position 69,633,901 of record NC_082641.1, read on the forward strand.
GAGGACTTTGCCTAAGGCTGGCTTTAAGGCTGAGAGAATTCTGTATCTAGAGTCTTGGAATTTTCCTCAAGTCAACTTTTTAATGCAAGGTGATGCTTGAAACTTCTAAAAGTCAAGAGCTAGGAGTTCCTAGAGAGTCAAAACTGGTTATATCTGAGCTCATTTGCTAATAAAATTAGTTAAGGAATGTATGGACATATAACAGTTTTCTGTTTGAGAGCTAGTAAGGGGAATAGTTAATCCTAATTCAAAACTTCTTTGAGCAAAGCTACCAAACAGAACCTAAGAGCCATTGTGTTTGACGAAACTGGCTCATTTCTCAATCCTATCTCTAACACCTCAGCTCAGCCAGGCCTATCATGCGCCTTGCCATGGGTATCACAGGAGACCTGTGAGTAACAGTCTTGGTATTAACCTTGAACCACCTTTCCACTGACCAGCTCCCCTGCTTCTCTCTGGAACCCTGATACTTGGACCCCTCATTCTAGATCCTTTTCTGTTCCCAGCAGAAGTCTTTTTCTTAGGCTTCCCTTTGTACCTTACAACCTTAACCTTGATCTATGTTCCCTTCTATTATGTACAAATGCTGGTTCACTGTTGCATATGGAACTTTTTGTATGAGTCACTTTCTTGGCCCTGATATGGTTACCAGATTGTTTTAACAAACTGGTGAACTTTTGTCAGCATTACATAGAAAATATATTGACAAAGTTACGTCTTACTAACTCTGTGGGCTTATATCCATATCTTTCATTTAAAAAAAAAAAATATTATTCTAGAACTCTTTCACAAAGTTCAAACATAAACTTCAAATACCAGACAGCAGTTTAGTACTAGGCATTTGGCAAGTCTATGGCCTTAAACTAGGCTGGCAGCTCTGCAGTCCCTACTCCCTCCCAAGCTTCTCTACCTGTTCTAGAGAAGCAGACAAAATAGCTTATGTTGACTTTCTCCAAATCATATACATGCAATGTATGTATGCAATGGCCAGAATTGTACTCGTTGTCTCAGATAATGAGTACCTACCTGAAATGGTTACCATATTTGATTCAACTATAATAACATGCCCAAATTCCAACCTCTTTTTTTCTTTAAGTAATCTAGGGAGGTGAGAAATTAAAAATAGTTGTGAGATCAAGAGTGCTAAGTGTACGCACAAACACACACAACCTCCAGGTGTTTCATCTTCATTACATATATGGTTCAAGAGCTTCCATAAAGATCGTGAAGTATCAAGACAGTTGTGTGTCTTGGAGTCCTGTCGGGAGTTGAGGACAAGTGATTTTAGTGAAGAATAGACAGTATATTTGAAAATTATTTACAAATGATTCAATGACAAAAGCAGCATGACAACTGCTGAAAATTTCCGTGCACGTATAGATGCCATTCTGCTAGTTCTTCTTTTCACACATGGGACATCAAACAAAAGGCAATACCCTGAGGGCATGCCCACACAAAGTAAAAGGGACTTCAGGTAAGTACTACCACCTCTGTGAGCAGTTTATTAGAGCATAAAACTTTCCTGGACAATCAGTGCTACATTACAGACTAAACCAATGAATCTAAATGAAAAATTAAGGAAGGTCATTATGAATAGACAAGTGGAGTCAGGAGAAAAGAAGAACAAATTTTTAAAATAAAACCCCCAGTTCATTATCGGTTTGTATCTTGCTGTATTTTTCCATGTTCCTCAGTCTTAACCAGTTTAGTGTAAAATCAATTGTAAAAGCTTTGATTGGGGAATTAACATGACCAGAAAGAAATTGGCTTTAGTACATTCCTAAGCCTTCCAATTTCAGCTTAAATCAAGGCATCTTGTCCAGTCATGTGTCAATCACTTAAGATGAATTATGCATATGCAATAGACTTTAGCAGTCTTCTGTCCCTAAAACATGTTTCCAAACACTGTTGTAATCTTATTTAATTGTGTTAAATGCTTTCAATTATTTCTTTTTTTCCCCCTTCCTCCAGGGAGCTTTCTTGACCCTATTCTAACTCTTCTATGCTTTCTAACTTTCTATAACCATTCACAGCTTACCAGAGTAGACAAGCATGAAATTAATGCTGTGTAGTAGTAATTCACTAATTCCAAGAAAGTTTGTTGCTTGATTATTAGGTAACACTGCTAGCATTTCAGGTCCTAATTTTTCTTCAGTAGAATGTGGTCAGGAGTTTGTAACTCTTTGAACCAAATAATTTATTTCATGAACAAATAAATGGACTTTGTCTTTTTTTTCTAATATTGGTGGGGGAGGATTACATGATAATTGCTTAAGAAAAAAGAGCTTCATTTATTTTTAGCTTCAGTTATAGCTTTAGGAAATATGGTTTCTAATTTTTTTTGTTGTTGTTGTTTTTACCAAATCTCTCTCTGACTTTAGCCCAACTGTAGGTTCAAATGGCTTGCAGTCTTTGTGTGTATCATCAATGAAACCATCATTTGGGGGATTTAGCCACAGTTTTATTCTTTTCTTGGGCGATTTTTGAAACACTTTCTGCACAATGATTCCAGTCATGCAAGTGACTGCGATAAGGTAAAGTTATCAGGGCAAACATTTCTGAATCTACTGTGGAAGAATCATACAGGCTGTCTTTGTAAGAGCCTCTGATAATCCCCTTTGTAGTGCCTGAAATTCCCTAAATAAATGTCACTTTGTAATGAGACTCTCTTTGGTCTCCAGACTGTCCTTAAAGAATTGGTAGTCTGTAGTCCTTAGATATGAAGCTTATTAATGCAACTTGATTATAATATAGCAATTTTAATTGTGGTGTCAATGCTACACTTGAAATATGAGTCTAACCATCTTCGATGCTGTCTGTTAAAAGAATTGAGTTACATGTATCTAGACTGCCTGACCACTGAATGCCAGGCCACTCACAAGAAGAATTAAGATTATACCTGGCAGGACCCCATAAACAGGAGGGCTGGATACCCACAAGGTATTGAAAACATTTCAATCTCCTAGTTTCAAACTTTCTTTGGAGTCAGAGAATCTATAACTCCTAGTTGACCAGGGAGCCTCTCTTTTCTTCCCTTTGTGTCTCGGGAAAACTCAGTCAGCATTTGGTTTTTTACTTTCCCTGTTGTCAATGTATAAAGGACCATGTACTTAGAGAAACAACATTGTAACTCCATCTACTTCTGTCTTTAAACTTTAAAAATTAATCTTCAGCCATACTAGTATACAGACACACAGCCTATTACCCCTATTATGGTAATTTTGTTAAATTTTGATCTTTTTGTTATGTTCACGATCCTGGAAAACTAGTATTTTCTTGTCATAGTATCACAGAATTTGGCTTGTAGTCACTCATGTGTTAATTTTGTTTACCAAATCTCCCAGTTGTGAGACTGAGAAATGGGACTTGACACTGTGAGGCAAAATAAACACACATGAAGAGAGAAATATTAAATTTTATAACTGTAGAGAAATTACAGGATAAGGGAATGGATCAACGTCCAAGATGATGCTACAGAAGTGAATGGAGTTGTCATAGGAAAAATGGAATAGTTGGAAATAGTATATTTTAGAAAAAATGTATTAAATTTGATAGACAAAATCAGAGTTTCAAAATTGTAAATAACTTTAAAAATTATGGAGTTAAATAGCATCCCTTTGTAGACAAAGAGGTTGAAATCCAGAGATTTTAACTGGCATTTTCAAAATCAGGTAGTTACTAACGAATCCAGAACAGCAGCCTAGAATCCCTGACTCTGGATCTAGCACTGTTTAGTGCAGCTTAATGTATCCCCCATTGTGTTTCATGTGACAAAGAAGCCTTTAGAGATAATCAGGAGGCTCCTGGAAATATGGACCTGGAGTTAATGTGCTACCTAAGACACACAAAGTAGAGAAAATAAAGCAAATCAGCAAACCATGACTAACACTAATCAAGTGGTGAAAATATAAGACAAAACAGCTGCAGGGAAGAGTAAAAAATTCAAAGTTGCAATGCTATTAAGAGAAATTATAGAAAGAAATAATCAAGAACTTGACCTCTAGAATCAGAAAGAATAACATTAAATTGTGTACCACTTAACTGTTGAATAATGTTACTCAGCTCTTAAACTGAATTACAATGTCCTGGTCTATTAAATAGCATAGAAATAGTATCTACCTCAAATACTGTTATGAAACACACATGGTTAAAAATGTACAGTTAGTACATTGGCCCATAAAAAGTGCTTTATAAATAGTGGTTATGACTATTATTGACTAATAGGGAAGCCAGGATAGCAGTTTTCAATGAGTATGGCGATGTTAAATGTTAAAGTGAAGGTTTGAGAAATAATCCTACCAAAAATTTTTTAGATATAGTAAGTTTGGGCTATTGTTAACCAGTAATAGTCAATTTAAATAAAAATGCAGTTGTATGTTACTTTTAGAAAAGAGAAGAAAAATTGTATCTTTAACCTGGGATACATTTTGAAAAGAATAAAATTACTGCTGTGTTGTGTAAAATAATACAGGTTTCTATATTTCACTTCTAGTGGCATATATTTTTCTAAAAATCTTAGTGGATATGTTTTTGCAAGTCATGAAACGAGTACTGCTTACATGTTCAGATGTTTTGAAGCAGTGGAAATTTTTGAAGCAGTGGAAAATTTTTATGTAGCCAACACTGATAACCAAAGTCATCAGAAGTTATGAGTGTTTTCGCCTCATAAATTATTTTCAGTATATTCACATTTCACCCACAAATAGTTCATTAGGAAAATTAGGCATCTTAGAATCAGCTTAAGGATATCCACAGCTGTTATTTCCTCCCAAATACAGTTTATATAATTAGCATTTATGTGCCACTGTGTATGATTACTGATTCAAGGCAGTTAAGCAAGTTAATGGAGACAGAAAGCTAATAATTCTGTTCTATGCATAGAACAGAGTGACCTAATATTATCTTCTGTTATTTATTTTGACTCATGTGAGTCACTCAGTTCTCTCCTAAGAGGATTTTGAAATCCTCAGGATCAGAGGACAGAACAGAAATTTTGCTTTTGCTTCTGTGACCTCAGTGGTGCCTAATTCAAAAGAGTTCTTCAAAAAGCATTTAATTCAAGATATTTCTTATATGCATCTCTTAGAACGCAGAGTTATGCCAGTTCTGGAAAGGCCAAAGGTACTGACTATAACATTTATGTTGTGTTTAAACCTGTTTGTGCCACTTAAATGTTATATTCAATATCCCTTTTCTATGTTTTCTCCCTTCTGTTTATATGATCACTGCATCACTTCAAGCACTGACGCTCAAGCTCTCTCCAATGCAAAACCTACCTTCTGGAAGGGATGTGCTTTAGCCATTTTCACCATAGTATGAATATAGGTCACCACGTTTCCTCTCCCAGAGTTATCTGCTTTACGTATCTTATGACAGAATTAAAGAATTGTATATTCTGCTAGATCCATCTTAATATTAAAGAGCAAGAAGATATGGGTAAGGGAAAGGAAAAATCCTTGGGTCCTTACCGTTATATCACGCTCCTTAAAGTTATATCACACTATAGACTGTTGGTGTCGCCCCCAAATTTGTTAAATCTTAACTCCCAATGTGATGGATTGGGAGCGGAGTGTGAAGGTGGGGCCTCTGGGAGCTGATAATGAGGGCAAAGCCCTCACTAGTACAGTTAGTGCCTTCATAAAATTAGTGCCCAGAGAGCTCATGTTTGTTTATAAGCCACCAGTCTAGGGTAATTTTCTTAAAGCAGCCCAGATGGACTAAGACATAACACGAGTAGACATGGACACATCTACAGTTAAAGTTTATCCTGGTGTTGTGCGTTTGGTTCTTCTGCCTGTAATGTGCAAGGGACATGTGATCATAAGCATGGAGAACAGACTTTTGGAGACATTTTTCTCCAGCTTTATAATAAAACACTTTAATATTAAAAAAAAAAGTCATACCAATTTAGACATCAAAAGTAAGAGAGACACTTAGTTATCAAAAAGTAACCCTGGGGGAAATTAGCACTTACTGGCTCTGTCTTTGGAGGGTCAATACATATATACAAAGATTCCAAACTTCTATGAAAGTAGAATATTAGTCATTTTATTAGAGGTCACCAGCCCATATTTTCCTTATACCTTAACCTCATTAAATTGCCTTCTGAGGCATCCTTGCCCCACACAGGGACACTGTGCATTCAGATGTTTATTCATACTCCATGGTTTTTCTCTCATCTCCCACTGAAAGGAAAGTCAAATTTGCTTTCTATCCAGTGTTTAAGTATTAAATCAGATATTCTTGGTCACAAAGCTCAGAATGATGTTCTATAAAGATAAACATCTTGCCATGTAGCTATGTTAGAAAAATCTGTGATATGGGATTGATTTCAAGGGAAAACAGGCTATTTATGAGGTCTTCAGCATATTTTAGAAACTGAGCCCCTTCTTGGGTATAATGTAATTTAGCAGTGCCTTCTATTGAATGTCACACATTATCAAAGAAGTTATACAGCGAGATCCCACTGGAATGAATGTGGTCTAATTTTAAAACAACCTTCTGTTATACAAAGTATTGACCAATTATTTAGACATTAAAAGAATCTGAAAAAGAATGGGTATATGTACTACTGAATCACTTTACTGTACACCTGAAACTAACACAATATTGTAAATCGAATATACTCCAATATAAAATTAAATTAAATTTAAAAATTTAGAATATTATGGAAAAAATTAAGGCTAATTCGAAAGGGCATAAATGGAAAAATCTGAAAAATTAACAATGAAAGACTGTAAGAAGCACATTGCATATGATACAAATACAGATCGTTAAAGATTCATTTAATCTTGGGTACTTCTCCCAAACACTTTTACTTAGCATCTTTACACATTTATATTAATTTGGAAATAAATTGGATCACAGTAAAACTTTTTTTAGTTCTATAATACAGAAAATTGTTATATTAATAAATTTTTACTTCAGTGATCTGTTCTAGTGTTATAACATTTGGGAATTCAATAAAAATGTTCTCAGGAAGGATTTTATGAAGACAGTATATGGACTCATCTATCAATTGCTTTATGTGGACATATAGGTAATAAAGGTATAAGGATTAGAATCTGTTTTTAATAACAGTCATATATTTAACTAAAGGAAAGATCCAAAGAGTAGACATGTTCATTTAGACCTTTAGAAAAGTACTATAAAAAGTTATTCTTGTACTTTAATTATGCCAAGGAAGAGAGAAAATTTACTCCTTCTTTATAAATGCCACTTAGAATTTAATTTTAGGTGTTCTGCTTGGTTCTGCTTAAAAATAAAGTTTGACAGAACTTATGGCTTCAAATTTAATCCAATCTTCCTGTGACCTATGTCTTGAAAATAAGAGTGAAAGATGTAAATTAGCCTCCTTTTTAAGCTGAGGAATGAGTGGCACATTTCCTAGTAATAGGAAAGGGAAATTTTAACCCACCCAATGAATAGATTGGCTATGTTATCAATAATGAGTTCTCACTGATAAAAGTTGTATTTATATTTTGCAAATTCTAGAACTGAATGTATGATTTCCATTTTAAAATAGTCTTGGAAAAATCTTTCAAAACAATTCAGTATCTTGATATAAACAACTCTTTTATTCAGAACAATAACAAAAATCTTGTGTCTACAAGATACTCTACTCAAGTTTTAGGCTGCCCAATATTGCCAGGTAGCATAAACCAATGTCTATAATGTTCAGAACACAAGGAAGTATTTTCTCAAGGTGACATGGTGTTCCACTACTAATTTAGAGAAGGTGGTTATTAGAAATTCACTAGGAAAAGAGCTGGAAGAGCAAGGTGGGTTACCAAAAGTGGTAGCTGCACCCTTCATGCATTCCTTCGAGTCTCTTTTGAATGAGACACATAAGGGTAATGGAGAAAATTAATCAAGAATCTTTAAATAAAACTTGTAAATTTGAAAGTTCATTGATACATCATCTTTTCAGACTCCTGTAGACTCAAGTCAAAGACACTTTGATCCTCTTCTTCCCGTGCTGCATCCTCACTGTGATATTCTCTGCAATTTTGCAAGCAAGTCAGATATAAGGTGCTGAGCCTGAATCAGACTGGAGTTGAGGTGACACTGTGTCATTGTTATAAGTTCTAAGTCAGTGATGTAAGCACATGAGAATATTGAAAGTCAGAAGGAAATTATAAAATTACCATCTTCATTTTAATGCAGACTTTTCTGAAGCCTTTGGTGGAATAACAACATGTTAAGAGAATTTTGGCAGTTTCCTTCTTTTTGTGGAACAGGGCAGGGGGTAAAACAACTCCTCTGATACAAAGAGAAAATGAAAAATAGCAACTGGACAGTTCCAACTTGCTCTGATGACCCTCACTCACAAGCGTCAGGTAGTCTCCTGGTTACGACTTGCTGCAGGACACTGGAGTCTGTTTATTTGAACATATCATATCAAAATGACATATCAGAATTGCTTCAATATTGTCTGTTATTTTAGGAAGTAGAAAGGTAAAGCCAGCCCCAAAGAGGCTGGTATCCATGTTCATCTAAACATTGTCATTTTATCTAATATCTCTTTAAAACTGAACAGCCACATTTTTTTTTCTCTTGCATAGCAAATATCAGTATTAGATTTTTGTGGGAAAAAAAGAAAAATATCCACAGCTAACAGAATACAAGCCAGGAGAACTAACATAGTATTCCAAGTATTGGCTTGATGTTCTGCCTCAATACTTCTTGGCAAGGATAACTTATTGCCAAAGACATTTCCATTGAACCCTCATGACATAAATTGAGTAACTACAAGAATATTAACTTGATCCCTAATTGTAAGTGTTATTGTTGCTTTAACATATTTTAGACAAATTTATTAAATTTTATCTACTACACAGGTATGAACAAATATTGCAGCCCAAAGAAACCTGGGTTTACAGACATATGTGAGATGGTTTTAGCAGCCATTTGAGTTTTTCTGCCAAAGTTGGGTAAATACAAGATGTCCTCTCAAGTGATATCTTGAAGAGACATTTTCTTCCAGAATACTAGGCATAATGTCAGCTTAATCAGCATGTGCCAAGTGCCTGTTGTGTGCTAGACATTGTTAGAATCACTGAGAGAGAGCCGAAAGAATTGAAAATGAGTGTAACCACTGCTTGTTAAGGATGTACACACTCTGCCAGTACCAGGCATTCTGCACGGTGGCATCTCCAACAGCCTTTGCAGGGTTAAGAAACCACAAGTTCTACAGGGACTAGAGAGTTTGTATTGGTAAAAAGTTAAGAGAGAATTCAGGTTCTAAAACCCAAAGGGATCTATGCCTATTATTCTTGTGGTCTTTCTGGGAAAAGTAGAGAATGTTAGAAGAGAAAGAAAGAGGAGATAGAGTTTGAGCCAGCTCTCCTTCACCCTGGAGTGTCCACATAGTGCAGGGAGAGCAGGCCCAAGATATAGTGGCTGGGGTGAAAGAAAAAGAGGGGAAGGAAAAGTACTGGGCTTGAAGCTTCCAGCAGTCAGATTGTGTTTAACTGAAGTGAATTTAAAATGTAAAGAGAGTCTTGCCAATAGGTCAGAAATATCTTTCTCTATGTGTTTGTGCTCATTATATGAATCTGGGCTAGACTTAAAGTAGTGACTCATTGCAGCTCTTCAATTAGGCTCTCTCCTAAAGAATGATATTCAGCTGCAGACTCTCTACTCGCTCTGCAAAGTTCCAGGCTGATATTAACAAGCTGCCCTTTGGAGTATCTTCTGCAGTGATGTATTCACTAAGTATACACAAGAGCTCAGTAAAAAATCAGCAAGGCTTCTCTCCACAGTATATATTACATATTTTTTTTAAAAGTTCTCTTCTTTCTTGACTTCAGGTTTCTAAACCTAAGAAATAGTAATGCATGATTTAGATTTAATCAAGAAATTTGCAATTACTTCTAACAGTAGCTGGGGGTAATACTATAAAAATTCAGCAGATTGCCCTCATAGTGAGAATAAATCCCAGAATTCCCTGTAGGTTTATCCCATGCAAATACCAGGTCCTATAACTTGGCTTGGGGTAGCTCCAGAATTTAGAATGGATACCATAAGAGGTAGAAAGTATTGTAGATCATTGAGCTGTAGAATAACACTATCTACTTATTTGCCTTCATGTGTTTTCATCCTCTACCTGAGCCCCAGGTAATGGATGGGAGGGGTGGACATTCGGTCGTGAGTTGGAGAAAGTTGGCTTGACCTAGTAGACAGAAGAAGTAGAAAGTTCTGAGGTGAAGTACAACAAGAAGGGGAGAAAGCACAATACAAGAGATGGGGTTTTACAGGAAGATAGACACTGATTCCTATTCTGACTTTAACATTTTCAAGATGTATACTGGCCAAAGGGAGACTAAATTTTCCTATGTCTCAGTTCTCTTATTTTGAAAATGGAAATAAAATCTCTTAGATTTTAATGAGAATATTAAAAATTATGCAAGACACCTAGTACCTGGAATCAAGCACCCATAAATGTCACTATTAGGATTGGTCTCTTTTCCAAACATCTCTTTCTTAACCTTGCTGGAGATCTTTCAAAATCTGTTAGAATGGTGCTCTTGGGTAGACTAAGAGTGTAGTAGTATTTAGAGTGACATATCACAAAGAACTAGACTTGGTAACATAAATAATCCCATAAGAAGAACTGAAGGAAAGGAAAGATGGAAGAGGGTCAGAGGAAATTGATTTATAAGTTGGCCTAGGATGGACCTTGAAAAGAGTTAGAATTGGGAAATGAGGTATTGCCAATGTCTTCTCCTTATCTCAAGGTCTTAGTTCATTCAAGTCAAGAATCCATCTTTGCAATTGAATTCTCTGCTAGAAGTTGTCATATTGATAGCCCTGAAAACTTTAATTTTCTCATCCAGTTTGAATACAGTCTCTCACTCTGTCTTGCCCTTGCACTGAAAAAGATTAGAATCTGTTCCTCAGCCTCCTGTAAAGAATTTTGTCAAAAATCTTCCTTCATGTCTGGGATGATGCTGCAGGTAGTCAATAAACAGAACCATCTCTCAATCTCTCACCTGATTTTCCACAGTGAAGTTTTTCCCATAGGAATAAATTAAAATCTCTGTACTGTTGTGTTGTTTTTGTTGTTGTTTTTTTGTCAGTGTGGTATCTAGACCAAGTCATTTCTTATTTGAAAAGATAATATTCTTGAAATGAAGAGTTAATTTTGTTTAGATTCCAGCACCTCTTCCTCTGTTTCAAACATTGGAGGGCTGTGTTCAGGTGCTGGAGGATAGAAGGAGGCTTTGTATGTTCACAATGACCTACTGTTGATCAACTTGAATTTTCTCAGGTGTTCATTTAAGTATTTCCTTGCTTCAAAATTTCGCCTGGGTTGCAGCAGAGGAATGCTGACAAATTGCTGTCAAGTATTATGCATGTGGTCTGAATATAATCACAACTAAATGTCCTTAAATAAGACACTTTTTTGTGAGCTGCGGAGCTGTTTGCCCTTCAAGATTAATTGGCAGGTTACTTTAGGGCCCATCTTTTTAGGAAATGGATTGACTTGTGGGCAATATCAAATTACACTGAGGAACAGTAAAGATTGGATTACTGAAGTTTCATTCTCAAAGTTCCTATTAATACTTTAATGGGCCCTCTGGCTTCTTTTCTTTAGAACCCAACTGACAAATTACAAATATATGTATTTGAAATTCATGGATTCTGTGAAAGTATATACACTTGGATTTGTCTTCCTTTTGTAAAAGTAGCTTAATTCTCACTTAATAGAAATTACTCCCCTCCTAATAATTATTTTCTCTTCCATTCTCTTCTTTCACATTATAAATACCAGATAAACTCAGTTCTAACATATAGCATTATAGAATCATATATTTAATGCCAAACAACTCAATTTCCACATTGAGAAGTTGAGATAGAGGCAGTTTAAGTGATATACTGACATTGTCAAACTAGTTAGTGGCAAAACAGTATGGATCCCAGTCTTCTTGAATACCATGGGTCCAGACGATTTTCCCTTCTCACTGTATTAGCTTCCCTAGGCCAGGCAACTGAAAAAATATATATAGTGCCAGTCTACAGAGGAATTACTTTTAACACATGGCATTAGAGGATATTATAGTATATGAGGATTCCTGTACTCCCAAATATCTGCTGTATAATGCATCCCTTTGCCTGAGAACATCCTTAAAACATGGTACAGCTATATAAAAGCTGCTTTTAAAATACCGATATTCTTTTTTATTTTTTCCCCGATATTCTTTAAAAATAACTAAACCTCTAGCATGTTAGCAAGAATTAGTTCATTTCATTGTGTTGCTGACCTGAAAAATACTGTAAGGATGTGGTATTTTGTCTTAAAGGGAAGAGAGATCATTTCAGAGAAAAGGGTCATATGTCCAATACAAAAGTAGGGGTGTGTGTGTGTGGTAACACTGGTATAGTGCAATTATAGATGAATAGCTTTAGACAATTTAGTTGTTGCCATGTGAAACACTTTGAATTCTAACAATTCCCAGTTTTAAAAATATACATCAAAGCTTGAATTCTAGGGTATATGCAAAAACTCACAAATTTAAATAAGAACACAGATATAATAGAGGGCAGAAAACTTCTGGGAATATCCCCACATCAAGGCCAGTAACTGTATCTCCAATTAGAAAACACGCGGCTGGCACCACAACATATAGGTGACTTAATAGAATAAGTTAGAACCTAAAGGGAAAAAATGAGAAAACATTATTCAAGAACTTTGAGGAATTCCACATGCCTATAAAACCTGGATGTGATAGGTGGAGTCTCTTTTGCAAGAGAGGCATGGCAGCCTAAACTAGCAAATACTGAGCGTTTAGCTTGGGCTTCAAGCCCACAATGTTATTCACCCACAGTTGCTGTGTGAAACTCAGGTGTCACACTATGGAAGGCTAGTGTTCCCTTCCCTGAGACGAGACATTTTCATTCCAGAGAACTGAATGATTCTGACTTAATACTGGGGAAAAAGGTCTTTGGATGAGGGGGTGGCAGAGAAGGGATAAGAGAGAATAAAGCAAACTAAACATACTGGGGGAGGGGAAGAACATGGTGAGAGTGAATTAGTGAAGATATGGAAAGAAAAGGCATGGTGAGATTCCATTTAAATGTATTCAAACATTTTGGAAGGGCTCAGATGTGAGCACATTTCTATAGCCAGAATAACCTAAGAATGAAGCAATACAATGCATTTTTAGTGCAGTTAATCTAGTTTTTTTAATTCTTTCCTCAGACCTCCACCTCACTTACCACACACAAAAAAATTTTGCATAAAGAGACTAATGACTTAATATATTTTCCATGAAAGTATAAGACTATTTAGCAAGAGCAAAACCATTTTAAGGAAGTACATTCCTAAAGTCAAATAAACTTCCATTTTCTCAACCCACTCACATTCTTTGCAAGACTGACATTTAAAAGTTTCATCTTTATGCACCATTAATTTCAAATATACTTTCTTGGACATTTCAAGTTCTTGAATATTTGGAACTATAGACAACACCTTTACTAAATTCTTTCTTATTTACCTAATTTATTTTGTATGACTAAGTTGGAATTTGCCTTAGAGACCTCAGTCTCAGAGAGAAAAGAGTATTTTATTAGTAACAGGTATATAAATCCTTTCTTAATGATTCAACCGTTGTTTAACCACTACTGGGTCAGAGTAATTGAAATTCTCTGTGTTTATTTAGTGCTTTTAGCATTTGCAAGTAACTTTTTCAGCTGCCTACTCATCCTAAATAAAGGCTATACTTTTGATAAGGTTATTGCTAGAATTTGAATAGTGACAAACTTTAGCTGGTCAGTGCAACTTTATTTTCTAGTGATTCTAATTTCAAAAACAATTGGATTGTGACATTCTAATGACCTACATATGTTATGTGGCAAAGTGTGTACACACTGCCTGCCTTCTTGATGTAACCCAGAAGCTCTGGCACTCGTACAATCTCCAGGTTCCGCGGTGATCATTGCAAAGGGATGGTGTTCAGTGGCTTTCAGTTTGGACTCTTTAGCCTCTGAGTAGCCTTGGGCAAAGTGCTTGAACTCTCATGCCAGAGCTAATTCATTGGTAAACAGGTTTAATAATACCTAATTCATAGTGTTGCTGTGATGTTAGAATGTAAATCTTAAGAAAATGCCTGTCACATCGTTCAAATTCCATAAAAATATAGCAATTGTTATTTTAAGGCCATTAAGTCGGATCTGTGGGTTTCACGTAGAAATACTTTGGAATGACCTCTAGGATAGGAGTAGTGCCCTGTATGGTGCTGATTAAGGGCTTAGGGAAGGATATTCTACAAGTTGCTAAAACTTGTTCATGTTTAAAGATCCTTTGGGAGAAGAACATTTTAGAAACAGCTAACCAAATCCTCAAGTAAAAAACAAATTTCAGTCTTTTTCCTTTGTTTCTTTCTTCCCTACTTATCCCTACCTACCCCACTCTCACTCTGGGTCTACAGAAAATATTTATCCAATATCCTTTATCTAGTAGCTATGTACAATTTACACTATTGAATCGCATCAGCTTTTTCATATCTAGAAGTTACTCTAATTTAGTAATATTTTCTACTATATCTGATTTTTTAATTTAAAATTAATTTTTCTGCTATCTCATTTTCCCCCCAAATCTACATTCTCCTTAGTTTATGGAAATAAAACCTGGACAGAGTCTTTAAATAAGGTTCTAACTAATGCTAACTATAATAGGAGACTTCCTTCTGGTTCCTTTGTATTATGTCTTATTTATCCAAATACTATGTTTGTTCATTTTTTAAGCAGCTCAATATTGCATCTATAATGAATAAAATGATCTTATGCCAGATGTTTACAGATCAGACAATCCCCAGTTAGTATTTCTGATAGGCTTTTCCCCTAAATATGCAAGTGGGCTTAACCAGTGTCTATAAAATGTAATAAAACAACCAACTACTCAGCACAACTATATGATATCCTAAGTTCCCAGTGATTAACCTGAAGCCCTGCACCATGTATGCCCCTGTAGGAATCCACAGCAACAGAGTAGGCCTGTTATGAGTGATGCACACAGATGGTTTTGTCGTGTTGTACTGCTTTAGACTAATTAAGTATAAGACAGCTTGGTATTGACCAAGTTAGGTTTAGGAAGAACTATAATATATGCCCAGTAAATAGTTGTTCAACAAATAAGTGATTAAATGAACAAATGAATGCTTTGAATAAAGCATCCCTTGTCTTTCTCTTATAAATTAATAAGCAAGGAAGATATTGCTGTGAGAAACTAAAAACTACTACTTTATTAACTAAGAAAGCTGATCAGGATTTCTTTGAGAGAGAAAAAAACATGCAGTATCTTTTTACAAACCATTGCTCAGAGTTTGACATGTTTTAATTTTTTGTCCCAAGGCTCTGTCTGCCATCACTTGACCTATATACTATTTGTCACATATGGATCAGATGTTCTTAAAATAGTGGGGCCTGTAGCAGAACTAGACATTAACCTGAACATTAAATTTTCTTACTCCTCTTGCTATGTTCCAATCTTAACATCATTTTAATACAAATCTTTTAGTGTTAATGGTTCATTAAAGGAGAGCTCTGACCTCTGCAACATCCTCTACAGAGCTATTAAATTTCACCGTATACGTTTGTGTTTGTAGATTTGCCTCATGTGTCAAAAGTAATTTTGTACCTCCTTAGCTTGCATATTCCTTGTTAGAGAGTTTAAACTCATTACCAGTACAGTGTTTTTTCTGTAAACTAGTTCACAGACTTCCAGTGGTGTCTACCTGGTACCAAATTAGGTGACTTTATATTGATTTACTTTAGTTGGCTTCTTTTTTTTCATAGCATTAATTAAGGATTTTTATAATTATTATTTGTATCTATTTGTTTACTTATGTGTTCTCTTTATAATTCTCTAGAAAACAAGTCACATAAGAGCAGGGATTCTAATTCTCCACTGGTAACCAAGCATTCACAAAGTAACCAGCAAAGAGTTGGAGCTTAATAACCATTTAATGGATGGATCAATGAAGACCTCCAAACTAGAAAATTCATGTTCCAAATAATTCACTTTGATTTGGCTATTTTGTCCTTACTGTTGCAAGGATTCTGCTATTGAAGGCCCATTAATTGGCAACTGAGAAAAAAAGACATAGCCTAGATTTACCTTGTATATGAGGCAACACTTAAAAGAGTGCCTGACTTCCTAGGAACTGATTGAATATGTGTTATACCCAATGTCCAAATACTCTGTTAAAACAAAATGTTTTCATATATATTTTCCAAATAGTTTTGGAATATTTTCTAAATATTTATCTGCTATATTGTGGGCAGAAGAAGATTGCTTTACTATGTCAGCAGTTGTTGAGGATAATAAAGATTAGTGACTAGTTATATTAATCCATTTCTTCTTACTCGGTGTAGTCAAATGTCCTACCCAGTTTTGTGTACATATTTTGATTAGTTGATTACAAAGCTAAAGAAACTAAAGGGAGGCAAGAGATCTTGGTTTTAGTCTTTTTCCATCAAAGAATCTCCTCTTGATCAATGAATAGTAAATTAAAATGTTTTGATGTGATTTCTCTTACTAATCTGTTAAGAGTATTGCCCGGATGCATTTTTGAAGATAAACACAAGCACAAATTCACACATTGGTCACCTTCTCACCTACCTCACCTCTTTTCCTCTTGGTTACCACCATCTCATCTTCCATATTGCAACTAGGTCAAGTTATGTTGCTGATACACAATGCACCACCCAGTGCATCAGGATATCCCGTTAACTATTTGGAAAACCGCATGAATAAGGTAATTGGTTAATCTACCTTTTTTTTTTTTTTTTTTTACTTTATTATGTCGAGCTTCTGCTTCAGTTTTCATTTTCATTCTCTCTCTTGTCTAGTATTTAACAAGTTCTGCCTAAATGACCAATAATCACTAGTGTTTCCTCAAATGATGCAGTTCAATCATCCATATTATAGGGAAAGCTCTGCTATAGTGTTGGTTAACACAAAATTTTAGAAATCTAAATGTTAAACCATTTTGTCTCTGTTAGCATTTTTTCTTCAGATCCTGTTCACTCTCAAATTCCAGCTTATATTTTAAACCATAAGACTCTAAATGACTATTTGGAAGAAATAGTTAAATGTGAAAAAGGTCACAAGAGTTAAACTGATGACCATGTGTAAATTTACTGCTCATTTAACCAAACAAATCTATGAGTCCATTAATGAAAAATTTATTTTGACCAGATAATTTATTCAAATGAGTTAGTTTGGTGAAATACATATCATCTAAAATATTTGCCCAATATACTCTTCATCTGAAGTCCGTTCCAAGACCAGGATTTGTAGAAGTCCATAAGAGTTTATGACTGTGAAATAAAAGAGTCAGTTAAATCAGAATCTAATATTCCTAACCCCATGCTTTAAATGAATGTCAAAAAATCGCTGCCTTACATAGCACTAAGAGTCACGGGTCCTGAGAAAATGACTCATAGATAAGACGTACTAAAAATAAAATCTTTGGATGCTTAAATGCATCAGCTGCTTTTAGTGATAAAATATGTTTGGATCAATATCCCTGGATGTCAGCATATAATAAATGTTGAAGAGATCTATTGAACTGGTTAAAAGTAGATACAAATCAAAGACTTTTTAAGGTTGTTAAGGAGAGCGTTTTAAATGTATAGTAGATTTTGTGTACCTGAAGATGCTCTCACCCACACTTTTTTTCCTGTCACCATTGACCATCTTTCTGTACAGTGGATATAAGGCTAATTCCCACAAATCTCCTAGATGCTTAATACATACATTTTATGTAAAGTCTTAATATAATCCATAATGCATTTCTGTTTCACATATTGCACTTCACCTTATTGCCTTAAAATTGAATGAATAATATAAAAATTAAACATTAAAACTCATGGTCCAGTTTACAAATGTGGACTAATTTTGGCCTATTTATGTTTACTTACTATGGCCTCTTTCAGGTCAAAGACTGAGTCATGTACATGTTGATGCTGCCAGCCCCTACGATAATGCTCTCACAGGATAGGTGTTCCCTGGTGCTTGGGGGAATTTAGATTATGCAGCAGAAGACACACATACACTTGAACATGTTTTCTTGTTCCGTAGAGTACTTTTGCCCACATTTCAATCGTGAAATCTAGTGTTTAAATTGTTTTTTAAAATAATCAGTTTCTATCCATAAGAATTAAACCAAGTATCCATAAACTTAGATTAAAAATACATGATGACAGAATCAATTTCATAGCACTTTAAAGTGCATTATCACCCTATTAACCAAAATTACATCTCTGTATATTTAGAGGTAAGGAAACATACATATGTGAGACATACTTATTCAGTGTATAGGCAATGATTATGTTGGTAGGGAGGGGGCTCTCAAAAGATTAAATTCCATGCAGACCATGGGTATCCATTGATGGAAAATATTTAGATTTTCACCAACGTTTAATAAGGTTGTTTAGAACTAGCTGGAGATTTAATCAATTGGTTTTGGCATGAGGGATAGGGAAAGGGGAAAAATACTTTATCCAAACACTCTTAGATCAGTTCCGCATTACTTGTGCAGCTAAGCTAACGCATTTGAGAAAAGTGAACAAACTGAGCAACTTTCTGTTCCTACTTCCATTATGAAAAATAACCTTTTATATTTTAAGAGCTTGCGTTTTGAATAAAGGAATAATTTAATGTGAACTTGTAGACAAAGGATATTTCCTTTCTTGAAATACACAGTGTAATTAAGTGAAACTTAGTCTTGAGGAAATGCAAATACATTTTTATTGCACACAGAAGCATCTAGCTTTATTTAGGACATGCTACTTTACTTAAAATATAAAGCCTGATGTATACACATAGAGCCTGATATATAGAAGGTAAGATCTTGAGTATTGCTTTGTTTTGTTTTTAAAGATTTTTGATAGTACAGTATCTTACTCATTGTTTAGCCTAGAATTAACCACCATCTTCAGACAGAAGTTTCAGCAGACATGCAAGTCTTCAGGTGTTTTGAGGGGAGCTGTTCCTGGTTCTGTAAACATGAAATGATTTCCTAAGATTTCCTAAGCTAATTCTTAAGGCTCATATGTTATAATGTTTTTCTTGAGAGGACATATTCAAACTGTAATATTTGAAAATGCAGAATGCAGTATTTGATTCAAATACAATTGATTTTCTGCTGAGTTTTTGGGAGACCACTCAGCTTCACATCAAAACTCCCCAAAAAACCCCACAAATCTATATATGTAATTTGATACCTCTGATTCACAGAAGGCCAGGATAATGGTGGAGTAGAGCTAACGGAAGTTAGAATACTAGTGCCTAGGTGTAGTATTTGCATAATGAGTTTGGAACCGACAGTGTATTTCCTATGTGTGGTAGGGGTGGCAGAGTGAACTAAATGAAATGTTAAGGTAAAAGCAATAGATCATATTACACAGTATGCTACAAACATTAAGCAATTTGGAAGGTTAATGAACAAAGCAGTGGTTCTCTATGAGGGCCTCCAGAAAACATTAGCGAACAGCAAAATGAAACTGCCTAAAGCATGAGAAAAGGTCTATAGAACTCTTTCTCTCTTTTTTCCCCAATGCTCTGTGGATGAAACAATAGCAACTTCAACATAAGGCATGTGTTAAGAATGAATAACTTGTTGGATTAATTGCATTCAGTCTTGTCTCAAGCCAGCCATTCCTTCTAACTTGTCATTAATCCTCAAGAAAGGCCCTATACTGCAATTGTTTCTGCCCAAATCATGTTACTTTAAAGTAACAATATAATAAACA
The DNA here is from genome assembly GCF_028023285.1 of Balaenoptera ricei. Taxonomy (NCBI): domain Eukaryota; kingdom Metazoa; phylum Chordata; class Mammalia; order Artiodactyla; family Balaenopteridae; genus Balaenoptera; species Balaenoptera ricei. The sequence continues at coordinate 69,653,662 of NC_082641.1, forward strand.
AATAAGTCTTCCTCGGACTTAAAAGTTATTATTATTGGACAAATTAGATATAGGACCAAAAGAAAAAACCCCAACTATTTCTAAGAATAATGTAATTGTAGCTTAGAAATAAAATTATTTTATCAGTCTCTCCAAAAGAGGTCAGCAATCTTCTATTTCTCTCCTAAAATATAATTGACTCCCTTGCTATTACATCTTTACAGGAAGTAAAATGTATGCCTAATGTGCATTTGATATGGACCCAGGATCAGTGCTTCTCAAACTTTAATGTGCATATGAATCACCTTGGGATCTTGTTAAATGTAGATTCTGATTCAGTAGGTCTGGGGTGTCCAGATACTCTACAAGTCTAATAAGCTCCCAGTTGATGCCAATGCTGCTGATATGGGGAACACGTTGGCAGTAGGTGCCCAGAAGTCTTCCATAGCACCTGGTGGAAATACTTGTGTACTTGTGCATCAAGAAAAGGCAGGGATGGAGGGTGGGATGGGCAGGCAGAGGGAGGTTTGAGGTGGGTGCCAGGTTGGCTGCTCAGAAAAGCTGAGAGAAGGGAGGATAATCTGATAATCCACTTGTAACATTGTTACAGTGAACTTGAAATCTTGGCTTAATGGAGTGAGAGGAGATGGTCTCTCTCACCTGCAGCATTCCAGGCACTGCAATACCTGCTAGGGTACAGTGATGAACTAAAGATGTCCAACCCCACACTGGTGAAGCTTCAAGTCTGTTATAAAGATTCTATTTTTTCTCTCAGCATTTGAAGGATGGGATGAATACAACAAAATAGAAATCATGGCATTTTTAAGAATTAGATGACAGGTTCTAGTTCTTCTTTCTATACTAGTTCTATAAATTTGGGAAACTCACTCAGCCTCTCTGGGTCTAGTTTTCTTATGAATTTTTAAGTGAGAGGGTTATCTTCAGGCTCCCTGTTAGCTTTGTTACCTAATCAAACTTGGGTCTGCTCTCTGGCTGCACAGTAAAGGCAATTTACTGACATTGGGTTGTGATGAAGGAAAGTACAGTGTTTATTGCAGGGCCCAGCAAGGAGTATGGGTAGCTCATTCTCAAAACGCCTGAACTGCTTGGTGGTTTTCAGGGGAGCATTTTTAAAGGCAGCATTTGGGAGTGAGGGCTGCAGGATTCATGACTTGGTTCTGATTGGTTGGTGGTGAAGTAACAGGGTAACAGATTCAGGAATCTGTATTATCAACCTTCTGGTTCCAAACAGTCTGGGGTCTGCTCAGCATGTAGCTGCCACCCTTCACCTGGTGACTGTGGCTGTGGCTGGGGTGGGGGGGGGCAGCTAGGGGGAGAAGGGGGTATCTTAGTTCCTGAAGAATATCTCAAAGATATCCATAAGATTGTTGTGTATATCCCTTGAGAAGGGACTAGGACTCTGTTTTATAGCTGAACTATTGTCATTACTTTTCTTATTTAATTGCTTTTCCTTTGTTTCTGCATCCCTTCACTTCCCTAATTAGTACGGCTTGTGCCTGCTCTTTGGAACTCAGGGAAGGCTTAGGAGACTAAAGCCTTTTTCTATGAACAAGAAATGGGGGCATACAGGAGGGCTTTTGTATCTGGGAAGGCTGCCCCAGGGACCTGCTTGGTTTCAACTTCAAAATTATATGCTTATAATTATCAGCCATGTGACTCTAAAGTAATGATTTTTTTCTAATAACACCAAATTTAAAAAAAATAAATAAATTTTGTGCTTGAAATTAGCTCCCTTGGAAATCAGTTACTCCAAATATTTTAGGAACTGCACTTTTGAAATTTCTTTCAGTGTTAGTTTTGGGGTTACCTAAAAAAGTCAATGACAATATTTTCTAGTCCCACTTAATTGAGCCATAAAGCTATCTGAATTACCCCTTCAAACGTTAGAAGAAAATCTAATCAAAGATGAGATCGAGAGGATGTAAAATCCTTGAGAGTAGGCTTCATATTTACTTTATCTTTGTATTTTTACAGCAAGATTTTCTGAATTTCTTTGTTTATAAGAATCCCCTGCAGTTCTTGCTAAAAGTATTAATATTTAGTTCTGGAGTATACTCTAGCCTTACTAAATAAAAATCTCCAAGAGAAGCCATATTTTCCCCAGAGATGATTCTAATTGTTGGGAAAATTTAGGTAAATTATTTTACAGTTCACACAGTGTTTAGTACAGAGGAGTTCGTCAACTGCTGACTTAACAAAAGAAGGAAGAGCGAATGACCAAAATCTGTCATGTAAGTGGTGAATTGCCATTTATGCAACTGTAAACAGAATGCATTAGTTAACTTCAGAATCTAAGACTTACATTTTCTGTGCCACCATCTCAAATCTTACTTTATCAAGATTAAAGGTCATAAATGAACGCTTCTCCACCATCAGGCTTTTGGCTCCATAATGGCCAAGACAGTGTGTTATACACTATTATATTCTCAGGACCCAAAATAGCAATTGATACCTATATATCTGATACCTAAATATTTGATGACTTGAGTTTAATTGCAGTGCATAACTTAGCTGACAATTTGGTTAGTTTAACTGTAAATAAGACTGTGGCAATCACCTGAAATGCCTCCATTTAAGGTTTTCTTCAACTCAGCCTAGCTGGGTTTAACTTCCATGTCCCCAGAAATTAGCTGCACTTTTCTCTTGAAGAACAACCCTGATTCTAGGGCCATGAAATTCTTTGACCAAATACATGTCTAAGCAATTATCAATCATTTGGACATTATCACATGTGCCTGTTGGGAGGTTGTGTGTTGCAATGTCCTTCTTTAAAAGGTTTTGAAAATACATCTGTCAAAGTACTCCATATTGTTCTAGCTTTCCTGTTCCTACAGAGAGATTTGATTCCATTCCCCTTGTTTTGAAACTCTACTCTGATCATCTGCTTTCCAAGCAACTTTTCCCCCTATTCTTTCTCCCTTCTTCCCTTCCTTCCTTCCTTCCTTCCTTCCTTCTTCTCTCTCTCCCTCCGCCTCATTCCCTTCTTTTTTTCTTTTTCTTTTTCCTTCTCCCCTCCTCCCTCCCTCCTCTCTTTCTCCTCATCCCCCTCCCAGTTTTTACCGCCTGTTTTTTCTTCTATTTTTTTCACCTTCTTCACCTTCCAAAGCCATGTGGGGTATATAGTAGATAAAAGGAAACCATTCTGTTTTGAGTTATCCATTTGCCTAACCTGTGGGCATAAGGATCAAAGGCACTACAGATATATGCTGGACTATGCAGGTGAGGCTATGGCCACTTGCTATGTCTTTTCCTGCAAAATTTCCTTGAAAGTCCCTTAAAGAAAAGGAAATCTTTAGAGTTGGAAGGATAACAGTGAGCAGTGCAAACTTACCCAAAATGTGCTGGAACATTGGGTACAAACTGAGTCAGGGACACAACTGACAAAGGGAGAGAGGGAGAACAAAGTTCATGTCAATGTCCCAGAGAAAGGAAAATCTAAGGGCAGCGTAGGCCGCTTGAGGAGAAAGTAAAATGTATGGTGCTCTTAAAGAACTATGATTATAAAAAAAAGTCCCAAGATTGAACAAAATAGAACCTGTAGATAAAATGCTGAATGCAACAGAAGCAACATTAACACAGGTTTGAAAACTAATAGCATTGATTTGCATCTGACTGAAGCAAAAAGCTAGGAAATCTGTACACTATAGAAATTTAAAAAATAAAATAAAAGAGGTGCTTAGTGTCCAAAGAAGGAAACAAGGCTAGATGTTTTCTTCCCGCTAAATGTGTCCAGAATCATTCAACCAGGAAATGCATGACTGTTCATGAGAAGTTAGGAGAAAAAAAAATTTTTTCTAGAAAAGACTATGTTTAAATTCATAAGCCCCAGGAACAGAATGGTCTGGGTCCAGTTCCAACTCTGTTCACCTACTAACTTCATGGCCTTGGGAAAACAACCAAACCTCATTTTCTATAATATAATACCTACCATACCTTTATTGTGGAGTTGCTGTAAAAAGAAAATGAGTTGAGATTTGTGTATCAGGGATAATATTTTTATATATTAGCTAATATATTAGCCTTTTCAGAGAAACCTTAGCACAACATCAAAACCAAAAAGTTAATTCTTGTTATTTGATCATCATAGATTTGAAGGACTATCTGCTGAATCTGATTTTTCTGTCACAGGGGCTAAATCATACCCTGGGACAGGAGAAAAGATGGGCAAAGTTGGAAAGGGGAGTACTAATGTGGATGACAAAGAAATTTTGAGAATTACTTACGAAGGAGGGCACACCTCCTTCCTGAGTAGAGTTCCCCAGATATATTTGGTGATCTCAGGTTAGAGGGGGCATCAACATGGTGTGAGAGGAACAGAGGAGAAGTGGTTGATGCTATTTGTAAACAGAGGACTCTGAGGCTATCCAGTCCTGTCTGTCATGGGGAGCAGCTGACTGTTTTTCAGTGTAATCAGCACTGGAGCAGAGGGGACATTGGCAGTGCTGGATCTGGAGGGCTGTTTCAGTCCACGGGGAGGATGAAACAGCAGGCACCAGAAAATCAAGGAAGACCAAGAAAGGAAGGTTAGGAAGGATGAAGATCATCACAGTCAAATGAGAAAATTAACAGCTCAGGAGAGGTCAGCCTGGATGGGAAATGGCTGAAGACAAAATACTTTCTTTTACCAAAAACTAGATACTACAAGAATATCCCTGATTGCCCTCCGCACCCCAATAGCAGTATAACTTTTAAGATAAGAGAGAGTAGAAGAAAATTCTGAATGGACTTAGTTCACTCCAAAATTAGGACTCCATCTTTGCCACCAGTGGTGTGGGTTTGAAATAGAAGTTCGGTCATGGAAAAAATAAAGTTACATCTTTGGTTCACTAAATTTATACTCAGTGAAGCTTGTACTTTCTCTACTTGTAAAGGACTAAGCCCCATGACTGGCACAGAGAATTAGATCTATAAAAGACAGCTGAGGGTTACTATCAAGAAGGAGAACTCATAGAGGTGGAGGGAATTTGAACTTTAAGAAATAAAACTGAAAAGCTTATGCTTGGTACAGAGTAGGGTCTCAGTCAATATTAAAGAAATTTCATAAGTGAAAGGTGGAAGCAAGGTGGCTGGATTGTAACCTTATTGGGCAAGGTCAAGCCTTAATCTTCTTTTGTTCCTTGTAACACCTAGCAAAGTGTTGGACTCATTGTTTTTGCTTCATATACAGTTATTAAAATATTAATAACTGAGGAAGCTATGTACATTATTGATGACATTGGAGTAGGAGAATCAGACAATACAGGGATATTTATTCAAAAAGAGATAGTATTCATGAAGATTTAAATAGGTCAACTGTTTAGGCTTTATAAGTGATGATGTGAAGAGTGGGGGAAAGAGAGCATGTCCATCTTTGGCAGATTGTAGTTGTGGTAGATTGAGAGGAATGGAGAAATCACTAGACATGGTAGAGAAAAACCCTAAAAAAATGTCTTTTTTGGAGCAATAATCTTCTATGTCATGCAGTATATATATATTTTTTAACATCTTTATTGGAGTATAATTGCTTTACAATGGTGTGTTAGTTTCTGCTTTATAACAAAGTGAATCAGCTATACATATACATATTTTTGCAGAAAAATCTCATGGGAGTTTTTCCAGCCACACCAGACAATAGGTATGTGCAAGAAGACCACATTTTCGGTCCTTTCTGAACTTACATACCGTGAGTGCTTAGTTGCCAGGCAGTGAAAGAGGGTTTCCAATCACTCTAGTATGTCCTGTTACACTGGAATTATCTTGTTGTATTTATCTTTAAAATTAATTTATTTCTTTCGAGTTCTAAAATTGTTGAATAGATAATAATTCCTGGTTCAGAAATCACAAACTATAAAAATAAATATGGTGAAATGTCTTCCTACCACACATCCTCCACCCATCCAGTTTCAAGCAAACCTCCCCCCAAAACAGAGGTAACAGTTATTAGTTTCTTCATATTCTTTATGCATAAATAATAAATATAAATATATTGTCTTGAAACTCTTTTTACACAAAAGATAGCTTTCTATCTTTTGTTTCATATATAGTTTGTTGATGTTCCCATTATCGGTATATAGAGAATTTTCTCTTTTGAAAAGTTGTATCATGTTCCATTTTATCAGTGTATCATAATGTATTTAGTCACTCCACTAATGTTGGACATTTATATTACTCCCCATCATTGAAATTACTAAACAGTGTGGAAGTGAATAAGTTTGCAGTCATGTCATTTCTCACATGTGCTAATATTTCTGTAGCATACATTTTCAGAATTTTTTGACCAGGGATTACTGGGTCAAGGATTATACATTTATAATATTGAAGATATTGTCAAATTGCCCTTCACAGGGTTTGTTTCTTTGGAATCATTTTAAACCTCATAATCTAGAGCAGACTTCTTTGAGAAAATCCTCAAGGCCCCTAAATTGACAAGACTAGAAAACCAATAAGGGAATCATTTATTAAAAGAAAGAATTTTAAAAAGAATTTTAAATGTTAAAATAATAAAAAGTCACTACTCACTTTTATAATTAAAAATTAATGGTTGAGCCCAAATTACTCAGAAAGGTAACCACCAGTCAGCCGTGATATGATATTTTGTAACCCCAAAGGGGTGCTGAATGTCAAGTTAATCTTAGAGGCTGGTATAGGGCTTGAGTTATTTGACAGGTTATTTTAGTTTCACTATGCACTTGAGAGTTACCAGTCTATAAAACTCAGAAGTACTATGCTTATTCAGTTTTCCACCTTTGTTCAATCCAAATGTCATTAAAGGAAGAAGTTAACATCAATGTTAATAATTAAAAATCCTAATTCACACTTGCATTTAAAAATGCAGTGGAAAGAAACCCTGAGGATCATCCAGTGCAGGTGCTTGGAGATATTTTAACAGGCTATAATTTTAGTTGAAAGATTTTTTTTAGAACTTAATACAAAATCATTCATGTTTTCACACACATACACCCCGCATAAACATACATACATACATACACAAATAATTATCTGTACACCCTAGCAGCTCCACACAGGAATGCTCAGATCCTCGGCTCTAAGATCTGATGTGCTTTCACATTTGAAGAAATGTTTTTCAAACAAAACACATGGTGCAGAGGGTCATGGTGCAGCTGTGGAGTGCTGAAGCAAGAAGAGAGGTATAGGCTGAAAATGAGGTCCTACCATGAGGAGTTAAGAATAGACCCCTTGCTGTGTATCCAAGCACTGACTCTCCAGCAAAGAAAGGATGAATGAATAAATAGATGAATGCTATGTTTTGCACTTTTAACAGATGCAGTGATATCTGTTTCGTGATGGCAACATTTCAATAATGATGTTTTTCCCTTTTAAGCTTGTAATTTTTTCCCTGTATGCATGTGTTTTCTAAGATAATTCAAAGATGTATTCTTTGATTTTGATCCATGATAAAAGATAATAAAATGGGTGTGGAAACCTTAGACAAAATTTATGTCATGGGCCTGAAAGCACATCACTGAGTTACAGAATTTTATATACATATATATCAATTTCCCCACACTTTTCTTACATAAATAAAATATATTTAAATGTCAATAGAAAAAAGCTGGCTTTAGCAACTGTACATTTCATTTGCTGACTGAACTGGAATAGAAATTATAGCATCCCGGTCTTTTCATTAAAATTTTTTCAAGAGTTCCACAGTTCTGCTTTTGGTACAGTGGTGGAAGACATTTAAGTAATTCAATTTTAATTTTAAAGCAGTATTAGGTCAGCATAAAATGTAGGCTGTATTTATGCCACAATGATTGGGTCAAGAGTGGTAGAATTAAATATCTCATAGGAGCACACCATCAAATAATTTCAGAGCTTTGAATAAATATCCTTAATGAATGCCAACTAGTTTATTTGGCTGAGTTTTTTTTCTCCCAACTGTGTTAAATTATTACTGTATTCCTGAGTATTTGGGCCAAAGTTACTTCTAATCATACCTCCATTTCCTAAGCCTGTCAGTTATAATTTCTCAACAATAATGCCAAGAGGTTGCTCACAGGAACAAAGAGCAGGGTCTATAGAATCCATGTCATTCTATTGCTGACCCAATCCATTATCTCCTGGCTTAACTGCATTAGCTCAGGCTCCTCTTTTCTCCATATTTTTTTCTTTCCTTTGAGCACAAGAAAGTACTGTTAAAGTCTTTTTGATATTCCCAAGGGAGAAAAACACTGCTCAATAATTTCTTCAACGTTTATATTATATCAGGCTACATGTTATATACCATGGATATGAATATGAACAAGTCCTGTCTTCAAAGAACTTACTGGTTCGTAGGAAGGAAATTATTTAGTTAATCAAATAAAGGGTGTGGGTCTATTGTCAGAACATTTGTGGGAAAGGGTGAGAATCCAGAACTGGATTTCACAAGATTTGCCCAAAGGGCATAAATGTCAAGAAAGGCCCTGCCCCTACCTTCTCAAGTCCAAGGGAAGAGTTTAGATTAATGACTTTTTAGCTAAAGGGAATCCTAAATACTCCCACTTGACAATGTAGAAGAACATCACTTGGGAGAAATTCTGAAGAGGGTTACTCCTTGATTTTTTTTTTTTTTTTTTTTTTTTTTTACTCCTTGATTATTTAGTTGCTCTTTCCTAGGCTTTGTGGTGTAGGGTCTGTATTAGTTTCTGAGGGCTGTCATCACAAACTACCATAAACTGAGTGGTTTAAAACAACAGAAATACACTGTCTCACAGTTCTGAAGACTAGAAGTCTGAAATCAACGTGTTAGTAGGGCCATGCTCCCTCTGAAGGTGGTATGGAAGGAACTGTTCTTTTGTAGGTTGTGGTAGCCTCAGATGTCCCTTGGCTTATAGATGCATCACTCTTAATTCTTCCTCTTCACATGGCATTGTCCCTGTGCATGGTCACATCATCTTCCCTTTGTCAAGCCTGTCTCTGTGTTCACATTTCCCCTTTTTACAGGGGCACTAGTTACATTGAATTAGGAAAGATCACATTCTGAGGTACTGAGGGTTAGGACTCCAACATATCTTTTTTTGGGGGAGGGGGTCAGACACAATTCAACATGAGTAATTAAGATAAAATGAAGTAGTTAGAGTGTGTCCTAATCCATATGATTAGGGTCCTTAATACAATTCAACCCATAATGAGTTCTGTAGTGGATACTTTTGCTACTCTGACCAGATTCTCTTTAACAGAAGTGGCACCTAATCCCCAGGCTGTGAATGTTGCCTCATGATGACTCAAACGGCCCTCCTCCTGTTAATTCAATGGGAGCCACCTTGACTTGTAGGCTATGGCCATGTCCAGACCTCTAGCAGGCCTTTTGCCTCAAGTTGGAACTAATTTTGTGGTTCACTTTGTACTCCAGAGCTTTTACTTGGGCTCAGGCTGAGACTAATCTCCAGCTGAGGTCACATCTTGATTTAGCTTTGTTCTCCAGCCCCATCCTGCTTCCATTCCTTCTATTCTACTGAGAACACTCTCCTAATAAATCACATGAATAAAAATCCCGTGGTAGGCAGAATAATGGCCCCCAAAGTTGTCCAAATCCTAACTCCCAGAATAGGTTGCACAGCAAAGGGGAGAAGTTGCAGATGGAATTAATATTGCTAAACAGATGATCTTAAAATAGGGAGATTATCCTGGATTGTCTGGGTAGACCCAGTGTAATAATAGGGACCCCTAAAAGTGGAAGATAGAAGCAGAAGAGGTCAGAATCAGAGGGAGGTATGGCTACAGGGAAATGTTCAGAGAGATGCAACATTGTTGGCTTTAGAGATGAAGTGGGCTATATGTGGAATCTAAAATATGACACAAATGAACCTATCTATGAAGCAGAAACAGACTCACAGACTTAACAGACTTGTGGTTGCTAGCTGGGAGCCGGGTAGGGGAGGGATGGATTGGGAGTATGGGGTTAGCAGATGCAAACTATTATATATAGAATGGATAAACAACAAGGTCCTACAGTATAGCACAGGGAACTATATTCAATATCCTGTGATAAACCATACTGGAAAAGAATATAAAAAAGAATGTATTTATATGTATAACTGAATCACTTTGCTGTACAGCAGAAATTAACACAACACTGTAAATCAACTATACTTCAATAAAAAAAAAAGAAAGAAGAAGTAGAATGGAAACTCTCACTCCTAGAGCCCTACGAAAGGAATGCCACCTAGTCCAACATCTTGATTTTAGCTTAGGGAGACCATGTCAGACTTCTGATCTACTGAACTGTGAGATAATAAATTGGAGCCATTTTAAAAGCCAGTAAGTTTGAGGTAATTCATTACAGAAGCTAAAGGTAACTAATACAAATCCCCATTTTGGGTTCTGCTTTCAGGAAACCTGACTATAGTCAGGGTTCTTCTTCCCAGGTAACATAGGGTGCCATTCTCAATCGTCATAATTCCCCTAAATTAAAATAAATAAATGTAACTAAATAAATATACAAAGAGCTTGCTAGTCATGTAGTACACAATGATTAAGGGTCTGAACTATGCATGCCAACAATATGTATTCCAAACCTACTTAGTTCCATCACTTCCTAAGAGGGCAGAATACTTTCTTTTTGGTGGGGGGCTCACTTCTTTCCATCTGTAAGAGGGTGGTAGTAGCAACCAACTTAAATGGGTTGTTGAGAGTTAATACATGAAGTACGTAGAAGGTAGTGAGTGTTGTATAAATTTTAGCCATCTTTATTTCTGTTTGCCCAGCAAGCTCTGCATTTTGCTTCTCTCTGAAGACAAAGGAGTGGTCATGAAATAAGACTACATTAACATGATATGGTGTGCAAATATATTCTAGTTTAAAATTTGTATTTTATTATCTACTGCAGAAAATTTATTTTATCAAGAAAAAAAAAGACATTGCATGATTAGGGGAATGTCTGCCTTATTTGTAGTTTATCACCAAAGCCTTAGCTAAATGACAGAAGCAGAAGACATTTGGAATTGATCTGATTTATTTCAATCATGTTTAAGTCTATTTTACAGAGGATACCCTGCATAAAGTAGCATTTCTCAGATGTGCTCTTAGAGCCTAAAACAGAATTACTTGGAGCTGTTGTTCAAAATGCAGACTCCTGCACCCTACCCCTTTGAGGATGAAGCCTAAATAGTGGTGTTCTTAGTGATTTCCCCGCCAACCTCCATGATTTTGAGGACAGTCCTCAAGTTGCTGAGTGATTTTGTATAACATACCTCAAATATTCATGCCTCAGTTTCTCCATTATTAACATAAGATAGTAACCTATTTAAGAGAGACTCTGCAATTCTTTTTAGTTCATAAAATAATGAACACTATCACTGAAATACAATTAGAATTGGTCAGCCTGAACAGTACATTTGGATTTAAGTGATTAAAATATCAGCAAATTTCTATTTCTTTAAGTTAAATCTTATCCCTATCTCATTATTTGAATACACGTAAAAGTACAAGTGCAGTCATTTGTATTGCTTGAAAAGGATGGGGGCCATAAATACTTAATTTTAAACCTTCTTAAAATATATTCTTTTTTTTTTCACCTGTTGCTTGTTTTTTTTATTATAATTGTGTTAAAATATATATAACATAACATTTATCATTTTAACCATTTTAAGGCATTAAGTACATTTACAGTGATGTATAGCCTTCTCTGCTGTCCAACTCCAGAATTTTTTCATCATTTCAAACAGAAACACTGTACACATTAAATCATTCCCCCCCTCTGCCCAGCCCCTGGTAACCTCTGCTCTACTTATTTTCTCTATGAATTTCCCTTTTCTGGTTGTCAAGTATAAGTGAAATCAGACAGTAGTTATCCTTTTGTATTTGGCTTATTTCACTTAGCATAATATTTTCAAGATTGATCCATGTTGTAGCATGTATCAGAATTTTATTCCTTTTTATGGCTGAATAGTATTCCATTTTATGTATATGCCACATTTTGTTTATTTATTCATTTATTGGTGGACACTTGGAGTTTTTCTACCCTTTCGCTATTGTGAATAATGCTGCTATGAACATTAGTATACAGGTGTCTGTTTCAGTCCCTGTTTTCAATTCTTTTGGGTATATACCTAGGAGCGGAGTTACTGGGTCATATGGTAATTCTATTTTTAAAATATATTCTTTTATCTAAAGATGATTTGCCTCGGGCTTCCCTGGTGGCACAGGGGTTAACAATCCTCCTGCCAAGGCAGGCGACACGGGTTCGAGCCCTGGTCCGGGAAGATCCCACGTGCCTCAGAGCAGCATTGTGCTCCATACAGTGTGCTCACAATTGTGGAGAATAGCAAAGAAGTATGAGGTACGGTTTCTGCTCTCTGAGACCTTAATGTGTAATAGTAGAAGTGAGACAAATACATAAAACAAAGTATGTGTATGTGTGTGTTCATGCATATAAATATATATTAGAAATATACACACGTATGTTTATATTTACATATATATTGATATCTTTAAGTTTATATTTCTATAAAATAATATTTAAGGAATGGGTAATGATGAGATGCTAAATTATATCATTTGAATGCAAATTTGTTGTAAAATTTCAGAGAGGGAAATATTAGTAGGGACTGAAATAATTACAAACTCAATTCAGGACTTAATGACCTGTGCTGCCCCTATCCAGTATTTTAAATATTTTAAGTTTATGAATCTTTGGTTTGATAATAGATGGCTTGATGTTTATCAGAAGGTGGGTCTTTTCTTTTTTTCATTTAATGCCCCATTTATTTATTGTTCACAATGACTAAGCCAAAAAAAAAAAAGTATCAACTCTTGGGCAACTTCTGGAACATTTTATTTTTTAAAGTAAATTTTTTATCAGTTTAATGGTTCTGCCAGATAAATAAGGATACTGTACAGTATTGAACTAACACAAGAAGAAGTTTTGCAAACAATTCATTTATTTAGATTTGTTCCTTGGAGGTACTGTTTGCTATGCAGAAGCAAAATAAGAACTTTCTGCAGCTTCGGAGCTAGTACAGAACAGTTTGTGACTCAGCCCTTGCCCCAGGTATTGCAGCCAGAGTATTTATTAATTAAGATTTAGATTTTAAAATATCTTCAGCAATCTGTCTTTCAGAGATTTTATCTCCTTGGAAGTATGGCTGAGGTGAATCATCTTATTGGTCCTGAAAGAAGTCCAGTCTAATAATATCTTTTGAAAAAGGCAATGCAGCACTTAGAAAGAAACATATTATTTAAGTCTAAAAATAAGACAATGCTTTTTTTTTAAAGTATAAGCCAGCATTTTAAAATTACTCTTGTCTGTTTCAAAACTCATTCAACAATGTATATGAAACTTTGATTTTGTATACAGGTAACTGGACTTAGATAGAAAATTCAAGGGTCTAAGGAATTTAATATTATGGAGGGCATAAATATAGAGTTAATTTTTATTACATTTTAAAATCTAATTAGTATATAGAATGAGCAATATGCGCATGTATAATTTTAAAATCTAATTATCTATATAAATATCTAATATCTAATTAAAATATCTATTATATCTATTAAATTATTTTAATTCTCTCCCAATCATCTAATTCTAGGAGATAGCCCCAGTCACCAGCCTTATTGTGTCTGGCAGGCATGCTGGAATTCTCACAAAACACTGACGTCAAATACGAAACAAATTTGAACTTTATAATGGTTGAATACAAACAAGTCAGAGAAACATGAGAGTGAGAAATTTAACAAATTAGAAATCCTTAGGTCCTACTGATGATACCAGTTAGAGAAGTTTGGTTATGGCAAGACGAATTGGACCAATGGTAGGTTAAGGCTGAAGAAAGAGAATGGCTTGAGATGGAGACTTTGTGTACTTTGACCACTCTCTGACAGTTAAAGCAAATTGCACCCAAATAATGGACATAATTCCTATTTCTCACTATTCTTATCATTGTTGTGTTTACTAAGCCTAAGAAACGATATTTTATAGAATTGTATACAGCAGAATATTTATCCACTAAAGTTCCACAAGGGAGTGGTATTGAAACTTGAGTGTGCATCAGAATCATCAGCCTATTAAAAAATGCATTTTTTTAAAGCTCTAGCCACAGGGCATTTTGACCCAGAATATTTGAGATATGATCTGGTGTCTGCATTTTTGACTCTGAAGTAGCTCAGGTGATCCTGCTGTAGTGATTTCACAACATCTTTGGAGAAAGTCCAAGGACAAGGATGAGAAACATTAGGAATTCTTTGAGCTGTCCAGGCCCAGTGTCAGGTACACACCAAATGAATGTTGGTACTGGAGTTTACCTTCGGGTCCCTCCCTGGTTTTTCAGGGTTTTTTTAGTGATATTTGAAATCACTAGAGAACAGCTCCAAGGCGAAATATTCAGACAACTTTTATTCAGACTCTAAAATTGCAACCATAAATTGATGTGCGTTTTTCCTTGCTGAATCCTAGTTTTTCCTCACACAACATGAGGCCTAGTTTACATGAATAAATGAGAAAATTTATGTGAGCAATGTTAGAAGCTGGTGGGTGACAATTAACCTCTGTATCTTATGCTTTAACAGAGGGGACTTGACTCATTCCTACTAATCGGTATTTCTTTATATTCCTTTTATTACAAATAGGTCTGTGATCTGCTTTTGCATAGGGGTTTTCTTTAATATCACAATATAATTTGCTTGTAAATGTAATATTCATTGGAACTTAATCTGAGAAAATTATATCAGCTGGAATTGGCCTTGGCACCAGCATTTCAAAATTTTATGTTTAAATTAATTGTGCACATATAACATCATGCTGGGATTCATTTTCCCCACAATGTAGCCTACCTTTTGGTAGAGTACCAAGAGTTAAGCATTCTGGCAATTCTTACTAACTTTTTAAAATCACCAGGACCAAGATTAACAATTCCTCATGTGCATTCCAGGCGACTCCGTATTCTCTACTCTTGCCTTCAGCTCAGTGCTACTGACCTAAAATTCCATTTGCTCTTTCCTCTTTGATCCCCCTCTCTGTTTAGTTGGTTGTAGTGGCATTGGCAGGGCTTTGCGCCCAGGAAATCCAAGACTCCTATTTGAGCAAAAGCTATATTCACTTGCCAACTAGTCCCCTTACCCAAATTGCCGTAGCAACCAAAAAGACTGCAGGTGCCTATATTATAGAATCATGTACTGCACAGATGTCATCATTTACAAAAGGAGCTTTGTTGAATCGGAATGATTCAAGCAGCTGCAAAGAGAATAACTCCTCCCTGAGAGATTTCAAGGAGTCAAACTGCAAAATATCCATTTTGTTATGGTGAGGAGCCAAGTGGAATGGAAAGGATAATTCACCCTGGAGGCACATGAGCATGTGTACACACACACGTGCCCCTCCCTCTCCTCTTCCTTGCTCACTAAGCAGGCAGCTATGAAAGGAGTGTAAGTAACAAGTATGTCAAAGACCTGAACTGCTTGCCTTTAGGACTAAGACACTGATCTGGTTTAAATGCAACAAGAAAGAAAAAGAGGTGTTTATCCAAAGGGGGATAATGTCTGAAAATGGAGGTGGCAGATAACTGATAGGATATGAGAGTTTTTGCTGAGCTCCCTGTACAAGTACATAGTGCCAGAATTGTTATCACTGGTTCATCCTTCCTCCAGATTTAGAGATTGAAGTCTTCAAACAACTACAAATACGGTACCTCTCTGAAAAGGGAGTAACATAAATACGATCACATCTTAGTATAATTAGTATGAATGAATTTATAAGATTATTAGAAATTAGATTCCAAGAAAGGTCATGAGGCAATAAAAGGGGTAATCTGTAGAGGTCTTCTGGAGAGTAGCTATATATAGGGGGAGTTCGCAATTTAAACACTGAACCAAGAACGCACGGATATTGAGACCAATGGTGAATGAAGAAGATCGAAAAGAAGTTCAAGGAATATTGACATGACCGCCAAGTAGGTTATATTACTTTGCTAGAAACCAGCTGATTTTCTCTCTTCTGTGAACCAGGAAGACAAATTTCTAGTGATCTTCCAAATGAAATGGGAAATCTAAGCAAATACTCAGTTAAAAACCAGAACATTCTCCTTAGTATGTTACTTTAATGATAGATTTAAATGTCCATTCAATATACTCATGGGATGTGTTGGCCTGATATTCTCTAGCATATTTCAGCAAATGAAGACAGATAAGATGCTACAAGTATTAAAAACTTTAGACTGGTCATATATTTTCTTATGATAAGCAAGCACAAAATAGAAGCTTAACATGCAGTAGGGAAATTTACTGACCATGCCCTTGGTACTACCGTTGATTGTATATACAGAAACTACTTGAAGCCAGTGAGTTTCACTCCTAGAAGAAAACTTTAAGAATGAGTCTAAAATTCAAAAGGGGAATTTTATCCAACACACAAAACCAAACATCTTTTTTAAAAATTATTTTATTTATTTATTTATGGTTGTGCTGGGTCTTACTTGCGGCAGGTGGGCTCCTTAGTTGCAGCTCCAGGGCTCTTTAGTTGTGGCATGCGAACTCTTAGTTGTTGCATGCATGTGGGATCTAGTTCCCTGACAAGGGATCGAACCCGGATCCCCTGCATTGGGAGCGCAGAGTCCTATCCACTACACCACCAGGGAAGTCCCAAAAGCCAAACTTCTTAAAGGCAAATTTTAGTAAGTAATAGAACAAATGCAAGAAGCAAGGGATGGAATTACTTTTTCTGCATATTTGTATATTGACTGCCAGTCTTAAAACTAGTTTAGGCAATGTATTTTGAGAAACCAGAAAAGCTATTCCCTTGAGTTTTCATCCACAATGGAATAGCAAGATCCAGTGCTTGCACTTGATGGCGTCTTGCTTAGGCCTAGGGACTTCCCTTTTATATAAACTACCTGCAAGTTTATGACAGCTGAAACCCACAATCATCATTATAGAATGGAATGAAGAGGTAAGCTGAAAATAGGCAGTTTTCAGAGGATCTGAAAGCAATGTCATCAGTTATCTATTGCTATGCAGAAGCCACCCTCAAAATTAATGACTTAAAGCGACAATCATCTGTATTGCTTGTGAGTTTATGGGTCAGCTGGACATTCCTGCTGATCTTAGCCTGGCTAGGCTTCTTTTGGAAGGGTTTATTCATGGACTGCAGACAGTTGACAATTACCTTAGAGGCTGGCTGACAACTGGTTTCTGCTGGGATGGCTCCTCTCTTCTGTGCATGTCTCCTCTTCCAGCAGGATGAGATTTGCTCACCTGGTAGTTACCAGTGACCAAGAGGCAGCAGAAATGTTAAAAGTCCTGAAGGCCATGTTCATACCTACACTGCTTGGTTTACAGTGCATTCTCTTGGCCAAACCAAATTGCAAGGTCAGTCTGGGCTTAAGAAGGTGAAGAAATAGACTCCATCTCTTGATAGGAGGAGCTGCAAAGAACTGTGACAATCTTCACCACAAATAGTATGTTCAAGGGGGATAATGTGAGAAGATACGCCTTCCACCAACTTTCCAGAGAAAAATACAGCTTTTTAGAACACTTAGCATTATAGAACTGTCTAAAATTTCTGGAGACATCTACCACTTTGAGTTGAAATACCTGAACCCTACCCTCCAAATGACTTTAAACAAGCTATGACAGAAATTAATTTTTTCAGGCATGTGTTAAGACCCACATATATATGCAGTACAATTTTGGGGTGCTGAGTAAATGTTACTGAACTGACTGGAAAGATCGTAAAAAGCTGAAGAAAAAAGATGTTATGAGAACCCCATCAATACCAAACATAAATTGTCTCAGGTTCTGAGATATTCAGTGATGCATTCCCCTTACCCAGGTTCCTTTGGTCTAGCTGATTTTTTCCTTTTGGCTATGAAACTTCTAACCTGGTGTAAAGAGGTGGGAAAATTCTACTGGGTCTTTGGCAGGCCTATAACTATATCCTGATGCCATCTTGGAACCGCAAGATCTAGAATCTTCTATTGGTACTTTACAGAAAATCAAGAAATACTAAAAAACTTACATCATACTGATATTAAGTAAATTATTATTTATAGGGCGTTGTTTAAAATCATTGAAATGTATATTATAGAAAATTTGTAAATAAATATATTTTAATTTTATCAATTTATCCCACAAGTAGCTCCAAACTAGATTTTAAAATATTAGTTAAACTCAATTTAAAATAAGCAACATAAATTAAACTCAATTTAAAATAAGTTTCAAAGAAAAAAGATAAGGAAAAAAGAAGGCATCATGATTAAGATTAATACACATCTTGAATACTTGTACAGTTGCCAAATATTTGGCTACAGCATTTCTAGCAACTAATGCAAAGAGGTAAACAACCAAATTTCATAGCATTGTATGGTGGACTGTGGAAGTTACAGTTTTTTCTGCCTCTCATGTTTTCATGTCCTCCTTTATAGGAAGATATCTACTTTTGCACTCCTTATAGGAATCATCAACCACGGTGAAAATGGATTTAAATATTGAGTCAGTAATTTCTAAATCAATTAATCTGGTATATGAATTTAGAAGAATTACTATATTGCATTTGTAAATTCTCTATATCATTTCTTTCCCTATCCACTGAAAAGAGATATTTTATAAGTTAAAAACCTTAGCAAGTAAATAATATGGTACTTAGAAGAATACTACTAGACGTAACTTCTGTTTCAGGTTCAGTAACTTTTTTTTTTTGCTGAACAAAAGAATACACACTGTTTGATTCCATTTATTTGAAGACCAATAACAGGCAAATCTAAACTATAGTGACCGAAAGTAGAACAATGGTTGCCTGGGGCCGGGGCCAGGGGTGCGTATTGACTAGGAAACAGTACAAGGGAACTTTCTGGTGTGTGGGGTAATGCTCATTATAACCTCAGAGATATTGCGGGTTCTGTTCCAGATCAGGTTCAAAAACTTTTTAAGCAAGGGAAAAAATATATATATATGTATATATTTGCAACATTATAGCCTAGAAAAGTATTCGTCATCTAGAAGTATGTGTTTGTATTTAGCTGCAGTCCATAGCCTTACTTTAACATCTCGTCTATGGGAAATGACCTTGGTTTTATGAATACCAAGTCAATGAAAGAATAGTAGACTGGTCAAGAAAACCTGCATTTGGCAGTCAGCATCTGTGAGTCATGATTAACAACAACAACAACAAGGGAACAGTCAAGATTTGGAGTCAAAACAGGTCATAGAGTAATTTTAAAAGGATGATTATTCTTTATTTTAACATGAGTGACATAAAGCCATATTGTGTTTCTTTAAAATTCATTTTTCCCCCAAAGCAACAACTGCAAAAAAGTAAGGAAACATTATTCTGGTTTCTGTACCACTTTTCTCTTTGCGTTTTTTTTAAATGATAAAAAGAGATTTTGTTGGTACCAGAAACCAGCAAAAGCTCTCTTGATGACACAGTCCAAGTGTTTTAGGATTACTTGCTGACAAACTCACACAAGCATGATGCAGTCTCCCTGCCCTTTGACCTGATGCAGACTTCTGTACAGCACGAGTCCTGCCCTTCTCGTGTGGAGCCGACAGCCTTGTCTCAGTGGAGTTGCAGTTACCAGCCAAGCATTAAAAGCAGCACATGGATTAGAGGCCATGAGAGAGAAGAGAGACATAGTTATACATTACATTATTATTGTAAAGAGGGAGAATGTAATCAAGAGTACATTAGGAAGAAATCACTGGTTTGGGGAATGAAACTCATAGAATGGAGTCCAGAACTATATACAGTGAGTTTGTAAAATTAGAATGTCCCATACTGATCAATCATGAGTTTTCCGATACTTTATCTCTAAAGAGTGAACAATCGAGGTTTCCATTGTTCCTTGAAACAAAAATTCCCTCGGTTACTGTTGATGTTAATATTAAAGGCAGAAAACCTTGCAAGCAAATATGGTATTATATAAATGTCACATAAGTTGAGTATTACCATGTAATTATGTAAATTCCAAGTTGGCACTATTCCTAGTCACTGTTTCCTCTGGTATACAGTTATCAGAAAGAATGTGGGGACAATATTGAAATCAGGACCAGAATCACAACTGAGAAACTATGACCCGATTGAAAAAAATAATTTTGTGTTTTACACCTATAACGTAGGGCAAAAGCAATTATAATTCAGTTTGGAACTATCTTTGGATTGCAAAACAGTAGTTTAGCTTGAAAATTCCCTTTAAACAATTAGAGGTAAGAGTCATTTGGAACACCCTAGTAAATATGCTGATTTGTTTTACCAAACCTTGAATTATCACTCAATAACAACAAAAAATGGCAGCTTGTCCAAGTTTTAAGTTTTGATTTCTAAATCAAACCAAATAATTTCAAAGAACATACAGTGTACCTATCACCCACTCCCATTAAGTATTATGCAAAATATTTCACTGAACTTTGATTTCAAGCATGCGTCTCTAAGGTGAATACCCTGCCCTTTCAGTAGACACAGACAGCATAGTTCCAGCAAGGTTCCATTCAAGGTTAGCCAGATCAGTGAGGACAGTCAAAACAAGATTACAGGCAGGACACACAGATTACAGGGCAGAACAGAGGGGAAGGGACTCCGAGAACCAATTATATACACTGTAAAAAGCGAGGACATGATTACAGGGTAGAAATATCCTAGAGGTAAAAGCATAAAGTGGAAAGGAAATTAGCACGCCAGGGACAAATGGCCTAAATTGCCTTTTCAAAGAAGAATAGTTGAGCTAAAGTAGTGATATTAGCAATAAAAAGTTCTGAAAGTAAGTTGAACCTGATACTGAAAAATGCCTCCATATTAAGGGTTAATTAACACTTAAAATCCCCACATCTGAAACGTGTCATCTTTCATCTAAATTCTCCTCTCCCTTCCCCGCTATTTTAAACTCTTCAGGACATCTCACTCTCCTGGTTATCCTGGATTAAGATACTGACGATGTCCTTAATCTCTTCACTACCTTTCTCATCACATTCATCACATTCAGCCAATGAGTCCAGGCACTCTCCGTCCTCACTGTTTCCTAAATTCTCCCTTCCCCTCCTGCCTTCACAGCCACCACTCTCATTCAGGCTCTTACTTCCTCCAACCTGCCCTCTGAAACCGCTCTCTCTAACTCCGAGCTCTTCCCTCCCTCAAGGGTCTTATATGCCATTGCTGAATATGTCTTCCTAATGCACAACTATAGTTCTGTCTTTTTCCTGAACAGAAACACTCAAGTATGCCCCCACTCTACCAAGCAATGCAAGCTTACTCCTTGAATTCAGGTTTTCCTCTGCCTCGACCTGATCCATCCTCCAGCTGTATCTTGCATCTCATCATACACTCAGTGACACAGCTTTTTCCAAGCCTACTCCCAGCTTTCCTTTTTCTAGTCATTTGTGTTAGTAGTTCTTCCATATGTGCACCTACATTTCAAAACTCAGTTTAACTGCTGCCCATCCATGAAGTTTCCATGACCCCAGAAGAAAGCAACCTTTTCTTCAGAAACACTCACTTTGTTCCTAATGTCTCTGGTGCCATTTTAATTCATTAAAAAAACAAACAAACAACTTATGTGCTTGTCACAAGTCTCCCTGTTGGAGGGGGGGGCAAGAGCACGGCCTAGTCATTTCCTGTGTAAGCCCTTATGTGCTACATATGGAAAGTGTTAATAAATGTGAATGAATTTAGAGTTAACATTTTAAAGAGGGTGTCATTCTTAAGAAGACAGGGAAAAAAAGAAAGCAAACCAAATGCTATTTCATTCTAAATAAGGTGAGTAGTATTTGCTTCATTTTCTGGGAGAACAACCTCATTCCAACCATCATCAGGCTGGGCTCAGCTATTTTATGATATTACCAAACTTCATAGCCAGGAAACCTATGTGTACACGAAAAGATATAACAGTATGTTAATAATGGTTATCTCTGAAATATAGTATTTGAAGTAATTTTTTAATATTTTAATGTATTTCTGCTTTTATACAGAATAGTTATAGCATTTATAGCCAGAAAAACATTATTAATAATCCATTGTTCAAATATTTTTATCTTTGATGTATCAAACATTTTAAAGGTATAAACTTTGATCTAGATAGTGCTGAATCCTAAGAATACAAAAATTACCCTCTATAGGTTGAAAGATATGGTTTATATTTTGGAACAATAACTCTGAAGGCCTTTTAAAAATATAGTGGAAGCAAAAGCTTGATGTAAAGAGAACAACAAAGAGACTTGTAATTGTTGATGCAAACAGTAAGATAAAAGTTTGAACTAAGATCATAGCAGTGGGAAGAGAGGAAAGCTTAAATCTTAATCAATGAGCATTAGTCAACAATTCAATGAGGGGACTGAAGAAGTGGAAGGATCTCCCAATTGTCAGACACTGTTCATACCCTTATTGATAAAGATTTTGCTTTTAATGCTAGCGGGTGGTGATTAAATGATGCAGAAGTTAGTTGACAGAATGGGTTACAAAGATAGTTCAACAGAAAGAAGTTTTAAAGGGGTATAAAGAAGTCAACAGGGAAAAAAACTTGATATGTGAGCTCTTATCTTTAGGGACTTCTGGTCAGCTTGAGTCATAGTCAGAAGAGATAACAGGGTTTCCTGTTGAGATTCTTTTAAAGGAAGAAAGTCTCTGCCAAGAGCTGGCTCTGCAGGAAGGATGGTGACAATTTTCTCTGAAAAGAACAAGTAGCTGGTCCTTAAAGGAAACATGACTCTATAAAGCAAGGGGTAGAGGCAGGATAGGTTGTAATTTAAGGCTGAACGTTTGTGACATTTGGTAGTGGTGGGGAAATTAACTGGTTTAATTTACCAGTGATAGATATCAATTAATAATAGACATTTCCAGTTTGCACAGTATTTTTTTTTTAATTATTTATTTATTTATTTATTTATTTTGGCTGTGTTGGGTCTTCGTCTCTGCGCGAGGGCTTTCTCTAGCTGCGGCGAGCGGGGGCCACTCTTCATCGCGGTGCGCGGGCCTCTCACTGTCGCGGCCTCTCTTGTTGCGGAGCACAGGCTCCAGACGCGCAGGCTCAGTAATTGTGGCTCACGGGCCCAGTTGCTCCACGGCATGTGGGATCCTCCCAGACCAGGGCTCGAACCCGTGTCCCCTGCATTGGCAGGCAGATTCTCAACCACTGCGCCACCAGGGAAGCCCTGCACAGTATATTTTTAAGTCTTTATTTCATGACATACATTTCCTGGCATTTAATGTGACCACTATATCTAGCACCATTTTAATATAGAAATTTATAGAAAAGTAATATTAATTTATTCTGTTATTTTTATTTATTGGGAGACATTAACCCATCAAATTCCATAACCACAGTTGAGCTTTGTACCAACCATATAAAATTCATTTGAAATGCCTAGGAGGGAGCAGTCTTTATAGAGTGAGTCTCACATATTTAACCCTATTTTAGGAACTGAAGCATCTAAATCCTCTTACAGTTATATCTTTTATTAAAATATAGTGCCATTTCCTTCCTTATTTTTAGCTACAAACATTATATTGGACTAGATGAAACAAGAACTGAATTATTTAATTAATTGCATTTCAACATTGTCTTATACCATGAATCACAAAATGCCCGTGGCAGGAGCTGGAACAGAGAAGACCCATATTCTAGTTCTACCACAACAACTTATTATTATTTTGATCTTGAGAAAATTAATGAAATTTTCTGTACCTCATTCTCAATTTTCTCATCTATGAAGTGGACATTTTCAGGAACTACAAATCTCCCAGGATTAAATATTCCTACCATGACCAATTTAACAGCCCACTTAACAAAAGTCCTGAATATTTAATAATCAGGTCTAGTGGGCTGGTAGAATTAGTATGAGCTACATCTACTACACAGTGGTTGAGGGGAATCGATAACTAAAAAGTTAGGAAGCAAGGGGCTGTAGAGTAGAAATAATATCTTAAAGACAGGTTGAAAATTAGGTTTAAATCAACAGAATGTCCAGATACAAGAACATTAACTTCGAAAGCCATGGAATAAATAATCATAAAAATAGATGGAAATGACATATGTAAAATGGTAAAGCTTGAAAGATTGAAACCTGGAGAACAGGTAAGGGAAATACTTAAAATATATGTCAATTTATGTAGCAAGTCTGTAAGGGGCAGGATTTTATAAAAGAGGGGATTGCGATCACTTGTTAAAAGTTGACATATAAAAAGAATGTGCACATTGCAGAATGATAAGCTCACATGTACAAGTCTTTCCATACCAAGAGCCAGTTAAAGGCAGCCCAGAGTATTAGGTAGGATGGTCAACAAGACAAACTCTATTAAGTTTTGCTCAAAATGAAAAGAGAGTTGAATAAGATGTTATCTATTTTTAGATTTGTGTTTGTGCCATTACTTTCAGAATTTCCTAATTGTGAGTCTATTCCCACTTCCATCCCAGAATCAATCCTACTCCAGTTTTTAACATCTTCTTAAAACAAGTCTCAACCCCACTCTTAGTACTACTGGTAATTCTAGCAATCTTTCCTAGGTATATCAAGGAATCTAGTCTTGCCTATAGGACTTTCACATGGTCCTTCTTAATCCCGTAGGTTCACCTCACCAAATTTGTCTTAAGCCAACTATACATTGATAGACTGTGCCAAAGAAAAAACATGTTTCCCAAAAAGCTCCACTGTCCAAAGTTTGGCTTACATTGAAGTTACTTATTCATGGTTGTAGCCTTGGTTACTCTGCTTAGTGCTGTCAGGGAGAAAGAAATTTTCCTCTATCCTTTTAGGTTCTTCTGGCTGGTCTAAGAGTTAAATTGACAGGAGACACACAAACAGGAGAAAATCAAACAAAGGTTTAATAACATGTATACATGGGAGAGACCCGGAAAACTCAGTAACTTGACAAAATGGCTGAAGCCCTCACTGAAATACCATTTTTAGCTAAAGGCAAAAGAGGATGTTAGGATGTTGAGTGTATTGGTTTGGGACTTAAAAGGAGAGGAAGGTAATTCACATGGAGATGGAAAAGCAAATGTTTGGTAAACAAATATTTGAGCCACTGAGAGACAATGCGACACAGACAGGAATTTTAACACAAGACTATGCTAGGTTCCTCTCTGTCTATCACACCTACTTCATACTATGGTTATCTGTGGTGATAGCTCCCTTCCTGGAACAGGTCCTCTGTCTACATTCTTTAGGCAGTTAAGGGGGAGGTAGAAAGAAAGACTTCCTGAGTCTTTTGTTTCTTAAAAATTAATCAGCCTAAATTAATCCTCATGACAAAGAGACATATTTTGGGGTGCCAAGTTTTGTTTCCCTACAGTGCTGTCTCCGGAGTAAGTAGGCTGGGTTCTGTTACCTGGATCCACACATTTCTGACTGCTATTGGCATGATTTATGAATGGAACTTTTTCCAGTAACTGCTTGTTGTTGAACTGGACCTCCTAATACTGATTATTTTTTAAATTTCATCATAGTTATGCCTGTTTTTTTTTTAACATCTTTATTGGAGTACAATTGCTTTACTATGGTGTGTTAGTTTCTGCTTTATAACAAAGTGAATCAGCTATACATATACATATATCCCCATATCTCCTCCCTCTTGTGTCTCCCTCCCACCCTCCCTATCCCACTCCTCTAGGTGGTCACAAAACACTGAGCTGATCTCCCTGTGCTATGCGGCTGCTTCCCACTAGCTATCTATTTTACATTTGGTAGTATATATAAGTCCATGCCACTCTCTCACTTCGTCCCAGCTTACCCTTCCCCCTCCCTGTGTCCTCAAGTCCATTCTCTAGTAGGTCTGCGTCTTTATTCCCGTCCTGCCTCTAGGTTCTTCATAACCTTTTTTTTTTTTTTTTTTTTTAGATTCCACATATATGTGTTAGCATACGGTATTTGCTTTTCTCTTTCTGACTTACTTCACTCTGTATGACAGACTCTAGCTCCATCCACCTCACTACAAATAACTCAATTTCGTTTCTTCTTATGGCTGAGTAATATTCCATTGTATATATGTGCCACATCTTCTTTATCCATTCATCTGTCGATGGACACTTAGGTTGCTTCCATGTCCTGGCGATTGTAAATAGTGCTGCAATGAACATTGTAGTACATGTCTCTTTTTGAATTATGGTTTTCTCAGGGTATATACCCAGTACTGGGATTGCTGGGTCGTATGGTAGTTCTATTTTACCTTTTTTTTTTTTTCATAAAGTTTTGGTATGCCTAATCTACTCTTTGTGGTCAGCTGTTGTGCTGAATCACTTTCCTCTAGGTCTGGCCAAACTATATCTCTTTGTGTACTCTCTCATCCCATTATAATATTGCTCACGACCTTGTGCCCACCCAGGTTAGCTTTTAGCCTGGGATGTACACACTATACCATACCAAAAACCATAGGAACAGTGTGTCTTCAGGTGGGCAGATATAAAATTCCTAAAAAGTTAAGAATACATAGGACCCAACTGTCTCATTTAAAAAGCAGTCAGGATACTTAAATATAAAGAACATGTTGAATAGACTAGAGTATTCAGATAATGAAGAGTACATTCAAGTAATATTCTATTAGATCTTCTAGAAAATCTATTCTTGCATCACAATACTGTAAAAAAGGATATTTTATTTATTTTTAAAATGCATCAGGCTGTCTTTATTTTTTATAGATTATATCCCATTTATAGTTATCATAAAATATTGGCTATATTCCCTGTGCTGTACAATCCATCCTTACAGTTTATTTATTTTATACATAGTAGTTTGTACCTCTTAATCCCCTACTTCTATCTTGTCCTTCCCCCCTACCTTCTCCTCACTGGTAATCACCAGTTTGTTTTCTACACCTGTGAGTCTTTTTCTTTTTTTGTTATGTTCACTAGTTTTAATTTTGAGATTCCACATATAAAAACATATAGTTTTTGTCTTCTCTGTCTGACTTATTTCACCAACTGTAATACCCTCCAAGTTCATCCACATTTCAGCAAATGGCAAAATTTCATTCTTTTTTATGGCTGAGTAGTATTCCATTGTATATTTATACCACATCTTCTTTATCCATTTATCTACATTAGTGTTTTTGTTTTTGTTTTGGATAAATACCCAAGAGTGGAAAAGAAAAGACAACCTATTGAATAGGAGAAAATATTTGCAAATGATATGACCAATAAGGGGTTAATATCCAAAATATTTAAACAGCTTATACAAGTCAATGTCAAAAGACCAACCTGATTTAAAAATGAGCAGAAGACCTGAATAGACATTTTTCCAGAGAAGACATGTAAGTGGCCAACAGGCATATGAAAATATGGTCAACGTTTTTAATCAGAGAAACACAAATTAAAACCACAATGAGGTATTACCTCACACCTGTCAGCATGGCTATCATCAAAAAGTCTACAAATAACAAATGTTGTCAAGGATGTGAAGAAAACAGAACTGTTGGTGGGAATGTAAATTGGTGCAGCCACTGTAAAAAACAGTATGGAGTTTTCTTAAAACTAAAAATAGAACTACTATATGATCCAGCAATTCCACTCCTGGGAATATATCTGAAGAAAAGGGACAATTTACTTTGTCCTATAGGCTATGTTGATAATTGTCCTCTAGGGATAGGGAAGGTCAAGGAAATAAACTTTCAGATGCTTGCTGGTGACTGGAGAATAGGGGTTATTCCCTTCCCTATTCTGGATAACTCATTGGCTACTTTTCTGAAAGTGAACATAGATTCTAAAATGTTGTGAAGATCTAAGTGATTTTTTATTAATGTCAAAACTATACAGACACAGGGGAGTGAAAAAGCAGTTGTCCCCTAGTTTAAGATTAAGAAAATCTCTAAGCTTGGAAATAGGCAAAAGGTATCACTAAATTACCTTCCAGTGGCATGCTGCCTATTGTCGGGTGGACCCTCAAATGATAATCTGATTCTCTAGGAAAATGTAATTTTGATTAATTTTCCAGGCTATTGTATGTTCTGTAGGTCTAGAGGTTAAATAAATTGTAGAAGTTAAGTTGCAACTGATTCCTCTCCATGGCAATGTAAATGATTCCTATTCATAACTATGCAGATGAATTTTATCCAGTACAGATAGAATTGAATTCCTCCTGGTTGAAACAATAATACAAACATTACAATTTATTGCTCAGTAGGCTATTAGACAGTTTTGTTTCTTTTTTTTTTTTTTTTAGTTTTTGAATTTTATTTTATTTATTTTTTATATATCAGGTCCTTATTAGTCATCAATTTTATACACATCAGTGTATACATGTCAATCCCAATCGCCTAATTCATCACGACAGTTTTGTTTCTATTAGCAAATTTATTTCACCATTCCTGACTTTTTCTCTCTCCCTCTCCTTCCCTCTCTCTCTCTCTGTATGTATATATAGAGAGAATCTTCTCCAGATTTTCTTTTGAAGCTTCCTACTTCTTCCCTCATTTATAAATTAAATTCTTTAATTCATGTTCATTTTATATTTGCAGAAAACCCATTTTATCTTTTCAAAAATTATTCTTTACCGCTAACTAATCTGTATCTTTCTACCGTACAAAAATGGAACCTCACTGCCAGGATCTTTGGTGTTGATGAGACAGTCTGTAACCTCTAGAATGTCTCACGTGAATACTGCCTCCTTTCCTAGTTCAACCTCCATTTTTTCTTCCCAAAGTCTATCTCTTGAATAAGAACTTTGCTTTTTTAAGTATCCCCAACTTTCCCATATTTTATTTCTCCAAAATCCTATACCTCTGGAAAATCACAACACCCTTCCTTCAGAAATTGTATTGTAGCAATGCCCCTCTTACATCTTGTAAATTTTATAGCCTAATCTTTGCTACTGGCTAAAGGGAAGGGTGATTCTTGGCCTGGTGGCTGAAGAAAAAAATAGTATGATGTATATTCCTGAAACTTGGCTGTTACTTAAGTCTTTCCATAAATGGAGAAAAACACAAACCAAACAAAAAAGGTAACACTGTATGAACTTAAAAACCCTCTGGAAAAACTTAACCAGGGCTATAGAAGATTTATATTCCTCCTTTTAATATATCTTTGATTTGATTATGCTGAAAATGCATCCTCCTCACCACCACCCCGCACCCCCCCACACACACATATACCTTGAGTCACATTCTGAAGTCTTTGCTCATTAGTCCAACAACAAAACAGCTCCTGCCCATCACTTCTGCCTAATTCCTGGGTTTTTGTTTGTTTGTTTTTCTGACTGTAGGAGATGGCAAAAAAGCAGGGTTATTAGGAACTGATGGAATAGAACTATCTGGAAAGGTGTTGGTGCCTCAAAAGAACTGAATCCAGTGGAAGTGTGAACATACCTATCCTACCGTAGGCGCTAATACAGTCCTCTTCTTCAGGGGTACCTGGCACATGGTGTGTCCTCAACCAATATCTGTCCAATGACTGAATGAAAATACTTACTTTTCAAAATGGCATCACTAAGCCTCAGGACACAAAGGTACTTGCTATACTCTTATTCCATGCCCTTTGGCTTAGAGAAAACTTGTGAATATAAGCATTTTCAATGAACTTAAGTCCCAAGTGACAATTAAAAGTGTCTCTAATTGAGGGAATCCTGTAATTTATTAGCTTTGTAGTCCTGTTTTATTCTTTTACATTATTCCATCCTAATTTTTCTCAATCGAAGAAAGTTTCTGGGATTTAAAAACTAAAATATCTTTTCCTGAGTCATGCTGCTAACTCTCATTGTGTGTTCAGCTAACATTGTTTCTGCCTGCCTGAATTTCTTTCCACACCTTTGTTCTGCCAAAACCCCTTCTGTTAAAAAGGAGTTCACAGAGGGGAAATGAGTGGGTAGAAAGGGAAAACAGCACATACACACACACACTTTGAAATGAAAAATAAACCAGAGTGCAATCTTTGTTGAATGGTGATGGGCTCAGATAATACTTTGCAGAGCTTCTCTCCTGCAGAGATTTGTCTGTGATTCACCTTGAATGGAAAATTGTTATATCCTACCTAATCAAGGGTCTGTTGTTTTCCTCAGAGCTTTCATCTGCCACTGATGTCAAACTTCATATATTCAGGCCGAGGTCAAAATTGTTACTGTCATTAAACTAGGGAGAGTCTAGACATTAACACTCCATGAAGGGTCCTAAGATCTGCACATCAGACTCAGAGATGTGAATTTTTTGGTTTTAATTTTGGTTCTGGTACTTTGTTTCAAAGGAAATACACCAGTTTTGTAGTTAGAACTCCAACTTCCTTGACAGAGTTTCATTTATTTGGAAACTTTATTGAAGATAAAAAAGACATATAATATTCTCCAACATACCATAACTCTAACAAACCTTGACTGAGAATGATTGCCTGAATCCAATCATTAATGCCTGCTCCATAGGCATCCTGAAGCATCCAGGATCAGTTTATCATTACCACCACCAAAAGTTTATGATGCTGGGGGCTTTGAAGTCTTTTCTGACACTGAAAGAGAAAAATCCCCAGACTGTTGGATCAGAAAGCAGGACCACACAGTTGCCCTCTGGCCTCATTATGGGACTTTAAGGAGAAAGACCTTTAATTTTCTAGGATATGTTTCAGATTAATAAAACTACAATCATAATCATATTTTTCCATTTTAATTTTATTGCAAACTTCTAAATGTTTTCACATAATTTTGTTATTTGAAGTAACAAACCACCTCTGAAGTAGTAGAATAAATATTAGCATCCTCATTTTACAAGAGAGGGAACACAGAGGTGACTTGCCCAAGACCGTGCAACTCCCCACAGAGCCAGGGGTGGAGCAGAGTTCTTAGTCCACTGCTTTTCCTCTGTACTTTCCCATCTTAGTTGCAGCTTGATTTCTCCCATTGGGTAAATATAGAAGTCCTATACAGACAAAAAGAAGACTAAAATGTTTCCCGGACAATAGACAGTCATTTATGGAAGAAATAACATTAGGAAGATCATAAAAATACCAAGTCAGCTAAAAGAGGGATAAAGAAAAAGAAATGAAAAAGGGAATGAACAGTTGTTGAATTCCTACTTGATGCCAGACATTGAGTACAGAGCTGTTCTTATACTATGATCTAATTTCATCCCCATACCAGGCCTAAGCAGTAGACAAAATGATCAGCCCCTACAGTTAGGAAACTGAGGCTCTAAGAAGCAAAGTGTCTTGCCTAGGGGTCACACAGTTTTGTAAAACTGAGTTTTGAAGTCAGCCTGTCTCCAAAGTCTGTGTTTATTTTCCTGAACATAAACTGTACAACCTGAAGGTCAAACGGCAGACCTGTAAACATTTAGAGGAAATTCTGTAGACGCTCACTCAAAGATTTCGGTGGACCAAAGTACGGCCAGCAGACAGATGGAAGACCTAACCTCCAAGGAAAAGTACGGAGAGGAAAATTTTGCAGTCATAGTTGTCCAGCCACAAGCTCAGAAGAGTAGTAATATCATACACAGCACTGTCTCTGAGCATTAAATCAATATCAAATGATTATCTCTGAAAGTACAGAGTAAATTGTAAAGTAATACACAGAATGAAAGGTGAGGTTACCTCCTGAAAATAGTGTATCTTGATTGTGCTTTAAATGAAGTTTCTCCAGAAGGGGAACCATCTTTTTTTTCCTTCCAAAATTTTCCCGAAGAAAAATGGAGATAAAAGGCCAGAGAGAAAGAACAACAAAATACGCTAATGTTAACCTCAGTGCTCTTAAACCACTATACTGCCATCATAACAATAGTACCTTGCCCTTTTTTTTTTGGTACAGTAGCTTTTTGTCTACAAAGTCCTTTTTCTGGAATTATGCTTACTTATTTTTATGGAGATAACTGAAGCTCAGTGAGGTTGAGCACATGTCCAGGGTCCCACAGTTGTAAGTAGCAGAACCAACCCTGGTTCCTACTTGTTCCTAGTCCGTGCTCAGGATTCATTCGACCATATCAAAACTGTATAAATTCCTTTCCAGTTAACAAAGATAATTATTGTCCATGAGAACTCCTGCTATGGTGAGAAATTCAGTACATATTTTGACCCGTTGTGGAAGGGAAATTATTGAATAATGGACTGTGTTATATTAGAATTTTTAAAAACATTTTATAACATAAGATCAACCTTCCCAAAGATACTAAATTAAATAATAACAATGCTCGTGCTTGTTTTGCTTCTGAGGAAACCAAACAGCCAGCATTATTTGATCAAGTCCTCTCTGGGTATATTAGTAAGATGTTAGCTACCATAAACACTCACCCCCATCCTCATTTTAAAATAAACACAATTATTCACATGAGGACTCTGAAACACAGTTTTTTAAGACTGTACAGAGTTAATGCCAGAATAGGAGGAATGCATATCCCTTGGACACGTAACTTAAATTTTATTGGCATCAATGTCCTCATTTGTAGAATAAAA
Source organism: Balaenoptera ricei (assembly GCF_028023285.1). Classification (NCBI taxonomy): domain Eukaryota; kingdom Metazoa; phylum Chordata; class Mammalia; order Artiodactyla; family Balaenopteridae; genus Balaenoptera; species Balaenoptera ricei. The sequence continues at coordinate 69,685,911 of NC_082641.1, forward strand.
GGTTGAATTCAGAGGTTACTTATGGCCCAGAAGTAGAATTTGGCCAACATAGATATTTTCTTTGTCTAGCTCATTAAAGAAATGTGAATATGAGTGGTATTTTTAATACTCCTTTGAGTTTGTAATATTGCACATATCTTTCCGAGAATGGAAGAGAAAGGCTTCTTTACCCTTCTCTGAATTACACATTGCGTTTCATTTTTCACCCTCTGTTTTCTTCACTCCTTGTTCCTCAACTGTCAGGATAAATTTGATGACTGGATAAAAGAATTCTCCCACTTGAGTTGCATTCTCCAAGAGCCATACAGATACACAGACTGCAGGTGGTGAAGCAGGGCTGCGGACCTGGGAGCTGTTACACACCTGGCACCAGCTTCCTGCCTCTTGGAGTGTGCACTGCTGGCTGGAACAAATAGAACTTAACTGCTTCAGCACTAGAGCAGTCAATAAAAGTCACCATGACCTAGAGTCCTCATGGCAGCTTTGTAAAGTCCATCCTTAGGGGAGAATCTGGACGTGATCAGCTACTCAGTGAACATAACTCTTGCTTTAACATATGATAATCTATTTCTTATTTCTCAAGATCTTTTCAGACCTAAAGTAACTAACACTTTCCTTTCATGGACAGCAGGCTGACCGCCCACTAATAAAACAAGGAACAAAGGACAAGATCAGCTCGGGGCTTCTAATTCTTTTAGGGCTCAGTCTTGGGGGAAGTATTAGAAACCGCTGCCCGTGCCTACACTTTGGGATCTAACCATTTGTGCTGAGGCCTGTGTAGAGGCCTGTGAGATGTACAAGTTGTAAGGATGCCCAAGAGCAGGTTAGATAAGAAACAAGGAGAATTAAAGGGCAGGTGTAAGGGAGATGTGTGTGTCAAATAGAAGCTGAATGATGATGCCATAGAGAGCAGAGAGAATAATCTGAATGCTTTTGCTTTATTGTTTGGTTCCTTACTGTATAATCTGAGTCTAAAACCATTATGTTATTGAGAGTAATACTTAAATTTTTTTCCTATAAACTCTTTTACTATCAATGAACTATAAAAAAGAAAGTACATATCAAATAAAAAATTAAGTACTGAATTTTCATTTTGCAGAAAGTTGATGAGGAAAATGTAATATGCACAAAATATTTTTGTTATTTGCTATCTACAATGGGAGTAATATTGCTGACCCCATGAGAATCAGAAGACACTGATCTGCTGAAAACATATCTCTTCAGAGTTATTAGTTATTTAAGAAGACTGAGCCCAAAGATAAAACAATGACAAAACTTTTCATTGCCATCAATGACCTGTTCCAAATTAATTTTTAATTTCAATTCTTAGTTTTTAGGTGAATATGTGAACAGTGAACTTAGAGCTGTTAACAATCGTCTCCATTAACTGAAGATGAACGTTACAAAGAGTTACATGAGGTCAGGTCTCTAAGGTGTCATCAGGTTTTTCAAATAGAAAGCAATTAAGTTATTTACAGCAAGGGTTTAAGTTTTTAACTTTTCGACTTTCCAGGCCATATGGTCTGTGTTGCAACTTCTCAACTCTGCTGCACCAAAGCAGGGCAGACAACATGTAATGAATGGATGTGGTTGAGTTCTAAAAAACACTTTATGAAATGTAAAGCATCCTTCACTAGGAAATTAGTTATATATATGATAAAGTATATGAAATTGTTATTTTCATAGTTCAAAAGCAGTCAATTATCAACAATTTCATATTGTTTAACCTGTTAAATTATATTACATCTGTACATTGGAGATACTACTCAGGCAGGTAAGAATGAGACTATATATGATATATATAATATCTACTATATATTTACTGAAAAAGATGTAGAACTCTGTGTACAACATGCCACCATTTATGGAAAACACAAGAAATAAACTATTCATTTTTTGTCTTTCCTTTATTGCTTAAGACATCCTGAAAAGATAAAGAAGAAAGTGTTAACAGTGGTTACCTGCTTTAGGGGAGGAGAGGAGTACAGCTGAGTAGATAGGGGTTAAGGATAGAAGATATTTCATTCACTGTACACTCATTTAAAACTTCATTTCTGAAACAAAGTTTTCACTAAAAAAATAAAAGAAGCATGCCTCCCATTTTATATATCATTTAGAATTGCACCTGGAAATGTTTTATTTATGTATGGTTTATTTATGTTGCTTTTTGTTTGTGAAAGTGGTAAGACCCAAATATCATGGCTGTTTATTGATTTGTCTCTTCCTTTTAACAGTAATCAATTTTATAATATTACTAAATGGCTATTGTATTGAGGATCAATTGAACTATGTTAGTCCAGGTTCTGACTGCTTTGCATGTATCATCTTCTTTTGAATCATCCCAATAATTTGGTAGCTATTATCATCACCTATTTTTTATTGTAGTAAGAACACTTAACATGAGATCTATTCTTTTAACAAATTTTGAAATACACAACAGGATTGTTAAGTGTAGGCACAGTGTTGCACAGCAGATCTCTAGAACTTATTCATTTTCCATAAATGAAATTGTATGCCAGTTGAATAGCAACTCCCCATTTCCTGCTCCACTCAGCCCAGGGCAATCCCCATTGGACTCTGCTTCTAAGAGTTCGGTTATTTTGTCTACCTCAGATAAGTGGACTAATACAGTATTTGTTCTTCTGTGACTGGCTTATTTCACCTAGCATATTGCCTCTGTGATCATTCTCGTTGTCATAAATGGTGGATTTCTTTCTTTTCAAAGGCAGAGTAATACTTTATTCTATGTACAACTGTCCCTCAGTATCTGAGGAGGATTGGTTTCAAGAGACCCTACCGTTACCATGCTCCGTGGACGCTCAAAACCCGTAGGTAGCCGTCTGTAACCATAGATTCCACATCCGTGGATTCAACCAATCACAGATGGAAATTTCGATCCCCAGTTAAATCTGCAGGTGCCAAAATCCTCCAATACAGAGGGCCGACTGTGTGTGTATTGAAAAATATCCACACGTATGCGGACCGGCACCGTTCAAATTCATGTTGTTCAAGGATCAGCTGTATGTACCATATTTATCCATTCATCCTTCAGTGGGCATTTAGATTATTTCCACACTTCAGCTGTCATGAATAATGCCGTAAAGAACAAAGGAGTACAAATATCTCTATAATCTTGCTTTCAATTATTTTAGATAAATACCCAGACATGGAATTACTGGATCATAGGGTAGTTCTAATTTTAATTTTTTGAGAAACATTCGTCCTGTTTTTCATAGCAGCTTCACAATTTTACATTCCCACCAAGGGTGTACAAGGGTTCCAGTTATCTTTGACTTTTTTAAGACAAAGAGCTAAGATTCAGATAGGCTAAGTACATTGCTCAAAGTTATAAGCCTAAAAGGGGTGGACCTGAAATTTAAACTTTGAGCTGACACCAAACACTATGCTCTCCTCCCTCCCCTCCTCTAGTTATTAACCCTTATTTCATATAGCTAATAAAATTTTTAAAAAGCAGACACCTTCACCATTGTTCTATATATCTTAAAGTGTTTACCTGTTCATAGGTGATTCTCCAGACTTCTCATGCTGGTCAGAGCAGATTAATTTGTAACAGTCTTTCACTGACAGGTTGACTTCTCTACCTAGAACCCTATTTCCTCTTGCCGCGACTCTTACTCTCCCTACACATCTGAGCTCAGGCCTCGTATCTTCCATGAAGCCCTCCTGGATAACCTAGGGTCCCATATATGATCTTACAGCAGCAGCATATACTTATTACAGATTTATTCATCTGAATTAAATCACTTACCCATTAGATTAAGCATATGAAATTGTCAATATTCAACAGTTTTTGAACTACAAATACAGCTATTTGAAATGATTCTATCTAAAGTTTGTTTCTTATACTAAAAAAACTCCTTGACGGCAAGGCTAATATCTTGATAATATCCAAGGCCTTAGCACAGTGCCTGGGATATAGCAGACATTTAACATAATTTTTATGTTAAGTGAATGAAATTAAATAAATGAGCAAATAAATGAATGAACAAACAGTTTCATGGACATTGTTTTAAAAAAAAAAAAGTAAAAGTTGATTAATCTACTTAAAAATATCCAATTAGCTCAACCTCTGCTTATCTAAGACTGTAGCACAATTTATGATAGAAGCTATGAAGAGGTTTCAAAACAATACTTATGTCTTATGCAACTTTCTTTTGCTATTGCAAAATGAAGCCCAAATGCATATGAAATCAATAGGAGAATTCGTTGCTATTGTTTTTCGGTTTTGTTTTGTTTCTTTTTTGTTTGGTTGTATGTTGTCTAAATGCATATGACTTGTTTTAACATGAACAAATAGAAAGATGACTTTCCAAATTTCCTTTTTTAAGGCAAGCCTTTAAAGATTTTTATAACTGAGGCTGATTTGCTAAGGTTAACAAGACCTTACCCAGTACGAGGTTATTTGTATATGAAACTGGAAATTTTTATTCCATCTACTGATTGCCACACACACACACAAAGAGCTGAGACAATTATATACTGATTAACTGTTCTTATCAGTGAATTTATCATCTATTTATACTCTTTCTAATGCAGTTTAAAAATGCAAATTACACAGCTTTCCAGGGTTCCCTAAACTATCACTAGTGCTGTCTAATAGAACTTTCTGAAATGATGCAAATATTCTACATTCACACTGTCCAATACAGCAATCATTAGCCACATGTGGCTGCTGAGCACTTAAAATGTGGCTGGCGTGACACAGAGGCTAAATTTTTAATTTCATTTAACTTTAATTAATTGAAACTCAAATAGCCACATATGGCTAGTGGCTACTATATTGAACAGCTCAAGAAACTTCCTTTAAAAAGCAAGCAAAAATTGTCTCAGTGTGGTTTTAGCCAATTTTCTCTTCTTGTTGTTCCTCGCATCTGACATTTTCCTTCTGTTCTTCTGTTTTTTTAACTTCTTGCTGGATGAATGCTTTGCTGTTTCTTTCAGTGAGGTGTGTGGGTGGTAAGCTGTCTTTGTCTTCTTATGTCAGAAAATACTCTGATTTCCTCACACTCTTGAACAGTTATTTGGCTGATATAAAATTCTATGCTGACAATTATTTTTCTCCAGCATTCTGAAGCTGTTGTTTTATTATGTTCCAGCAGCTATTGTTGCTGATAAACAGCTGCAGTCTATCTGACATTTTTAAAAAAATCTCTCACTCTTTTTTTTTCTTCCAGTTTTATTGATATATATTTGATAAAAGTTTAAGGTGTACAGCATAAGGATTTGACTTACATACATCTTGAAAGGATTATCACAATAATTTTAGTGAAATCCATCATCTCATATAGATATACAATTTAAAAATTAGAAAAAAATTTCCTTGTGATGAGAACTCAGGATTTACTCTCAACAACTTTCATATATAACATACGGCAGTGTTAATTGTATTTGTCATGCACATTACAACCCTAGGACTTATTTATCTTATAACTGAGAGTTTGTACCTTTTGACTGCCTTCATCCAATCTCTGTTTCCAACCGCTGCCTTTGGTAACCACAAATCTGATCTTTTTCTATATCCTTTGCTGTGCAAAATCTTTTTAGTTTGATGTAGTCTCATTTGTTTGTTTTTGCTTTTGTTTCCCTTGCCCAAGGAGACAGATCCAAGAAATATTACTAAGGCCAATGTCAAAGATTTTACTCTCTGGGTTTTCTTCTAGAAGTTTCATGATTTCAGATCTTACATTTAAGTCTTTAATCCATTTTGAATTTATTTTTGTGCATGATGTGAGAGAGTAGTCCAGTTTTATTCTTTTGCATGTAACTGTCCAGTTTTCCCAACACCATTTAGTGAGCAGGCTGTCTTTTCACCACTGTATACTCTTGCCTCCTTTGCCATAGATCAGTTGCTCATGTAGGTGAGGGTTAATTTCTGGGCTCTCTATTCTTTTCCATTAATATGTGTTTATTTTTGTGCCAGTACTGTACTACCTTGACTACTGTAGCTTTGTAGTGTAGTTTGAAATCAGAGAGCAGGATATCTCCATCTTTGTTCTTCTTTCTCGAGATTGTTTTGACTATTTGGGATATTTTGTGTTTTCATACAAATTTTAGAATTATTTTGTTCTAGTTCTGTGAAAAATGACATTGGTATTTTGATAGGGATTACATTGAATCCGTTAGATTTGCCTTGGGTAGTATAGTCATTTTAGCAATATTAATTCTTTAAACCCATGAACACAATATATATATATTTCCATCCGTTTGTGTCTTCCTCAGTTTCTTTCATCAATGTCTTATAGTTTTCCAAGTACAGATCTTTTACCTCCTTAGTTAGATTTATTCCTAGGTGTTCTTTTGGATGCAATTTTAAATGGAATTGTTTTCTTAATTTATCTTTCCGATAGTTCGCTGTTAGAGTATATATATGCAACAGACTTCTGTATATTGATTTTGTATCCTCCAACTTTACTGAATTTATTGATGAGCTCTAATAGATATGTGGTGGCATCTTTAGGATTTTCTATGTATAATATTATGTCATCTGCAAACAGTAACAGTTTTACTTCTTCCTTTCCAATTTGGATTCCTTTTCTTACCTGATTGCTGTGGATAGGACTTCCAATACTGTGTTGAATAAAAACGGCAAGAGTATGCATCCTTGTCTTCTTCCTGATCTTAGAGAAAATTCTTTAAGCTTTTCATTGTTCAGTATAATGTTAGCTGTGGGCTTGTCATATATTGCCTTTATTATGTTGAGGTGTGTTCCCTCTATGCCTACTTTCTGGAGGCTTTTTATCATAAATGGATACTGATTGTTGTCAAAAGCTATTTCTGCATCTATTTAAATGACCATATGATTTTTATTCTTCAATTCGTTAATGTGGTCTATCACATTGATTGATTTGCAATTACTGAACCATCCTTGCATCCCTGGGGTAAATCTCACTTGATCATGGCATATAATCCTTTTAATGTATTGTTGGATTCTGTTTGCCAGGATTTTGTTGAATATTTTTGCAACTCTTTTCATCTGTGATTTTGGCCTATAATTTTCATTTTTTGTGATATCTTTGTTTGGTTTTGGTATCATGGTGATGCTGTCCTCATAGAATGACCTTGGAAACATTCGGTCCTCTGAAATCTTTTTTGGAATAGTTTGAGAAGGGTAGGTGTTAACTCTTCTCTAAATGTTTGGTAGAATCCACTTGTGAAGCCATCTGGTCCTGGACTGTTGTTAGTTGGGAGTTTTTTTTGGTGTTGTTGTTTTTTGTTTTTTTAGTTACTGATTAAACTTCATTACTGGTAATTAGTCTGTTTGTATTTTCTAATTTTTCCTGATTCAGTCTTGGGGGACTGTACATTTCTAGGAATTTGTCCATTTCTTCTAGGTTGTCCATCTTATTGTTACATAATTGTTCACATATAATTATATCCTAATCTCTTATGATCCCTGTATTTCTGTGGTGATGATTGTAACTTCTCCTTTTTCACCTGATTTTATTGATTTGGGCCCTCACTCTTTTTCTCTAGACTAGTCTGGCTAAAGGTTTATCAATTTTGTTTCTCTTTTCAAAGAACCAGCTCTTAGTTTCATTGATTTTTTCTACCGTGTTTTTAGTCTCTGTTCATTTCTTTCTGCTCTGATCTTTATAATTTTTTTTCTCCTACTAACTTTGGGTATTATTTGTTCTTTTTCTAGTTACTTTAAGTATAATGTTAGATTGTTATTTTGAGATTTTTCTTGTTTCCTGCAGTAGGTTAGTATTGCTAAAAACTTTCCTGTTAGAACCACTTTTACCACATCGCATAGGTTTTGAATCATTGTGTTTTCATTTGTCTCCAGGTATTTTTGATTATTTCTTCTTTGATTTCTTCAGTGACCTGTTGGTTGTTTAGTAGCATATTGTTTAGCCTGTACATGTTTAGTTTTGTGCAGATTTTTCCTTATATTTGATTTCTAGTTTCATAGCAGTGTGGTCAGAAAAGATGCTTTATATGATTTCAATTTTCTTAAATTTAATGAGGCTTGTTTTGTGGCCTAGCACGTGATCTATCCTGGAGAATGTTCAATGTGCTTGAACACAGAAAAAGAAGGTGTATTCTGCTGCTTTTGGATGGAATGTTCTATATAAACCTATTAAGTCCATCTTTTCTAATGTGTTGTTTAAGGCCAGTATTTTCTTACTGAATTTTTGCCTGAATAATCTGTCCAGTGATGTAAGTGGAATGTTAAATTCTCCTCCTATTATTGTGCTATTGTCAGTTGCTCCCTTGTGTCTGTTAATATTTGCCTTATATATTTAGGTTCTCCTATGCCGGATGAATATATATTTAAAATTGCTATATCTCCTTCTTGATCATTATGTAATGTCTTTCTTTGTTTCTTCTTACAGTCTTTGTTTTAAAGTCTATTTGTCTGATATAAGTATTGCTACCCAACCTTTCTTTTCATTTCCAATTACTTGAACTACCCTTTTTTTCCATCCCTTGTCTGTTTGTGTCTTTAGATTTGAAGTGAGTCTCTTGTAGGCAGCACATATACAGGTCTTGTTTTTATATCCATTCAGTTACTCTGTGTCTTCTTATTGGAGCACTGCGTCTATTTACATTTAATGTAATGCCATTTTGTTAATTGTTTTGAGGCTGTTTATGTAGTTCTTTTTGATCCTTTCTTCTTCTTTTGCTCTCTTCCCTTGTGATTTGATGTCTATCTTTAATGCTATGTTTGGATTCCTTTCTCTTTTTTGTGTATCTATTATAGATTTTTGGTTGTAGTTACTGTGAGGTTTATATGTAGCTAGCTAGCTAGTTATCTATATGTATGTGTGTGTATATACATGTGTGTATATATACGAGTGTGTGTATATATGTGTGTATATGTGTATATGTGTGTATATGTATATATGTGTATGTATATATGTGATTAATTCAAGTTCCTGATTTCTTAAGTTCAAACACATTTTAACCCTGAATAACTCCCCACCCTACGTTTACCATTTTTACATCTTTTGTATATCCTTCAATTATTTATTATAGATGTAGATGATTTTACTGCTTTGTTTTTCAACCTTCCTACTAGCTTTGTACACGGATGATTTACTACCTTTAGTGTATGTTTGTCTTTACCAATGGGGTTTTTCCTATTGTAATTTTCATGGTTCTAGTTGTGGCCTTTCCTTTTTTGTGTAGAGAAATTCCTTTAACATTTCTTGTAAAGTTGGCTTCACAGTGCTGAACTCTTTTAGCTTTTGCTTGTCTGTAAAACTTTTGATCTTTCTATAAATCTGAATGAAAGCCTTGCCAGGTAGAGTATTCTTGGTTGTAGGTTTTTCCCTTTCATCACTTTAAATATATCATGCTACTCCCTTCTGGCCTGCAGAAGTTTCTGCTGAAAAGTCAGCTGGATAGCTGGGAGTTGCCTTGTACATAAGTTATTGCTTTCCCCTTGCTGCTTTTAGTATTCTCTCTTTATCTTTAATATTTGCCATTTTAATGCAGTGTGTCTTTGTGTTATTCTCTTTGTGTTGATCCTGTTTGGGACTCTATGCTTCCTGGACCTGGATGTCTGTTTCCTTTTCTAGGTTAGGGAAGTTCTTAAATATTATGTCTTCAAATATGTTCTCTGACCCTTTCTCTCTTTTCTTTCTGGGACCCCTATAATGCGAATGTAAGTATGTTTGGTGTTGCCTCAGAGGTCTCTTAAACTGTCCTCATTTCTTTTTCTTATTTTTTTGAATTTTATTTTATTATTTTTTTTATACAGCAGGTTCTTATTATCTATTTTACATAGACATATTAGTAAATGTATATTTTACTAATGTAAAATACATAGACATATTAGTAAATGTATATTTTACATATTTTATCTATTTTACATGACATATTAGTAAATGTATGTCAATCCCAATCTGTCCTCATTTCTTTTCTTTTTTCTGTTTAGCTTCAGTGATTTCATTACTCTGTCTTCTAGCTCACTGATTCATTCCTCTGTATCATCTAATATACTGTTTATTCCTTCAAGTGTATATTTTATTTCATTTATTTTATTCTTCATCTCTGTTTGGTTCTTTATATTTTTGAACTCTTTGCTTAAAACATCTAACTTCTCATTCTGTTCATCCAATCTTCTCTTGAGTATTTGAAGATCTTCGCAATCATTACCTTGAACTTTTTGTTAGGCAGATTGCCTGTCTCCACTTCAAGTAGTTCTTCTTCTGGGGTTTTATCTTATTCCTTCATTTGGAACATATTCCTCTGTCACTTCATTTTGCCTAATTTGCTGTTTTTATATCTATGTATTAAGTAAGTTGATTATGCTTCCTGACCTTGGAGTAGTGGCTTTTTTAAAAAGACGTCCTATATATTCTAGCAGTGCATTCCCCTCTGGTCACCAGAGCTGTGTGTTCTAGGAGTGCCCCCTTTGTGGGGTATGTGGGTCCTTCTGTTGTGATAGGCTGACTACTATAGATGGTGTGGTAGGCATGGTTGGCCCCCAGTCCAGTTTGTTGCCAGGTCCTGCCTTGTACTTTGGCTGCCAGCCACTGGTGGGCAGGGTTGGGTTCAGGGGTGGGTGTTTGTGGGGCTGGGGTCCTGTATCTAGTGTCAGCCTCCTGGTGGGCAGGACTGGTTCTTGACACAGGTAGCTGAAGCATCCAGTGTGTCTTGGAGCTGATGTTGGCCTCGTGTTGGACGATGCTAGGGTCCCAGGTGGCAGTGGGCTCAAGGATTCTTAAAGCAGCTAGCCTGCTAATAGGTGGGGCTGTGTTCCCACACTGCTAGTTGCTTGGCCTGAGGTGGTGACAGGTTGGTTGGTGGGGCCGGGTTCTGGCACTAATAAGGTAGAGGGAGGAATCCAAAATGGTGCTTCCAGAATCAGTCTCCTCATGACAGAACAAGCTCCCCAGAATGGCTGTCACCAGTGTCTATGTCCCCAGAGTGAGCTCCAGTTGCCTCCTGTCTCTCTGAGAGGCTCTCCAAGGTCAACAGATTAGTCTGACTCAGGCTCCTTTCAAATTACTGCTTCTACCCTGAGTCTTGGAGTGTATGAGATATTGTTTGCACCTTCTAAGAGGGGAGTCTCTATCTCCCACACCACTTGGCTTTCCTGAAAGTAAGCCCCAGTGGCCTTCAAAGCCAAACCTTCTGGGTGCTCATCTTCCTGATGCAGGACCTCCAGGCTGGGGAACCCAATGTGTGGCTCAGACCCTTTGCTCCTTGGGGAGAACCTCAGCAATTGTAATTATCCTCCTGTTTATGGGTTGCCCTAGGGGTACGGGTCTTGACTGTACCACATCTCCGCCCCTTCTACACTTTTGTTGTGGTTACTTCTTTATATCTTTAGTTGCAGAATATCTTTTCTGCTAGTCTTCTGGTCTTTCTCATCAATACTCTGTAAATTGTAATTTTGCGTGCACTTGGGTGAGCTTAGGTTCTTCTTAGTCTGCCATCTTGGCTACTCCTTCTCTGTCACTCTTTCTAGCTGTGTTTTCTTTATCTTGATATTCTACTGCTTAACTAGTATGGGTCTTGGTGTGAATTTCATGTTATTTTGCTTGGTATTTGAAGTGCTTTCAACTTGAGGACTCATATCTTTCTTCAATTCTGGAAAACATTCATCTATTATATTTGCAAATAAAGATGCCCCATCATTTTCTGTATTCTCTTCTGGAAATAATTCAAGTGTCTCAGTTTATCTTCCATGCCTCTTCCTCTCTTACATCTTTATCTGACCAGCAAACTAGTGGATTAAATGAGGATTCTGGTGGAATCCTCATCCAGTCCACTAGTTTGCTCTTAGATTGTGCCAACTGAACATTGTCTATCCACATTCATCTTTCCATTTAAAAATAATCATAATTTTGTGTTTTTCCTAATAGGAGTTATTTCTTTATTTACCCCTTGGTTTCTCAACATAATTATTTTAATATCATTTTGTGACTCCTATGCTAATTTATGTCACCAGAATCAAATCTTTATTTTGATTATTGATTGGGAAAGTGGGGGTTTTTTTGAAATTTTGTACTGCAATCTCATTTGAATGAGAAATTCTTTCTGTCTCACCCACTTAACCCTATGATTGACTCCATCAAGACCCCTGAGGACTCAAATCTTTACTCAGTCTTACACTGATGGACGGGATTTCTCTCCACATGATATATTAGATACCACAACTCTTGCTCCCTTACTAGAAAGTGGTTTAGTTTACTTCTACAAGTTATGTCTGTATCCTCCTTACTCTCTAAGATGGAATGTTAATTAAGCTATAAATTGTCTACAACAGATTTTTTTTCATACTCCTTTTATGAACAGGAGTAACTTACCCCATCAAAGATACAGGTCCACTCTCTCCTCATGTGGAACACTTTTAGTTTCTTATTCTACAGGGACCAAACTCCCAGTGACCTCTACCTGCTTCTGGACCTGAAATCCATCAAGATCATAACTTCTGTCCTGGTCATGGCTATGTATTTCTGTCCCATTTCTAGACCACAGAGATGTTATTCTCATTTTTATGTTATTTTTCTATTATCATATTTGTTTCTAAGATAAGGTGACTTAAGGCTTTGGTATGCCCCAGGGCAGGGGTGGGGGGTGTGTATTTATGTATCAAGATTGGACAGAGTCGTATATAGGTCATTACACCAGGAAAAAAAAGAAAATAAAAAAATGAAACTGAAGGGATGCTTCCAAGTACAGATTTATTATATTATCTTAAAAGAAACCCACCCAAGGTTTTCTGTCATGTGCTCATCCCTTGAAGGTATGCACATTATCTTGCCATCTTCATATCTTCAACAATTAAAAGAGTGCCCAACACTTATGACCTAATAAACATTTTATTGAATATATGCACAAATGTTCCAAGCCTATGGATTTAATCAATTTCAGTTAATGCAGCTATGTAGCTACAAGGTACATTGAAGCCACATTGAGTAAAAGCCAAGAGAGGGTTAAGTTAGTCCTAGAATAACTTTCCAATTATACTTATTCTCAAATAAATGTTCACAGATGCAGATAAGCCTGTGTACATCTCCTGAGAATCAAAACATAGATCCTTTACACTGCAAACAGTTTTTATTCTCTGTGGGCCATCTCTACTTGCAACTGTTTTAAACATTTGAATTGAATCAGTCAATTACATCTGCACTGTTGTTATATAGTAATTTTACCTGAGAGTGTAATGGTGGGCATATTCAGAGCAGCTAAATGGGAGCTCACCATGTTTATACCTTACTGTATTTCAGTTACAAATAAAACCTCCTCAGGCCCTGGTTCAAAGTCTATTTAATCTTATTCTATACAAATATTGTCAAATTTGGCTCTCTGGTTTCCCAGAAGACTATAAAAGAGGGAGATAAGAGGCTATAGACAAGTAGATAGGTACATTGAGATCAACAGGAAATGATTGCTGATAATCAAGTAGGGTGAAGAAAGTCATATAATACTATTTTGGTGAACCTATTTTATCTTGTCTACTTAGAGGATTACTATATTATGACTAACCCAATTATTGACTCATAATTTATATTGACTCACAAATAAAAGATTAAATTATGTTCACTATACTTCAGTTAAGTGGGTAGGGGAAAACCAGGGAACATTGTAGAAATATTTACTTGGAAAATAATTTGGTAGTATTCATAACAATCTGTTACCCAAGAACTGTAAATAGCTGAGATAGATAGAATTATTTGAGTCTCATTTAAATTTTTCCAAAATCAGCTGTATATTTTGATGAGCCTAGGGTGGGGAGAGAGAGATTAAGAACTCCAGTAGTGCAGGCGTTTCTGTTTGCTGTTCGACTCGGTGACCTCATACCCTGGAATGAATGTGAGTTGGCAAATGTGAATAAATTCTTCCCACCAAGAGTCTTAGTGCCTACAGGTCTCGCATCACAGAAACATTACCCTAGTTGAATGAGATACTACTTTTCAAAGGTAGGCTTTTGGAGGAGGGGTTTTACAAAAAAGCCAAACAATTTACTCCATTTGGTTTCAACCTGAAATAGTGATTTGTCACAAGACAAGGGCTGTGGCGGGGGCAGTGGGATCATCTCTGTGGACTTATGGAGCAATGGTATATTGATCTCTAATGTGACATCTTCCCAAGGAATATTCAAGATAATGTGACTTTCTTTGATTTTTGCCATGTGTCAGTATTCTGAATAAAGACTCAACTTAGAGTCAACTCTACAGTAATTAAAGACACTAAGCACTGTAAGATACAGGACACTCCCTGACATGTTGATACTTGAAACTCTTGTGCCTAGCACATAGTAGGTATATATTCACTTAAAAAATAAATACATTTTAGAAATTGATTATTAGAGGAAAGACAAAAGATACTGCTGCTAGTTTACCAAGATTTAACCGGCTATTCAGATTAAAATTTATGAAAGGAGGAACCTCATCATCTACCTTTTCTACTTTCATTCCCTCAGAGACTTGCACATGGTGGGAGTGTGATAAATATTCTAGTATCAATGAACAAACTAGTAAACCAATCTAAATTGCATGTAGCCACTCTTAGTCTTTCAGTTGTGTTTTAAATTTAAGTAGCAGTTAAGCAAATCTGACTAGTGATAAGAAACATGGCAAGTAAAACAATTGGCTTTATTTAAGAATTTGAAGACGATTAAAGGACTTGATTTATATAATTTACGATGATGTTAATGGACTGACTCAGGTTCATCACTTCTGTGCCTTTTAAGCCTTTTAGGACCTATGAGTGAAAGTAAAAGGACTTTTACCCTATGTTTCAATAGAAAACGTCCCAGTGAATCAGATAAGTGTGGTGATAGTTGATTACTATTATGTGTGTGTATATGTAGACATGCACATATGTTTGTGTGTATATATGTTCAGTACCATTATGGGTCAGGACTCGCGTCACATATTTTCAGAGAATCTCTCCCCTGGGCCAACTGCATTTTACTGTCTTGTGGATTTCAGCATCACTTACAAAGGTAAAGCAGAACCCATGGGAGCTTTGAGTCTGTGTGCAACTAAACAGAGTTAATTACCATAAAATATATTTTGTTAGGTTCAGAGAAGTCACAAACATTCTGAGTTGGGATTAGTCGATAACTGGCAAGGAAAATGAGAGCCTTCCCTTCCTTGAAAACAAATTGCCTCTCACAATTCATCAAGGATTTTTCTTAGGAAATCCAAATATCAAGTGAAAGAGTTACTTTCACTCTTTACGTTGAATCAGTTAAACATTGTTATGTTGGTGAGAAAAATGGGAGCATGAACTGGAAATCAGAAGCACAGAATGAGCACAAATCCATTTTCTTCTCTGATTAAGTCTTTCCCTTTTTCTTCTCCCACATACTTTTTTCTTTATCTTTAGCGTGAATTACAGAAATTTCCTCATTCCCTAAGACTGCTGAAATTGATCCCTAAGCGTTTTAAGGATTAAATTCTAAGGTCTGCACTCAAGTTCTGTTCATTTGTCAACATGGCTAGGTTGTAAATTCTTTGACAGCAGCAACATTTTTACAGTATTCTGTATTTTGTTTAAGATAAGTGGTACCATTCACACTATTAGGATGGGCAAGATAAACCATACCACTGGTTTCACATGCCATTGCTTTCTTGTATTATCAATTATTGACTGTATTTTAAAACATTGTACCTGAACTACTGAAATACTATATATCATAAATGGCCTGTGAAACCTATTCATAGGAAAACACTTCCTCTTTTTCAATGTCCAAAGACTCGATTGTTTAATAGTCTTTAAATCTTTTGAAATTTGTTTACTACACACATACATCACACAAATGCAAATAAAAATAGAATGCTTGGTATGGCAATATCAAATCTAGAATAAACAAAAATGTTTGGTGTGTTTGGTGCTCTTCAGTCTAGTAAATGAAAGGACCATGGAACATAACAAAAAAGGAAAAGGGCAAGCAGGGAAGACAAAGCAGGACAAAGAAAGACTTTGTGTTCCTGAGTGCATATTAGAGATAAAAGGAAAATATAATCAAACTGAGTAAATGCCCTTTGAGAGGCTTACTGATGAAATGGCACAATCACACATCGAGAGCCATATGGGAGAGTTCAAACAGTTTTAGACCTGAGCCCAGAGGGCAATGAGGAGGCTGGCTGGGAGAATAATTTGTTTTGTTTCTTGGGAGGAAGGCCAGAATGACTGATGCTTTGACAGTTCCTGCTGGCTGATCAGCAACTCCCTCCTATTTTTCTTAACCTCTTATAAGAGATAGGACTAGAAGGGCAGAGACTGTGTAGGAGGTGATGACAGTGAACAAAACTCAAAGTAAAAAGAGAACCTGACATTACAATCACATTTTAGTCAGACACAGAATCTTGAGCTGATTAGGCTATTTAGATGGTTTTATGTGGCAGCCTTGACTGAACTTTACTTCTTCAAACAAGGGAGGCTTGTATTTCCATTGATGTTAGGAAAATGCTAGAGTTTTTTGACAAAAATTTGTGGCACCACTTCCTTCCTTTTACTGAAGTGGAAAAAAAAAAAAAAAAAAAATTCCAGACCTGACATTAGGCAGATACAACTTTAGTTAGAGCACAGAAGATATTGAAGATCATTTTTCTTTTTGTTTAAAAAAAAAAGCAGATGGCTGCAAGAAAATATTTTCATTTGGATTTAGAGGAAATCACACACCAAAAGTTTAAATTTTGTGCGATACATGACTTACACATTAGAACATTTGTTGGCATAAATGAAATTAAATTCATTTCTAACCAGAAAAAAGAATATTGGAAATTCAACTTTTAAAATACTTATCATTGTTAATGAACTAAAGCAAACTGGTGGAGAGTCTAATTAAAAGGGGAATTAAAAGTTTAAAGCATTTACATATATCGCTATTCTCTGAAACTAATCTATCCCACCTAGAGAACTCCATGTGGATGTAAATTATATACTAAAAACATACAATTTAAAAGTGTTGGGCTTCCCTGGTGGCGCAGTGGTTGAGAGTCTGCCTGCTGATGCAGGGGACACGGGTTCGAGCCCTGGTCTGGGAGGATCCCACATGCCGCGGAGCAACTGGGCCCGTGAGCCACAGTTGCTGAGCCTGCGCGTCTGGAGCCTGTGCTCCGCAACAAGAGAGGCCGCGATGGTGAGAGGCCCGCACACCGCGATGAGGAATGGCCCCCGCTTGCCGCAACTAGAGAAAGCCCTCGCACAGAAACGAAGACCCAACACAGCCATAAATAAATAAATAAATAAATAAAATAAACCCAAAAGTTTAAAAAAAAAAACAAAAAAACAAAAAACTCAGTCTTTAAAATAAATAAATAAATAAATAAATAAATAAAAGTGTTACAAGTGGTATAAAAGAAAAATGCACTGGAAACTTAAGGAAATAATTTTATTCCTTTTAAAAAATAGTTTGTAATAAGTTTAAAAGTTTTATAATAGTTTTGTAATAAGGAGAATGTGAATATTCATTAATGAGGGCCATCTAAATGAAAAGGAAGGGTAGCTGGGGCTTAGCAGAGGCAAGTAGACAAGGGAGTCACCTGAGAGTCCTGTAGGGATCATGAGAAGGATGGAGATGGGTGTTATCTAAGTCATTGAGGAAAGGTGGAAGTGGACACTACCTTGGAATGAACAGCATAAATATTGGTTCATGGTGATTGGTTATTTTATAGGACACAAAAGAGAATTTCTTTCTGGAAGCACAAGGCTCAGATAAAGTTCATCATGTGCAAATGGAAACTAAAAATATGTTCTCCTTCTGGTTGTATGCATAGCAGTGATCTTTCAGTTGACTAATGTTTTCTGTACTGTTTGATAAAATATATCAAAATTATTTAGCAGAGCCTCAAAAAAAGAAGAAAAGAAAAAGGGAAGAGAAGAGAAAATAGGAAAGAAGAGGGAGGGAGAGAAGGAAAAAGGACAGAGAAAAGATTTTTAAAAAGTTAAAAACTTATCATTGATGGGGCACCACATACCAAGAGTTTTATTCTCCATCATTCATTATTATCAGGTGGCACTCTGCATGTTCATGAGGGTTTCCTGTCTTTTGGCCTTAGCTCATTCCTAGGGAATGTCCTACATTCAGTTAGTTAGAAAAAATGTCAGGCTATACAAATGTACAAATCTATTAATCTTAAATAAGAACTTGTGTAATACTTTTTGGCTACAGAGTCAAACTGGTTTAGAATATATATGTAATCAACTCTCCCTTCCTTCCTAATAATTTTCTTATTGAATTTGATCTTTTCCAAAGTAATTAATTCAACCATAGAATCTACAGGGGCATATCTTAGAATCCATACAGGATACCCCTTCTTTAGATTGACAGTACCCCGATGAATAAAGCTATTAGCTCAGCCCAAGTGCAGAGAAATCTAACCTCAAAAATTAACTGAAATATCACCATACTTTAAAAAAACTTGCTGATGACACAAATGCAAATCTATCCATATATAATAAAAACACCAAAATTCCACCACCATACCTGTAGTTTTCAAATTTTAGTGTGCCTAAAAATTACCTGAGATAGTGTCTACCAGGTCTCTCCTCTGTGGTATTTTCCAAATGGCGATGTTTTATTTCCATCATTCCATCCTCATTTTTTAATTGGAATTCTACTGTAAGAGCTTTCCTTTCTCCATTCATTTATTTATTCATTTTACTGTGGATATACAGACATTTCTTCAACATAACATTATAATCCATTACTATTATTAATTTCATTTTGCTCAAATTTGTTCCAGCTTTGGTCTTAGGGGGTCGTTTTACTTGGCTTCTGTGTCTTTTCAACCCACTAATGTTAACTTTTTAATGCTCCCTTACTTTCTGGCACCACAAAATGTTCCAGATTGATCTTCTATGTTCCCCGCCCTAGTGCTAAAACCAGTCATTTCTCCAAGGGGTCCTAATCTGTTTTATCGGAGAATTGTGTTTGAGACCAAGATGTAGAAGCTAGATAATCACTGCTATCGCAGTGTTATTGCTTCTATGCCCCTTTAGAAGACAGAGCTAGAAAAAATATGTATTCACATGTATACATATCTTTATCTATTTCTATATCTATTTGTATAAACATTGAAAACCATGAGTTCTGATTCTATTCCACCACCACAGTGTCTAGCCTTCCCCACTTCCCTATTTATAACTTCTTTCTTTGAGAGCTGAAAAACCTGGCCTCATTACCTAGAATATATTTGCTTATTTTCTCAGTTCTAGAATATTCACAAAATAGTTTCAAATTTGCTAATTCAACTTCTGTGAAAAGTAGATTTACTAACTAGAGAAAAGTATTTGCATAAAATTCTTCATGTCTTTAGTCTTACTGTGTCTAGTCAAAATACTGATTTCCCAACGTTAGATTAGTTCTTTTCTTCCTCACCCCCTTCAGTGTAATTATTTTACTCATTTGTAATACAGTTAGGTTCATTTGTTACTGTTTGTAGTTCATGATGGATTCCACCCTCATTGTGGTTACTTTTCATTGATTTTTGAGCATGTGAAACATTAACCTGGTTTTAAAAGTCAAAACTACTCAAAAGGTAGTCACAATTCTGATTATTGGTCAGTATTGTGGACTTTTTAATAAGCAGTATTGGTCACGATACTGATTATTAAAAAGTTCATTTTTGTTCCTATGATTTCAGATGCCCTCTTTACCATTTGCTAAATTTGCATATCTACTTGGGTACATTTTTGGGCTTTCTGTCCTATTCCACTGATGGGTCTGTCTATTCATGTGACAACACCATACTGTTTTAATCATAGAGGCTTGCTTTACAGTATGTGTTAGTCTGATAAGGCTAGTCCCTCCCTCATAGTTTTTATCTATTTTTAGTTTTTCTTGGATGTTCTTGCATGTTTGTTCTTCTTAATGGATTTTAGTGTGAACTTTTCTAACTCTGTAATTAAGCCAGTCAGTATTTTTATTGAGATTTTGTGTAATTTATACATTAACTTAGGGATAACTGTCTGCTTCAGGATATTGAGTCATTATATCCAAGAACAGCAGTGTCTTTCCATTTGTTCAGCTCTACCTTAGTGTCTTTCAGAAGAACTTCAAAGTTTTACTCATATATGTTTTGTACATTTCTTGTTGAGTTTATTCCTAGGTATTTAACCTTTTTTGTTACTATTATAAATGGGTTTTTCCCTCTCATGATGTCCTCTAACTGGATATTGATTCAAACATTTTTATCCTTCCTTTTCGTGTATTATTTCATTTAATCCTCACAACAAACATATGCACTTTGTGATAGATGGCAAGGAAAGAGTTCTAAGGCAGGCCATCTGATTTCAATGGAATCTACTGCCTGCTTCCCACTGACACTTTGCTTAAGAGTTGATTTTTCTAAAATCACGGATGACAGTCTAACATATTTTCAAAGTTCAAAGAGACTCCAAAAAGCAAAGGGTCAAGTCTGCAATTTTTAACATGGGAATCCTGACCATGTCTAGCAACTTAATTCCGAAGGACAGGGGATGATATAAGAGGGAGTAGCATGAGGTTCTTTCCTCTGCAGGAGCCTCTAGGGACTTGAATTCCTCTCAGATTCTATCTCCAACCCTGAAAAAAAGGAACCTGGAAAAGACAACTATCAGGGCATGGAAAACACAGCACACATTTTGGTTGAATACATTTTCCCAGGTGCTCCTAACTAACTTTAGGGGAAAAAAATTAGGAGAAAAGTGGGAGCCCCTGATACCACAATAAGGAATGAGGGGCTCAGAGCAGCTCTTGGAAGAAGAGGGGTCAATAGAGGGGTGTAATGTCCCAAGGTCCCAAGACGGTGAGCAGCAGCCCTGAACTTGAGAAGTATAGCAAATGTACAGGAGTCAGGGCAGCTGCTACAAAAATGATGGACATGAGCACAGCAACGATGGCAGCAAAGAAATGACAGTAATCTTCATAATGGAGGAAAAGTCCAAGGGAGGCATAGCACACCCACCTCATTCCACCTCTAGTGAAAACCTGGAGGAACTCGGCAGTGACTCCGGGAATGACAGTGCCATCTGAGGTAGCAAGGAGAGTGCTCTACCGAGCAAATGTACAGAATTTACACTGACAGAGGCTCCACTAGACATCACTGTTTTGTCGCTCTATACCTTCTTTGTACTTCCTCAGGTTGCTAACCTAGAAAAATTTGTTGAAGAGATTTTAGGTGGGATAAATTTCTCTAAAAATGAATTTTCTCAACATAAGAATGATTAATGTGTGAAGGCCTATTATTTCCAGGTAATCAATATCAAAATGTGCTCTCTCGAGTCATTTATTTTTCCTCAATATGCATCATGGTTCAGTCCCTAATGCTGTAGGGTTAATATACTTAGGATAATATTTATGCTGTTCTTCCCAAGGTACCAAGTTAAGCATAAAGGCAGCTTAGGATGTTTGCATCTATTTTTTGGCCTCAAAAAAGCATTTCTCTTGATGGAAGTAGATTTTCAAAAGGCAATTTCCTACTGAGAGAGCTCTTCAATGGAGTTTCTGGTGATGGATTAAGGGCCTTTTGATATGACAGATTCCCTGCTCAGAAGACCATGAGAAATAGACAACCACAATTATGACTATACAGACTGTAACCCTTCCAGTCACCCAAACACCACTGCAATGTTCAGATAAAAAAATAAAATTGTAATAATATTCATTATAAATGGAACATAAAGTGAATTCAATTTGCCTAGGAAAGGAAGTGGCCATTGGTGGCATCTGTCCTATTTACCCAATAGCCAGCATTAGTCACTTATAGGTATGGCTTCCAGCATAAACAAAGAGTTATTAATAACAGGCCAGAGAAGAAAGAAAAGTAATTTGGAAGAGGAGATAAGAAGTCAGAGTTCCTCATACAGCACTTTATTGTAGAGATGAAAGCTTTTACCTGTATTTATTAAGTTAGTGAGAGGTGAGAGAGTTAACACGGAACAAATTATATATTTTCATTTTTCATGTTTGTTTTTCAGTGGTTTGAGGCTCCTGGGACTTAAAACTTTCATAGCAATAACTCAGCTCAGTATTATAGCATGTATCACCTTGGAAAAGCAATTGCAAAATGCTTGTTTGTATTCTCTTTGTGCTCTGAGTGGGCTGGAATCGTTCTCTTCAAACATCATTTACAACTCAACGTAATGAGCACATATAGTCAGCAAGGCTTTTAAAAGTTAATGAGAAAGAGAAAACTCTGAGGGGGCTATTTCTCACTATGCTCAGTGTCTACAACTAGGTTTCTGGTTTAAAAAGAGCACTTCTGGCCTTGCCGTAGATTGTATCTTTAGGACAATGGGCTGGGAGCATAGACATCCATCTTGCCTTGAACCTAATAAGGAGAAAGCAAAGTTGGAAGGAAAAGAAGGAAAGAGAAGAAGCACGGAAGGAAGAAGACAAGGAAAGCATAGCATAGTTTTATTTGAGCATCCGCAGGACAGGGAAAATGATCTTATCCCAGGTATAAAAATACTGAGCAACCAGCCCAGGCATTACCAGGAAAGTTGGAGGAAAGGTCAAAAGGGAAGAAAGCACAGAGAAGAAAAGTAAAAGGTCCATTTTCCCTGGGTGACGATTACCTTTTTAACTTCAAAAAAGGGGAGAAATTGGGGGAGGCCTTTCTGAAATGATTAAATGGGAGACCAGAATTAAACTCACTACAAAAGAGCATATTCAAGGAGAGGTAGTGGCCTTACCTCTATTAATTCATTAAAGACAGAGAAGTAGCACCAACTCTTGAAAAGAACAATGAATTCAAAACCTGGAACTCCTCTTGGCTCCACTGTTCATGGTTTCCATAGCCTTGACGACTTAACGAACCTCTCTGTAAATCTGTGCCAAAGTCCCTAAAGGGAAAGCTTTGGGCTAGAGGTCACTTCCACCTCCCCACATTTAAATTTTAACTCTAATTTCATTAGAGATACTGAAATTTGGAGTTTTTGAAATAATGCAAAAAGAGCAAAGGGAAATTTGTGAATGTTAAGCACTTTTTATCTGATTATGCATAGAAAACTCCTTAAGTTTTATAGTAATCTCACTGCCTTTATATTTTCCATTTTCTTAGTCCTCAGATGTATTCATTCTAATACAGTAATGGTATCGTTCTCTGTTACCTCAATTTCTAACCATTATTTCAGAGATTTACATTATTTGAGGAAGGACAGGGATTTGGAGAATTAGACTAAATATTCACTACACCAAGGCAACAAACAGCATTCCATGTAAATGTCATAATCAACAAATTCATCACTTTGCTATTTCAGCACATTTGTAAAACATTGTTTACTTTACACTTATACTCTATAAGGAGTCTGTGCTTCCAGTATAGTTTCAATATTTGTTCACTAATAAGATACAGTCATAAAATCCCATGATTTGCATACTTGAATAGTTTTTCCATTCTACCCCTCATGCATCAGAAAGTATAGGATATTTTGGAGCTACCCTTTGAGTTTAATTCTGGAGCCCAGGCATGTATAAAACAAGATCTAGTGTGGATATAAGTAATAACCATGTTAAAAAAAACAAAAAAACAAAAAAAAAACTAACTGCATATTTTGGCGAGGTTTTCAGAAAAACAAAAACAAAACAAAATGTGCATATTTAGGGGTTCCACCCTGAACCATCAAACTAATCTCTTGGTTCTCCTAAGACTATGGAGATCCTGAGTAGCTTCTGAGTTGAGCGACTTTTTTGCAGTTTCTACTACACTTGGTGACTAGCAATGTTCTTTAAGTTTCACTTCCTCCTTGAATCTAAACCACAAGCCTCACAAAATGCCAGTAATACCTTCAAGTAAAAATTAAACATTGCATGGTTGAAATTGTCAAAGTTTTTCATTCCACATATAGCAGTAGGTTTGAGGAGAGCTGTCTCATAGATTACCAAATTCTAGATTATTCCATACCTGCATGGGAAAAGGGGATTTTCTTTACTAAATTGACTAAAATTCCAATGACTTTAACTTGGCATAGTCTAAACTTTCTTTCATCCTACATTCAATAATATCTGCATTAAAAAGTTATTGTTAAAGACATTACTATGTAAACAATACTTGAGAAGGAAACTTGGGTTTAGACCTGGTCTCCAAAATCAAATAACTTGCTCTCTAGTACCTAGCAGAATCTCTCTCTCCAATTACCACTCCCCCATCCCATCCTGCCCTGATGCCCTGGTACTTTTCTCTCCAACAGAGGTAGGTGTTATCCTGGCTATGCTAATTACCAGCTGTGTGACCTTGGCCAAACAGCATATTCTCTGAGCCTGGGTCCCCTCTTCTGAAATGGGTGATTATAATTTTACTTGAGGGAATTTTACTACACTTTAAAATAACTAGCAGTATACTTTATTTTACTACCATATTTTGATATTATTTTCATTCGATGCAATTGCTCCTTACTTTAGTATTAGGCATTCCCTCTATTCTGCTTACATTGCACTTGATACATCACTTCTTTGTAGCAATTTTCACACTTCATTTTAATTGTTTTCTTACATGTTTGTGTTACTCAAGAACAATTATTGGGTCTTATGTCTCTATCTGCCAACTTCCAACCATAGTCTGACACATAATATAGGCTCAGTAAATGTTTGATGAATGACTAAATCAATGGTAAAAGATGATGAATAAATGAATTATAATTTAGTTATGTGAACAGGACATATAAATGTTGTAAGCTAACTTCATATGGGAGAGCTGATTTTCAAATAGGGGGATCGGGGAAATTATTGTGGAGATAAGAGGTGGGGACATGGTCTGAAATTTCCTAGATGGGTTTTCATAATTATTTTTTAAAAGGATCAAAGAAACATGCTAGTCAAAGAGAAAGGTATATGTGAAGTCCAGAGTAAGTAAGGTATAAGCCTAATCAGGGTCTAGGGAACAACCAGAATGGCCAGAACTTAGATCTTATATTAGAAAAAGGTGGGAGATGAAAAAGAGGTAAGCTAGAAACAAACTGTAATGGGCTTTGGATTCTTAAACAAGGGACTTGTACTTTATTTGGTAACAAATGAGGGATCACTAAAAGATTTGAGTGGAAGAGCCATGATATTGGGATTATTCTGGTCACAATGTGTCAAATGGATTGGAGTGGACAGAACGTTGAATTGGTAATACAAATTATGAGAAGGTAGATACCTGAATTATAGAGGTTGAAACAAAAAGAAAACATGAGTTCAGCATATGCAATGGAAGTAAGAATAAAATCCTCCTCAAAACCCTATGAAAAGCACACCTTGAAAATCTCTCATTTCAGCAGATTTGACAAAAAAGTAACACTGACTGCTTCCTTCTAAGCTCTTAGCCAAAAATATTGGCTATTCGACACAGTGAATACTAACAATCAGACGTCCCTAAAATAGAGGTATAAAGTTTTAAGTTGCTCTTAGGTCTTGGACATCTACTTCTTCCCTTTATTCTTTCCACATTATTTTATTCCAAGCCTTTTCATCTCTTAGTTATAATCACACCTTGCCTTCCTCTCTAGATTCCTGAGCTCAAATATGTGACTGCATAACCAACGAACTGTTCTGCTAGTGGGTCACTTGCTGAGTATTTCTATTTATTCCTACTAAAGCCTTAAAGATCAGGTGTGAGCAGTTTATTCTTCTAAAACGTTTACCGAATTACTCTTGAAGCCATCTTCTTAGTTGCACATGTTCCTGGATTTCCCCCTTAACCTAGAATTAACCTAGAGAAAAATAAAGTAGTATCTTTCATTTAGGCTACATGTTTTCCTAAGAAGCTCACAGACCTTTCCCAGCTTCATCCTGCTAAGAAGAGAGAAAAAATGAAAATATCATCTTTCCTTTGCATTTGAGAAAACAGGCAGGAAGGAAAAACGTGTTCCAAGGATTCATGGCAAATCTGCTAACAGAACCAGAAAAAAGAAAGCAGCGTCTTGACTCTTGGATCATGGCTCCTAGCTTCAGTAAAAATAGGTGAGAAAGATTATTACTGAGTGGCCTCAGGGGATGAGGAAGTCTCATTGCTCTGACTGGAAAGTGATGTCCTTGCAAGAGAAGGATCGTGATCATAAATATAAAGCAAATATGAAAAATGCACCTCTCCTTTGGCAGTTCTCTAAAAATAGCTGCTACCTTTCCTCAAAGACCAAATTCCCAGAATCAAATTTTTCCTCAGTTTACAGAGAGTAACAAACTACCGTGTGCCAGTTTTGTGGGGCATCAATACTCTTGTTGCAATATGTTTTTCTAAGATGGTGCACACCTCAAGCTAACTGAACTCTTTGATAGGTTAATATTTGTACATTCTCCCCTTTGACAGGAGAAAACAGTGTAATTTAACCTGGACCGTTAAACATCCAAAATGTTGTACTTTCCCTTAATTATCTGTTCAATTCTAGCAAAACAAAATGTGTATAATCATAATCTCAATGATCACAACTTTATGGAGCTCATACTTTTCATTATGCCTATGTGATATTCAATGCCCAGATGTGCAGAAAAACATCAACATGTGGGCTGTGCTCTTATGCACTCTACCTGTGTCACAACTTGCTCTAATATATTACCTTCCAAGTTAAGGGGATCTTAAGCTTGAGACTTAGGTAATATAACAACAAAGGATTAATTGAGAATCAATGGACTGACCAGTTGGAATGCTACCTATACAGTTAATTATGCCTTTAACTTGAACAAATTATATCTGTAAACTATAAATAAAAAATAGTAGAGTTTTGGTTTTAACTTATTATTATTCTTCACTGAGAACTAATGAAACTTTTGTTGAATGTGGCTAAGATAATTGCCTCTGTTCTGGCCCAGATTTCTCTCCTTTACTTATACAGCTACTATTCATCTTCTGTGAATTCTGTTCTCTTTCAATCCCACACTAGTTGGTGAGGAATGACTCTTCCTAGTGTGAAGGTCTTTATAATTGTCACTATTATTCTCTATCAATTTACGAGGACTCAGAGTTCCCACTTAAACTGTACTTACACAGTTTCAGCTATTTCTGCTCTTGGCGTTATATGATGATTTTCTTCCTTCCAGATATTGTGGTAATGCCTCCATGTTATGTGAGATTGTCAACAATTTGTATTTGTCTACAGAATTATTCTGTTAGACTAGCTCCAGACTTTGGCTTTGTCTTATTTAACTTGAGAGAGTGAGATGAGTTTTTTCTGGCTCTGGCTTTTGTCAAGAAGACTGAATTACTGAATTCTCCCAACCAACAAAAGGCTGCTTCCCACACCTCCCTTGTAACACCATCAGACAGAACCTCTGGCTGCAGGAGCATAAACCCACAAATACACAGGCTATATATATACATTCTTGCCTTCCTTGGTTTTTGGTCAACCTCAAATACCTCTCTATTTTATTAGGAAGATATCTTTCCTTATCATATGATATCTAATATTTACATTAATTAAACTATTTTGAGGAAAATAATCAGGTGAACATGTGTGCAATTTGTTAAAAGAAGTCACCTCCCCAAAATAAAACGAAACAAACTGAGAGAAATGAGAGTCTGAGCCTGCACTCAATTTTTCACCCTGAAGACTATAAGGTTTTACATGAAAAAGAATTTATTTTATTATCACACATTCATGGCAGACCAAATAACTTTCTTCATGATGATCTTCATAGCAGCTTCTAGAACATATCTTCCAAAACCTTCAGAGAAATTGTTTTAATCTATCTTGAATGGCTTAAGTGAGGCCTTGCTGGAAATAAGGTGCTACATTCGATGATCTCTAAAAACTTTGCTATTACAGATGATCATTTTAAAACTTGAATTTTAGAGTAAGCTTATATGATATAATGCAATACCAATCTCTGATGAAGTAAACACCCATATCTAGTTTTAATTGTGACCGCATAACAAATTACTTCAAAGAAAGTAATAACCTTTATTATTCATAGTCCCTGTATGTTCAAAAGAGGTGGTTTGGGCTTCCCTGGTGGCGCAGTGGCTAAGAATCCGCCTGCTAATGCAGGGGACAGGGGTTCGAGCCCTGGTCTGGGAAGATCCCCTGTGCCACGGAGCAACTGAGCCCATGCACCACAACTACTGAGGCTGCGCTCTAGAACCCATGAGCCAAAATTACTGAGCCCTTGTGCCACAACTACTGAAACCTGCACACCTAGAGCTCTTGCTCCACAACAAGAGAAGCCACTGAGATGAGAAGCCTGTGCACCACAGCGAAGAGTAGTCCTCACTCACCACAACTAGAGAAAGCCCGCGCGCAGCAACGAAGACCCAATGCAGCCAAAAATAAATAAATTTTAAAAAAAAAACTGTATAAGAAGATGTGGTTTGCTGGGTGATTCTGTCTCAGAGCCTCTTGTGAGGCTGCGATCAAACCGTTGGCTGAAGACGTCTGCTTCTGAGATGGCTCACTCAAATAGCTGGCAAGTTGATTCTGGCTGTTAACAGGAGGTCTCTTTTCCTCACCACATAGACCTCTCCATAGTACTGCTTGAGTGTTCTCACAACATGGTGCTGGCATCCTGAACAGCAAGTGATCCAAGGGAGCATGGTGGAGGTGTTCATGCTTTTCATAACCCAGTCATGGAAGTTCATCATTTCCACCGTATTCTATTGTGTTGTATGTACAATATAATAGGGGATCAGCAAGGGCATGTATTTTGAAGTCTGGAGATAAATACATCTATCTGTAAGGATCTGTGGGTATATCTCCCGTATGTATTTAGCACATCTGTTAAGGTTTTCAAACTGAAATTAAAAGTATGGTACAAAAAATATTTTTTCCCTTATATTGTTATAAGAGATTCACTTCTTGTGGCTAAACACGATGCTTTTGTTTAAAAATTTTTATTTAAAAAGGGAATTATAGTTTTTATTTCTTTAACTTTCTACACTATGATCACAGAAATTAGATGATCAACTTCATCAGAATATTTTAATTGTCTATATTTGAGTCTGAGGATTAATTCAAATGACCACATAGTTTAAACCTGAAATATAATTTGTCAGTATAATTCTTTTTTTCAGTGTTCACTATATTAAACAAATGCTAGTGAACTAAGCAATTTCATTTATGTCTTAAAGATGCCTTATTGACTTGTAAGGAGTAGCTTATAAACCACGAGATTTGGACTCAAAATATTTGCTCTGTGCTCTATACCAATACTTTTCATACACATCACTTGGGGATATTGTTAAAATGCAGATTCTGAGTCAATAGAGCTGGAGTAGAGCCTGAGATCCTGCATTTCTAATAAGATCCAAGGGGTCAGTGATGCCGTTGTTCCTCTGACCACATACTAAGTGGTAGTGTTGTATGCAGTGGAGGTTCCTTTGAAATAATTTTTATTATAACAATATTTGCTCGTTATACGAATTCAGAATACCCAGGGTTTCTTAGCTTAGGCTTACATCTAAACCATTCCAAAATGGAAAAAAAATTCTTCTGAATATCTTCCATAGGAAATTTCAACCACCCTCTACCCTTAAATAATTTTTTCCAAATAGAATTTGGAATTTATGTCATTTCTTATTTCTAACCTCATCTACTAATTTTAATAGAGAAGAAAGACAGTGTTATAGTATTAGATGTGTTGGATCTCTAGTAAATATTTTTTCATTATAACATAGTAGTTTCATATGCTTACACATATTTTGACTTAACCCTTACTTTTTCCTCTTCAGGATGAAATATCTTAGAATCTAATTATTACAATACTTTCCCCCATTACTCTGTACTCAGGCTTTGACTCTTGGGTCATTCCTGCCTTTATTCCATGCCATGCCATGGGTCATATTGTTGTCCAGGTCATTTAAATTTCCTAAATGTCTGAAGCAGTTCTTGCTTTACTAACATTCTGCAATTCTCTCTACCTCCAGCCTGGTCCTTATGGACATAATTCTGTTTGGGGCCATGACTAACAGAGTATATTCTATTTTAGGAAACTTGCTTACCTTTAAACATTTATAAGTCACTTTCTGAAGACCAAGTGAGTCAGGATTTTTGGCTGTAGGCAACAAAGTCTGACTGCCTACCTAAGGGAAAAATTAGGTTTATTGGAAAAATTTGAGTGATTCACAGATTGTAAGAGAAAGGAACAATTTGGCTTACCTAAAGCTGACTTTTAACTATCCCTATAACTTCTTGTCACCTACTGAAGAATCAAAGCTCCCAGTATCTGCCCTCTAACTGCACCATGGCAATGAGAGGAGCTGTAGACATAGATACCGCCCCTATCAACTCTACATCCAATAGAGAAATGCATTCATATAAGGAAATCAAGATGCTAATAGAAAAAGGAGAGAGAGCACTTGATGCTGGGGGAAAAAAATGTAAAATGTCCACTATCTCCACATCAGGTAGAGCTTAAAGATGGCAGTCTTATCATGACCTTGGTTTCAGATTATCTCGAGTACCCTCTCCACACTGGATAAAAGACCCATGTGCAGCAATAACCTAAGATACCTTATTTGTCTCAACTTTTTGCCTCTCTGGATTATAGTTTCCCTGGAAGCAAAACAGAAAAAATGAGCAGCTCAGATTTAAAAAGATGCTATAATGCACTCACCTCCCATAAAATTCTGCTTCACCAAAGGAGGTTACAAACTTCAAACCATCATTTTCATTTGTAAGTTATAGAATAGATTACTATGCTGGGAGAAATGAGCTGATTCAATGCTTAACTGAAAATAGGTGTTCATAGGCAAGTGTCACTAATAGCTGAGGGAAATATGGAAGAGAATTATATGGTGATTTGCAGAAAAAATCTAAACATCTATCAAAGTATGTTGAACTAACTTGAAATGTGGGCTTTTTGTATGACATGTTGCAATGAGCTTGTCAAATCTGAGGTTAAAGGGATAGCCCCCCACAAGATTGCCCTTACTTCAGAAACCTGCCACAAGTTTGGGGGTCAGGAGGCCACCCTTAATTCTGACCAGCTAACTGCAAATTTGGGAGTTCTCACTACCCTCTTAGGTTCAATAATTGGCTAGAATAACTCACAGAACTCAGGAAAATGCTATATTTGTAACGATAGTTTTATTATGGCAAAAGGATATGTCGACTAAAAATACTACGCAACCTAAAAGTTGAGAGTTATGTTTTATTCGATGATCTTTCTGAGCATTATAGCCTGGGAATCAGCCTCTCAGATAGCTCTGAGGAATTATTTCAAAGAAGTAAGGGAGGAGCCAGGATATATAAGAGTTTTTACTAAAAAAGCAAAACAAAACAAAAACTCATATAGTCTAAAATCAAAAGATTACTGCTAATCACAAAAAAAAAAACCCAGACATTTCAAGATAATGATTTTAGTGCTTTGCTGTGTACAGGTAGATGCAAGAGTCTGGGCTCACTGAAAGTATTCTTTTGATATGCATGGTAACTATCTAGGGCCAGTATCCCATTTTTCTCATCCTGAATTCTCCTCTGGATGCACAGCTGGGAAGCTGCAGTGGCTGACGGCTTGATGGCAGGCAACATTCTTTTGTCTGCAGATGTAAGTTAGAACCAGGCAAAGAAAGAGACACATAAAGTAAGATCTAGGAGGGTTCCATGTCCTCAGGAAGCATCAATTTCCCAGCACGTTGATGTATGACAATACATAGAGTATTGCAAACCATGAAAACTCACCTGAGCTTCCGCGTCCTGACTTTTCATTCGGTTTCATTACACAGGCAAAATTGATTGAATCACTGGCCATATGGTTGAAGTCAATCTGCTGCTCTTTTTCCCTCCCCAGAGGTTGGGTTGATAACACATGTTCAAAACCCCAACCATCTGATCACACTCTTTGTCTTTCTGACATGGGCAGCCCCCATCCTACTGAATCATCCATCACTAACACTAACCATGTTAGTGTAAACTATGGAGGGGCCCACCATGAGTCACCTCATTAGCATAAACTATAAAATAACACTATAGGTGTTACTTTAGGGGCCCACTATGAAT
Organism: Balaenoptera ricei; assembly: GCF_028023285.1. Lineage (NCBI taxonomy): Eukaryota > Metazoa > Chordata > Mammalia > Artiodactyla > Balaenopteridae > Balaenoptera > Balaenoptera ricei. The sequence continues at coordinate 69,717,735 of NC_082641.1, forward strand.
AATAAAGACACCCCAGTGACTCAGGAAATTTCAAGCATTTAGAGGCTACCTCCTAGGAACCAGGGACAAAGGCCAGCCATATTCTTTATTGTACATGTCTATGATTATTTTAACATAGATAATATTTCCATGGTTTAAATCTTAGCTCAAATGCTCTGGAAGGGGAAAGAACTCCAGCACAATAGTTGAATGGATCTCTGGGATCCCTGCATAGAAGCTTATATTAACTATAAAGCAACATATCTGACATCTTTCAATAATGTAGGAAAACTGCTAGATTATCCCCCCAAATCACTCTGTACACATTATTTTTGTTGTAATACAACCAAAAAAAAAGTCTTTTTAGTTTTCTGCAAAATAAATATATAAATGGGAAATGCTACTTTGCTTTAAAATTTAGGTGGATGAAAAACAGACATGAATTTAGGTAACTTAATGAAGAACCATCTAAAAAAATCCAGAAACAGCAACAGCATCTTAGATAATGAAGACTTGAAAACAGGAAATTTTCTGCTTCATAATGAAAGCATCTCTTACTGAAAATCCTCTCATACTATGGAGAGAGAAATGTGAGTCAACAGGGATAATAGCAAATATTTTAACCTTTTAATCTTTTCTTTTTTCTTATCTGAAAGCAACTCTATAAGTAGTAGTTTTCTGTCATCTCCAAAATTAAAACATAGCTTAAGCCTAAATGCTAAATTTTCAAATCTGAAGGTTAATGTGAACTCAGAAAATGTGTGCTCATTTTGTTTTAAAGTCACACTGTCACCTAGTGGTTTCTAATACACAAAATTTGAGCAAAGAAGCTAATGGCTTATTTGGGTAACTTATTCTCTGATGTATACAAAATAAATACAAGACTATTTTGTCTTTATAATATCTGAAAGATGCTTTATATCTTTGGATACCATTATAAATGACTCATAAATTATTTTTATTGGAGCACGTGGTTTCTTCTCATAGACACATGCAGGGTATGAAAAAGAGTAAATAATGGAGAATACATTACAGTGAAATATTTGGTGAATTTACCTGGTTTCCCTAAATTTTTAACATAGTGGTTGTATAAACCAGCTCGAATTATAGTGCCAAAGTTTCTTATTTGCTCTAACAAAATATTTGGTTAATCTGTAGCTAACAAAACTTGGAGTTCTCCTTCCTCACTCCTTCTCTGCTTTCAGTCAACTTTTCCTTAGTCCTTTCATCAGAAGGAACAAAGACACCTAAGTGCCTGACACATAGTGGATTCTTCATACATAATTAAGATAAAAGTGGTCCTTGGCTAAATGTCATAGCCTAGGCTCAGAGTATAAAAATTAAAATTAGTACTTTTCTGCTAATGAATCAAGAATCTTGTCTCACTCTTGATAGTTCTTGCCAAACTCACAAGAAAAGCCTATTTCTTTTGAGTTTCATCTGGAGGAAGAAATATTACATTCCATCTTTAATATCAATTAAAAGACTATTTCTTTTCTTTTTGTATTTAGTGAAGGTCTTTGGTATGTAATGTTTGGCATTTTAAAGTAGCTTGTAGAATATCTGGGCTTCCTGGGAGAATCAGAGCACACCTTATTATGGTGAATTCTAAATCAACCTAAAAACTACATCAGCAGTGTGTACACCTATGACCTGCTGTAATATTCATGGGAATCAGTTTATCTGCAGGGTGATTGACTAACGATTTGGTGTATTTATATACATCTGTCTGATAATTAGAAGAGATTATCTTCATGTAACTAAACAACTGAGAAAAATGTTAATAGCTGACAGAGAACACACAACAGGGCCCACAAACTCTATTTTCCAGTAATGTTTATGTTCTTATATTTAATAGAATCCTAGAAACAATTCACAGTGGTGGGAACTGTGATAAATACAGCATGGGATTGGTTAGGAGCCCTTGATTTCAGAGTTCCATGGTGTCTGCTGCAAACACTCAAAGCATATTAGAAGTCTAGCCAATTCTGACTTGATCTAGGTGTAGGGGAGGAGATGTTTGTTATAGGATTCAGAAATTTTCTCTGGTGAAAATAGTTGTTCACTCTGAATGTAGGTTAACCAAATCATGTCATTTGAGCATGAAAAAAGAAGTAGTAGTATTTATGGAAAAACTATATTTTGTGATGGAAAATTAAAGGAATCACTTTTACCCAGTATATGTTTAATATTATGTACATATACAGTATTCATAGACAGACCCACAAAAGTAACAGAAATGCTTACTGGTTTAGATGTAAAAGTATAAAAATACCAGTTTCATACAGAAGTATAACAATCATTCAGGTAATTAAGTTTTGGAAGAAAATATTAATATCTTCTCACAGTTATTAAAAATTTTAAAAATCCCACATATCAGCCAGAAGAAATGTTGACTTTTTTCAGTTCTAATCTAATATCCAGTGAGTTATGGTAGAGCAGATTGTACACTTCAAAAAATTTTAGACACGTGAAACATAATTACTTTAGAGGGATCAAATCAGTCAAATGGTAAGATGCTCTCTACGTACCCCCCCCCCCACTTGATCTGAATAGAAGTATTCAGAGCATGCTTACATAAGGTCATTGCAAGTTAGATGATGGTGGTATGGTCATACCCCTGTTTACTACCGTGAACCATGGGCAGCAAAGAAGATGTAAGAATTAACCAACATGAAGTTTGCTAATCGGTTCCAGAGACATTCTCCCCATAAGATCCATAAAAACAGAGACTTTTAACAATGAGTATTTGTTATTGAATGAGTGCCAAGAGACTAAATGTGATAAATGTAGGATTGCTATGGATTTTTACAGAGTGTACCTACCTATTTGCAGAAGAGCAGTAAAATATTATCTTTTTATTTTATTTTATTTATATAATAAGTATATATGTACATATGTGTACACACACACACCTCTCTATGTGCTGGGTACTATTCTAAATGTTTTCCAAATATTAATGCACTTAAGGCAAGTATGTGTACTTAAATAATGCCACAAATAATTACTACCAAAATTTTGTCAGTCAGAAGAATTTTAGTGCTCTGCCTTGAATATTACAGAGTCCAGGTTGGGTTATCATGACCCTGATTATGACTAATATTATTAAAGCCTTAGTATAAGTTAGCATAACATGCTCTTTGTCAAGTAATCTAACAGTTGGGATCCAGTCAAAAATCACTCATTATTTTAACAAAGATTTTCATATAAATAATTTTGAACTAAGTATTGAAGACTGAAAGACAAGAAAACACTAGCATATTGTAAAAGTAAACTATAGAGGAAAAATAAATAACTATAAAAGAAGCAGCTATCCCACCTCTTCCCTCCTTAGGGCTCAGGGAACAAAGAGAAGTGGGAATTATTAAAAGTTTGGGGGAAGAACCCTGCAGAGCTCAAACCTCTGAGTGCTGCCGCCTGGTGCTGATGACTCTAGGGGGGCAGCATGAGGCTGGCTTTTTAAAGTGGTAGAAAACAGAAACTGAATTGCTGCTGGGGTGAAGTATGGCAGAGGTGACACTTGGGGAACCAGGAAGGAAAGAGCAAACCCGCGGAAAGCTGCCTGAAGCAGTCCCGCCTCTCGCCTCCAGCCTCCCAGGTTCCCTCTAGTGCCCCTCACACAAACAGAAGAGCAGTTTCCTGAATTCCAGCCCTAGCATTCCAAAACTACGAACAGTGGATTGAGACTGAGCGATAATACCTTCATAAGCGACTCAGGGTCTTTTAACATAAGAGAGGATTCACTTCTCCCTAACCTGGATCTCTCATATTAAGATGTGAATGCATGTGCTCTGATTCATTTCTCTGAGAAGAGGCAAAGGACCTCCTTAATATTATAACCTTAATCCCCGGAAACATTCATTAAGTCATAGTTGACATCTTACTTGGTGCTCTTTGTATCACTTGCAGAGCACATAATGTTCTTAACATGTTAATATTAGTTGAATGAATGAATGTGTAAAAGTATATTCCCAGCATAACTCTGACTCCTAAATTCTCTTTAAACAATGAATTTTTCATCCCTTTTGATCACCGAGCTAGGTTATAAATGTTTATACCATAAAAACTATAGCACCACAGCAATACGAATTCTGAATGTCAGAAGTTCTTGTCCTTCGTTAAGACAGTTAATATAGATTTTGCTTATTTTTGCGTATTTTTGCGTATTTTTGCTTATTATTCTCTCAAATTCCAGAGGGACACAAGGAAAGAAATTAAAACTCTCCTCCTTTGATTTCTTCTTGGATTGAATCTACCTTATTGAAACCCCAGTGATGCTTCAAGCTACTCTTTGGCTTTTCTGTTTTGCACAAAAGATGTAAGTGTACTATTCAGCCTTCGTATGAAAGGAATGAGAGATTATCTTTTCTTATTTTTGGCTTCATTCTCCTCAATTCATCCTCATCTCCCTTGGGTACTGTAACACTGTCCAGGTACAAGGAGCTCAACCATGTGCTGTAAATGAGTTATTTTAGAGATAGTTCTATAAGTATCTGTGGAAAGAAAGATCTAACATCTACGAAATTTCATTCAGCTTGCCTAGTTACATGCTTAGCTTTCTATCCGGTTTGTAACATTCATTGTGTCATCACTGAATATTCTTTTCCAAAAGCAGGTGACACACACTTGAGTATGAAATACAAAGAGAGAACTGACTCATTGAAACAGTGGCCTTTAAAAACTTTTTTTCACAAAATATTTGAAAGGGAGATGAAAAAATCTGTTATTTTCATGGCAATTTTTCAAGTTCTCCAACTCTTTCTCATATTTAAGGATATTATTTTGTAGTCACTTCAGGAATTGAAATCTTTTTGCAAGAAATCTTCTTAAATATTAGAAAAACAGTCCAGCTCTAAAGAACATATATAAACACATTTTAATGCATTATGTAGTCAATCTAATATTTAAACCCAGCCATCCATTTCATTTTACAAACCATATGTTTTATTGTTTTTCCTGACATTAATTGCATTATTAGGGGATTATGGATAAGTGTATTTGTCATTTGTTTAAGACCTTTTTGAGGGTTCACCAGAAGTATGCTTGTACAATTAAAGACCAATTCCTGCTCACCAGGCTGTTTACAATATAAGAAGAAATGGAAGGTCAGAGTCTTGGTAGTATAATCTCATGGGCGGTTCCTTAATTTTCAATAGAAACTAGTTTAACTTTATATTACCCTTAGGATTTAAACAAAACAAAACAAAAAATTAGCTTTAAAATCTAGAGCTGATTCTAAATCAATGCTGCCCTGTGCCCTTGAGGATGTTTAGTAGGACTCCTGGCCTTTACCCACTAGATCCCTCTTGCACCTCACAAGTTGTGACACCAAAAATGTACCCTGAGGGGCAACACCTCCCCAGTTAAGAACATACTGCCTTTAGCTCTTGACTATTTCTCTTCCATTCTATTTTTCTATCTTTTCTTGTCCCTGCTTTTGCAGCCAATTATGGCATATAGGGATCAGATGAGTTTTTTTCTCATTAGGTTACTTACTCTGGAAGATTGACCTAGAGTTAATCACAAGGCAGACCTAGTTTAGAGACCGTGAGATAGCTCTTGCTGGAAATAATGGTTGCCTGGTTATTTGAATCATGCTAGCCTTTTGTATGAGGGTGATATTAAGGATGCACCATATTCCAAACATCCGGTACTTAAAGCTGTTTGTTCTGAGAGTGGTGGCGGGAGAAATCATTCAGTAAGATTGAGTGTTGTGAATTTTCACTATAGTCTTCTATTTTTTATAAAATTAGCACCTTGTTAATGATTAAATGTGTCCTTCATCCATTTACTGTATAATAATTATTTAATAATATAATTTAATAACATAATTTGTATTTAATTATAATAATGTAACATGAAGAAATCAGACACTTAAGATCACTTTCATTAATATTGAGTAAATACCATTATTTTCATTTATTTCTTTTAACTTTTTATTTTATTTTATTTTATTTTTTTAACATCTTTATTGGAGTATAATTGCTTTACAATGGTCTGTTAGTTTCTGCTTTATAACAAAGTGAATCAGTTATACATATACGTATGTTCCCATATCTCTTCCCTCTAGCGTCTCCCTCCCTCCCACCCTCCCTATCCCACCCCTATAGGTGGTCACAAAGCACCAAGCTGATCTCCCTGTGCTATGAGGCTGCTTCCCACTAGCTATCTATTTTACGTTTGGTAGTGTATATATGTCCATGCCACTCTCTCACTTTGTCACAGCTTACCCTTCCCCCTCCCCATATCTTCAAGTCCATTCTCTAGTAGGTCTGCATCTTTATTCCCTTCTTGCCCCTAGGTTCTTCATGACCTTTTTGCTTTTGTTTTTGTTTTTTTCTTAGATTCCATATATATGTGTTAGCATATGGTATTTGTTTTTCTCTTTCTGACTTACTTCACTCTGTATGACAGACTCTAGGTCCATCCACCTCACTACAAATAACTCCATTTCATTTCTTTTTATGGCTGAGTAATATTCCATTGTATATATGTGTCACATCTTCTTTATCCATTCATCTGTTGATGGACACTTAGGTTGTTTCCATGTCCTGGCTATTGTAAATAGAGCTGCAATGAATATTTTGGTACATGACTCTTTTTGAATTATGGTTTTCTCAGTGAATATGCCCAGTAGTGGGATTGCTGGGTCATATGATAGTACTATTTTTAGTTTTTTAAGGAACCTGCATGCTGTTCTCCATAGTGGCTGTATCGATTTACATTCCCACCCACAATGCAAGAGGGTTCCCTTTCCTCCACACCCTCTCCAGCAATTATTGTTTGTAGATTTTTTGATGATTGCCATTCTGACCAGTGTGAGATGATATCTCATTGTAGTTTTGATTTGCATTTCTCTAATGATTAATGATGTTGAGCATTCTTTCATATGTTTGTTGGCAGCCTGTATATCTTCTTTGGAGAAATGTCTATTTAGGTTTTCTGCCCATATTTGGATTGGGTTGTTTGCATTTTTAATATTGAGCTGCATGAGCTGCTTCTAAATTTTGGAGATTAATCTTTTGTCGGTTGCTTCATTTGCAAATATTTTCTCCCATTCTGAGGGTTGTCTTTTGGTCTTCTTTATGGTCTCCTTTGCTGTGCAAAAGCTTTTAAGTTTCATTAGGTCCCATTTGTTTATTTTTTTTTTTTTTATTTCCATTTCTCTAGGGGGTGGGTCAAAAAGGATCTTGCTGTGATTTATGTCATAGAGTGTTCTGCCTATGTTTTCCTCTAAGAGTTTGATAGTGTCTGGCCTTACATTTAGGGCTTTAATCCATTTTGAGTTTATTTTTGTGTATGGTGTTAGGGAGTGTTCTAATTTCATACTTTTACATGTACCTGTCCAGTTTTCCCAGCACCACTTTTTGAAGAGGCTGTCTTTTCTCCACAGTATATTCTTGCCTCCTTTATCAAAGATAAGTGACCATATGTGTGTGGGTTTATCTCTGGGCTTTCTATCCTGTTCCATTGATCTATATTTCTGTTTTGTGCCAGTACCATATTGTCTTGATTACTGTAGCTTTGTAGTATGGTCTGAAGTCAGGGAGCCTGATTCCTCCAGCTCCATTTTTATTTCTCAATATTCCTTTGGCTATTCAGGGTCTTTTGTGTTTCCATACAAATTGTGAAATTTTTTGTTCTAGTTCTGTGAAAAATGCCAGTGGTAGTTTGATAGGGATTGCATTGAATCTGTAGATTGCTTTGGGTAGTAGAGTCATTTTCACAATGTTCATTCTTCCAATCCAAGAACATGGTATATCTCTCCAACTGTTTGTATCATCTTTAATTTCTTTCATCAGTGTCTTATAATTTTCTGCATACAGGAGTTTTGTCTCCTTAGGTAGGTTTATTCCTAGATATTTTATTCTTTTTGTTACAATGGTAAATGGGAGTGTTTTCTTAATTTCACTTTCAGATTTTTCATCATTAATGTATAGGAGTGCTAGAGATTTCTGTGCATTAATTTTGTATCCTGCTACTTTACCAAATTCATTGATTAGCTCTAGAAGTTTTCTGGTAGCATTTTTAGGATTCTCTATGTATAGTATCATGTCATCTGCAAACAGTGACAGCTTTACTTCTTCTTTTCCGATTTGCATTCATTTTATTTCTTTTTCTTCTCTGATTGCTGTGGCTAAAACTTCCAAAACTATGTTGAATAATAGTGGTGAGAGTGTGCAACATTGTCTTGTTCCTGATCTTAGTGGAAATGGTTTCAGTTTTTCACCATTGAGGATGATGTTGGCTGTGGGTTTGTCATATATGGCCTTTATTATGTTGAAGAAAGTTCCCTTTATGCCTACTTTCTGCAGGGTTTTTATCATAAACGGATGTTGAATTTTGTCGAAAGCTTTCTCTGCATCGATTGAGATGATCATATGATTTTTCTCCTTCAATTTTTTAATATAGTGTATCACATTGATTGATTTGCATATATTGAAGAATCCTTGCATACCTGGGATAAACCCCACTTGATCATGGTGTATGATCCTTTTAATGTGCTGTTGGATTCTGTTTGCTAGTATTTTGTTGAGGATTTTTGCATCTATGTTCATCAGTGATATTGGCCTGTAGTTTTCTTTCCTTGCGACATTTTTGTCTGGTTTTGCTATCAGGGTGATGGTGGCCTTGTAGAATGAGTTTGGGAGTGTTCCTCCCTCTGCTATGTTTTGGAAGAGTTTGAGAAGCATAGGTGTTAACTCTTCTCTAAATGTTTGATAGAATTTGCCTGTGAAGAAAGCTGGTCCTGGGAACTTCTTTGTTGGAAGATTTTTAATCACAGTTTCAATTTCAGTGCTTGTGATTGGTCTGTTCATATTTTCTATTTCTTCCTGGTTCAGTCTAGGCAGGTTGTGCATTTCTAAGAATTTTTCCAGAATTTCTTCCAGGTGGTCCATTTTATTGGCATAGGGTTGCTTGTAGTAATCTCTCATGATCCTTTGTATTTCTGCAGTGTCAGTTGTTACTTCTCCTTTTTCATTTCTAATTCTATTGATTTGAGTCTTCTCCCTTTTTTTCTTGATGAGTCTGGTTAATGGTTCATCAATTTTGTTTATCATCTCAAAGAACCAGCTTTTAGTTTTTTTGATCTTTGCTATCATTTCCTTCATTTCTTTTTCATTTCTTTTTGATCTGATCTTTATGATTTCTTTCCTTCTGGTAACTTTGTGGGTTTTTTGTTCTTCTTTCTCTAATTGCTTTAGGTGTAAGGTTAGGTTGTTTATTTGAGATGTTTCTTGTTTCTTAAGGTAGGATAGTATTGCTATAAACTTCCCTCTTAGAACTGCTTTTGCTGCATCCCATAGGTTTTGGGGTCATTGTGTTTTCATTGTCATTTGTTTCTAGGTATTTTTTGAGTTCCTCTTTGATTTCTTCAGTGATCTCTTGGTTATTAACTAGTGTATTGTTTAGCCTCCATGTGTTTGTATTTTTCACAGATGTTTTTCCTGTAATTGATGTCTAGTCTCATAGAGTTGTGGTCAGAAAAGATACTTGATATGATTTCAATTCTCTTAAATTTACCAAGACTTGATTTGTGACCCAAGATATTATCTATCTTGGAGAATGTTCTATGAGCACTTGAGAAGAATGTGTATTTTGTTGTTTTTGGATGGAATGCCAATTCCATAAATATCAATTAAGTCCATCTTGTTTAATGTAGCATTTAAAGCTTGTGTTTCCATATTTATTTACATTTTGGATGATCTGTCCATTGGTGAAAGTGGGGTGTTAAAGTCCCCTACTATGATTGTGTTACTGTCGATTTCCCCTTTTATGGCTGTTAGTATTTGCCTTATGTATTGAGGTGCTCCTATGTTGGGTGCATAAATATTTACAACTGTTATATCTTCTTCTTGAATTGATCCCTTGATCATTATGTAGTGTCCTTCTTTGTCCCTTGTAATAGTCTTTATTTTAAAGTCTGTTTTGTCTGATATGAGAATTGCTACTCCAGCTTTCTTTTGATTTCCATTTGCATGGAATATCTTTTTCCATCCCCTCACTTTCAGTCTGTATGTGTCCCTAGGTCTGAAGTGGGTCTCTTGTAGACAGCATATATACGGGTCTTGTTTTTGTATCCATTCAGCCAGTCTATGTCTTTTGGTTGGAGCATTTAATCCATTTACATTTAAGGTAATTATCGATTTGTATGTTCCTATTCCCATTTTCTTAATTGTTTTGGGTTTGTTATTGTAGGTCATTTCCTTCTGTTGTGTTTCCTGCCTAGAGAAGTTCCTTTAGCATTTGTTGTAAAGCTGGTTTGGTGGTGCTGAATTCTCTTAGCTTTTGCTTGTCTGTAAAGGTTTTAATTTCTCCATCAAATCTGAATGAGATCCTTGCTGGGTAGAGTAATCTTGGTTGTAGGTTCTTCTCCTTCATCACTGTAAATATGTTCTGCAACTCCCTTTGGCTTGCAGAGTTTCTGATGAAAGATCAGCTATTAACCTTATGGGGATTCCCTTGTGTGTTATTTGTTGTTTTTCCCTTTCTGCTTTTAATATTTTTTCTTTGTATTTAATGTTTGATAGTTTGATTAATATGTGTCTTTGTGTGTTTCTCCTTGGATTTATCCTGTATGGGACTCTGTGGGCTTCCTGGACTTGATTAACTATTTCCTTTCCCATATTAAGGAAGTTTTCAACTATAATCTCTTAAAATATTTTCTCAGTCCCTTTCTTTTTCTCTTCTTCTTCTGGGAGCCCTAGAATTCAAATGTTGGTGCGTTTAATGTTGTCCCAGAGTTGTCTGAGACTGTCCTCAGTTCTTTTCATTCTTTTTTCTTTATTCTGCTCTGCACTAGTTTTTTCCATTATTTTATCTTCCAGGTCACTTATCTATTCTTCTGCCTCAGTTATTCTGCTATTGATTCCTTCCCAAGAATTTTAAATTTCATTTATTGTGCTGTTCATCATTGTTTGTTTGCTCTTTACTTCTTCTAGATCCCTGTTAAACGTTTCTTGTATTTTCTCTATTCTATTTCCAAGATTTTGGATCATCTTTACTATCATTACTCTGAATTCTTTATCAGGTAGACTACCTATTTCCTCTTCATTTGTTACCTCTGGTGGGTTTTCACCTTGCTCCTTCATCTGCTGTGTGTTTCTCTGTCTTCTCATTTTGCTTAATTTCCTGTGTTTGGGGTCCTTTTTGCAGGCTGCAGCTTCGTAGTTCCTGTTGTTTTTGGTGTCTGTCCCCAATGGCTAAGGTTGGTTCAGTGGGTTGTGTAGGCTTCCTGGTGGAGGGGACTAGTGCCTGTGTTCTGGTGGATGACGTTGGATCGTGTCTTTCTGGTGGGCAGGTCCACGTCTGGTGGTGTGTTTTGGGGTGTCTGTGGCCTTATTATGATTTTAGTCAGCCTCTCTGCTAATGGGTGGGGTTGTGTTCCTATCTTGCTAGTTGTTTGGCATAGGGTGTCCAGCATTGTAGGTTGCTGGTGGTTGCGTGAAGTTGGGTCTTGGCGTTGAGATGGAGATCTCTGGGAGATTTTCACCGTTTGATATTATGTGGAGCTGGAGGTCTCTTGTGGACCAGTGTCCTGAACTTGGCTCTCCCACCTCAGAGGCAGAGCCCTGACGCCTGGCTGGAGCACCAACAGCCTTTCATCCACATGGCTCAGAATAAAAGGGAGAAAAAATAGAAGGAAGAAAGGAAGAACATAAAATAAAATAAAGTAAAATAAAGTAAAATATTTATTAAAATAAAAAAATAATTATTAAGAAAAAAAATTTTTTAAGTAAAAGAAAAAACAAAACGGACAGACAGAATCCTAGGACAAATGGTAAAAGCAAAGCTTTTCAGACAAAATCACACACAGAAGCATACACATACACACTCAAAAAAAGAGAAAAAGGGAAAATATATATATATCTTTGCTCCCAAAGTCCACCTCGTCAATGTGGGATGATTCGTTGTCTATTCAGGTATTCCACAGATGCAGGTACATCAGGTTGTTTGTGGAGCTTTAATCCGCTGCTTCTGAGGCTGCTGGGAGAGATTTCCCTTTCTCTTCTTTGTTCGCACAGCTCCCGGGGTTCAGCTTTGGATTTGGACCCACCTCTGCGTGTAGGTCGTCTGAGGGCATCTGTTCTTCGCTCAGACAGGATGGGGTTAAAGGAGCAGCTGATTAGGGGGCTCTGGCTCACTCAGGCCGCGGGCAGAGAGGGGTACGGATGCAGGGTGAGCCTGCAGCGGCAGAGCCCGGTGTGACGTTGCACCAGCCTGAGGCACGCCGTGCATTCTCCCGGGGAAGTTGTCCCTGGGTCACGGGACCGTGGCAGTGGCGGGCTGCACAGTCTCCTGGGAGGGGCCGTGTGGAGAGTTACTTGTGCTCGCACACAGGCTTTTTGGTGGCGGCAGCAGCAGCCTTAGCGTATCATGCCCGTCTCTGGGGTCTGCGCTGATAGCCGCAGCTCGTGCCCGTCTCTGGAGCTCCTTTAAGCGGTGCTCTTAATCCCCTCTCCTTGCGCACCCCGAAACAATGGTCTCTTGCATCTTAGGCAGCTCCAGACATTTTCCCGGACTCCCTCCCGGCTAGCTGTGGCGCACTAGCCCCCTTCAGGCTGTGTTCACGCCGCCAACCCCATTCCTCTCCCTGGGATCCGACCTCAGAATCCTGAGCCTCAGCTTCCAACCACGCCCACCCCGGCGGGTGAGCAGACAAGCGTCTCGGGCTCGTGAGTGCTTCTCGGCGCCGATCCTCTGTGCGGGAATCTCTCTGCTTTGCCCTCTGCACCCCTGTGGCTGCGCTGTCCTCCGTGACTCCGAAGCTTCCCCCCTCTGCCCCGTGCAGTGTCCGCCGCGAAGGGGCTTCCTAGTGTGTGGAAACATTTCCTCCTTCACAGCTCCCTCCCACTGGTGCAGGTCCCATCACTATTTTTTTGTCTCTGTTTTTTCTTTTTTCTTTTGCCCTACCCAGGTACGTGGGGAGTTTCTTACCTTTTGGGAGGTCTGAGGTCTTCTGCCAGCATTCAGTAGGTGTTCTGTAGGAGCAGTTCCACATGTAGATGTATTTCTGATGTATTTGTGGGGAGGAAGGTGATCTCCGTGTCTTACTCTTCCACCATCTTGAAGCTCCTCCTTAACTTTTTATTTTATATTTAACTATAGTTGATTAACAATGTTGTGTTAGTTTCAGGTGTACAGCAAAGTGATTCAGTTATACATACACATGTATCTATTCTTTTTCAAATTCTTTTCCTATTCAGGTTGTTACATAATACTGAGCAGGTCAATACTGTTAAATATTAGATAGTATATATGGACACCTCCTTTATATATTTGGTATGTGGATTTATATCTTTAGTCATGTGGATGTAAATTCTTAGAAACTCGTTGCAAATGTTACCACTGCATAAGATATCAAAACAAGGATATCAGCTTTGAATGGAAAAAATAAATGATTTCAGAAGTGACAGTGAGGTGAGGGGAACCCTGATGTACTTTCAGGATTGTACTCAGGACAACTGCTCTCCTTTGAGCTAAAGTTTTAGGAGGGAATATTAGAAGTATCACTGATACATGAAACCGGTCATTTATTAATAGCATTTCTAATACTCTAGATCATATAAATGGTGACTAAGAAATGAGAAAAAAATCAGGTAAAAAGAGATAAGTTCTTATTATGACCAACAAAAAAAAGTTTAATCTAGGAGAAGAAATGAGGAAATATTAGTATTACAAAATAATTAGTACCTTTTTCTTTTTTGAATTTTGTTTATTTTTTTTATATAACAGGTTTTTATTAGTCATCCATTTTATACACATCAGTGTATAAGTGTAAATCCCAATCTCCCAATTCATCACACCACCACCACCACCCGCCTGCCGCTTTCCCCCCTTGGTGTCCATACGTTTTTTTCTCTACATCTGTGTCTCAATTTCTGCCCTGCAAACCAGTTCATCTGTACCATGTTTCTAGGTTCCACATATATGCATTAATATACGATATTTGTTTTCCTCTTTCTGACTTACTTCACTCTGTATGACAGTCTCTAGATCCATCCACGTCTCAACAAATGACCCAATTTCGTTCCTTTTTATGGCTGAGTAATATTCCATTGTGTATATGTAGCACATCTTCTTTATCCATTCATCTGTCGATGGGCATTTAGGTTGCTTCCATGACCTGGCTATTGTAAATAGTGCTGCAATGAACATTGAGGTGCATGTGTCTTTTTGAATTATAGCTTTCTCTGGGTATATGCCCAGTAGTGGGATTGCTGGGTCATATGGTAATTCTATTTTTAGTTTTTTAAGGAACCTCCATACAGTTCTCCATAGTGGCTGTATCAATTTACATTCCCACCAACAGTGCAAGAGGGTTCCCTTTTCTCCACACCCTCTCCAGCATTTGTTGTTTGTAGATTTTCTGATGATGCCCATTCTAACTGGTGTGAAGTAATATCTCATTGTAGTTTTGATTTGCATTTCTCTAATAATTAGTGATGTTGAGCAGCTTTTCATGTGCCTCTTGGCCATCTGTATGTCTTCTTTGGAGAAATGTCTATTTAGGTCTTCTGCCCATCTTTAGATTGGGTTGTTTGTTTTTTTAATATTGAGCTGCATGAGCTGTTTATATATTTTGTAGATTAATCCTTTATCCATTGATTCATTTGTAAATATTTTCTCCCATTTTGAGGGTTGTCTTTTCGTCTTCTTTATGGTTATTTTTGCTGTGCAAAAGCTTTTAAGTTTCATTAGGTCCCATTTGTTTATTTTTGTTTTTATTTCTATTTCTCTAGGAGGTGGATCAAAAAAGATTTTGTTGTGATTTATGTCAAAGAGTGCTCTTCCTATGTTTTCCTCTAAGACTTTTATAGTGTCCAGTCTTACATTTAGGTCTCTAATCCATTTTGAGTTTATTTTTGTGTATGGTGTTAGGGAGTGTTCTAATTTCATTCTTTTACATGTAGCTGTCCAGTTTTCCCAGCAGCACTTATTGAAGAGACTGTCTTTTTTCTATTTTATGTCCTTGCCTCCTTTGTCATAGATTAGTTGACCATAGGTGTGTGGGTTTATCTCTAGGCTATCTTGTTCCATTGATCTGTATTTCTGATTTTGTGCCAGTACCATATTATCTTGAGTACTGTAGCTTTGTAGTATAGTCTGAAGTCAGGGAGTCTGATTCCTCCAGCTCCATTTTTTCCCCTCGAGACTGCTTTGGCTATTCAGGGTCATTGGTGTCTCCATACAAATTTTAAGATTTTTTTGTTCTAGTTCTGTAAAAAATGCCATTGGTAATTTGATAGGATTTGCATTGAATCTGTAGATTGCTTTGAGTAGTATAGTCATTTTCACAATATTGATTCTTCCAAATCAAGAACATGGTATACCTCTCCATCTCTTGGTATCATCTTTAATTTCTTTCATCAGTGTCTTATAGTTTTCTGCCTACAGGTCTTTTGTCTCCCTCGGTGAGTTTATTCCTAGGTATTTTATTCTTTTTGTTGCAGTGGTAAATAGGAGTGTTTCCTTAATTTCTCTTTCAGATTTTTCATCACTAGTGTATAGGAATGTAAGAGATTTCTGTGCATTAATTTTGTATCCAGCAACTTTATCAAATTGATTGATTAGCTCTAGTAGTTTTCTGGTTGCATCTTTAGGATACTCTATGTATAGTATCTTGTCATCTGCAAACAGTGACAGTTTTACTTCTTCTTTTCCAATTTGTATTCCTTTTCTTTCTTTTTCTTCTGTGATGGTCGTGGCTAGGACTTCCAAAACTATGTTGAATAATAGTGGTGGGAGTGGACATCCTGGCCTTGTTCCTTATCTTAGAGGAAATGATTTCAGTTTTTCACCACTGAGAATGTTTGCTGTGGGTTTGTTGTATATGGCCTTTATTATGTTGAGGTAGGTTCCCTCTATGCCCACTTCCTGGAGAGTTTTTATCATAAATGGGTGTTGAATCTTGTCAAAAGCTTTTTCTGCATCTATTGAGATGATCATATGGTTTTTATTCTTCAATTAGTTAATGTGGTGTATCACATTGATTGATTTGCGTATATTAAAGAATCCTTGCATCCCTGGGATAAATCCCACTTGATCGTGGCGTATGATCCTTTTAATGTGTAGTTGGATTCTGTTTGCTAGTACTTTGTTGAGGATGTTTTCATCTATATTCATCAGGGATATTGGTCTGTAATTTTCTTTTTTTGCAGTATCTTTGTCTGGTTTTGGTGTCAGGGTGATGGTGGCCTTGTAGAATGAGTTTGGGAATGTTCCTTCCTCTGCAAATTTTTGGAAGAGTTTGAGAAGGATGGGTGTTAGCTCTTCTCTAAATATTTGATAGAATTCACCTGTGAAGCCATCTGGTCTTGGACTTTTGCTTGTCGGAAGATTTTTGATCAAAATTTCAATTTCAATTTCATTACTTGTGATTGGTCTATTCATATTTTCTATTTCTTCCTGGTTCAGTCTTGGAAGGTTATACCCTTGTAAGAATTTGTCCATTTCTTCCAGGTTGTCCATTTTATTGGCATAGAGTTGCTTGAAGTAGTCTCAGGATGCTTTGTATTTCTACAGTGTCCATTGTAACTTCTCCTTTTTCATTTCTAATTTTATTGATTTGAGTCCTCTACCTCTCTTTCTTGATGAGTCTGGCTAATGGCTTATCAATTTTGTTTATCTTCTCAAAGAACCAGCTTTTAGTTTTATTGATCTTTGTTATTCTTTTCTTTGTTTCTATTTCATTTATTTCTGCTCTGATCTTTAAGATTTCTTTCCTTCTGCTAACTTTGGGTCTTGTTTGTTCTTCTTTCTCTAGCTCCTTTAGGTGTAAGGTTAGATTGCTTATTGGAGACTTTTCTTGTTTCTTTAGTTAGGCTTGTATTGCTATATACTTCTCTCTTAGAACTGCTTTTGCTGCATCCCATAGGTTTTGGATCATCATGTTTTCATTGTCATTTGTCTCTAGATATTTTTTTATTTCCTCTTTGATTTCTTCAGTGATCTCTTGGTTATTTAGTAACGTACTGCTTAGCCTCCATGTGATTGTGTTTTTTATGTGTTTTTCCCTGTAATTGATTTCTTTTTTTGTTTGTTTTTTTCTTACTCATATCACTATGTTATTGGTCAAATCAGTCATACAATCAACTGGGTCATTCCATCATTGTATGACTTGAATAATACATATATATTTTTTTATACAGCAGGTTCTTATTACTCATCCGTTTTATACACATCAGTGTATACATGTCAATCCCAATCTCCCAATTCATCACACCACCACCACCCCCACCCTGCCGTTTTCCCCGCTTGGTGTCCATACGTTGTTCTCTACATCTGTGTCTCAATTTCTGCCCTGCAGACCAGTTCATCTGTATCATTTTTCTAGTTTCCACATATATGCGTTAATATACGATATTTGTTTTTTCTTTCCGACTTACTTCACTCTGTATGACAGCCTCTAGATCCATCCACATCTCAACAAATGACCCAATTTTGTTCCCTTTTATGACTGAGTAATATTCCATTGTATATATATACCACTTCTTCTTTATCCATTCCCTGTAACTGATTTCTAATCTCATAGCGTTGTAGTCAGAAAAGATGTTTGATATGATTTCAATTTTCTTAAATTTACTGAGGCTTGATTTGTGACCCAAGGTGTGATCTATCCTGGAGAATGTTCTGTACGCACTTGAGAAGAAAGTGTAATCTGCTGTTTTTGGATGGAATGTCTTATAAATATCAATTAAATCTATCTGGCCTATTGTATCATTTAACGCTTGTGTTTCCTTATTAATTTTCTGTTTTGATGATCTGTCCATTGGTGTAAGTGAGGTGTTACAGTCCCCCACTGTTATTGTGTTACTGTCGATTTCCTCTTTTAGTGCTGTTAGCAGTTGCCTTATGTATTGAGGTGCTCCTATGATGGGTGCATATATATTTATAATTGATATATCTTCTTCTTGGATTGATCCCTTGATCATTATGTTGTGTCCTTCCTTGTCTCTTGTAACGTTCTTTATTTTAAAGTCTATTTTATCTGATATGAGTATAGCTACTCCAGCTTTCTTTTGATTTCCATATGCATGGAATATCTTTTTCCATCCCCTCACTTTCAGTCTGTATGTGTCCCTAGGTCTGAAGTGGGTCTCTTGTAGACAGCATATATATGAGTTTGTTTTTGTATCCATTCATCAAGCCTGTGTCTTTTGGTTGGAGCATTTAATCCATTCACGTTTAAGGTAATTATCGATATGTATGTTCCTATGACCATTTTCTTAATTGTTTTGGGTTTGTTTTTGTAGGTCCTTTTCTTCTCGTGTGTTTCCCACTTAGAGAAGTTCCTTTAGCATTTGTTGTAGAGCTGGTTTGGTGGTGCTGAATTCTCTTAGCTTTTGCTTGTCTTTAAAGCTTTTGATTTCTCCATCAAATCTAAATGAGATCCTTGCTGGGTAAAGTAATCTTGGTTGTAGGTTTTTCCCTTTCATCACTTTAAATATATCATGCCCCTCCCTTCTGGCTTGTAGAGTTTCTGCTGAGAAATCAACTGTTAACCTTATGGGAGTTCCCTTATGTTATTTGTTGCTTTTTCCTTGCTGCTTTCAGTAATTTTTCTTTGTGTTTAATTTTTGACAATTTGATACTATGTGTCTCGGTGTGTGTCTCCTTGGGTTTATCCTGTATGGGACTCTCTGCACTTCTTGGACTTGGGTGTGTATTTCCTTTCCCTTGTTAGGGAAGTTTTCAACTATAATCTCTTCAAATATTTTCTTGGGTCCTTTCTCTATCTCGTCTCCTTCTGGGACCCCTATAATGAGAATGTTGTTGCATTTAATGTTGTCCCAGAGATCTCTTAGGCTGTCTTCATTTCTGTTCATTCTTTTTTCTTTATTCTGTTCCACAGCAGTGAATTCCACCTTTCTGTCTTCCAGGTCACTTATCCGTTCTTCTGCCTCAGTTATTCTGCTATTGATTCCTTCTAGTATATTTTTCATTTCAGTTATTGTATTTTTCATCTCTGTTTGTTTGTTCTTTAATTCTTCTAGATCTTTGTTAAACATTTCTTGCATCTTCTCCATCTTTGCCTCCATTCTTTTTCTGAGGTCCTGGATCATCTTCACTATCATTATTCTGAATTCTTTTTCTGGAAGGTTGCCTATCTCCACTTCATTTAGTTGTTTTTCTGGTGTTTTATCTTGTTCCTTCCTCTGACACATAGCCCTCTGCCTTTTCATCTTGTGTATCTTTCTGTGAATGTGGTTTTTGTTCCACAGGCTGAAGGATTGTAGTTCCTCTTGCTTCTGCTGTCTGCTCTCTGGTGGATGAGGCTATCTGAAAAGCTTGTGCAAGTTTCCTGGTGGGAGGGACTGGTGGTGGGTATAGCTGGCTGTTGCTCTGGTGGGCAGAGCTCAGTAAAACTTTAATTTGCTTGTCTGCTGATGGGTGGAGCTTAGTTCCCTCTCTGTTGGTTGTTTGGCCTGAGGCGACCCAACACTGGAGCCTACCACGGCTCTTTGGTGGGGCTAATTGCAGACTCTGGGAGGGCTCACGCCAAGGAGTACTTCCCAGAATTTCTGCTGCCAGTGTCCTTGTCCTCACGGTGAGACAGATCCACCCCCCAACTCTACAGGAGACCCTGCAACACTAGCAGGTAGGTCTGGTTCAGTCTGTATGGGGTCACTGCTCCTTCCCCTGGGTCCTGATGCACACACTACTTTGTGTGTGCCCTCCAAGAGTGGAGTCTCTGTTTCCCCCAGTCCTGTTGAAGTCCTGCAATCAAATCCTGCTAGCCTTCAGAGTCTGATTCTCTAGGATTTCTTCCTCCCATTGCCAGACCCCCAGGTTCAGAAGCCTGACGTGGGCCTCAGAACCTTCACTCCAGTGAGTGGACGTCTGTGGTATAAGTGTTCTCCAGTTTGTGAGTCACCCAGCCAGGAGTTATGGGATTTGATTTTATTGTGATTGTGCCCCTCCTACCGTCTCACTGTGGCTTCTCCTTTGTCTTTGGATGTGGGGTATGTTTTTTGGTGAGTTCCGGTGTCTTCCTGTCAATGATTGTTCAGCAGTTACTTGTGATTCCAGTGTTCTCGCAAGAGGGAGTGAGAGCCTGTCCTTCTACTCTGCCATCTTGAACCAATCTCTTATTAGTACCAGTATATTAGAAAAATACACAGTCTTTCATAAGCAGAAGCTCATTCAACCCCAAATCAATAGGTAACAGGTGATAAACACAACTGTGACTCAACCTTGAAAATGGAAACTTTAGATCTTTGATTTTTTCAAAGTACAAGACAAAACAGATTTGAATTATAAAAGCAGTTTATTTGTTACAGTTAATGAAGACTCAGGGTTTCTAATGGAAAAGAAATAAAAACAAATTTATGAGAGTGCTAACCCAAATAAATGTGTGTAAATTATTTTTTTCCCTGCTTTTTAACCAAATCTTTTTACAGCAAGGGCCAGAACTTTCAATGAGTAACTTGACTTCTAAATCAGGAAAAAATGGCAGGCAGGATGTAGCTAGAATTCATCAAGGCATAAGATAGCACATAATACATTCTCAGAGTATTTAAATAATATACAGTGACAGGAACTATAGGTTTACTATTCTAGAATTAGTGCCATCATTTTTGGTAGAAACTCTCAGCTTTTAACTATTTTATAAGCTGATAATCCTGTATAACACATCTCCTTTCTCAGTTACCTGTGTATACATTTAGAAAGTAGTTTATCTTTGAAGGAAATGAAATTCTAACATTTCCCCTTTTTCCTTCTAATAATAAAGCTTTCCCTGTCTGTTTTTATTTGGGGGTAAAGAGTGATTTCTTTTGTCCTGGTTTTCTACATCAATCAATTGTAGGACTAGATTACAAATTCTATGTCAGGGAAAAGGTGAGTGAACTTTATGATTTCTTCTTTGTCTCCCCCATAATGGTATTCAAAAGAGAAGTAGTCATTATACATTTACTGAGTAAAGGGACCTTTAATTTAAATAACTGGTATCAGGAAAAAAAATGTTTAAACCATAATTTTAGATGGGAACTAAACTTCTTTCCCCCTCTAAACAACTAATTTCCCCATAAGACTGATAAAATAAGAAGAAACAATAAATTCCCCAAATCAAAAAACAGGCAGATCTTTTGATTTCCTGGAAAGAGTAGAATCAAGCAACTAATTGAAAGATATCTGCCAGAAGTTAACCATTTATCTGAAGCACATTCAACTCTCTCTGGGCCACCTGGATTTTATTTTGTGGAGAGTTTTAAGCTAAAAATTGGAAAAGGAAGTCCAAAATTACTTTTGTTAGGGAGGTCTCATCACTGCTGAGCAGTTCTTTCTGCTGTAGCTCTTACCAAATAGTTTATACATGGAGCACTCAAAAGAGATTTATTTTTCATCTGGAGCTTAGGAAAATATACAGTAGAGCAATAAATGACAAATGCAATAATTGCTTAGGGTTATTATCATTTCTAGGGTGACAGATCAAATCTGGAGGTTTAAAATAAACTAAGCAAGCATCCACTCTGCTAAATAGCATGAACTATGTAATTGCTTACTCTTTTCAGAGTTCAGTGGAAAGTCAACTGTTAGAACAAAGTGATTTCAACTTTGTCACTGAACAATAAATGTGCTCGATGAAGCTTGACTGGCTTTCTGTTATGGTTTTCTATGTCACCCAGCATAAAACGAAGATCAACTTCAGGGCACAAATGGTTTTTTGGCCCTGAGTTGGCATCGTTGTAGAGAGAGCACTTTTCTGTCTACATAAACCAAAATTCTTCTCTTCTCTTTTGAGCAATGACCTTAAGGTCAAAAGTGTGGGATTTTGACATTTATCTACCACTTTCAAGTATAGAATATTGAAAACAACACTGGCCTCTGCATGCCACACATGATATTTATGTCGTTTGTCTCACAGGAGGTCTGTGTAGAACACATCATGTGAAGGAAACTGATAAATCACAAGTCATGATTATGAATGTTAATAACCATATTCTTTATAAATATGCTTGGAGAAAGAGCCATAGAAAGAGGAACTAATATTCATTTGAATTTCTACCAGGCATTAAAAATACCTTTGAATATCACTGAAATAACCATTGAATAACACTTTCCTACGTCCTTGAATTTCTGAAGGGAGTGGCAATCTTATTTGAAAGTCAGGGGGCATTGAAAAATTCAAGGGACATTACCACCATATCTGTGGTGGATATGGTAGTGCCTCAGTGGGACTGTGCACGCCCAGTGGAAAGTGATAACTGAAGAAGACTCCACAGCGCCAAGAGCATAGCTACTGTCAGGTGTTCTAGTGTAGTAAACAAGTACTGACAGCCTAAATCAACTCCTAGCTCTGCCCCTTCCTACCTGCCTGATTTTAGGCAACATACCCATTTTGTGATGCTTCCTCAACTGAAAAAAACAAACAAACAAACATAGTATCTTTCTCATAGAGCAGTTATGAGGATTAAATGATTAAATGGCAATAGCAAGCACTTTAGGAAAGAAAGAAAATTAAGTATTTTTATGATAATAGAGTTACATAAAAATATAATAATTTTTGAGTAATGTTGTGGCTAATTTTAAAATAAAATAAGACAGAAATAATGGGGATACATGATGCCTGGAATTATAAAAGTAAAATTCACCCTTAAAAATCTACATAAAATTCTTTGTATATAGAGTTGGTACATCAGTAATTGGCTATTTTCTTGGAATTTTCCAGCCTTTTATCATGCTGATTTCCTCTGTTTCGAAGTATATGAATAAATCATTCTTTGAATTTTCACATCACCTTTCTTTTAAAGTGCCCCAAAGAGTTTTTTGTTTGTTTGTTTGCTTTTTAAATTTTATTGGAGTATAGTCAATTTACAATGTTGTGTTAGTTTCAGGTGTACAGCAAAGTGATTCAGTTATATATGTACATATATTCATTCTTTTTCAGATTCTTTTCTGATGTTGGTTATCACAGAATATTGAGTAGAGTTCCCTGTGCTACACAGTAAGTTCTTGTTGGTTATCTATCTTATATATAATAGTGTATATATGTTAATCCCAAGCCCCTGATTTATCCCTTTCCCCCACATTTCCCCTTTGGTAACCATAAGTTTGTTTTTAATATCTGTAAGTCTGTTTCTGTTTTGTAAATAAGTTCATTTGTATCATTTTTTAAATTAGATTCCACATATGAATGTTAACATGATATTTTTCTTTCTCTGTCTTACTTACTTCACTTAGTATGATAATCTACAGGTCCATCCACGTTGCTGCAAATGACATTATTTTTTTTCTTTTTTACAGCTGAGTAATATTCCATTGTATATATGTGCCACATCTTCTTTATCCATTCCTCTGTGATGGACATTTAGGTTATTTCCATGTCTTGGCTATTGTAAATAGTGCTGCAGTGAACATTGGGGAGCATGTACCTTTTCTAATCATGGTTTTCTCCAGATACATGCCCAGGAGTGAGATTGCTGGATTATACGGTAGTTCTATTTTTAGTTTTTTAAGGACTCATTATGTATAAACATACACACCTTGCCCCAAAAGGTTAAGTATTTCTTCTAAACATCTTTGTTATCTATATCAATGCCATTTGGAGATTTCTATTTCTGAGTGGAATCATACACCAACCAGTACATAGAAGTATGAGGTAGTAATTTCTAGTTACTGCTTTCCACTATCAAATAAGGCTGGCAATGAAAATTACAATAGTTTGAGAATCTGTTAGCTGAAAGGGTTGCCTAGGATTTCACTAGAAACCCGTGACTGGTGGTTAGTTCTTCCAGGAAGGTTATTTGTGACATAACCCTGAAATGGAACATTACATTTATGGAGTTACATTTTCTGATTATCAGAGGATTACCATACAACAAATATGAGCGACCCATTTTTTTAAAAAATCAAAAACATACTTCACAAAAGAACTGAAAAATGCATAAATCTTCAATCTGATATTCAAAGGATAATTTGGCATTTTTCAGTGGCATAGAGTCACAAATGTATTTAGCTATTGTCAATGAACTTAGCAAGGAGTGCAAGGTCTTTGTTTGGTTCTTACAAGAAGACTTGAAATTGAAGGGGGGTGGTTCTTTGGTTCTCTTAATTGGAGTCACGGCTTTGCTTTCACAGTATATGTAATGCACATTCCTTGGGAACTGAGATAGAAGCTAAAGTGTGAGAAGGCCGGGGCTCTGTGGTGAGTAATCTCTGAGTAGGAGGTACCTATCAGGGATCTCCGTATCTTTTCCACCTGCTCTCCATGAGCACTGCCAGTTTCTTGGTTTGGGTACTCATTACCCTATTTTGGACTTAGTTTCAATAGTCTTCTCAGACATTTTCTTGCCTCCATTGATGCCCACTCTCAGTCTATCTTCCAGTTGTCATAATTATTGTTCTAAAATGCCTGTCTGCAAAAGATTTTTTTTTTTTTTTATGGCTGTGTTGGGTCTTCGTTTCTGTGTGAGGGCTTTCTCTAGTTGTGGCAAGCGGGGGCCACTCTTCATCGTGGTGCGTGGGCCTCTCACTATCGCGGCCTCCCTTGTTGCGGAGCACAGGCTCCAGACGCGCAGGCTCAGTAATTGTGGCTCACGGGCCCAGTTGCTCCGCAGCATGTGGGATCTTCCCAGACCAGGGCTCGAACCCGTGTCCCTTGCATTGGCAGGCAGATTCTCAAACCACTGCGCCACCAGGGAAGCCCTGCAAAAGATTTTTAATGTCTATGCTTTAGAAAGAGCTCTTACTGATTGACTAAAAACAACTCTAGAGGATAATAGGCAAAGAATATTAATAGGCAATTGATGAATAGGCAACTGACAGTTAAGCAGTTCAAATGCCCAGTGCATGAGTAAAATGATGCGTAATCCTAGGAGGAGTCAGGAAAAAGCAAACCGAAGTGATGATAAAATACTATTCTCTCTTAACAGGTTGACAAATACTGGGAAAGAATGATACTACTTATGGGCTGCAAATATGTGAGGAAAATGTACTTTCACACATTTCTGGTATAAAAATGAATTACTACAGACATTTCTAGAAAGAAATCTGGCAATATCTATTAAAATTAAAAATAGACTTATACTTCAAATCATCAATCTCTTTTGAAAACTTAGTCTATGAAATAACACGTCAATAAGGGCATACTTACAAGGAAGTTTACTACCCCATAGTTGGCAGTATCAAAAACTGAAGACACACTGAATGCCCAACAATAGGGAAATGGTTGAATAAATTGTAGTACATTCATACTATAGTATAGTATTCAGTCATTAAAAAGGCTGAGTAAGGTCTATAGCAGTGGAGGGATTTTTACAACATATTATTAGGTGGGAAAATCTAAATGAAGAAAGTAGTATATGACATGAGCTCATTTTTCTCAAATAATTGCAAAAATCTTATATGTATATGATTATCAACATGTACTAACATGTTAACATTAGTGGGATGTTGAGAGGGAATGATAGAGAAAGGGAAAGGAGTAAATAAGTTAAAACAGCAAGAAAGAGAATAAAAAATGTTTACATAATAAACATAGAATATCTTATATGATTCAGTTTAGGTAAAATGTATGTGTGTTTGTTACACATCTGTCAATGTGGGTAACATGTAAAGAGATTCATGGAAAGATGGCCAAAAAATGTTAGTGGTGGTATGCAAGGTGATAAAAAATTTAAAACTTTTCCCTTATACTTTCCTATATCTTTTTTCCTTATATTTTTTTCTGTTTTAATTTTTACAATGAATGTGTACTGTTTATTTAATGCAAAAAAGTATAAACTTTTATTTGTGAAAAAAGTCACACTTCTTATTAATTCTCTGCTTAACCCTAAATAGTTCTCCCTGACCTACAGGATGAAGCCCATATAAATGTAGCATAAGGCCTTTTGTGATCTGACTCCTGACTGTCTTTTCAATTTTATTTCCAATAGATTCCCTTCTTAGCCATTCTGAATTACAGGAAATCTTCTGAATACCCCATGGTGTTTCAATCACTCTATCTTTGAACTCACTCTCCCTTTCTCTAAAATGTGTTTTATACTTATATTACTTGCCTGTAAATGCCTTCTTATTTATGCTGCAAATTTCAATTTAGGTATCCACCTATCTAAGATGTCTTCACCAGCATCACCCAGAATAAATTCCCCACTAATGATTCCACAAACATTAACTGAGCATCTGTGTGACTAGCATTATGTTACTGTTTAACAATGATAAGTAATACCAATCCTTATTTTCAAAAAATGTCCAGTCCAGGAAAGATAGTCTAGCAAGGCAACAATGACAGCTTAGTTAGGTAAGTATAATGATGGAAATATGACATGGGTTGAGGGAGAGGAACACAGGGGAATCTAAATCAGTGAGGGAAGTCAAAGAGAGCTTTGCAGCATGAGCAAAATTTGAGTTAGGTCTTGAAGAATTTTGATAAGTGGAAGTTAGCTCTTCCAAAACTAAGTTTGCTCATTCCTAGCAGAGGAAACCTCCTGTAAGAAAGCACATGTATAGCAGCCATGTCTAGAGAACTACAGTGGTATGTCTTAGATAATATCCATCAACAGACTGGCCGGGCCTGTTTTTGTTTTTCTCCCACCAGATATGAACACCTTGACAACAGGGATTGTGTCTTTTTCATCACTGAGCTCTCTCGCAGCAGTTGGCACAATGTTTGACATAGAATAGGTGCTCTGTAACTGTGGGTTGCCCTGGACTCAACTGAATCCTGTCCCTTTAGTTCTCCTCCTAAAGATCCTTGTTTAATCTAATCATGTATAACACGGGGAACTTTCTAACTAGTTTTATTCATTTTAATTCAAACCAAGGTCTTGAACCCTTTGTGGAATTTTGTTGATTGGAAGTAAAGCCTATTCCTTTCAGTACTTCATTTATATTCCATTTAGCATGCAATCTTAATTTTATTATCTTCTTAACATCTTTTATCTTTTATTCAAAAGAGAACAGCAAAAGTGCCTACATACATCAGTGGATCCCAGAAACAACTGAAATGTTTTTCTGAAACAAGGGAGACTAGAAGCTTTGATCCCTTTCTCCCACTTAGGGAAGCAGAAACTCCTCTCACTTCCCCAAGAGAGGATTCCTATTATTAGGCTTTTTTTTTTACCTTTTATCTTTTTCAAATTAATTTTATGATTAGCAAAGAAATACATGTGTATTGCTTAAAAATGATTCAAATGGTACCCAAAGACTTAAAATGAAAATGAGTGGTTATTCCTTGCCCTACTCCACACATCACCCCACCCCTTCCTTGATCTCTAGGGATAACCACACTTTTGTTTCTTTTCTGGTATATACATTCAACTTTCTAAATAATATGCATATATCTCTAGTTCTTTTATTCATTTTAGACATCTATCTATTGGCTTTCATTATGCTATCTATAGTACTTTAAAATATTTCACCATAGAATGAGACATGTGTATGTGTTGGCTTAATTATACACTGTGTGTGGTCATTTACTCTAATCATACCTTAGACACAGTCAGCTAGAATTCTAATCAGGAGACCTACCCTACAGTGGCCTCACTACAAATGCTTCTGTCTTGGTTTTTTCCCCCTACCCCACTGGATCTGATAATTAGCATAATGAATGTTTAAAAATGGTTTTCATAAGCGAATTAGTGGCTGGTAAATGGAAATTTGAATGAGCTCTCATCACAAAATTAGCAGTATTCAAGATACGTAGACTGGCTGAAATATTTTATAGACGTTCTCACCCATACATGGATATAATCTAAAAGAAGCCTAGAGTTCATAGCCTTAGGGTTGATACTAGACATAATTCCGGGTGGGTCCTCTGAATGAACTAATTTGAGAGGATTCTGGTTGTCGATCATATGGTTAACTGAATCTTGCCTTGAAAACATTTTCTTGTTTGTCTCTGATAAAGTCTTCACGCTGGGTATGATCAGAACACATAAAAGGATGAGAATAGAAACTTCCTAAATGGTATAACTGTTTATTTACCTGCTCACTGATGAATGTTTACATAATAGGTGAAAAGGTGTATGACAGAATTTGTTCTGAGACTGGCTTTTTTCATTAAAGGTTAGTATGATCACATACTCTGTCAGTTGCAATTTTTTCCTCTAGACACTACCTTTCTACTCCAGTCTTGACAGGTTGCTTGTTATAGACCTGCTACTTTCCTGAGACTTCCTTTTACTACAAACTCTTTACCTTTCTCCCCAGTATGAGCCCTATTTCCTGGACCATTTTCTTCTTACCTTTTGGGTTATGTTCTCAGTATACTAAAGAATATCCCCTGGTATGTTCCTGAGAAAGAGTGTATGTGAGGCAAAAATTTTGAGTCCTTAAATATCTGAAATAGAGTAATGGCTGGGTCATATGGTAGGTGTTTAACTTTTTAAGCAACCAGTAAACTATTTTCCAAAGTAGTTGTATTATTTTATATTTCTGTAAGCAGTATATGAGTTCCAGTTCCTCCATCCTCACCAACCCTTGGTATGGTCAGTCTTCTTCATTTCAGCAATTTCTCACAGGTTGTAGTGATATCTCCCTGAAGTTTTAATTTGCATTTCTCTGGTGATCAGTGATTCTGGGCATCATTTCAAGTGTTTTTGTTTTTGTTTTTGTTTTTAATATTTATTTATTTATTTGGCTGCCTCAGGTCTTAGTCGCGGCATGCGGGATCTTTGTTGTGGCACACTGGCTTCTCTCTAGTTGTGGCACGTGGGCTCAGTAGTTGTGCACAAGGACTCTCTAGTTGTGGCATGCAGGCTCTAGAGTGCAAGGGCTTAGTTGCCCCATGGCACGTGGGATCTTAGTTCTCCGACCAGTGATCGAACCCATTTCCCCTGAATTGGAAGGTGGATTCTTAACCACTGGACCATCAGAGAAGTCCCTCAAGTGTTTATTTGTCATTCATTTATCTTCTTTGGGAAAGTATCTGTTCAAATCTTTTGCCATGTTTTCTTTAAATTGTTTTCTTATTAATGAATTTTTAGATTTCTTTATAGAATATGGATACAAGTCCTTTAACATATATGTAATTTGTAAATATTCTCTCTTCGTTTGTGGCTTGTCCTTTCTCTTAATAGTGTATTTAAAAGAAGGGACATTCTTAATATTGATTTATTCCAATTGTCATTTTTTTCCCTTTTCTAGACCATGCTTTTGGAGATTTTCCTGACCTATGTTTGTTTTCTTTTAGAAGTCTTATATTTATAGATTTTACATATAAATCTCTGTTCCATACAAATTAATTTTTTATGGCGCAAAATCCAAATTCATTTTCTTTGCATCTGAATATCCAGATTTTCCAGCATGTCAACAACATTGCAAAGACTACGTTTTCTTCACTGAGTTGGCTTTGCACCTTTGTTGAAAATCATTTGACCATATACGTGTGGATCTATTTCTGAACTCTTTATTCTATTCCATTGATATGTTGGTCTATCTTCATGCCAATACCATAATATCTTAACTGTAGCTTTATAATAAGTCTCGAATAAAATATGTTAAGTCCTCCAACTTTGTTGTTCTTTTTCAAGACTGTTTTGGCTATCCTAGGTCTTTTGCATTTTCATATGAATTTTAGATTCAGCTTGTAAATTTCTCCAAAAAATGTCTTCTGAGATTTTGACAGGGATTAAATTAAATCCATAAATCAAATTGGGGAGAATTGCAATATTGGGTTCTTCTGACCTATAAACGTGGTATTTCTCTCCATTTATTTAAGTTTTCTTTAAGTTTCTCAGCAGAGTTTTGTACTTTTTAGTACAGGAAGTATATTTTATCATATATATTTTATCAGATTTATCTCTTAAGTGTATAATAATTTTGATGCTATTATGAATAGTATTCTAATTTAAATTTCTGACTGCTCATAGCTAGACATATTATAGATATAATATTATCATTGATAATTTTATTAAAATATTTCTTTTAATCTGCCCATATTCCCAAGGGAATTTAAGGTAGCATTCTTCTTTTTTTTTTTTTTTTTTTTTTTTTTAAACATCTTTATTGAAGTATAATTGCCTTACAATAGTGTGTTAGCTTCTGCTTTATAACAAAGTGAATCAGTTAGCATTCTTCTTATACTGGCTTGACTCTAGACTGAATCTGATCAAACTGATTCACTTTCCTCTAAGGTATATCTTCATTGAATCAGTACTCAAACTCTGGGCTTCAGAAGGATTCTCCTGGAATGCAGTTGTCCAGCTTACATTAAAAATGTCATTTTATTGAAAAAGTCATTAAATTCAGCTACTTCAGAGTTAGCTTTAGCAAGTTGTTCATTCTGACTGGTTCATCAAGTTGCAATGTTACTTAAAACCTAACATTCTGCAGAAGTCATATCAACATTATCTTATAGTACAGACAACTGATTGGTAACACCTGTCTTTAAAATTTGCCAAAGCAAAATCATCTACTCAAACTCTGTGGAGCTAACCCTTGAAGACTTTATTGCGCCTAACCATTTGAACAATTTGAAAGAGCTGTTTAGAAAAAAATTGGCCTTACTTTCTTGCCCACCTGTCTCTCACTTGCAGTGGAGGGTTGGCCTGTCTTCAAGGTTAGAATGCAAATCAGTCTTTTCAGCTTTTAGAACAGATTGCTGACTTTGATTTTTTTTTAATGTATAAAACTTATCAATATCTCTCAGATTATTGCTATAGAAAATAATCATTCTTTATGAAGCTCAATTTTTGAATTGACTGTTACCTGGCTACTGTCAAAATACCACTGATACAAATACTATTTGAGAAAAATATTTTGATATTTTAGATAATCATATCCTTTCGTCAATTTATCTCATCAGTAATTTATTGTAGCTCCCTATATGAATATCTTCACTGAGTTGTTAAAGTTAAGCATCAATTTCTACTAAAATTCATCTCAAGAAATAGACATATAAAGACTTTTCTACACCTACAAAATTGGGCTTGAAGATAATATTGCTTATAACACTCTGTAAGGATTTGAGTGGCAAATTTTGCTTGGAATTTACTGTTTTCCCCACAGACAATATTATATTTCTTTTTGTTGTTGTTACTGTTTTTTGGGTTTTTTTTTAAAGAGTAATTATATATTGAACTCCCATTTTGCCATGGCTAAACAGAAGCTCAGAACCAATTTTCATACTCAAAATATCCCCTTCCATTATTCTGTCATAATTATCATCTACTTTTTTCCAATTGGTAGCATATATCACCTTTACCAATCTTTATTGTAATTGTCCTATTGTATATTAAAATTTTTTTCCAGCTTTATTGTGATATAATTGACATACAACATCGTATACGTTTAAGGTGTACATCATGTTGATTTGATACATTTATGCATTGCAAAATGATTACTGTTATAGTGTTAACTAACACCTCTATCCTGTCGTATAATTGTCACTTCTTTTTTCTTGTGAGAATAGTTATGAGCTACTCTCTTAGCAACTTTCAGATATATAACAGTATTATAAGCTATAATCACTATGCTGTACATTAGAGCCCCTGAACTTGTTAATCTTATAACTAGAAGTTTGAAACATCTCCCCACTCCCCTCACCCCTGAGTCCCTGGTAACCATCACTCTATTCTCTGTTTCTCTGAGTTCAGATTTTTTTTAGATTCCATATATAAGTGATGCCATATAGTATTTTTCTTTTTCTCTGACTTGTGCCCTGAAGTTCCATCCATGTTGTTGCAAATGGCAGGATTTCCTTTCTCAAGGCTGAATAATATTCCACTGTATATGTATATGTATACAACATCTTCTTTATCCATTAAAAATCTGTTGATGGACACTTAGGTTGTTTTCATATCTTGGCTATTATGATGTAATGCTGCAGTAAACATGGGGGTGCAGATACCTCTTTGAGATCCTGTTTTTATTTCCTTCGCATATATACCCAAAAGTGTATATGCAAAATATACACTTTTGTATATAAAAATTCCCCAAAAGTGGGATTGCTGGATCATATGGTAGTTCTAGTTTTAATTTTTTGAGGAAACTGCATAGTTTTCCATAGTGGCTGTACCAATTTACATTACCACTGACAATGCACAAGAATTCCCTTTTCTCCATATCCTTGCCAACACTTATTATTTCTTGCCTTTTTGATGATACAAGGCTCAGCTCTTTCTAAATAATCTTAAATTCTCTTGAATCTTCACACCCATAATCTTATATCCTTAATGTGAAGACAGCTTAAATATTATGTGATGAGTTTTTAGTACTTTTTTTTGTAAATTTTTGCAAGATGTCCTTTTTCTCAACTCATTTTGGTACATGATATTATTTTTATGTCTCATTTTAAACTTAAATTTTAACATCCCATTATACTTATTTCTCTAGCAAAGACAAAATGGCTCTGAAAAAATGAAGTTTAAAATACTTATTTGGTTCATTTTGGGGAGATGTCCTTATGCGGATGGAAAAAGTGGGGTATCTGGGAATCCTGGTATATGGCTTAGGTCATGGAGATGTTTGAATGGAGAGACAGAGAAAAGTATAGAAGAAAAAATTACTGCAGAGTACAGGAAACTGGACTAGGTTAGCTCTAATATAAACTTGTAACTCCAAGGTGCTTATACTTTTTAAAAATTAGGAAACTGAGGATCAAATTACCAATTAGATTGACTTAGAATTTTTGTTGAGACCCTCATTCATTTCAACAATTTTAATATATTAAAATTATAATTATATAATTTATAAGTCAGGGACTTATTTCAGCATACAGTTTATTAGCTATGCTCTATAAAACATTTTCATGGACAAATTTAGCAAATAATTCAATGCCCCTTGTCCCTCATAATGAGTATTCTAATTGTTGCTTCTGCTATTTTTTGTTTTTTTAACCCATGTTACAGTTAACGTAGACCAACCTGCTAATTTCCAAACACCAGTGGCATCTAAAAGCCTTTAAGGCCTAGATTCCTTGTGGACTCAATTTCAGTCATTTGCAATTAATAAGATATGTTTTCATAAATATATGATGAAAATAAGTATGTATATTTTATTGCAAGTATCCTTAAATTCTTTTAAGAAATAGAGTATAAACAGGAAATCTTAAATTTAAAAATCCCATTGAGATACATTTATATTGCATTAGTATTTCTACAGTATTTTTATTTGTAAATCAAGATCATTTCTTCAAATCCTGCATTATGGAAGTAACTCAAGTGATTTGAAACTGGTAGGGAAAAGAGGAGAGGAGCATGAACTGATTTTCAATTTGCATTTCCAAAGAAAGAAAAGGTTTCAGTTGTATAACCATATACTGTGCAACTGAACATTTGCACTAAGGCCAGGCATGATGCTTTCTAATTCCCTCATAGCTTCTAGAAACCTAGCATGATTCCGTGAATATAAAAGGTGATAAATGGCTTTTCCTTTAACAAATTTACTGTGCTCCTAACATATGCCAGGCACTGTTCTAGGCTCTGGAGTTACACAAGTAAATGAGAGATGAAGATCCCAGCTATCACAGAGCTTAAATTCTAGTGGGGGGAAACAGATGGTTGAATGAATGACTACAAGAATTAAAGAGAAAAGAAAGAGATTTTAAATAAATCTAATGAATAAAAAATACTTTATATATTTTGTTAGGAGATAAGGGCTGTTTAAAAGAAAGAAAAGACTAGGGAAAGTAGAATAGGAGAACTGGGCAGGGGAATGGAGTAGAGGGCAGGAATATTGAAAATTTAAGATAGGATGGCCTGATAGGCCTCATTAGGAGGCCTATTACCTCCTATAAACAGAGATATTTATAATCGCTGTTTAAAGACATTTGTCTGATAATTTCATCATCTGTTATTTCTGGGTCTGTTAATATTGACTGATTTCTTTTCTCCTCAGGTCATAGTTTTCTGTTTCTTCGTAAACCTTGTAATTTTTAATTAGATGGCAGATGTGAATTTTACATTTTTGCATGCTGAATTTTGTTGCAGTCCTTTAAACAGTGTTGGAATTTGATCTGGAACATATTTAAGTGACTTTCTGGAATGCATTTAAGTGACTTGGAATCATTTCAATACTTTTAAGGGTTTTTTTAAGCTCTGAGTAAATGTTCAGAGCAGCCTTTATTCTAGGGATACATTATCCCCACTACTAAGATGACACTGTTGAAGACTCTACTCAACATCCCTTGTATTTTGACATCTTTTCCCTCTAGGATTTGAGAACACAAACTATTCTCTCTCCTGTGTGACTTTGGGAATGTTTGACCTATGCTCTCCGGTGGTTCTTTCCTCTGCCTGCAGGAGTTCCACCTTGCTTATGTGTATATTCATACTCAGTGCAAGACTGGAGAAAACCCTCTGTCCCAGTCTCTGGACCTTCCTCTCTGTGCAGTTCTGTCCTCTCCAGAACTCAGTCACAAACACTCCCCTCTGCTCTCATCTCTGTCTGTTCAGTGCAATAAGATCTCCAGTCTGTTTGGGTTTCTTTCCTGTCCTACCTATTTTCTGAAAACTGCCGTCAGGCAGGGAGTGAGTTGAGCAGTCATAAGGGCTCAGCTTTCTCTTCTTTCAGAAATCACATTCCAGTGCTGTCTAGAGTCCAATGTTTAAAAACAATTACTTCATTTTTTTCCTGAATTTCTAATTGTTTACAGCAGAGGGACAATTCCTTTAGAAGTTAATTCTTCATAAGGGGAAGCAGAAGTCCTTTAGAATTTTTAAGGTAGTACTTTGAAGTTATCACTCACAGATTTTTAAAAATATTTCTTAAGCTACTGAAGATTGAAACCACCAATTTTTTTCTCAGCGTTTTGTGAACTTTTCTTTATTTCTGTATGAATTCTCACTAAGAACAGCACACAAAGCATCATGGAAAACTAGAATGGGAAGAGATCATATTTTTATTTGGACTGAAAATTGGATGAAAAATGAATACAAATGCGATTATGTGATTTTTTTAATGTGTGGTGTATTTCTTCATTTACATTCAAACAACATCAAAATAAGCTCAAAGGGAAAGCATTATGTCCTAAGCAAAAGAAAGAAAAAGATGTAACTTTGCTGTAACTGTACAAAAGTACCATATAAAAGAAATAATATTTTGAATAGCTGACTTTTGTCTTGATAAATTTAAGGACACTCAAACCCTGCCCCAAGCAGGATCAATCTTCCTTTACATGTAGTTACAGTAATCAGGCATTAGTAGCTGACTGTATATGGCTTAACTTGGTAATTATGTGCATATTTCAGAAACCTATATTTTTTTCATATGGATAGAAATCTTAGATATCAGGACATATGATTGTTTCCTTAAAACTTACACTGAAGAATTCTTTTCAGGTTTTTTTTCAGATTTTAGTGATTTTGTTTAGGGAGCACTGCAGGTGACAAGTAATTCCTTGCATCCCCTTCTGACCTTTAGAATAGCTGGAGAATACAATACTATATGAGGTGAAACACCAATTTTACCACAATGCTACTCCTTTAGAGCTGAGAGAAATTGGTTCTTCAGCTTATTTTTCCAGGCAAAGCCTTTGAATGGCATCGCTCTATGCAAGTAGTGATCTTAAACCTCATTTTAAATGGGCTGTGTTTCAGGACAAATTAATATTAGTGTATTACTCTAACCAATGAGGAATAAAATATCATTGGTATGTTGCCTTTGATATGGTTATTTGTCTGAATAATTCAGTTCCCATTGCACATTAAATATTTCCTTTTTATAATGATTCTGAAAATCATGGTGATTATGAGCTTTTTTTAATGTTAATTTCTAATTTATGTTAGGAAATAAAAACCAAGCCTAAAGGATCCATATACAAATAAAGAAATGCATTGTGTTCAAAAAGGTTTACTAAGTCATATACAAAACTAGAGAAATTTAAAATAATTTTAAATACTATTTTACTGGTTTCCTGGGTCTCTGTAACAAAATACCACAAACTTGGTGGCTTAAAATAAATGAATTGTCTCGGTTCTGAAGGCTAGAAGTCTAAAATCAAGGTGTCAGCAGGGTCATGCTCACTCTGAAACCTGTAGGAGAATCCTTGCTTCCCTCTTCCTAGCTCCTGGAGGTTTGCCTATATCTCTGACATTCCTTGGGTTGTAGATGCATCAGTCTGATCCCTGGTCTTCAGATGGCATTCTCCCTGTGTCTTCACATCGTCTTCCCTCTGTGCATATCTGTCTCTGTGTCCACAATTCCCTTTGCACCTTTTTATAAGGACACAAATTATATTGGATTAGTGCCTATACTAATGACCTAATTTTAATTTGGTTATTT
The DNA here is from genome assembly GCF_028023285.1 of Balaenoptera ricei. Classification (NCBI taxonomy): domain Eukaryota; kingdom Metazoa; phylum Chordata; class Mammalia; order Artiodactyla; family Balaenopteridae; genus Balaenoptera; species Balaenoptera ricei. The sequence goes on from NC_082641.1 coordinate 69,753,882, forward strand.
CTGTGAAGACCCTGTTTCCAAATAAGGTCACATTCTGAGGTATGTGGGGTTAGGACTCCAACATACCTTTTGGGGGGACACAATTCAACCCATAACAGCTATGAAATTATTTAAATATACATGCACACACACATAACACCTTTATTGAATTTGTTAAAACAAGAAGAAAAATAATGAATATGATTGATAAAAGTAGGAGTAGTAGTAACATGTTTCCTATTATCTCACTGAGCATGTGGTATCTCCCTTAGTTCTATAAGGAAATCACTGTATATCCTCCACTTCACTCGAGGAAACTGAGGCATAGAGAAGCTGAATAACTTGCTCAAAGTCACAAAGCTATTAAATGATAAAACTGGCAGTCAAATTAATGTCTGTCTGAATCAATAGCCAAAACTCTTTGACCACGGCATTCTTTAACTTCTTTTATACCATGAACCCCTTCAGCATTCTGAAGTGCCTATGGAACACTTTTCAGAAAAATGATTTTAAAGCATAAAAGAAAGTGCATAAAATACAAAAAAATTTTTGAAATACAGTTAAAATATTTTAAAAACAAAATGATAACATATTAGGCTGAACCATATAAAACTGTCAGTTTTGGGGGGTAAAAAATGTGCAAATATTGACAATTTAGTATAGTTCACCCTAATAGTAATATATGTGCTTCTTTATTAATAATTAAGATCAAGTGATGCATTTAATAACTACAATAATTTCAAAATAATAAACATAACAGTATTTCAATATATTTGCCATAACTGTAATATGATATGAAAATACTTGTGATTTCTGTTGTTGATGAGACCACAGATATTGCTAATGCTGCTAGTTTCTTTCCTATTTTAATAATTGAAAGCAATGATAAATTATAGTTAGAGAATAGTGAAATAAAAGCTGTATATTTTTCCCATCAAAGTTCACAGACCCTTTGGGGGTCTGAGAGAGGGTTCATGGATCCCCATCCAAGAACTCTTATACTAAATCCTGGTGCCACTTATAGGATCCTTAAGTAATTTTCTCACTGGATAAAAATTCTTGCAAATTAATTTAATTGGTCTTAAATTTATGTTTAATTTTTTAATACAAAATTAAAAATTTCTATATCTTTAGATAGCCCCTATCAGCCATTTGGCCTAGTCATTTTGCCTATGCCCTATATTGAGAGCACTATCTGGAGACAAGCTCATGTTTAACTGAGTATACACACGTAACTTTTACTTATAAGATTTAACATAGGTTAAAAAACTACATAAGATAATTTTTAAATCCTCAGAATCTTTTATAGGATGTATTTTAGTTTGCAAGTATCTCCAAGCTCTTTACTCAATAATACATGTACACATGTAACACTCATTGTCCACAGTAATAATCCTTAATTTGCTGATAAGATGGTGGAAGGGTGATTACAGAGAGGGGCAGAGGTAAAGGAGTTATTAACAGCGTAAATGTCATGTGACAATCAGGCATCAAATACGTGGTTGCTCATCGGAAGAAAAAGATTTTTGTTAGGGGTCCCTCAGCTCACTTCACAGTGGCATTCCATAGTGTCCCTTTGACCTCTTTTGAGGTCCTGACCCTCAGAGAAACCACCCTGCACAGCTACTACCAAGTTTGACCAAAGAGAAATGAGTATCTCTTTAAGACACAATCCCATTTCCTCTTATTAAATGCATTAGGATGAAGAACAAAATTAACCTAATAACACTGACACATTTGCAAGAACAGCCAACTGTAAAAGAAAGTGATAAAACAAGCAGTTAGTAAAGTTTCTTTTTATAACACTCTTGTTAAACTAGTTTAAGTGTCCTGCCTCCAGGAACAGCTTAGAGAGGGACACTTTAAGTGATTATTCATAAATGGGTTATTATTTTAAATGGACTCTCCTTAAGATTCACATGTGTGACATTTGGTTCATCCATTACATTTGCAATTACAAACCAGTACTTTTTACAGAAGGCAAATTATTTCATATGTTCCACAACTGCACTTGGGACAGAAGACTCAGCCCATGACGTTCCTTTTGAAAACATTTAGGGAAGCACTATCCAGTGCCCAAGGGTGATTAATCTTTTTAAATCACTTCTGGTAAGTGACAGAAAGAGTCTCTTCTATTTCTGTGAAAAATTAAACTTTGTGTTCTACATGAGCTTGCAGAACTGAGATTCTTTTTGCTCCTGGTCTTAGCCCATGTATCTATTTTAATGACCACTGCAGAGCAGTTGAGCAATCAACCTATGAATTGTATGATACAGGTAACTTACACAGCTTTGACAGGTTGGACTCTAAGCTGGGTTCACATTACACATCTGATGCTCAGGTTTGATCTACTAAATTGTCAATTGACAAATCTCAAATTTAGTTGTGTTTTAAAGCATAATGCTTAAGACTGACTTGATTCTAATCAGTGTTCTGTCACTTATCAGCTGTATGACCTTGAATAAGTTATGTAATTTCCCTAAACTTTAGTTTCCTCATGGATATAATAACTCTTTCCTTATAGGATTAATAAGAGAAATGAATGAGATGCTCTATGCAAAATGCTTAGCACTTAAACCCAGCCCATAGTAAACACTTAATAAGTAACTACTACTAAGCCTATCCATCCCCCACCTCAAAGAGTATTGTAGTAAGGCTGTGCATGGTGCTGGCCAGGGTATCAAGACCAGAGCTAGAATGAAAGAATTTCTGCAAGATGCCAAGAATAGACATAGCTAGAGTTTGGATTCCATGATAAGATCCTTAGAGAGTATAAGCCAGAGAAATAAAAATCAAAAGAAGTGGCAAGTCCAAAGGAGAAATGCAAGACTAAAAACTAGAGACAGTTATGAGTTTAAACGTTCATGTTATAAAACTAGTGGGTTTACAGTGTATCTGGAGAGAGTTTAGCAGAGAAGGGTGCTTGGTGACAGATAAGAAGATGCCGTAATTTGCTTCCATTGGCCATCAGAAACTGGTACATGAGTCAGTCTGGCTGGATCAAAGGTACAGGGTTTATAGTGGACATACTGGTAGAGGGTACCTAATCATTAATTTATTCATATTAATGAATAAGTGCCTTTAAGTGCCTATGGACTGACAAGTATTTAATCTCATTCTAGAGATAAATAGGTCCAAAGACATGGTTTTTGCCTTCAAGGATCATAGGAGAGGGCAGACAGACATCTTATCTATAAGAAAGAACAATACCCAATTTTCTTGCTTAGGTAACAGAATAAATGGTGATAAGTATGTCACACAGATAACCAACACATGCAAAGGTGCAGGTTTGAGGGGAGAGAAATGGAATCTGTCTGGATATGTGGAGTATGAGTTGCCTGTTCATTATTCAGGACTTGTAAACAGATGGCTAAATACACAACCAGAGCTTAGACAAGAGACCTGAGTTGGTTGTCCACCAGCATAGGTAGGAGTGTTAGAGCCATGGGTGGTGCATTAGTCTACTCAGGCTGTGATAACAAAATCACAGACTAAATGGATTAAACAATAGAAATTTATTTCCTCATAGTTTCGAAGGCTGGGAAGTTCAAAATCAAGGTGCTGGCAAATTCAGTTTCTGTGAAGGGCTCTCTTCCTACGTTACAGACAGCCACCTTCTTATTATATCCTCACATGGCCTTTCCTTGGTGTATGCACATGGAGAAAGAATGAGGTCTCTGGTGTCTCTTCCTACAGGGACATCATATCAGATCAGGTCCCACCCATTTGACCTCATTTAACCTAAATCAGAGTCCCCATCTCCAAATACAGCCACACTAGGGGTTAGGGCTTCAATATATGAATTTCGAGATGGGGGGACGTAAACATTTAGTCCATAACAAATAGAATAAGATTGCCAAGGGCGGTATACAGAATGAGAATTAAAACTGTCTAAGGACAAAAGTATAGAAACTTTGCATTAAAGGGTGGGTGGTAGAAGGGAAACTAGTAGAGGAATGGTGAAAGAGCCGGCAGAGAGAAAGGAAAAACCTCAAAAGGATAATGGTATACAACTGGTATAAAAAAGTGAGAAGAGAGAATTTCAAGTAGTGAATAATCAACAATACCAGGGTGACAGAAAGATCAAGAAAGAATAAAGAAATAAGAAATAATAGGGTGTCCTATGGTTCATTTGATACTGAGTTTAAAACATTTAGGAGAAATGAAAACTGTTTACAAATCACATTTAAATTTTTTTTAATGAAAGTACCTTTGTTGAGTCCCATTCCTGAAAGGAGACGGGAATGGATATGTTATTCTAACAATGTAGAGAAACGATTTTACTGAATAGAAGAATATCAATGAGAAATTTGGCATTGTTTTGGTTACTGAAATATTATTATCTGGGAATATTTGAAAAGGTTAACAGAGAAACATCTTTCTAATTTTTCATCTTTTAGACTTGTTATGCATTTCTGAGGACAGATACATTTATGATCTCATTTCATTCTTGGAATATCCTACAATGGCTAGGCCATGTTTACAAATTTTTTAAAAAATGGACTCAAGTTGATGAAGTGATTTTCCCGACATCATACAGTGTTTCAAGAAAAAGCAAAGGCAAAGTTTAGCTCATTTAATTCTACACAACTTGTACTGAATGTCTCTTGTGTGCCCAATACTGGGTACTGGAGAGTTAGACGAATAAAATGAAGCTGGGCTGCACTCCACCCACCAATACCCACTGCTCTTCCTTTAGCCTCCATCTCTCTTGGATGTTTGGTCTCTTCTCTGCTTAGTTGGAACTGTGCTGGGAAAGCTGTGACACCCACAATAACACCAACAATAACCATCTCCCTGAAGGGCCTGTGTGTGTCGGGGAAGGTTATAACTCCCAGTGGCAGATCCCTTGTACCTGTTCCTATGACCAGGGAACAATGTTAAGACTCTTCTTCATATTACTCCTGAGGGTCCCTGACCCATGACCCAGTCCCTCCACTTTATTTGAGCTGCTTTTGAAATTAGATCACTCATGATATACTGAACATAGTTGGGACCTAGTAGCCATGGCTCATGATTCATGGTTTGTTCACCACCTCCTGTGCAAGGCTGAGGGATGAACTAGGCGGTCTTTGGGTATCATCTACAGCAGTAGTTCTCAAACTGGTTTCCTGTATGAGCAGCATCAGCTACTGAATTAATACTCTGAGGATGGGACCCAGCAATATGTGCTTTAACAAGCCCTCAAGAGACACTGATGCAGGCTAAAATTTAAGAATCACTGGTACACAGCTACAGAATTCTTTTCCTATACTGTTTAGACAGAAATAGTGTTATGAATGTTCCCAGCAAAAACAGAATCCATCCTTCAATGTAATGCTAAATTCAAGCATGTTTTTATTCACATTATTACCACTCTATCTTTATTTACTCTCACCTTTTATCCACAGCAGCCTTTAAAATCTCTAATTTAATGTCAAAGCAAACTCTCAGGGCTGGTTAGTGTCATGTGTGTAAATACGTACTCTATATTAATGACATTGAAAGTTGAACTATGTGACATTTTGTTCCTTATAATTTACCTTCAACTTATTGCTGTTTCCAGAAGTATTAGGTGTATTTACTGTCTCTTCATGGTTAGAGGTTGAAAGAAGAGTGCCCAAAGTGTTTATATTTATGCTGTAAGTAACACAGTAGTGAAGTTTTTTTGAGTTCAAAATGGTACCTTTGTTTATATTTTAAGGAGAAATGTGTTATTAAAGACCTCTTACTATATTTCATTTATTTCTGAGAACAGAAATTATTGGTAATGTATAGAAAGTCTCAATTAGTGATTTTTGGTTGGCTTTAAATATTTATTTGCCAAACATTTTCTTTTTCCAAAATATAGCAAGTATATCACAGAAAGCACTGTTGACTACAGTCCTAAAGTATTTAAAATAGAAAAAAATGGTAGGACTTTAAACTTACATTTTCAGCAGATATTAAAAATGGTGTCTCTGTGGCCCAAACTGTAACTTTGCAAAGAAATACTGTTTTCTCCCACTCATCATTCTTTACCCCTATACAAGTATACATGTGTATTCACAGGTTGAGTTCTAATTTTGGAGTTTCTTCGTGTTTATAAAGACAAATGTGATGGTTATCTTTGATTAGGTTGACAAAGGCATTTGTAACCTGTGTTTCTTCATGTAGTCACTTTGCTTGCAAAAGTTGTTAATTCCCTTCTGGGAATAGCTCATTTCATTGACTACTATCCATACTATGTTGCATTTCTAGGGCTCCATCAAGGCATTTTAAAATTCTTTGGTGGAAAGCTTAGATTACATAAAAACTTGGATGATACATGCTAAGGACATTTTGGAGCAGTCTGTCTGTCAATAGAGGGACTTAGTGGAACTTTAAGGAGTCTGTACAAGGAGATAGAACTTACTCTTATGGAATCCACCTGAGAATAATTCACCTTGTAGACCACATCCTATTCTCTCAAAAAATCCCTTTTGAAGAGGAGAAATCTGAATTAAATGAATTTCAGCCTGATGAACTGTATTCAGTATTACAGGGGAAAGGTTGGGGAGATGAAGCTGCCACAGAATGAACATTACAAACTGTGAGTTTCAAGAGGAACAAGAGGAATAAGAACAATCCCAGACTCATGGGAGTTTTAGGAGAAAAAAATTCTTTATAGATCATCCTGCCTAATGCATTTCTCAAATGAGAAATTTGAGTGAAAGAGAAGTAAAGTGACTGCTCAAGATCACCTGCCAGTGACAGAGGTTGAGCCAATAGTTGCTGGGCAACCATATTCTCAATTGTTTCCACTAACCCATCGAGATGATACAGAGGTAAAAATGATGCATGAAGTGGAGGCAGAAAGTAAGAGATGATCAGGGAAATGAACAAGGTTTAGGGGATTAAATTAGGCAAAAAAAAAAAATCAGAATGGAATTTAGAGGGAGATTTACAGTGTCATGTTAAAAATAATTTACAGTTGGGATAAAAAATATTTTAAAAGTTTCTGGAGATGGGAGTAAACAAAAATCAGAGGTGAACAGCAGCACAAATACGTATGGTTGCATTTATTTAAAGACACCCCCCTTCCCTTTCCAGAGGGCTTGAAGTTTGTGGAAGCGATGGCAGTGAGCTGTAGGGCAGAGGAACTACAGTAGAGGGAGAACATGCAGGACATCCTGACTGTGGGATAGAGGATACTGGGTGGTTGCCAAGAAACCATTCCCTTATCTAGCAGCCAGCCTTAGTGATGAGCGGAAAGTGATTAAAGAAAAGAGGTAGAGGACAAGGTGTTTAAAGGAGAAACAGCACAGACATTTTAGGTATATCCTTCTTTGATCCTTCCACAGCCTTCCTGCATTGAGTATTGCCCAGCTCTAGCCCTCTGGTCAAGCTCATGGGCCATTACATACAACACCACTTCGGAACATGCCAGAACAAAGTGTTAGAGCATCTGGTGCACATATTCATAATACTGATTGGAATAAAATTATCTAACTTGATATATTCACGTGTACAAATCATAATTGAAAAGATCCAAGTAAACAATTCTCTATGCAAAGAAACGAAAACAAACTAACTACCCATTAAATAAATAAATCTTATAGTTTCCAAAGATGTTTGGAACACTAAATGTCACCCCAGCCAGTTTTTCTTTGCCAAAACCAGGGATGGGAACACTGAATATTTAGTAAAGCCCTCACAAAGCATTCTAATTGGCAGACTGTGTCTCTTCACAAATACTTATCTTTGGTTTTCTCCTAAGAAGCATGTTGGGCAAAATATTTGTGCTCTTAGTAAATTATCTTCACAGCAGCCTAACTCACAGATATATTATGACTTGCTGGACAGAGCAAACTGATAGAAAGTTAAGGATTAAGTACTATTTTTTTTCAATTACTATCGTTGTCGTAAAGAGTTTATGAATGATTTAAGTATACTGGCACTCTGCTAGACATCACCCAAAAAGTACTCTTTTGTAGGGGCCATCATGTTCAGGCAAAAATAATGGATGGTTTTGAGTTCTTAAAATCCTCTTGAAATTCTTTTCTATAGACCAAGACAATAAGTAGCAAGTTCATTTGTTCAGATGAATGGGTAACAGATTTTGAAGTGAGAGTTCTGTCTGGTCAGTGGAACTTCTGTCCTACTCTTATATTCAGGGTAAGCAAAGGGCTTGGATGAATGCAGAGCACTGGTATACCACACCAACACCTCCTTCTACTAAACTGAGGTCAGGACAATTTTATTATCCCTCCAAGCTTATATTTTGATAAACATAGATGTTAATGTTAATTCCTGTATGTTAGGTGATATTCTTAAGGTAAAAATCATGACAATTTAATTTTATTATAATCTTTTATTTGTACACCTTTTTTTTTTTGAAGCATAGCTGACATACAGTAGTATGTTAGTTTCAGGTGTACTAGATAGTGATTTGACATTTGCATACATTGCAAAATAATCACCAACATAAGTCTAGTGACAATCTGTCTTCATACAAAGTTATTACAATATTACTGACCATATTCCTTATGTTGTATATTACATCCCCTTGGCTTGTTTATTTTATAACTGGAGGTTTGTACCTCTTAATGCTCTCCACCTGTTTCACCACACCCACACCCCTGCCTTCTGGCAACCACCCATTTGTTCTCTGTATCTATGAATGTGTGTTTGTTTTGTTTTTTAGATTCCACATATAAGTGAGATCAATGAGTATTTGTCTTTCTCTGCCTGACTTACTTCACTTAGCATAATACCTTTAGATCCATCCATATTGTCCCAAATGGCATGATTTCATTTTTTATGGCTGAGTAATATTCCATTGTATGTATATGTGTGTGTGTATATAGATAGATACATAGATTAGATATATAGATATAGAATATAGATATAGATATATAGATATCACATCTTTATACATTCATCTATCGATGCGCATTTAGGTTGTTTTGTATCTTGCCTATTGTAAAAAATGCTGCAGTGACACAGGGGTGCATATATCTTTTTGAATTAGTGTTTTTGTTTTCTTCCAGTAAATACCCAGAAGTGCAATTGCTGGATCATATGGCATTTCTATTTTTAATTTTTTGAGGAACCTCCAGTAGTTTTCCATAGTGGCTGCACCAATTTACAGCCTCACAACAGTACACAAGGGTTCCCTTTTCCTCACGTCCTCTCCAATGCTTATTATTTGTTGTCTTTTTGATAGTAGACATTCTGACAGGTATGAGGTGGTATCTCATTTTGGTTTTAATATGCATTTTGCTGATAATTAGTGATTCTGAGCATGCTTTCATGTGGCTCTTGGCCATCTGAGCTGTTTTCTTTGGAAAAATGTCTATGCAGTTCCTCTGCCCATTTTTTAATTGGGTTGTTTGTTTTTTTGATGTTGAGTTGTATGAGTTCTTTGTATGTTTTAGATATTGACTCCTCATCAGATACATTGTTTGCAAATATCTTCTCCTATTTAGCAGACTGCCTTTTTATTTTGTTGATAGTTTCTTTTGCTGTGCAAAAGCTTTTAACTTAATGTAGTCTCATTTGTTTATAATTGCTTTTGTTTCAGAAAGATATCAAAAAAATATTGCTAAGACTGATGTCAAAGAGCATATTGCCTATGTTTTCTTCTAGGATTTTTATGGTTTCAGGTCTTACATTTAAGTCTTTAATCCATTTTGAGTTTATTTTTGTATATGATGCAAGAAAGTAGTCCAGTTTCATTCTTTTGCATGTAGCTGCCCAGCTTTCCCAACACCGTTTATTGAAGAGGCTATCTATTTCCCATTGTATATTCTTGCCTTCTTTGTCATGTTAATTGATCATGTAAGCATGGGTTTATTTCTGGACCTTTTATTTTGTTCCAGCTGATCTATGTGTCTGTTTTTGTGCCAGCGCCATGCTGGTTTCATTACTATAGCTTTTTATCAGGGAGTGTGATACTTTCAGCTTTTTCTTTCTCAAGATTGTTTTGGCTATTCAGGGTCTTTAGTGGTTCCATTCAAATTTTAGAAATATTTATTCTAGTTCTGTGAAAAATGCCACGGGAATTTTGATAGGGATTTTACTGAATCTGTAGAATGCCTTGGGTAGTATGGTCATTTTAACAACATTTATTCTTCCAATCCATGAACATGTTTTGTATTTCCATTTGTTTGTGTACTCTTCAATTTCTTTCATCCTTGTCTTATAGTTTTCAGAGTATAAGTCTTTAACCTCTTTGGTTAGATTTATTCCTAGGTATTTTATTCTTTTGATGCAATTTTAAATGGAATTGTTTCTTAATTTCTCTCTCTGATAGTTCATTATAAGTGTGTAGAAACACAACAGATTTGTGTATGTTTATTTTGTATCCTGCAACTTTACTGAATTCATTTATTCTAATAGTTTTTTGATAGCATCTTTAGGATTTTCTATATATAGTATCATGTCATCTGCAAACAGTGACAGTTTTACTTCTTCCTTTCCAATTTGGGTTCCTTTTATTTCCTTTTCTTGTCTGATTGCTGTCCCTAGGACTTCCAGTACTGTATTGAATAAAAGTGGTGAGAGTTGGTATCCTTGCCTTGTTCTTGATCTTAGAGGGAAAGCTTTCAGCTTTTTACCATGGAGTATGATGTTGGCTGTGGGTTTGTCATATATGGCCTTTATTATATTGAGGTGAGCTCCCTCTATACCTTCTTTGTTGAGAGATTTTATCATAAATGGATGTTGAATTTTGTCAACAGCTTTTTCTGTGTCTACTGAGATTGGTCATATGATTTTTATTCTTCAGTTTGTTTATATGGTGTATCACATTGACTGATTTGCAGATATTAAACCCTCCTTGTGTTCCTGGGTTAAATCCCACTTGGTCATGGTGTATGATCCTTTTAATGTCTTGTTGAACCTCAGTTTGCTTATATTCTGTTGAGGATTTTTGCATCTATGTTCATCAGTGATATTGGCCTGTAATTTTCTTTTTTGTGATCCTTTGTCTGATTCTGGTATCAGGGTGATGCTGGCCTCATAGAATGAGCTCAGAAGTGTTCCTTCTTCTTCAATTTTTTGGAATAGTTTGAGAAAGATAGGTGTTAACTCTTCTTTAAATGTTTGGTAAAAGTCAATTGTGAAGCTGCATGGTCCTGGACTTATGTTTTTTGGGAGCTTTTTTATTACTGATTCAATTTCATTGCTGGTAATTAGTCTGTTCATATTTTCTATTTCTTCCTGGTTCAGTTTTAGGAGATTGTACATTTCAAGGAATTTATCCATTTCTTCTAGGTTGTCCATTCTATTGGCATATAGTTCTTCTTTTATGATCCTTTGTGTTTCTGTGGTGTTGATTGTAACTTCTTTTGTGTTTCTGATTTTATTGATTTGGACCCTCTCTTTTTTCTTGATGAGTCCGGCTAATGGTTTATCAATTTTATGTACCTTTTCAAAGAACTAGCTCTCAATTTTATTGATATTTTCTATTTTTTAGTCTGTATTTCATTTATTTTCTGCTCTGATCTTTATTCTTTCTTTCCTTCTACTAACTTTGGGTTTTGTTTATTCTTTTTCTAGTTCCTTTAGGTATAAGATTAGATTATATATTTGAGATTTTTCTTGTTTTTTAAGTAGCCTTATATCACTGTAACCTTCCCTCTTAGAACTGCTTTTCCTGTATCCCATAGATTTTTGGATCATTGTGTTTCCATTTTCATTTGTGTTCAGGCATTTCTTGATTTCCTCTTTGGTTTCTTTGGTGGCCACTGGTTGTTTAGTAGCATGTTGTTTAGACTCCACATGTTTGTGTGTTTTGCAGTTTTTTCCTTGTAGTTGATTTCTAGTCTCATAGCGTTTTATTCAGAAAAGATCCTTGATATGTTTTCAATCTTCTTAACTTTGTTGAGACTTGTTTTGTGGCTGAGCATGTGATCTACCCTGGAGAATGTTCCTTGTGCACTTGTGTATTTTGCTGTTTTTGGATGAAATGTTCTGTATATGTGTATTAATTTCATCTAAGTCATGATTTAATTTTAAAATCTAGAATATTATTTCTTCCCTGATTAAATGTGTTTTCACTGTTGTTTGGATTAGTCCACAGCATCTATGCTGCAGTGAGCAGCCAGAACTGCCCAGATTACAGGAATGATTTCTTAAACCTCGGCTAGGCTCATACTAGTTTCTAGCCCACAAATACACTTCATTGTGTTTTACAAACTTTTGGAGGTTTCCACTTTGAAATTTTGTATGTTAACTACAGAAGAGACTAAGATTGGAAGACCGGAAGTTATAGCCAGTGCTTTTCCTTCAAATATATTACGCTTAAGTGAAAAAAAAAAAAAAAAAAAAAACAGGAGGAACCAAATTTTCACTAGCATTTATTTATTCCTTTGTCAGCTGCACTCTCTTCCTCCTCCAATTCCTTCTCCTTTTCTCGTAAAAATTAAACAAAGCACAATTTTGGATACTCGTATTGCCCAGGTTAAAATAGTCGGAATGGCATTTTTATTGAAAACTTACAAGTGTTACTCTTAAACGTGGGATGGATGAGGAAATCTCTTGGCTCTTTTGAATCCAAACTAATGTTAGACAACTAAACTCTAGTCTAAAGTATTACCCATGTAGCAAACTAATAGTATTTCACATTGCTCCATTTTTATTCTCTTCTCTTCAACACACGTAGTAAGAAAAGCCAAGAGAGGAAATGTAGAAGGAAAGCAGAAAGTATATTTAGCAGGAAAGTGTCATAACTCCATAGAAGTGATGAACAGAAATCATAAAAATTTGTGATGATGAAAATTGGCTGTCAAACTTTAAGCCCTTGGGCTAAAGCTAATCTGAAGCCAAAATGCATACAACTGATCCCAAGATTGTCCATGATACAGACAGAGAGACAAGGCTATTCTGATGCTGGAATTTTCTCATCTGTTTTAAGTCAGTTTTATTGATGACTTTAATATTACTAATTATTTTCTAAATTTTTATTTAGAACTTTTTAAAGATTTTCTCATTTTACTGGATATAATTTTGTAAACTTTCTCCATGAAAACTTTTCCAGCAGAAAACTATATCCAGACTTTAACCTTTACGTAAGACATATGCTTCTCCTTCTGGCTCTCCTCCTTTCTTTTCCAAATGTGTAAATCATAGAATTAGAAGTAACTTCAAGTGGTTCATGTCTAGACTGTAGGTGGAAGTGGCTTGCTGAGATAGAACAGGAAGCCAGAACCAGGAAGGATAAGACTAAAAATAAATATCAGACACCATGTAAGGAGCATGTATGGAAGGGCAGAGTTTTACAGGCAGGTGTGGAATCAGGATAACATCAAAGATGAAGCAAGACACTCAGTGAGAAACTAGACCATCAGTCAGGGTTTTCCCGCTTCTATTATTCTATGACCATTGCTGAATTCAGGTGTCTCCCATAAGTGACTGTATGTCACTTGAGATCAGGGACTTTAACTACTTAAATTTGTACTCCTAGGATATGCTTTATGTTGCTGGACAAAATAGGAGCTCTGTAATATTGAGTGAATGAATGATTAAATGTTGTAGGCACCAAGTGCAGGTATGGCCTGTCAAACTATAAAGATAAGCCAATATACTAAACAAGTACACATTCTATTTATTATAAAAGGTGTTCTAAATGGTAGATTCCACAACGTCTAAATCTTAACAATGAGGAGTTTCTACTTCTTTCACTTCACAGCCTATCATGGTTCAGAGATGCCACAATGAAAATGGAGATTACCTTTTCCCAATGGTTTTCATCCGTGGTGGAATAAGGTGGATTCTTCATAGCTACATGAATCACAATGAAGTAGTCATGAAAACTTCCATAGAATTCTAAGCTTCTTGAAAGCAGGAACTGTATTTTATAATAAACTTTGCACAGTAAACACTTGTTGATGCTGCTACTGATGAGTCTTCAAAAGCTTTTTGATTTATTTGAAGAAAAGCTGCTAATCTTGGCAGAATTCCTTCACTAGGAGGCGTGGCTAAAAGCCTACTTTTAAGCTTGGGGCTCCTGGAAAGGACACCAGAAAAATCCAGGCAAATTGTTTCAGTGTTTCCTGTCTTAGCCTTAGCATTTGTTATAGTTATAAAATGGTGTTTTACTGTATTGCTTTGTTATTCTCACAGTAGCATAGATCCAAACCTGGGACAAGCCGGCAGATAGGGCTGAAAGGAAGGGTTTCACGTTCCTTTGCCCTCAAGTTAAAACACCAAAGTGATGTCAGTGGATTGTTTTCAAGTGTTTATGAAAACAAACATGACTTTATTTGAGGCGAAGATGAGAATAAAGTGGAACTTAATCTGGATACTGATATAATTGGCATTTAATGAGTCAAATATTTACACTATTAAAAAAGATACCTGGTTTAAATACTGATCCAAATACATATTTAATAATACTTAGAGAACAAATTTCACCATGTTTTCAAATAGATAGGAATTTTTAAAAAGGAAGGTTAGTAATTTTTGTGTTGGTAAAAGGCATCCTTCCTTTTAATTTAAATTACTTTTTCCCAAAAGTTTTAAATTCTAATAATATTGAAGAATAATTACATAGACAAATTTTAATATAGACTCTTAGGTGATATCAATAGTTTATTGTTAATTTTATTAGGTATGATAATAGAACTTCAGTTACATAAGAAATGTTCTGTATTTTTTTTATACATGTATATTAAGGTATGTAGTGATAAAATGATATGATGTAGAGATTTGTTTTTTAAAACTTCAGAAAAAATTGGAGGGAGACTAGATAAAGCAAGTGAGGAAAAATCATAAAAACCACTGAATCTGTTTGATGGTTTTATGAGAATCTGGTTTATTTTTCTCTCTACATTTGTATATTTAATATTTTTAATAATCTTTTTTTTACTTAGGAAATGAAAGTCATATGTCACCCATAAAAATCTAATGGTTCACACAAAGTCTGGTATGTGACACAAAGATGTTTCATCTATGTGTACAGACTGAATAAACGAATGAAAAGTAATTGATTCAAATTACAATAAACATTTCACAACACTCATTCAGTAAATTCAACTATTGTTTTAAAATATTTTCCGATATTAGCTTAAAAAATATACATAATTTATCATCTTTTTTCTTTCTCATTTATTTTTTTTTACAACATAATAATTCTTTTTCCACAACTCAATTACTTTCTAACTGACTGAGATATTAAAACTTCTAACTAATCTTGGGCTAATATTTTGCATAAGTATGAAAGTTCATGAAATATATGGAAATCAGGAAGAGTTCTAATCAGAAGATAGGTGTAGGCCTTCACAGTGTGGTTTCACTCTGAAATGTTGTGAATTCCTAAAACATGAAATAGGTACAAATGAGACATAAATGCAAAACATTTCAAAAATCAAATATGATATTTCAACTGACCCTTGCCTTTGTCTTCCTGTACTAACAGGTATAATTTTCAACTCATGATATGAATATTTTCTGGCAAATCTTTTCTGTTAGAAGCAAGATAAAGTATACAAATAAATAATAAAATGAATATTCTGACTAGCTAAATTTGAAATGTTGTGATCAAGTATTCTAGAACCATTGTCCAATTTCCAGCATGATTTCTCTCCCATGGTCATGTTCCTATAGACTTTAGCAATTCCTCTTCCTGTAGATATAAGGGAAGGAAATTTTCCTCTCTGGAGGTGACCTCTGTCCTGCTCAGTGGATTAGATGATTGTACGATTACAGTCCATTGGCTTTGATCCTGGGATGCAAATATTCTCCTCTGCTTTGCACAGTCCCTCTCTGTCTTAGAGACTGTTCTTTTGTTAGCAGCAAACAGTCTCACTGTAGGCTTGTCACAATGATTTAGGAAAGGCATATTTTACCAAAATAAGAAGCCCAGTGGTGTAGCTGGAACTGATCAAAAGCCATCAGCAAGCTGACAGATTGCTTTTTATGCAAGATTGGGCTTTGGGTCTTTTGGAGGAAGAAAACTCCACATACACATTATGAAAGTCAATGCTTAGTCACAAAACTGTGATCCTGAATAGAAAGGAAAAATGTTTCTCCAAGTAGAAAGGCATATAATTATGAATGAATGAATGAATGACCCAGATCCTTACAGATTTTCCCATAGAATATTCTGTTTGTTATTTTCCTTGGTCATTCATTCACTCACGTACTCCCTCATTCTCTGATGGGCTTTGAGCTATGTACTGGGAATAAAACAGAAAGCAAGAGAGATACTGCCTCTGCCTATGAAGAATTTGCATTATAGTGGTGGATTACAACAAGTAATGAGGCATCAGGTAAAAGAAAGATACAGAGAGCTATAGTTCACTGTCACAGTTCACTGTCCTCCAATTTATTTACCCACTGGGCTCCGTTTAGAACTAGAACAAACTGGAAGACAGTATGATATTTCCAGGTGATCAGAGGGCAACTTCTATCTTTGCATTCCTATGGTAGAAGAGTTGATTAGTAGAAAAAGCATCAAGAAGATTCAGCCTTGTGATTAGGAACAAAAGAGATGACCTAATCATTCCCACTGGAAAATGGTCCAGTGCTGGTATAGAAGCATGAAAAAAGTTATGAAGAGACACAAAAGGTGGTCGGATTGGCCCTTTATCATCACTAAAAGTAAATACAGTTAACATATCTATCTGAGTAAGAATTGGATAGTGACTGACATTCTTTCTGGAGCCCTGATCCCTAAACTACTCCTGGGCACCGTCTCATCCCCATCCCCATCCCAGGAATGCTCTCCTCTACTTTCTTATTCTACTTTAACTTCTGCCAACTTGTCCTTCTGGGAATCAGAGTGTCACAATAAAAGACATTGTTACCATTTATCAATTATTATTTCTCCTGTGTTCCTCCCATCTGTCTTATTTTATTCTACACTGGAGATTGTCATCTCTAAAACAAAGAAGGAATCTCTTGAGTATAATTGTATCTTTGTGCTCCTCTTGTAATTCATCCTCTGTGTTTATTGTAAAAATTCCTGTCTTATCTTTCCATAACAGCAAAAAGATACTGTCAGTTGATCAGACGATCTGACCAATGCATAATAGTTTACAGGCAAAGAGTAGATATTTGGGGGTGGGAGTGAGGGCAGGAGAACAAGAAATGGAGTGAAACAGGGAACTTAGATAACATAGATCCTAGAAATTTTCAAGTTGTTTTTTGCCAAATTCAAATCTGTCATCTCTGAGAAAGTTAGAAACCTTTACAATGATATAGTAAATCATGCAATATCTATAATATTTTTTATAGTATAAGAAAGTTGCTTACTTTGGGTGAGGAAAATGAGGAAGAAGGTATAAAAACACATTATTGGAGGTCTATAGTTATTCTGATTCTATTACTTTCCTGTGTGGTCTTGAGATAATCAGTTAACATCTTTGGTCTATAATGATGTCATTTATAAAATGAGGGTGATAACAATTCTGGGGACTACTGGGAAAATAAATAATAATATGTGTGAAAATACTTCACAAAAATGTGATAAAAATTAGGAGGACTTAAGTAAAAAGGAGTATATTGAAGAGTTGGATAAGAGAATTTGATGTGCTTACTATGTTTATTATTCAAGATTTATCCATTTTTCAGGTAGTTTAGTCTTTTTTGCCAAAATAAAGTATAATGAATCAGAGGTGAGAATCCTGGCGGTATCACTTTAGGGATGGGGGTGGAGATATTTTACAGCCTGGAACCAATCCATTAGACACACCATCTCTAGCTCCCATAGGTGTTGGAAAGTGAATGTTTGCCAGTCACATTATCAGGCAGGGCCGTGTGAAAACCTCCTGTGATTGTTGCCCTTAACGCTGATCCCACAGCTCTCCCACAGTGAGGTTAACATTTTGGAACCCTACGTGCTGCTCTACAAGCAAAGGAAAACTTTCTGGGGAATAAGATGCCACTTTAAAATGTTTAAAAAGTTTATGTCCTGAATGAGAGAAGAAAACCAAAGTAGTTCAGGAAATGGATTCATTTTTGTCGTCGTTGTTAATAGAAATTTTAGGTGTACAGTGTTATAGTTCATTTGTATACAACACAAAGTGATAGCCACCACAATTCTAGTTAACATCCATCACCATACATTTGACCCCTTTCACCCATTTTGCCCAACTACCTTTCCCTCTGGTAACTTCTAATCTGATCTCTGTATCTATGAGTTTGTTTTTATTTTATTTTCTCATTTGTTTTCGTTTTTTAGAGTCCATGTGAGTGAAATCATATGATATTTGTCTTTGTCCATCTGACATATCTCACTTAGCATAATACCTTCAAGGTCCATCCATGTTGTCAAAATTGGCAGAACTTCATTATTTTTATGACTGACTAATATTCTGTTGTGTATATATACTACATCTTTTTTATCCATTCATCCATCGATGGGCACTTAGGTTGTTTCCATATATCGGCTATTATAAATCATGCTTGAATGTATGATTGCATGGGGTGCATATATCTTTTCAAATTAGTGTTTTCATGTTCTTTGGATAAATACCAGAAGTAGAATAGCTGGGTCATACAGTAGTTCTATTCTTAGTTTTCTGAAGAACCTTCATACTGCTTTCCATAGAGGCTGCATCAATATCCACCAACAGTGTTCCCTTTTCTCCACATCCTCACTAACATTTGTTATTTGTTGTCTTTTCAATAGTAACCATTCTAACAGGTGTGAAGTGATATCTCATTGTGGTTTTGATTTGCATTTCCCTAATACAAAGTGATGTTGAACATTTTTTCATGTGTCAATTGGGATATGTATGTCTTCTTTGGGGAAAATGTCTATTCAGATCCTCTGCCCATTATTTTTTATCAGTTTGTTTGTTTTTGTTGTTTTTTTAAGTTGTATGAGTTCTTTATATATTTTGGATATTAACCCTTTATAGGATATGTGATTTGCAAATATCTTCTCCCATTCAGTAAGTTCCATTTTCGTTTTTTTTGGTTTTTTTTCTTAACATTTTTATTGGAGTATAATTACTTTACAATGGTGTGTTAGTTTCTGCTTTATAACAAAGTGAATCAGTTATACATATACATATATCCCCAAATCTCTTCGCTCTTGCATCTCCCTCCCTCCCACCCTCCCTATCTCACCCTTCTAGCTGGTCACAAAGCACGGAGCTGATCTCCCTGTGCTACGCGACTGCTTCCCACTAGCTATCTATTTTACATTTGGTAGTGTATATATGTCCATATATACACTGCCACTCTCTTACTTTGTCCCAGCTTACCGTTCCCCCTCCCTGTGTCCTCAAGTCCATTCTCTAGCAGGTCTGCAACTTTATTCCTGTCTTAAACCTAGGTTCTTCATGTCCATTTGTGTTTTTTTTTTAGATTCCATATATATGTGTTAGCATACGGTATTTGTTTTTCTCTTTCTGACTTACTGCACTCTGTATGACAGATTCTAGGTCCATCCACCTCACTACAAGTAACTCCATTTCTTTTTATGGCTGAGTAATATTCCATTGTACATATGTGCCACATCTTCTTTCTCCATTCATCTTTTGATGGATACTTGGGTTGCTTCCATGTCCTGGCTATTGTAAATAGAGCTGCAATGAACATTGTGGTACATGACTCTTTTTCAATTATGGTTTTCTCAGGGTATATGCGCAGTAGTGGGATTGCTGAGTGGTATGATAGTTCTATTTTTAGTTTTTTAAGGAACCTCCATACTGTTCTCCATAGTGGCTGTATCAATTTACATTCCCACCAACAGTATATGAGGGTTCCATTTTCTCCACACCCTCTCCAGCATTTATTGTTTGTAGATTTTTTGATGATGGCCATTCTGACCACTGTGAGATGATATCTCATTGTAGTTTTGATTTGCATTTTTCTAATGATTAATGATGTTGAGCATTCTTTCATGTGTTTGTTGGCAATCTGTATATCTTCTTTGGAGAAATGTCTATTTAGGTCTTCTGCCCATTTTTGGATTGGGTTATTTGTTTTTTTGATATTGAGCTGCATCAGCTGTTTGTAAATTTTGCAGATTAATCCTTTGTCAGTTTCTTCATTGGCAAATATTTTCTCCCATTCTGGGGGTTGTCTTTTTGTCTTGTTTATGGTTTCCTTTGCTGTGCAAAAGCTTTTAAGTTTCATTAGGTCCCATTTATCTATTTTTGTTTTTATTTCCATTTCTCTAGGACCTGGGTCAAAGAGGATCTTGCTGTAATTTATGTCATAGGGTGTTCTCCCTATGTTTTCCCCTAAGAGTTTTATAGTGTCTGGCCTTACATTTAGGTCTTTAATCCATTTTGAATTTATTTTTATGTATGGTGTTAGGGAGTGTTCTAATTTCATCCTTTTACATGTAGCTGTCCAGTTTTCCCAGCACCACTTATTGGAGAGCCTGTCTTTTCTCCACTGTATATTCTTGCCTCCTTTACCAAAAATGAAGTGACCATATGTGTGTGGGTTTATCTCTGGGCTTTCTATCCTGTTCCATTGATCTATATTTCTGTTATTGTGCCAGTACCATATTGTCTTGATTAGTGTAGCTTTGTACTATAGTTTGAAGTCCAGGAACCTAATTCCTCCAGCTCCGTTTTTCTTTCTCAAGATTGCTTTGGCTATTCGGGGTCTTTTGTGTTTCCACACAAATTGTGAAATTTTTGTTCTAGTTCTGTGAAAAAATCCAGTGGTAGTTTGACAGGGATTGCATTAAATATGTAGATTGATTTAGGTTGTATAGTCATTTTCACAATGTTGATTCTTCCAATCCAAGAACATGGTATATCTCTCCATCTATTTGTATCATCTTTAATTTCTTTTAACAGTGTCTTATAATCTTCTGCATACAGGTCTTTTGTCTCCTTAGGTAGATTTATTCCTAGGTATTTTTTTCTTTTTGTTACAATGGTAAATGGGAGTGTTTTCTTAATTTCACTTTCAGATTTTTCATCATTAGTGTATAGGAATGCTAGAGATTTCTGTGCATTAATTTTGTATCCTGCTACTTTACCAAATTCATTGATTAGCTCTAGTAGTTTTCTAGTAGCATCTTTAGGATTCTCTATGTATACTATCATGTCATCTGCAAACAGTGACAGCTTTACTTCTTCTTTTCCGATTTGGATTCCTTTCATTTCTTTTTCTTCACTGATTGCTGTGGCTAAAACTTCCAAAACTATGTTGAATAATAGTGGTGAGAGTGGGCAACCTTGTCTTGTTCCTGATCTTAGCGGAAATGGTTTCAGTTTTTCACTATTGAGGATGATGTTGGCTGTGGGTTTGTCATATATGGCCTTTATTATGTTGAGATAAGTTCTCTCTATGCCTACTTTCTGGAGGGTTTTTATCATAAATGGGCATTAAATTTTGTCAAAAACTTTCTCTGCATCTATTGAGATGATCATATGGTTTTTCTCTTTCAATTTTTTAATATGGTGTATCACATTGATTGATTTGCGTATATTGAAGAATCCTTGCATTCCTGGGATAAACCCCACTTGCTCATGGTGTATGATCCTTTTAATGTGCTATTGGATTCTGTTTGCTAGTATTTTGTTGAGGATTTTTGCACCTATGTTCATCAGTGAAATTGGTCTGTAGTTTTCTTTTTTTGTGACTACTTTGTCTGGTTTTGGTATCAGGGTGATGGTGGCCTTGTAGAATGAGTTTGGGAGTGTTCCTCCCTCTGCTATATTTTGGAAGAGTTTGAGAAGGATAGGTGTTAGCTCTTCTCTAAATGTTTGATAGAATTCACATGCGAAGGCATCTGGTCCTGGACTTTTGTTTGTTGGAAGATTTTTAATCACAGTTTCAATTTCATTACTTGTGATTGGTCTGTTCATATTTTCTATTTCTTCCTGGTTCATTCTCAGAAGGTTGTGCTTTTCTAAGAATTTGTCCATTTCTTCCAGGTTGTCCATTTTATTGGCAGAGAGGTGCTTGTAGTAATCTCTCATGATTCTTTGTATTTCTGCAGTGTCAGTTACTTCTCCTTTTTCATTTCTAATTCTATTGATTTCAGTCTCCTCTCTTTTTTTCTTGATGAGTCTGGCTGATGGTTTATCAATTTTGTTTATCTTCTCAAAGAACCAGCTTTTAGTTTTATTGATCTTTGCTATCATTTCCTTCATTTCTTTTTCATTTATTTCTGCTCTGATCTTTATTATTTCTTTCCTTCTGGTAACTTTGGGGGTTTTTGTTCTTCTTTCTCTAATTGCTTTAGGTGTAAGGTTAGGTTGTTTATTTGAGATGTTTCTTGTTTCTTAAGGTAGGCTTGTATAGCTATAAACTTCCCTCTTAGAACTGCTTTTGCTGCATCCCATAGGTTTTGGGTCGTCGTGTTTTCATTGTCATTTGTTTCTAGATATTTTTTGATTTCCTCTTTGATTTCTTCAGTGATCTCTTGGTTATTAACTAGTGTATTGTTTAGCCTCCATGTGTTTGTATTTTTCACAGATTTTTTTCCTGTAATTGATGTCTAGTCTCATAGTGTTGTGGTCAGAAAAGATACTTGATATGATTTCAATTCTCTTAAATTTACCAAGGCTTGATTTGTGACCCAAAATATTATCTATCCTGGAGAATGTTCTATGAGCACTTGAGAAGAATGTGTATTCTGTTGTTTTTGGATGGAATGCCCTATAAATAACAATTAAGTCCATCTTTTTTAGTGTAGCATTTAAAGCTTATGTTTCCTCATTTATTTACATTTTGGATGCTCTGTCCATTGGTGAAAGTGGGGTGTTAAAGTCCCCTACTATGATTGTGTTACTGTCGATTTCTCCTTTTATGGCTGTTAGTATTTGCCCTATGTATTAAGGTGCTTCTATGTTGGGTGCATAATTTTTTACAATTGTTACATCTTCTTCTTGGATTGATCTCTTGATCATTATGTAGTATCCTTCTTTGTCTCTTGTAATAGTCTTTGTTTTAAAGTCTGTTTTGTCTGATATGTGAATTGCTACTCCAGCTTTCTTTTGATTTCCATTTGCATGGAATATCTTTTTCCATCCCGTCACTTCCAATCTTTATGTGTCCCTAGGTCTGAAGTGGGTTTCTTGTAGACAGCATATATATGGGTCTTGTTTTTGTATCGATTCAACCAGTCTATGTTTTTTGGTTGGAGCATTTAATCCATTCACAGTTATGGTAATTATCGATATGTATGTTCCTATTAACATTTTCTTAATTGTTTTGGGTTTGTTATTGTAGGTCTTTTCCTTCTGTTGTGTTTCCTGCCTAGAGAAGTTCCTTTAGCATTCGTTGTAAAGCTGGTTTGGTGGTGCTGAATTCTCTTAGCTTTTGCTTGTCTGTAAAGGTTTTAATTTCTCCATCGAATCTGAATGAGATCCTTGCTGGGTAGAGTAATCTTGGTTGTAGGTTTTTCTCTTTCATCACTTTAAATATGTTCTGCCACTCCCTTTGGCTTGCAGAGTTTCTGCTGAAAGATCAGCTGTTAACCTTATGGGGACTCTCTTGTATGTTATTTGTTGTTTTTCCCTTTCGCTTTTCATATTTTTTCTTTTTATTTAATTTTTGATAGTTTGATTAATATGTGTCTTTGTGTGTTTCTCCTTGGATTTATCCTGTATGGGACCCTCTGTGCTTCCTGGACTTGATTAACTATTTCCTTTCCCATATTAGGGAAGTTTTCAACTATAATCTCTTCAAATATTTTCTCAGTCCCTTTCTTTTTCTCTTCTTCTTCTGGGACTCCTATATAATTCGAATGTTGGTGCATTTAATATTTTCCCAGAGGTCTCTGAGACTGTCCTGAATTGTTTTCATTCTTTTTTCTTTCTTCTGCACTGCAGTAGTTATTTCCTCTATTTTATCTTCCAAGTCACTTATCCGTTCTTCTGCCTCAGTTATTCTGCTATTGATCCCTTCTAGAGAATTTTTAATTTCATTTATTGTGCTGTTCATGATTTTTTGTTTGCTCTTTAGTTCTTCTAGGTCCTTGTTAAACGTTTCTTGTATTTTCTCCATTTTATTTCCAAGATTTTGGATAATTTTTACTATCATTATTCTGAATTCTTTTTGAGATAGACTACCTATTTCCTCTTCATTTGTTAGGTCTGGTGGGTTTTCACCTTGCTCCTTCATCTGCTGTGTGTTTCTCTGTCTTCTCATTTTGCTTAACTTACTGTGTTTGGGGTGTCATTTTCACAGGCTGCAGGCTCGTAGTTCCCATTGTTTTTGGTGTCTGCCCCCAGTGGCTCCCAGGGTTCAGCTTTGGATTTGGCCCCACCTCTGCATGTAGGTCACCTGAGGGCGTCTGTTCTTCACTCAGACAGGATGGGGTTAAAGGAGCAGCTGACTAGGGGGCTCTGGCTCACTCAGGCCGGGGGGAGGGAGGGGTACGGATGTGGGGCGAGCCTGCGGCGGCAGAGGCCAGCATGTCTTGCACCAACCTAAGGCGTGCTGTGTGTTCTCCTGGGGAAGTTGTCCCTGGATCACCGGACCCTGGCAGTGGCAGGCTGCACAGGGTCCCGGGAGGGGAGGTGTAGAGAATGACCTGTGTTTGCACACAGGCTTCTTGGTGGCAGCAGCAGCAGCCTTAGCGTCTCATGCCCGTCTCTGGGGTCTGCGCTGATAGCCGCAGCTCGTGCCCGTCTCTGGAGCTCCTTTAAGCAGCGCTCTTAATCCCCTCTCCTCGAGTACCAGGAAACAAAGAGGCAAGAAAAAGTCTCTTGCCTCTTCGGCAGCTCTAGACATTTTCCTGGACTCCCTCCCGGCTAGCTGTGGCGCACTAGCCCCCTTTAGGCTGTGTTCACCCAGCCAACCCCAGTCCTCTCCCTGGGCTCTGACCTCCGAACCCCGAGCCTCAGCTCCCAACACCAGTGGGTGAACAGACAAGCCTCTCGGGCTGGTGAGTGCTGGTCGGCACCGATCCTCTGTGTGGGAATCTCTCCGCTTTGCCCTCCACACCCCTGTGGCTGCGCTCTCCTCCGTGGCTCCAAATCTTTCCCCCTCCGCCACCCACAGTCTCCACCAGTGAAGGGGCTTCCTAGTGTGTGGAAACCTTTCCTCCTTCACAGCTCCCTCCCACTGGTGCAGGTCCCATCCCTATTCTCTTGTCTCTGTTTTTTTCTTTTTTTCTTTTGCCCTACCCAGGTACGTGGGGAGTTTCTTGCCTTTTGGGAGGTCTGAGGTTTTCTACCAGTGTTCAGTAGGTGTTCTGTGGAGTTGTTCCACATGTAGATGTATTTCTGATGTATTTGTGGGGAGAAAGGTGGTGTCCACATCTCACTCTTCTGCCATCTTGAAGCTTCTCCACTGCCTTTTCATTTTGATCATGGTTTCCTTTGCTGTGCAGCAACTTTTCCATTTGATGCAATCCTATGTTTATTTTTGTTTTTGGTTTCCTTACCTTTGGAGTCAGATCCACAAAAACATTGCTAAAACCAATATCAATGTGTTTACTACCTATGTTTTCTTCTAGGAATTTTATGGTTTCAGGTCTTACAATCAAGTATTAAATCAATTTTGTTTTAATTTTTGGGTATTGTGTAAGATAGTGGTCTAGTTTCATTCTTTTGCATGTGACTGTTCAGTTCTCCAAACATCATTTATTGAAGAGACTCTTTACTCTACTGTGTGTTCTTTGCTCCTTTTTTGTAAATTAATTGTCCATATAAGTGTGTGTTAATTTCTGGGCTTTTAGTTCTGTTCCAGTGATCTGCATATCTTTTTTTTGTGCCAGTACATGATACCTCCAGCCTTGCTCTTCTTTCTCAAGATTGCCTCAGTTATTCAGGATCTTTCGTGGTTCCATACAAAGTTTAGAATTATTTGTTTTAGTTCTGTGAAATATGCCATTGGTATTTTGATAGGGATTTCACTGAATCCGTAGATTGCTTTGGGTAGTACATTTTAACAATATTGATTCTTCCAATCTATGAATATGGTATCTTTCTATTTATGTTGTCTTCTTCGATTTCTTCATCAGTGTCTTATAGTTTTCAATGTCTTTCACCTCGGTTACATTTATTCCTAGGTATTTTATTCATTTTGTTGCACTTGTAAGTGGCATTGTTTTCCTAATTTCCCTTTATTATAGTTTGTTCTTAGTGCATAGAAATGTCACAGATTTCTGTATATTGATTCTGTATCCTGCAACTTTACTGAATTCACTTATTCTAACAGTTTTTTGACAGAGTCTTTAGGGTTATCTCTATATTGCATCATGTTGAACTCAGCTTTTATTCATTTAGAGATGATGGTGAGAGAATCCACCTACATTTTCATGCCCTACCCACATTTACATAGAAATAAGCTTTGTCAATTTCATTTTGTTTGAGAGCCCTGAAGGCCAAGAGCAACACATTCCCACAGAATCCTGTCTTGTTCGAGATATATGGTCTGACGTAAAAGAGGACCAGAGCTTTCAGATTCTATTTGAATTGGCCAGGTACTGAAAGTCCAGCCATTGCAATAAGGTTCATGTTTTCAGCAAATTTTAGAGTGGATTCCTGAAACTGCAAAGCAACATCTGCTACTCCAGCCCCAACTATGCCAATTACTGTTAAAGAGATTGCTGCCTGGGTCAGATGCAGTTCTTACAATTAAACTCATCTGGGCATTTCTTGCATGGAGCCCATTTTCTGGAGCTCCATTTTCATGGAGGTGGCTCTCAGCTAGCTCTGAAGGGTGAATGGAGCTTAATGCAACACTGTGCTATAATGATGCCATTTGTCAGACTGCTGAACTGTGTAAAAGAGTACGATTAAGTCAGTTTCCTATAAATTTAAGCTTTTTTCCCCCACCACAATCAATCTTAGAGGTAGTCATCTATCAATAATTTTGTACTTCAGACAGTTTTTTCATCTTCTCTCCAATTTAGATCTAATAGTAATTGTTCCTCAAAAGAGGGATCATAAAGAAGTTGCCAGAAGATTAAACAAAGACAACTCACAGTGTGCTGAGAAGTTTAGGGCTGAATCTTGTAAATAATGAGAAAATATTTTGAAAAACAGGAAACGGTATTATAGTCATTCTTAAAACAGACTACACAGTAACATTTGCACAGTGAAGTACATAAGAGAACTATGGGTGACTTGATTTTGTTTTGATTTGGGAGGACTTTTAGTGTCATGTCATTTGGGTCTTATTTGGGGCTTTGTGCTGTTCTGGTTTTCATCGTTCATTTAACAAGAATTCATTATGTACCTACTATGTGCCAGACATTATAGAAATAAAAATGAAAAAAGAAAGTCACTATTCTCAAGGAGTTTAGAATTCTATTTACATCAAAAAATTATAAAACAAACAAAAAAATAATGAAATACAGAGAAGTATGCAGGGTACTGTGGTAACAGAGAGAATATCATTGATAATAGTCATTTGCTAAAAGTGTCCTCTTATATTGGTACAGTTAAAAAAAAAAAACAACCTATAACAGCTTTCCAAAGTGCCTCAGTTGTGTACAAATCATCCCCCATGCTGTGACAATCAGGCGTAACCTACTGTAAATGTGAAAGGAATAAGACTGGAAATTCTCCCCAGATTTTATCTGTGATTCATGAGGAAGTTGGGTACTTGAAAACTGTTTGGGCTCATAGAAGAACCTGTCTAAAACAGGCTCATAGAAAAGCCCACCTGAAGTATCTTCAGAATTGACCAGATAACATTTCTAAGGAGAGTGGGGGCATTACATTGACCAATAGGTTGACACACACATGTGGGAAGAAAAGGGGCTTCAGTCTGGGAGTAGAGGAAGAGAATGCTAAGTGCAAGATGTGTGGTGTTGTGTCATTGGTTGGGTGTGGCGGGGAGAGGGCTTGGCAACACTGATATCCAGTTGTCCTCTAAGCACTGCTGCTTCTGGAGGACCACACTGTGCACTGGGTTCCCAGACTCGAGGGAAAATCTACAAAACCGAAGGAGTTAGCTGTGTGCTATAGCGATTACCAGTTCAATTTTCTGCCTGAGTCAGATTCTCCCTTTGTCAGTCCTAAAGGGTTGATATTTGGGACCAAGCCAGCAGTGGAGAATCAGGCATACTGTGTTATATAGAGAGAATAGCTGCTGGCTTATTTTCCAAACAACTGTGGAAAACAACATTAAAACATTTGTAAACCAACCTGCAAATAGGAAACTCCGTGTACAATAGGATATTTTTGCTATTTGGTTTTAATCATCTCTGCCTAAATGTTTCAGGAAGTATCTCTAGCTAAAATCGTACTTATTTTACATATGGCCACCTTATTCCTTTTGGAGATATACATCAATGTGTGACATAGGAACAAATGCAGAGTTGGGACCCCTTCTCAGGTCAAAAATGTTTGTGTTTGTATCCGTATTCTGAAATAAAATTAAAAATTAACTAGGATACATCAAGTCGGGGGAAAAAGGTAGATTAAGTGTACATCATAACAAGCCAACTTCCCAACCGAAAACCCAAATGTCTGGAAGGGCTTCAAAGTGTCCCCTGCAGTCTTTGACCAAAGCCTGGCAGCTCTGAAGAGGAGCTCAGTAATGGGGACAAAGGCTGCCAGATGCACGGTATGCCAATGCCAGCCAAAGTGAGCTGGCAGAAAGAAAAGCCAGCAAGCCGACAGCACCAAGATAAAGAGGCCAGAGTGGCAGGAGGCACGGATGGTTTCCAAGGGAGCAGTATTTTTTTAATTACTTGCTCTAGTGTTATCCTCAGCCTTGCTCTTTGTGATTGTATGTGGGTTGTTTCTATCTTACATCCATCATTCCCTGTGACAAGGTTAGAAAGCCAGATAATGTGAAGTGATTTGTTTCTAAACAGAGTGGGGACAGACAGTAACACAAGAGTGAGACATCCATATCAGGCTGGGCTGGAAAGCCCGACATCTCCAAATGATCCATCCCAATGGAGGCAAGGTTTTTGCTGCACTGAATTCTAGCAACTGGTAATGAAGTGTGTCTAAGAAGCAATAGCCACCCCTTCCATTTATTTCAGTTAATTTCTTTATTCCTCATTCTCTACCTTCTGTTTCCAAATCCTCTTGCACTATTTCCTGGGACAGGGCAATCTCCATATCCATCTGAACCGAATAGCAAATCACAGTAGCAGTGATGGTAGTAGTAATAGCTACCATTTATTAACTAGTTGTTACATTCCAGGTTCTGCACCAAGCATTTAATCATTATAACCACCATGCAAAGTAGATATCATCATTCCTGTTTCATAGGTTAGCATCTATAAGAGATTAGAGCTTAAAAGTGATACAGACAAATCAACAGGCAAGAATATTCCAGAGATAAGTAACTTTAATGGCAGGGTACAGCAAGCTATGGAGAGTACCCTTTAGGGTCATCTGGCTTAAATTTGGGGGGAAAATGAGGGAGTGGTAGGGGTAAGTTATTGGGAGAAGTTACATTGAATAATGAAATAATCAAGAATGCAGAATATGTAAGAATAATAAACAATAATAAGTAAGAATTAACCAGGCAATGAGAGTGAGAAGGGTATCTAGGAAAAAGGGACCATTTGTACAAAAGGCTTGAAACAAGAGAGATCACACCAGCTCAAAGTAGCCAGAACATAGAGTATGAAGGGAGCGTAAGTGAGAGACAAAGCCAGAGATGTACAACAGTGAGCCAGAAGAGAAGTCTGCTTAATCCATGCAAAGTTTAAATTTATTCTTAGGAAAATGAAAAAATTTGAATGATTTAAAACAGAGGAGAGAAAATCAGATTTGAAATTCAGAGAGCAAATTGCAGAGAGGAGAAACGGAAAACAGAGTGCCCAGATAAGGGGCAATTCCATTATCTAGGCAATACTGGCAATGCTCCAAATAAGGAAAAATCTTTATTAAGGAAGAAGAGTCCATGGGCTTGGTGATTGAATGTAGATGGGGGAAGGCAGCAGTTAAGAATGCTGCCTCCAGTGTGGTCTTGAAAAATTGTGTGGAGACAGGAGCTAGTCACTAAAATAGGAACCACAGGAGAAGGAAGAGGAGCATGTGTGTGTGTGTGTGTGTGTGTGTGTGTGGTGGCAGCGGTGGGGGGGGTTGGTGAAGGGTGATTAGGCAGTGAGTCCTGGTTTTGGACACATTAACATGGAGATGCCTGTAGATTATTTAGGAAAATTTCTGGTAGGTTTTTGGATGTGTGGGTCTGGGGCTAAGGTGAGAAGCATTAGCTAGGGATGTAGATTGGAAGTTATTGACATGGACTTGATTGATTGGTTGATTGATTTAGAGTAGCAATGATCATTTGGGAAAGAAAGAAAACAGTCCCATTTATAATAACATCAAAAAATTAAAACATTTAGGAATAAATTTAACAAAGGCTGTGACAGGTCTGTATACTGAATATTATAACACATTGATGAAAGAAATTGAAGAAGGTACAAATAAAAGGAAAGATATTCCATGTTCATAGATTGGAAGAATTAATATTGTTAAAATGTCCATAGTACCCAAAGTATTTTACAGATTTAATTCAATCCCTAACAAAATTCCAATAGCATTTTTTAAAGAAACAGAAAAACAATCCTAAAACTCACATGAAACCACAAAAGACTCCAAATAGCCAAAATAATCTTGAGCAAGAAAAACATAGCTGAAGGCCTCACACCATCTGGTCTCAAAATATACTACAAAGCTCTAGTAATCAAAGCAGTATCTTACTGGCATAAAAACAGACATATAGACTAATGGAACAGAATAGAGAGCCAGAAATAAGTTCACACATTTATGGTCAGTTGATCTTCAAAAAGCTGTCAAGAACACACAATGTGGAAAGGACAACCTCTTTAATAAGTTGTGTTGGGAAAACTGGATATCCACATGCAGGAGACGGAAATTAGATGCTCATCTCACACTATATACAAAAATAAACTCAAAATGGATTAAAGACTTACACGTAAGACCTGACACTGTACAACTGTTAGAAAACATAGGGGAAAAGCTTCTTGACATTGGTCTGAGCAATGATTTTTTGGATATGACCTCCAAAAGCATAAGCAGCAAAAATAAAAATAGAGAAATGAGATTGTATCAGACTAAAAAGCCTCTGAACATCAAAGGGAGCAATCAACAGAGTAAAGAGACAAGCTACAGAATGGAAGAACATATTCCCAAACCATATATCTGATAGAGGTTAGTATTTAAAATACATAAGGAACTCAACTCCATAGCAAAATAACAACCTGATTTTAAAATGGACAAAAGACCTAAACAGACTTTTCTCAAAAGAAAACATACAAATGACCAACAAATGTATGAGAAGGTGCTTAACATCACTCATCATCAGGGCCGTGCAAATCAAAACCACCATGAGATATTACCTTACACCTGTTAGAATGGTTATCGTCAAAAAGACAAGAGATAACAAGTGTTGGCAAGGATATGGAGAAAAGGGAACCTGTGTGCCCAGTTGGTGGGGGTGTAAATTGATATATAGCCATTATAGAAAACAGAATGGAGATTCCTAAAAAAAAATTAAAGATACACCTACCACATGATCCAGCAATCCCACTTTTGGGTATGTATCCAAAGGAAATAAAATTCGTTTCTCAAAGAAATATCTACACTCTCACATTCACTGCAATATTATTCACAACTGCCAACATATAGAATCAATATGTGTCCGTTTATAGATGAACTGATAAAATGTGAGATAGGTAGACAGATAGGTAGGGGGAGAGAGAGAGACAGAGGGAGAGGACTATTACTCATCCTTTAAAAAGAAGGAAATCCTATCATTTGTGACAACGTGGATGAACCAGAAGGACATCTGTTAGGTAAATAAGGCAAACACAGAAAGACAAATACTGCATGATCTCACTTATATGTGGAATCCAAAACAGTCAAACTTATAGAAGCAGAGAGTTGAATGGTGGTTGCCCGGGCTGGAGGGTGGAGGATGTGTTGGCCAAAAGGTACAAACTTTCAGTTATGCTGGATGAACACTTCTAGAGATCTAATGTGCAACATGGTAACCGTAGTTGAGAATACTGTATTGTATATTTGAAATTTGCTAAAAGAGTAGATTTTAAATGTTCTCAATACACACACACACACAGACACACACAGACACACACACACACACACAAATGGTAACCTGTGAGGTGAAGGATATGCTAATAAACTTGATTGTGGTAAGCATTTCATAGTGTATATCAAAACATCATGTTGTACACCTTAAATATGTACTATTTTATTTGTCCGTTATACCTCAATAAAGCCGGAAAAAATAGAGTAGCAAAGGTCTTTATTACTAAGGGAATGAAGGAAGTGCCTCCTACCCTCCGCATGAAAGCTATTGGCCACACAGGTGTCCCTAGGCATTTCCAGCTGGAACACAAGAGTTTATGTAAGCCTTGTGTGTAAGGCCCATCAAATCTGGAACTACAAATTCTAAAAATACTTTCTTTATCTTTGCGAACTTCCAGACAGAGGAAGAGACACTAGACCGTTTGACTCCCTGGCTCTTGGAGAAGGTGTGAGGCCCCTTACTTGATTGTCTACTTGCTCATCACATCCAATTCCCAGACCTGTGTAGAAACCCATGCTGTTCTCCTTCCTTTGTCTCTCTTGAGGGTAAAGGGACACTGACCACCTTTGCAACAAGCCCCACTCCTAGACTTAATCATCTAAGCCAGGAGAGTAAATGAGCTTGTCAGTGGAGGCTATGAGACTGAGAAAAAAGCAGTCCTAGAAAAAAGGAAGACCCTTGCTCCCTTAGCTATAGTTTCAGTTACCAAGTCTTCTTCCTTCTTAGCAGATCTCTCGCCTGGTTCTAGATTACCTAGAAATACTCTGGATTATGCAGTCTCCCGTCAGTAAATTTCTCTCCTGCCTTACAGCCATGGTCAGTTTGTTCTGTTTGTAAATTAAAACCTTGCTCAATTTGAACCTACAACTCTTATCTGGGGAAATAGAACAAAGGAAACTATTATGTAGATGTTTGGTCATTCAAAGCTTTAAGGAGCCTGAACAGAGTTGGAGTATTATTATTAATAAAATTCTTCAGCAAATTCCATATTCTAATAGCATCTCGGTGCATCTTTTGCATTGTTTCTCCATTGCCACTACCCCAGACTTGGATCGTGCACCTCAGAGTCTCAGGTCTGCATAGCCTCCTAACTGGTCTCTATGCTTCTGCTATCCTTCACTTACCTTGTTTACCATTTCTGGATAATTTTCCAAAATGCCTCTTTTTGCAGCCTTCCTTTTCTGCTAAAATTTCTGCCATAGGACTTGGCTTCCTGTAGGAATCAATCCAAGTTCCTTAGCTTGTCATTTAAGCCTCCCCGATATCTGGAAACGCATTATTTCTCCGTTCAACCACCAGTATCTCCTCAACACTCAACCCTCCCCACAGGCAAGTGGCATCATTTCTGCCTTTTCATTTTCTCCAACTAAATATTCTCTCTGAACAGAGGTCCAAGTATTGCAATTCCTTCAAACCTAAATTAAGCCCTTCTCCCATCTTAAAATCAAATAAGTAAACTTTCTTAATTAACTACTACTTTTTTTCCTTTTCTTGATATCTATAATACATATATTCAGTAAATTGTAAATGCAAAAACTTGAAGAAATCCCAAAATCATTTGGCCCAGCTGTCTCATCAAACAGATATATAAACCGAGACTTGCTGAATGAAAATGACTTTACCAATCTACTCTGTGCGATCGTACTCTTTATCTGACACTCCAATGATTGCTAGGCTTCTCCTGCCCCGTGCATTAGAGTGAAAAAGCCTCAACCCTGCCTGCCAGTTCTTTGGTACCCTCGTCGATGCCCAGTACGCTATTGAACTGAATTCAAACTGAATCTAGGTGCATTTTTAAAATTCACTTGGGCTCATTATTTCCAGAAACCTAATGCTATACTATTTGAGGATTTAAATATCCAATTTCTAATTGTTTTTCTTTCCAAATTTGGATTTTCATGTATCTTATTTTTACCAAACAGGCACAACTGGTCAAAATAGATTGAGAATATACCCATGATATAAGGCAGGTTTCCCATGGCTGCTAAAAACTCTGCTGAACTATTCCCAGCTCAGAAAGGAGAAAAAGGCACAGGTTACCACTCAGTTCATTGCTTCTGAACATGAATCAGATGCCTGTGAATCCTTAGAATTTGATGTTCAGCCACTGTGAAGCTTCCCAGCATGGCAGCACCATACATCCCCTCCTGAGATAGTTTACATGTAATAGAAGCAGCTGTCAAGAATTCCTTATTGCCTAGAGGGTTAAGAAGGGAATGCAATCCTCTGGGCATCATTGACAAAAGTGAAATTTAAAAATAAATAAGCAAAAGAACGTGAAATGTTTTATAGAAGCTCTTCTACATATAATAGAATATCCATATACCATTTTATTTTTCAAGTCTTAATGACTCATTAAAACCATAATTCTCCTTTTTTGTCAATTTCAGGACAAAACCCTTTGAAACACCATTCCATCTATATTACCTATAGTTATTGCTGTGATAATAAAAATAATCATCTTCAAGTCCCAGATGTATTAGAGAGGAATTTATTTTTGATTTATTCATATCACTTCTTAATGTTTTTTAATCAAAATTTATTTATATAAGAGATACTTTAAACCAAGTCATTTCTCTCTTGGTATATAGAGTCATAGTTAACCACAACAGTAAATGTCAGTTTCTAGACCAACAGCTCACACATGCTCAATATAAATGTTATAAATAAGTACATAAAGTTTTAGAGTGTTTAATAAAAGCTTAATAGTTTGCTGACATGCTTGTTTCCAATTTCTTCGTGTAGTTCATCCAGAGTTATCTGAACACATGTGGAAATGATGCCCTTTAAACACTGCCAGCTTTTTACATCCACTGCACATAATTTGTCTGAGCTATTAAGGAAGAAAAAAATCCCATAAATCAAGATGACATGAAGGGGGAAAAAATCAGCTTTATGCAACACGAAAGCAATTTGTCCTTCCCACCAAAAGATCCTAAATAAACAGTTGAAGAGAGAGTTCTAGAGAATGAAAATATTGTTCAAAAGTTTCCCTCTTTGAAATAATGCTGCTTAAAACAATTTCAACATCAATAATATTTGGCTGGTGTGATGATTGTGCAAAGACGTTGTTCTTTATACTGTGGTTGAGATTTATAGACCTTGAAACCTTGAAGTTATTGAGTACTCAGTTGGAATAAACTGGCAGGTTGCAGTAAAAAGTGGGTAAACCTCTGCTTATCTGGTCTTCTCTCCACAATGGTTTGGACCCAAATGAGCAGCCTCGCTACTCAAATAGGGTTAAAACCACCTGAGCAGATCAAACCAGGGAAATGATTCCCTTTTCAAACATCCAATTCAGCTTAGAATTGGAGGCACTAAGGTTCAGCAACTTAAAAGTCCTGATCAAGCAGAGAAAATACTATCACACCTCTACAACAATGTGCTTCCAGAGTGAAACTTGTAGCCTAACCTAAGAGGAAAATAGGGTGGTAGATGCTGTCTCATAGGATAGTGTAAAGAGGAGCCGGAGGGACATGTTTATTTCAGCTGATCTTGTGTTAATATTTTACTTAGGATTTTAAAATTACTCAAAAACATACAAGGAAACTTAAATGGGTAGGTGAAAGAGTCATTTTAAAACTGTAATAATTGTCACCAGAATATGTGCCAGATAGTTTTTGGGGAAGAAGGGGATAGTTAGGACTTTATGCCTCTCATATATATTACTTCATTAAAGATAATGTTATTTTGATTAAATGGGGAAAATAAATGAAAAAGGGGCACGGGCAAATTAGCTATACACACATAGCTCTATCAGTTTGTTAGGGCAGTGACAACAAAGTATCACAGACTGGGTGGCTTAAACAACAGAAAGTTACTTTCTCACAGTTCTGGAGGCTAGAAGTCCAAGATCAAGGTGTCCTCAGGTCTGGTTTCTTCTGAGGCCGCCCTCCTTGGTCGGCAGATAGCCAACTTGTCTCTGTCTTCACAGGGTCTTTCTTCTGTCTGTGTGTTATCTGTGACCAAATCTCCTCTCCTTATAAACACACCAGTCATATTGGATTAGGGCCCACCCAATCCAGTAACTGCATTTTACCTTAGATACTTCTTTAAAGGCCCTAACTCTAAATAGTCACATTCTCTGTTATTGGGGGTTAGGACTTCAACATATAAATGCGGGGTGGGGCAGGGGAGCACAGTTCAGCCCATAACAATAGCTATGTATAAAAAATTGAAGTAGAGGTTTGAGGTAGCTCATATGATAATTTGAGTCAAATTTATTTTTGCTTACTGCTTCACAATAACTGAGGCAAATATTTGGGTTAAGAGCTTACATTTTCCTGTAGTATCAACACAATTGCACACTTTGTTTCTCTTTCACCTAGTACGTTCTTGCCAGCCCTGTCTGTGGCTCGGCCCTGTCTGAGACCTTTGCTACTCTATTTTTTCCATTTTTGTGCTCTACAAGACCGCAAGCTTTTTGATACTAAAATTATGTAAATGCCCTTAGGTAATTAGAATCTTGATTTTTAAATCTGCGGAATGCAACCCATGAGTAAGACATGAAACCATTTAGTGGGTGGTAAGCATAGCTTCAGTAAAAGAGACTAAAATTATTACAGTGTATAAAATAATAAAATAATTGAATGTAGAAGTGTTGTCAGGGAATATAATAGAGGAAGAATTTCTGAAAATTATCTGCTCCATAAAAGCAATTTAAAAAAACGGCAAAATTGTCATGATCAACTTTTTCAGGCCTCTGGAAATTAAACAAAGGCTTTCAGCAAACCAAGGGACTGGCTGAATCTCTGTAAAAACAGTTAAGTTTGTGGCATTTTACCTTGCCCTATGCCTAGCCCTCTGCCCCACTTGTGCAGCAGACTCTCAAACAAACAGCCACAATCATAGTGAATCCAGCACCCTGGCCACTATGGGGGGCCCAAGGAGGATGGAGCTCTTCCAAACCACTCCCCAGAGTACTGTCATTATTTGACTTTTCTGATGATTCCCTGGAAGAATCCACTCACAAGGCTGGCTTTTTGTTACATGTTTGGAGCTTGCCTAGTGAAAATAGGCACTTGTTAAAGATTATCAGAGGCGGTTGTTGAACATTAAAGATGCCTGATGCAGTAGATTACAATTGGGGCAAACAGCAGGCTAACAAAAAGGCTTAAAAGGAAGGGTAAAGAGGTGATGTTCTTTGGAAGCTTTGGAAAGTTGTGATACATTTCTAGGAATCTAGAAGGCCACATGTGAGCAGAGGACTGTGAGTTTGTCCAGGGCTAGGCACATGCTCAGGAAAGACCTGAGGAAGGTCCTAAGCTCTCACCTCTGTGGACCTGGGGTCTCTGCAGAAGCAGCAAGTTGCATGTCCCAACACACATAGGCCTCCTGCAAAAACCACTGAATTGTATACTTTAAAATGGTGAATTTCAGGGTATGTGAATTTTAAATTTCTCAATTTAAAAAATACATTGGTTGTTTATCTGAAATTAAAAAAAATAATAAGAGTAGGCAGTATTGACGAAATGTTGATTGAAAGATGCCAGATTTTCCATTCACATGAAATTCAAAAATAGGCAAAACTATTCTATGTTGATAAAGCTCCAGATAGCTGTCACCTCTTCGGGGGTTTAATAGTAAGTCAAATAATAACCTTACATTTTTCGTTGGTATCTCTATTACAGTATATATACATCTGACGTTGACCTGAGATGTATTATTTTTGTATTATTTAACAAAATAATAAACATGAATTATTTTTCTTTCCTGCTTGTAAAATCCTGCATCCTCGTAATTAATGTATTCTTTTTTTCACATTAAGCTTGACATAGTAGCTTGTACTTAGATGTTGCATAAAAGAAGAAATAAATTAAGAAATTAAGAAATGAATTAATATAGTGACCTTTGAAATATATTTCTTAGAAATTCAAAACAGATATATAACAAAATGAATAAAAACCTAATATTTAGGTACAAATAAAAACTCATCAAACAGTATGGAAGTAAAAGAAAGGAGTGTGTGTGTGTGTGTGTGTGTAAATGCATGTATGTATTTATATATGTAAGTATTACAGAATCCATTGAGCACATATTTGAAAATTTAAAGCTGTCATTCATTAGCAGGTCATTGTGATTATTGATTCAGAGCTCAAAAGTCCCCTTTTCTATACCTCAAATATGGGGTGCCAAACCAAGTTCCTAGTTCACTAATGTCTGGCAGAGCTGGAGAAAATCAGTAAGAAAACAAAGATTTCACCTCAGAACCAGAGCAAAAGATTTTGACTGTTCAGTGGAATGAGGCAAGCCTTTATCATCTCTTGGCTTAGAGGTCCTCAGGAAATTTTGGAGATAGAGCTGAACCATGTACCTGAATCAAACTTTTTTTTTTTTTTTTTTTACTTATATATTCTCAAAACACAGTAAAAACAAAATCTGCCTCTCTAATTGAAGCCTTTAAGTGATGTTTTTGATGGAGATTATAAACCGCAGAATCCAAATAGGAATAAAATATGTGTTTGTTCAGGGCTGTGCCTTTCATAGACAGCTCATGGGCTGGCAGTTTAAACTCTCTTGTCAGCTCTCCTGTTGGTTACTGCTTCTCTTTGCTGATTGACTGTAATTGATTGGCCAGTGGGTGGTGAACAGCAGGTGAGTGAGACCACACAGCCTTAACAGCAATGAGGAAGCTCTAGACATTTTTCAAGGCCTTGAGTTGTCTGGTGTTTAATTTTCTTTCAAAGGCTCACATGTAACTGCTCAATCTTAACTGTAAGAAGAACAATTCCTTTGGAAAAGCAGAATTCTTACCAAATATATGCCTAGTTAAAATCCCATGAATTACTAAATCCTCATTTTATTATAATCTTCTCCATGCTTTAATGTAAGCATCTTAAGGTGTGTGCACCTACTACTTGGCTGTTCTTTTTCACTAATTTTGGGTAAATAATAATAGAATAGCTTTCCCCAACTTCAACATCTCATTTTCACAATCATAAAATTTATAATTGAGAAAAGGTGAGATCTGACTTTCATAAATGATTCCCTTTCAGTATGCACAACACCCAATCATTAGCATATATATGTATGAAAATAGGATGACAAATAAGAGCAATTTTCATTGAATTTAATGTTTGCTCACTGAGAGTAAGGCTTAGGCAGTCAAATCTTCATTTAATGGTGCTGAGAAAGCTTCAACCACCTAGATTTTAGACCAGTGACCCAAGAATAGAAAGTTGAAATTCATCATTAATTGTTATGTCTGGGATTTGATTTTTCCCTCCTTACAATGACTAAATTAACCTGTTGCTATTTTGTGGACTCTGGTAGAAGATCCAAGACTCCTGCTTTGGAGGCAAAGGAGTTTATTACTCACAGCACAGCAAGCCCTATGAGCGTCAGCATGATGTGTTGGTTCCCTTTGTTCCAATTCCTGTGTGGATGGCGCAGAGAGCCAGATGTATGCTGCACACACAGTGGGTTTATTTGCAGTCAAATGAGAGAAAGAAGCATCATGACCAGAAATGGTCAAGAGGAATCCTGGATTTTCAAAAGAGGTCTATATACTCCAACTCTTTTCCTCTTGGTCAACACCTAGAAGTCAGCCCCAAAATGAACACTTTTCTGAGGATAGTGGCAATTCACTGACCTAACTGCCTTATAAGGTATGTAGACCAGGAGATGGTGAGAGAGAGAGGAGTCAGAAATAGTCTTGAGTTGATTTTTAAGAAAGACTTTTACAGTCACCAATACCAGATGCTTGAAGAGGGTAGGGAATGTGGAATGTCCATCAAATACCTTAATAATTGGCCCATTTGGGACTAGCTTTTGTGAGAAAAGGCATGCTATTTTTGAACTCTAGATAGATTGGAAAGCTGAAAACATGGTGCAGTTTAACTGCAAGGCCCACAGTGACATGGTCAGAGTTGGTGGATCAGATGGGAAACCTGAAAAAAGTTTTAACGGTAAGATACCAATTGTAGCTATGAGAGGGGGTCAAAGATCAATGTATTTAATTTTTCAGGAGTAAACAGGGTCAATGCCCGAAGCAGTGTGACTTCCTTCTTGCAAGACAAATTGGTCAATGTTGGCAGGAATCACAAGTCTAACAAACAGTGGTCATTTCTGTACCTGAAACACAGAATCCTTTACTGTGTGCCCAGCCTATGATGGTGTCTGTGTTGTCATGTCTGGTGTGATGATGGGTCCAGGTAGTGATGGCAGTGACCTGGGTGGCATTGGGCATATCAGTTGCTTGATTCCGTTTGATTTCATCAGAAAATGGGCCACTACCATGGCCCTATGGAACAATGTGCCAGTCTGAGGTCTTCTGAGAGGCACACCAGATGGCTAGGCTACTGACAACAGACCAGGAGTCAATAAAACTGTAGCGAGGGGAGGACTGACCAAGGCTATGAGGGCTGCTTTGAGTTTGCCCACCAAGATGATGGACCCTGTCTGCTTTTGGTGTTACTTAGCTATCCATAAGGCTGAACAGTAACAACAACCCAATGGACACCATGAGGTGTCAACTTGGCTGAATTATCAGTGCACCAGGCCCAGTTATTTAGGGGAGCCTCTGTGAATCTAGGACCCCATTTTTCCTGCTGCTTTACTTCAGGCTGTGGAGTGAGGGATGTTTTTCCCCAAAGGAGAAAATTACTTTTTCATGCAACACCGAGATGACACTAAGGCCAGACGAGCTGTGCTAATGAATATGCCATTTCCACTTGACTAATGAGGCATATCAGGTCCTGCCCACCTTGTTAGTCATCAAGTTCAAGTTGACTCACCCAGAAATAGGGATGTCAAGCTGGAAAGTCACCAGGTCTCAATGAGTAAGACATTCAGTTTCAACAAGCGCTTAGTAGTGGCAGGCCAGTAGCTCCATTTCAGAAGGGCTGTACTTGGTGGCTTATCAGGCAGATGGCACTGTTTCACTGGAAAATGACCTTGCTGAGTGCTCCTGCCTCCTTTGTCTTTAAAATTGTGATTTCTCTTTTTCCTCCTGGGATTTGTTTTTATTGTTTCTGCTGGAACACCCTGGAGGAGAAAGTAGTGAAGCAGTCCCTGAGCAAGAGAATTCCCTCTGGCACTTATGAGACAGGGAAGTACAGGTATCCAACACGGCATGCCATTGTACATCCAGATGCGGGAGCCACAGAAATTGGTACCTTGAGTTAGCCCAGCGCTGTACCCACAATGTCACTTTAACTGCCCTTGGCAACTGTAAGCCCCATCGCAACCCATCAGTTGAATTTGAGCACAATTTTCCCCTAAGGGAACATAGACCAACAAGTTCACAAGTGTGTGTAGGTGAAGGACCACAGCAAGAGCCACCAGGAGACCACACTATCTCTCAGCAAGGTGGGTTCGTGATGTGCCGGGTGGCAGACGAGGCTGTCCGACAGGAGACAGTGAGGTGGCAGAGGGACTTTCTTTCTCCCTCGGTGTCCCTCACCCCAGAGACGGAGCCCAAGCGCAGCACTGCTTCCTTCCCTGCACGCCTCCCAGCATCTGAGCCTTGGAGCCCTTTTTGTCCCTGACCACACCGCTGTGGCTCCAAACCTCACAGCTCCCAGAATCTTAGGTCCCCCCACACCTGCACTCTGTCCTCATTGCCAGCTAAGTTGGGCTGCAGCAGATACACAAATGTAGCTGGCTCTACACTGTTAGGATCGGATTTGCATTTACCTTAAGTTTTAAGCATCATCTCATTTGCAGATCAATGAAACAAACTTCAAGTTTTGGTTCAACCAAAGGTCTTTGTCAAATAGCAAGGTCACCACTGCTGACACCATTTATTCCAGCTCTGAAGATTCCTCAGCTCCACAATTACAGCCACTTTGCCTTTCAGCCAGAGCTGTGGAGCTTATTGCCCCATTGTCATGGTCACATCCTTTCCTCCTCTTGCCTGGAGGAGAGTGAGCAATCAGTAGGGCATCTGTTGGGCAGCTTGTTTCAACCTTACCTCTCACCACCTGCCTCACTAACAGATACAACGAGGGACCCTAACTCTGCACCCCAGCCCAATCCTTGCCTTTGACTTGGGCAAGAGCACTTATGATGGCATCCCAGGGAGTCCTTTGTTTCCCTGAACCCATCCTTTGGGGTTTTGTCCCACCCCTACCAGAAAGCCATATGTCTTTCAGTATCCTATCCTTGTCGTCAAAACTATTGAATCTGGGATTTGATTTTACCCTCCTTACAAGCTAATAAGTTAGCTTGTTACTGTTTCAAGGATAATGGTACTAGACTCAAGACTCTTGGGTCAGAGGCAAAAGACTTAATATCACAGCCCAGCAAGCGGCAAGAGCATCAGCATGTTTGCTTTGGTTCCGCTTGATCCCAAGTTCTAGTGGGGGATTCAGAGGGCCCAGATAAATGCTGCCAATACAGGCTGGGTTTGCATTGCAACTGAGGAACATTTGGAGGAAACTTGATTTTAGAGCAAGCAGTGAGAAGCCTGATTTTTGTCCTGAAGGGAAACTTGACTCCTTTCCTCCCTCAAGGTTATTCATTACAAACACATTGCTATGAAAAGCCTGGGTAAAGAATGGTCAGAACCTTGCATTCTGGATACACT
Source organism: Balaenoptera ricei (assembly GCF_028023285.1). Taxonomy (NCBI): domain Eukaryota; kingdom Metazoa; phylum Chordata; class Mammalia; order Artiodactyla; family Balaenopteridae; genus Balaenoptera; species Balaenoptera ricei. The sequence continues at coordinate 69,796,252 of NC_082641.1, forward strand.
CAGTAAGAACCAGTAGGGACACTCAGAGGCAATGGCAATTGCCTCTCCCAGGATTAACATGTTGTGATACTGAGTCCACACTGGATACTCTGCTAAGCACTTTTTCTACCTTATCTCAGTTAATCCACATGGCAACTTTGTGAGTCAGGTACCATTCATGTCACCCCCATTTAACGGATGAGAAAATTGACATTCATGGAGTCTAATAGGCCAAAACTGTAAGGGGAGAAACTAACATTCAAACCCAGTTCTCACACCAAGGCTCATTCTTTTATCCACTGTGTTACAATGTCTCTCATGTGTTAGACTGAGGATATTGTGATGTTTTCACAGGCTTTTAATAGATATAAACTTATCCGAGTTGGACACTTACATAAAGACATTTTAATAACTAACAAGTTTAAATACCAACACTGCAAGGGCAGAACACATTTCTGATGAAATTATGGTAGGTAATGTTGGTAGTGGTTGCCTTCTCTGTGTGCATGCTGTTAAAATATCCATATTACATCTGGAAAGGTAACCATTTGCCTTGGTTTCCACCAGACTGTCCTAGTTTATACCTGTTGTTCCAATATATTTATTAATAGTGCTCCCAAGGAATAAGAAAATAATTATTCTTCATGGTTTTTATTGTGAGGGTAGTTTTCTTCATAAATTATTGAAAAGATAAGGGAAAGAAGCTAATTGTAAACTGTATATATCAAAGGAGCATTTTTAAACTTTATATATCAGAGTAGTCTTCTCAAACATTAGTTTGAAAATTTTATCTATTTACTAAACCCAGTATCAGCCTGATTGACATTTCCTAATGTAAATCATTGCTCTTCTGACCATTCCTACCTTGTTTTCCTATTTTCTAATAACTCAGAAACTCCCTGTCTACATCCAACAGGTGTACTCTGGCTGGTACATCCAGACAATAAATATTTTAGGAAAGAATGAAAGGCCAGTTTCTAACCTTGAAAGTTAGTTATGCATTCCAAAATAACATTTAGATTTAACTGACCACTTGCTCTGTGTATGCCATTAAAGATACTGAGTATAAGAAATAAACTTCAGATCAACTCCTATTGGCATATACATTACCTAACAACATGCCTACATGTATCTGAAATATTATAGTGAAACATTCAGAATAATAAGAATGAATTATAGTTGAACTTGAATGTAGTTCAAATATGTACATCTATATGAACGTACATGTGAAATGAAAATATAAAGAGGTGAATGAAAAAATTAAATTTTGGTAATCTCATTATTGGTAAAATCACATCAGTTTGTAAAAATGACAAGAATGATAATAAGGACAGTGATAAAAATAGCAGGCACTACTAACAGGAATTTATCACCTAATCAGGGAGAGAAGACACTCATAAGGAAGGTTCTATAATCAACTGAGTCCGTGGTTTCCCACAAATGTAAACTATGTGTAGATTCCCACTCTGCCTTTGGTTTAATGTTCTCTTTTGTATAGAGAAAACCATATGGAAAGGACCCAGGATGAGAAAGGATCTGGGAAGTAAAAGTTCCATTCAGTCTGGATATCTGTAACAGAGGGGTGTAACCTCTGGGGTTGTTAATGTACACACAAGCCTATGGGAGGAGGGATGTGATTTGATAGGTGTTAAAACCCATTTACACTTTCAGCAGATTGGTCCACCTGCTACACAGCAGTATCCTGAGGGAATAGATTGAATAGTGTTGATGGCAGAAGGAGTAAAGACCAAAACATGGAAGTTGTTTTCATAGGATTTCAGATCTATGAGTTAGACACCTCAGGAGGGAGGCTTTAATATTGAAGAAGTTCCAGAGTAAGGATCTGAAGTTCCTGGGGAAGACTGAGAGGGAAGAGTATGAGGGAACAAAAATAGAGATGAGGACTCAGGAAAATAGATGAAGAATACACTTTGCTTAGTTTTCATGCTCAGAATCATGAGTTAATCCTGGAAAGAGCATCTGGCTCTCATTCATTTTCGTACTGACATAACATGCCTTAGATTTACTTATATCTTTCAGGGATAATCATTCAGAGTGCCAAACCCTCTGAATCTCATTAGGCTTTCTCTGAGGAGTTACCCTCTTGAGGGATGAAATGTGTGCTATTTCAGCACTATGCCTAGTACTATGATTAAAGTATCAAAATGTACAAGTAGGTAAGCACACGGATCAATAACAGTAGGTCAGAAGTTCCAAGGTATTTGGGTTTATGCTATTTAGCTCTTGGGCAAGTCACCTGACCTCTTTACCTGAGTTTTCCCATAGTTAAAACAGGGCAAATCAGTTCTCTCCTACTGTGTTTCACCGGAGTATACATTGGATACATTATAAAGAACCATGTAGGAGTTCAATATTATAACACTGAACATATGGAATCTTCCTAGATAAATTTCAAAATATTCCATTATTTTGATTTAAAAATGCAAAATTTTCACATTGAAAGGGTAATTCAATTACCCTTGCTTTGTGCCATCTCCTCACAATGTTATCATTGTACATATGCTGAAATTAACAGACATACTTCCTGCTGAAGCACAGGTAACAGATAAAACAGGGTTATGGACCCTAAAAGGAACAAAGCCCTATACACAAAAGACTTTTTCTCCCAAAGGTAAGAAAATTCGGCTTGAAGGATTGGCAAACACCCAGTACATCATTCAGCATACCTGTATATTATCTTGGTCCATTCTGGCAAGCCAACTAAATGGTGAGACCTGCCCTTTGGAGATTAATTCTGTTTCCTTTCATATTCCACATTGAAGTCTCTCTTTATAAGGTACTTCCAGAACTTCAATTTCCAATTGATAGGCAATATTAAAAGCAGTGGATTCACAGGTTTGAATTGCTGTTCTTCCTCATTCTCATGCTTCTTTTCAGAAAACACAAAGAATGACCAACTAATTCAAACAACCATACATTTTACAGACGGAGGTTCTGTAGTGCTTTTGTGGAAGACTTTTGCTTTCCTTGTTGTTAAGCTACTTCTGTTAGGATCATCAAGAGAAGGTAAATTTCTCAAAGAAAATGACAGATAATTAATCTCCCAGGACACAGAGAATGGAGAACAATTGAAAGAGTGTCTCTTCTCATTTTTAGTCATACAGACTTTAATTTTGAAATCCCACACTATTGGAGCTGAACACATAAGACCCTTTAAGAGAAAAACAAAATAATACACTTTGTGGTCTAATTTTGTTCCAGTTCATAATCATTGTGGAGACTTTAAATGCCTTTTATAGATTTCATGGTACTTAACATAAAGCAGAGTGTATAATATGTATTTAATACTTATGAAAATTTAGATTCAGACCTAAGTTCATCCTGAATTTTTTTTCTTAAAAACTACAGCTTTATGTAATTCTAATAAGGCTCAAAAATTTTTTGAAGGCCCCATAAGATCAAATTAGTTTTAAATGAGACTCTTCTTCCCACAGAGAGAAAATTTACACAGTCATCCAATAGCTGGACTCTGACATATTCATTTGGGTGATCCATTTGTCTGTCCCCAAACTTTATTTCACTTCATATTCATGTGAATAACCCCCAATACACCATATACTCCTCTGCTTGTCCTCTGTGCTAAGTTTTCCAGAGTTACTTCCAAATGTTATCACTACTCACAGACCCTGTGACTTCATTCACACACCCAGCTTCTCATCTTAGGGCTAGGTGGAGTCAGATGACACTCCCTGTCTAAGACCACATATATTATGTTCATATTTGGATAGAAAAAGAAAAAAAGCTAAAATAAATTAAGGTGGATGGCAAAAAAATCATAGAAAAATAAAAATAAAATGATCCAGTGAGCAACTTTCATATATGGTTCGTAATAGAAATCTTTAGAAGCCACATTCCACTAATTCTTATTTCTCTTGCCAATAAACCAAAAATAGACGCCCTCCAATAATAATGCTGTTCAGTCAGAATAAAGACTAGAATGTAGTTGTTAGGAGGTCTGACTCTTGAACCCAAAGTCTGGGTTCTAATCCTGCTTTGCCCTTGTATGTCCTTGGAAGGTTTCTTAACCTACAAATGCTTCAGTTTACTCATTTGTAGAATGTGTGTGTGTGGCGAGGAGGTGGGGTGTCGTGGGGTGGGGTTACCTACATCATAGGGCTGTTGTAAGAATTAAGTCAGTTTCACTTAAAACACTTAGCTCAGTGTCTAGTACTCAGTTATGTTAACTGTTAGCGATTATCACATGCATCTTTAGTTCTTTGTGGTCCAGCCTGAATAGTTTCATCAGATCAACAGAAAGGATAAGTTAACACAACAAATTCCATTTCTTCATGAAAAAAAATCAAGAGTTTTTTTAATTGACTCAGAATTTTAAAACACAGCTCATACTCTCTGCTTTGAAACTTGGTTAACTTTGTTGGTAATCAAGATATTTACATGTTTAGTCCCTTTTATACTTTTCTAATTACCAAGCTTACCAATATTAGTCACTTTGATATAGAATGCTGTGAAAATTACTGCATCAGTCTATTCCACACTTTAAACCAATTGACCCAAAGTTAAATTAATTAATTAAAAAATATTTGCTACAGATATTGTCATAAAAACAGTGGGGCCCACTACTTAAATTGTGACTAAAATATGATTTCAGATATAAATGGGAATTGGTCCTGGGAGAAATTAAATTTTAAAATGGTGGCAGAAGTGTGTTTCAGGAAGATAGGAGGAATGTGGAACAAAAATTATGGTGGCTTCTCAGAGAACCTGTGACCTGAACATCAGAAGTTTGAGACTTTAGAGGGATGAAAGAATAACACATGACCTCTATTCTCAAGAAATTTGCAATTCTGTAGTCACATGTGGGCTTTTACTAGTATCAGGCATGATGCTGATTACTTTCATATACATCGTCTGTCATAGATACTGCTAGTTGGTTCACTCAACTCCATTGCAATCCCCTTTGAGCATGCCTTCCTGTACAACAAAGATTGGAAAACTAAAATCTATATTTTTGAATTCCCTTACAGTTAGGAATTGTAGGTGTATAGTTGGGAGGGATTTTGGGACTTCATTGTTCATCCTGACTATGTAGCATACAAAATTAATTCCCTTGACTTCCTGGAGCTCCTTTATTCTAGCTAATACTTGCATAAATCTCTTTCTGGTTAAACTAGTGTATTAGTCAGGGTTCTGCAGAGAAACAGACCCAAAAGGACACACACACACACACACACACACACACATTTATATATATATGTATTTATATCTATCAAGAGATAGAAAATAAAATAAATTTATTTTAAGGAATTGGCTCATGCAATTGGGGAGGCTCAATGAGGCCAAGATCTATAGAGTTGGCCAACAAAATGGAGACCCAGGAAAGAGCTGTGGTTCTAGTCCAAAGGTCTTCTGCTGGCAGAATTCTCCTTTCTTCTAAGGAGGTTAGTCTTTTTCTATTACGCCCTTCAACTCTCTGAATGAGGTTCACCCACAATATGGAAAGTAATTTGCTTTACTTTGAAGTCTACTGATTTAAATGTTAATCTCACCTAAAAAGTACCTTCACAGAAACATCTAGAATGATATTTGACCAAATATCTAGGTACCATGGCCTGGCCAAGTTGACACATATAGTTAACCATCATAAGTTAGAGTGGATTTTGTTTCCACAAAAAAAAGAGAACTATAATATCACATCATTTTATATAATCCTCACAATAAACTTGTAGGTTAATGATTGCAATCCTTATTTTACAGATGAGGAAACCAGCTTAGGATAATGTTTTGCACTGCACTACGAAGTTAGAAGTAGCTGAAGATGATTTGAAGGCAGAACTTGAGATTCCAAATCCAGTGCTCTTTCAGTTACACCAGCACTGCCAATACATTCATTTGGGAAGATGGAACTAACCACATGGAAAAATTAAGAGCTAATGCAAGAGGAAGTACTAACCATAAATGTAAAAAGAATGCATATATCTGTTATATGTCTTTAGCTTGGGTCTAGAGCAGAGTTTTATGGTAAAAGTGGAATTTAGGATGAATATTTCCTTGCGTATACCCCAAGGCAAGAAGAAAAAATTCCAGACTAAGGAAATCAAACAAGCAAATACAGGGTGTGGATATAGGCACGAATATGTGAAGACTGGTTAGGTATCTGGGCTGACTGCAGAAGTAGTGAGGGAAGAAATTTGATGCCTAGATGGGAACAGATTCTGGGAACATTAAAATCAATAACATAAGTAAACCATTACAGGTTGTTGGGCTGAGAAGCATCTTGATGAATGTGGTGGGCAGCTGTTACTCTTATTTTAGTGGCTCCCAGTCTTCATTTCTAGTCCTGGCACACCAACCCCATATTTCTACCTGATCCCAAAACATGTTTTATTACCACCTCAAATCTCTCATTCCCAGTGTCAACCATTTTTCTCCCAGACAGGCTCTCTCTCTTAACAATGGTATTGCTATTTCTTCCAGTCTCCTGAACTACCTCTTTAATGTTTCCCTCTTTTTATCCCCTAGATCTAACATTCAACAAGGCATTATTTCTTCATTTCAATTTTCACTTGAGAACCTGGTAAGATTTTAGTGCACTTCCACGTGCCCAGACTACAGTAATAGCTTCCTAACTGATATCTCTGTTCCTAGCATAAAAGACGGTTGTAGAAAAAATATGCTTATGTTCTCAACACAGCTTGTGACTGGCTCTCCAAATTCTAATGGTTATTTACAGCTTAGGTAGTAAAAGGGCCACCTCTGCTCTAAAGATTTGGCATAATTCTTGGAGAGAAGTGAGTGTATTAGATATATTTCCCAACCCCTGCCCCCAGGCAGAATTAATTATTCCCACAGGACTCTAAACTTGCCTAAAAATAGGATATACCACATTGTTTTATAGTCAATTATTTATATGCCTGTCCACACCTAAAGTGTAAGTTTTTAATCCAGCACCATACCACTTTTTCACTATTAAGCACAACCTTCTAACCTGTCATACCAAATTTAGACCTCAATATCTATCATTATAATTATTCTGTTACAAACAATTATTTCTTTCACATCTCTTCCTCCATTTTTCTTGGCAAAGCCCCAGCTCTGGTTAAACTTACCTACCTTCCGCTTCCATACATACACCCAAACAACTGAAATTTGCTGAAGAATAATTTAATATCAGCTTGACTAACAGATCTCACTATAAATATAATCCATTCACTCAACACAACATAGCAGTATTTCTGTATTTTCTTCTTATTTTGTTTACCATCCTCCAAACTGTCTCACACCTTGAACTCTCTCCTAAAACTGCCCACAATCATTCCCCTCCCTCACATTCAGATGATAACCTTACCTTGTACTTAAAATTTTTAAAAAAAACAGTAGTTTCTCCTCTTCCCTCCACAGATCTGTGCAATTCCAGTTGCACAGATACTTCCTTCCTATAATTATGAATAAACTGTCCCTGCTGTAATTCACTAGACACTCTCTTCTTTGCAAGATCTTTGTTCCTGTACTTATTCTTTCTCTGCATCACCAATTTTCTCTTTTATCCTCTCTCTCAACTCCCTCCCTCCTTCTCACTCTATATCTATCATTTCTTACTTTAAAAAAATACTTTTATTGACCCTCCTGCAATTAACACCCCATTTTTATGCTCTTCATATCGAAAGTTCTGCCTTCTTTTTTCACCTTGCAATCTCCAACTCACTCCAGTTAGGCTTCTCCTTACACCATTCCACAGAGATTGCTCTTGATAAGGTAAACAATGACCTCCATATTGCCAAACCCAATGGACACGTCTGTGTTCTTATTTTACTTGACTTCTCAAGAACATTTAATACAACTGATTGCTTCCTGAAATACTTTTTCCTCCTAGCCTTACTGAGGGATTATTTTCCTACTCACAGGTCACTCTATCTCAGTCTCTTGCTTCTTCCTCCTCCTTAAATCACTCAAATTTTGGAGTGATTTGGGACTCACTGCTGGGTAATGTTTCCTTCCCTATCTACACACTCTAAATAGGTTATTTTATCCAGTACCATGGTTTTAAAATATCATCTAGTTAACAATTTGTTCCATATCTATATCTTTAAATCTAGCCTAGTCTTCAAACTCAATTATCTAACTGCCTTTTTTATATCTGTATTTGGATGTCTTTAATACGCTTCTAAAAGTTGACATTATCGTGATAGAACTCCTTATTCCTACCCCATTCACCCTCACAAACATGCTTCTCTTCCCAGTTTCCCCCATCTTAGTACTGACTTACCATCTAAATAGCCGCGCAAGCTAAAAACCCTGAGAAACCATTCTTGATTCATCTATTTCTACACCCCCATTTAATCCATAAGCAAGATTTATAGACCTTCCTAAAAACATGCTTCAAGTCTGTTCCCTCCCTGCGTCCTCTCTTGGCCCTCCATACTCCATTTCTACACAACACTCAGTAGAATCTTTTCAAACTGTAAACCAGCTTGCACTATTCAATGTTTTACCCTTCATCTTCCCTCAAACAGAACAAAATGCAAAACTTCTCCCTGGCTTACCTCTACCATTCATCCCATAACACTCTTCCCCTCAACCATCATGTTTCCTTCACACGTGGCTTCCTTCTGCTCAAACACAACAAAAGTATTTCTACTTCGAAATTATTGCACTGCTGCACCCTCTGATCTGAGTGCTTCCTCCCAGTCTTCATGTGACCAGTTCTCAATGGCTATTCAAGTCTTGTTTCAAAAGTCACCTCCTCAGAGACCCTTTCTCTGCTCATCAGTGTAAAGTAACCAATAAATTACTTCCTATGCAATTACCCTTTTATGATTATTTGCATAGTTCTTAACATCTGATTTTTCTTATTTAATAATTCATCTATCCATTCATTCATTCATTCTTTCATTTTTGTGTTGTCCCCGTACTAGAATGTAATCTTCATGGGAGTTTATTCATATCTGGCCTGTTCCCTGCTATATCCCTATTGCCCAGTAAAGTGATCGGCGTATTATAAGAATTCAATAATTGAGGTGAATGAATGAATAATGAGATCTATGGTAGTCACTGGCGCTCATGATAGAATTAAACTTCTTGGATGTGGCCATATAACTAGTTTTTGCCAAACAGTTGTGAGCAGTAGTAGTATGTGTCCCTTTTGGGTCAGAACATTTAATGTCAGTGCAAAAGCCTATGTGAATATTTGGGTAATCTATCAGCCTGTCTGGGAGTGAGGACAATGATGACATAGGAACAGAACTTCCAACCATCTCACAGTAGACAGATACCGTGCGCAAGAAATAATCTTGTATTGCTCTAAGTTATTGAGATCTTGAGCTTTATGTTACATTGAATAATTCAGGTTGTCCTGATAAATAAAAGAGCTATCTTTGTAACTTCATCAATAAGCTCAGTGTAAGCATGCTATATACAACAGGGGGGTAGGTGCGCTGACCCTCCTCACAGTTGAAAATTTGCCTATAACTTTATATTCTGCCCTCCTTATCTATGGTTCCACATCCCCAGATTCAACCAACTATGGATTGTATAGTACTGTAGTACTATTTAGGGAAAACAAGCTATGTATAAGTGAAACTGTGCAGTTCAAACCCGTGTTGTGTTTGTGTGTGGTTTGTTTGTATGTGTATATATATATATATATATATATATATATATATATATATATATTTTTTTTTTTTTTCTTCAGCCTGTTTCTTTATCTGTACATTTGGAGAAATAACCCTTACTTTTCAGGGTATTTGTCAGGAGCAATGTAGACCAAAGCTAACATTTATTAAGCACTTAACATGTGCCACACAGAGTGCTAGGTAAGCTCTTGGTAGGTAAGTATCTTGTTTATTTCTCACAACAGCCTTTTGAGGTCTGTTCTATTACTCTGTCCATTTTACAGGTTAAGAAACTGAGGTGCAGAGAGATTAGTTAACTTGCCTAAGATCACACAGCTAGTAAGTGGTGGAGTTGGGAGTTGGGATCTAAACTTAAGCAATTTGTCTCAAAAGCCTGTGATTTAACAAAAGATAAAAATCTATAAAGCGTTACCACATTGCCTGGCACACATTAGTTTTTCAATTGGTAACTACAATTTAACAGTACATTGAACTTATAAAGAACTACACAAATGCAAAGTGTTTTTTTTGTTGTTGTTGTTATCTTAAAGGCTTTGTCTCTTTCTCATCACTTAGCAAAAATTGCCTAAAAAGCTGTGTTTGTAGGAGAAGGGAGTGAGGTTTATTATTTACCTGGTTACTTTGATCAAAGTAGACGACCACATTTGACAATTTTGGCTCCAGTTGATTTATTTTAGGAGACCTAGTACAAACTTTAAATATTGGTCTTTTTAGGAAATCAATCAGTATACATGCAGTATATAAGTACGTACTAACTTCCCAGAAGTATATGGAGCATTGTGGGATCAAGTTGGAATTAAAACGAGAACAAGTAAAATTACTAAAGGACACTATAGGTCTGCATTTTTAGATGTCATTTGATATAGATAGACAGTAAATCTCATGAAAGTTTAGAGGAGATAGATCACTGGATTCCCCTATTAGAAGTTTGATATGGATGTTTCTAACTTTATACAGTTGTATCACAATTAAATTAATGTAGAAATCAATAAAACTTTAAAGGAATTCTACTTGATCACTAAAAGGATTCTACATAAAATCCTTCATGATGTAAATTAAAATCTAGTTTTTAGACAAACATAATAGAGACTTGAAAAACATCTATTGTCAGAATAGGGTATAGCTTTATATACATCAGTTTTTATTTGCATGAGGAGTAACTATAACTTTTAATATGAATATTTCATTCAACATAAATTCTAAATGTTAAAACATACATATTATTGATCACAAATTTCCTAGTATGATCAGATAAGTGTCTGGAAAAGATGAAATAAACTTAGGAAATTCTCTCATGGAAAAGGAACTCTGTGATGACATAATGTTGAGTATTTAGCAACATGAATATATTGAAATTGAATCGGACAAAGATCACTCCTGCTGTTGAGCCATATGGGAGACCCTTTAGGAAGGAATTGCTGCTGGTGGTGTTTATCTTAACTACAGAAACCCGACTGTGCTATACATATTAACATTGACTTTTGAAAACATGGTTGCTAAATTTCAAACAAAAGTAGGACACTTGCTTGCTAGAATCTTATTGCTTTTTGTTTTAATTATGGAAGGCTGTCATATGTATAAATTTTTGAGAAGCTAGATGAAAATTTGAGTGAACTTGAAATCAGCCTCCCAATTTTTTAAGAGTGAATTGCATTGGAACAGGCAACACAAGATTAGGCTTAAGACATGAGGTTACAGATGAAGGTGAAGATGAGCAAAAATCATAAAGCGCACAAAGGAGGAAAGGGAAATGAAAGAAAGAAGAAAAATGGCTGGAATAAATATCACATTTGATATTAATCATTCTTATATGTCTTAATTTGATTACTCAGGAATGTTCAAATCACTGTACCAGTTTCTCAAACTTGAAAAATATGTGCATGCTTTTTGCTAGGGTTTGGGGGGTTAATTTTCAGCATCTCAGAGAACAGGTCTTCCTCTCCCACCTTTTCTTCCCGTAATATTTTGTATGGCTCATTCGCCAGTTCAAGAGTGCTGTGAAAATACTGTTTATGCATATGGAAAGCTGGTGTGAAACTTTAAAAATAGGAAGTTATTTCAAGAGTCAAAACATCTGTAAAGTGTAAAGTCTCCTTTGGAATTTCTTAAAATGCTCGCAGAGAAAGGATTTAACTAAAAATGTTAAGTACAGATTGAAGGCTAAAGTAGTTAATGTAATAAGTGTAATATTATAATTATTGATATAATATTGAATAAGGTCTATCGGTCAAGACAGGGGACCCTGACTACAGAAACAAAGGTACTAGATATCCCATAAATATATGGAGATGATGGGGCCCTGGGTAGATGCCTCTTTCAATCCAGGCTCTAGCCATCATTACATAAGAAATAAATTTTTAAAAAATGTTTGAACAAGGAACTACCTGTGTCCCTACTCTACTGCTCAGCTTATGAGCCCAGTAAGTTTCACTGATTATCCCTGCCATACATGGAAAGCTCCATTCTTTATCAACCTAAACAAGCTAAGAGCCAGAGAGAGATTTGTTGCTTATTTCCGTTGGGTAAATAGAGATAGAAAGAAAAAGAAACAATACAACACTTTTACAGAAAACAAAGCTTTGTTCTTCATTTGTCCCTACGTAGATATAATTGACTTTTAGGGAGAAAGTTAATAGATCTTAATTACAATTTTAAATTCAAATACAAGACCAAAACTTTTAAAAGAAGAAATGCTTTAGGCTGCCTTAGGCTACTTAAGACATTGTAGTGCATTTCTCTGGAGAGCCAATGATCCATTTCTGATAATTGAGGAAAATCAATGTACTAGTTACATAATCATATGAGTAAGACTGATTTCTTATGATGACACAGCACTTAAGTAAATTGTATGAAGTCTCTCAAATAAAGTTCTACGTGAGACTTAGCCCCCAAACTCTGGTCCTTAGTAGCATCCCTGTCTGAATGAACTCTCTCTCCACAAGCAGGCAGCTTTCCATCAATTATGAGTGCTCTGAAAGAAGGAAATACAAGGTCTAGGCCAAACCTTTCATCTCCCATGGGAAATTTCCTCAGTGAAAGTAGAACTGGTTGATGATTAACTTTATGTCTAAATATCACTTGTGCCTGGAAACACTGTAGAAAATTCTATTACAGCAAGCCCAGATATCGATGTGGCCACCACAGAAAGCTGCCAGTTAAAGCCATGTAATGTCTCCCACTTAACAGCTTTTCTCCCCAGAGGGGAAAAAAGTACTTTATATATGCTCCACCCTGGGTTACTGATAGAAAGGATTAGTGTCACACAGGTTTCATAGTTTCTGTTGATTTCTTGAATGGAAATCACAGATGTTGTTAATGAACCTCCATGTGGGTATACACACAAGGTAACCCCACAGCATCTCCCTTGGGGTGAAATGTAAGCTTTTCTGGTCTGAAGTTAGCTTACATGTGCCTGTCAATGGCAACAGCGTGCCGCAGTTTGGGAAAGTTTTATCTAACTATTAAGAAAAATATTCAATTCCAACCTTGGTTAACTCCCTCAAAACGAAGGATAAAGAGTTTTAATTAAGACTTTTTTTATGTCTATGCAATAGAATATATAGAACATAATAACATCCAGAGAGAAAAAAAAATAAGCATGTTTGTTATTGATCTATCTCCATCTCTAAGAGATATTATCACCAAACAAAAATCTTGTTAACACCATTTGCTTTAAAATTCTGATGATATAATTACCTATGGTTTGTAAAAATAATAAATAAACCTAAATAACTGTTAGTAAATATAAATTACTTCTTTGATTCAAATACTTTAAAGTACTCAAAGTACCAAGGTTGATTATTTTTTAGAACAAAGATAGACTAAAAGCTTTTGTCTGATTAATCTGAAAAAAACCCAAAAATGGCAAAGATGAACATCCAGGTCCAGGAAGCATAGAGACCTAAACAGGACCAACCCAAAGAGGACCACATCAAGACACATTGTAATTGAAATGACAAAAATTAAGGAAAAAGAGAATATTAAAAACAGTAAGGGAAAAGCAACAAGTTACAAAAAAGGGAACTCCCATAAGGTGATCAGCTGACTTTTCTGCAGACACTCTGCAGGCCAGAAGGGAGTGGCACCATATATTTAAAGTGATGAAAGGGAAAACCCTTCAACAAAGAATATTCTACCTGGCAAGGTATTCATTCAGGTTTGATAAAGAGATCAAAAGATGTACAGACAAGCAAAAGCTAAAAAGCCAAAAGCTTCAGCACCATGAAGCCAGCTTTACAAGAAATGTTAAAGGAATATCTCTAAGCAAAAAAGAAAACACCACAAATAGAAACATTAAAATTACAATAGTAAAAATGTCATTGGTAAAGACAAACATAAAGGTAGAAAATCAACCATTGTATAAAGCTAGTAGGAAAGTTAAAAAACAAAAGTAGTAAAATCATCTATATCCACAATAAGTAGTTAAGGGTTAAACAAGACAAAAATACATAAAATATGATGTCAAAAACAGTTAACATGGTAGGGGAGTAAAAATGCAGGATTGTTAAAATATACGCGAACTTAAGAGATCAGCAACTTAAAGTAACCATTCATATAGATGTAGATATAGATATAGATTGCTATATATGTCTCATGGTAACCGCAAACCAAAAATCTAGAATAGATACACAAAAAATACCTGGAGACAAATAAAAATGGAAACACAATGATCCAAAATCTGTGAGATGCTGCAAAAGCAGTTCTAAGAGGGAAGTTTATAGCACTATAAGTCTACCTCAGGATACAAAAAAAGAAAATCTAAAGCAACCTAATGTATACTATAAGAAGAAGGAACTATAAAAAGAAGAGCAAGCAAAACCCAAAGTTAGTAGAAGGAAAGAAATCATAAAGATCAGAGCAGAAATAAATGAAATAGAGACAAAAAAAGAGAAAACTTCAATGAAACTAAGAGCTGATTCTTTGAAAAGATAAGAATTGATAAATCTTTAGCCAGACTCATCAAGAAGAAAAGAGGGCTCATATCAATGAAATCAGAAATGAAAAAGGAGAGGTAACAACTGACATCATAGAAATACAAAGTATCATAAAATATTACAATAAACAATTATATGCCAATAAAGTTGACAACCAAAAAAAAAAAAAATGGACAAATTCTTAGAAATGTACAATCTCTCAAGACTGAACTAAGAAGAAATTGAAAATAGGAACAGACCAATTACCAGTAATGAAATTAAATCAGTAATTTAAAAGCCTCCCAACAAACAAAAGTCCAGGACCAGATGGCTTTATAGGTAAATTCTGCCAAACATTTAGAGAAGAGTTAACACCTATTCTTCTTACACTATTCCAAAAAAAAATTGCAGATGAAGGAACACTTCATCACTGATGAACGTGCAAAAATCCTCAACAAAATACTAGCAAATAGAATTCAATAATACCTTAAAAGGATCATACACCATGATCAAGTGAGATTTATCCTAGGAGTGCAAGGATGCTTCAGTATCTGCAAATCAATCAGTGTGATACACCACCTTAACAAATTGAAAAATAAAAATCATATGAACATCACAATAGATGCAGGAAAACCTTTTGACAAAATTCAACATTCATTTATGATAAAAACACTCAATAATGTGAACATAAAGAAAACATACCTCAACATGATTAGGGCCATTTATGACAAGCTCACAGTTAACACCACACTCAATGGTGAAACACTGAAAGCATTTCCTCTAAGATCAGGAACAAGATAATGGTGCCCACTCTTGCCACTTTTATCAACATATTATTTGAAGTTCTGGCCACAGCAATCAGACAATAAAAAGAAATAAAAGGAATTCATATTGGAAAGGAAGAAGTAAAACTGTCACTGTTTGCAGATGACATGATACTATACATAGAATATCCTAAAGTCACTACCAAAAAACTACTAGAGCTCATCAATAAATTCGATAAAGTTGCAGGATACAAAATTAATATGCATAAATCTGTTGCATTTCTATGCACTAACAGTGAACTATCAGAAAGAAAAATTAAGGAAACAATCTTATTTACAGTCTTATCAAAAAGAATAGAATACCTAGGAAGAAATCTAACTAAGGAGGTAAAAGACCTGTTCTCAGAAAACTGTAAGGCACTCATGAAAGAAATTGAAGACAACATAAACAGATGGAAAGATATACTGTGATCGTGGACTGGAAGAATTACTATTACTAAAATGACCATCTACCCAAGGCAATCTACAGATTCAATGCAAGCCCTATAAAAATGCCAATGGCATTTGTCACAGAAGTAGAACAAATCATTCTAAAATATGTATGGAACTAGAAAAGATCCTGAATATCCAAAACAATCTTGAGAAAAGAGAATAAAGCTGGAGGTATCATGCGTCCTGATTTCAAACCATACTAGAAAGCTCAGTAACCAAAACGATATGGTACTGGCGCAAAAACAGACACACAGATCAATGAAACAGTATAGAGAGCTCAGAAATGAACCTATACTTATATGGGAAGTTAATCCGCAGCAAAGAAGGCAAGAATATACAATGGGGAAAAGACAGCCTCTTCAAAAACAGTGTTAGGAAACTGGACAGCTATATGTAAAAGAACCAAACTAGACTACTCTCTCACACTGTACACAAAGATAAATTTAAAATGGATTAAAGACTTAAATGTAAGATCTGATATCATAAAAATTCTAGAATAAAACATAGGCATTACGTTCTTTGACATTGGTCTTAGTAATATTTTTTTGGATATGTCGCATCAGGCAAGGGAAACAAAAGCAAAGATAAACAAATGGCACTACATCAGCTGAAAAGATTTTGCACAGCAAGGGAACCTATCAAAAAAATGAAATGACCACCTACTGGATGGGGGAGATATTTTCAAATGATACACCTAATGAGGGATTAATATCCAAAATATACAAAGAACTCAAAAACTCAACAGCAAAAAAACCAAATAACTCAATTAAAAAATGGGCAGAAAATCCAAATAGACCATCCAATCTAAACATTATCAGTCACTATCTTTATATCACCTTTTGTTTCTTATTTACTATTACACTTCCACAATATTGCCAGTCACATGATGGGATGGGTACTCAGTAAACATAAATTGAATGAATGATGGTGTTTGGTTTGTGTGCAAGTACAAGAGCTCAACTGATATATTCATAAGCAAAGAAATTATTTTTTTTACTTTTTTAAGTTTAAAAAATTTATTTATTGAAATATAGTTGATTTACAATATTGTGTTAGTTTCAGGTGTACAGCAAAGTGATTTGGTTATACATATACGTATGCATATATTTACATTCTTTTTTTCTATTCTTTTCCATTATAGGTTATTACAAGATATTGAATATAGTTCCCTGTGCTATACAGTAAATCCTTGTTGTTTATCTACTTTATATATAGCAGCGTACATCTGTTAATCCCATACTCCCAATTTACCCCTCCCCACACCCTTCCCCTCCGGTAACCACAAGTTTTTTTCTAAGTCTCTGAGTCTGTTTGTTTTCTAAATAAGTTCATTCGTATTGCTTTTTAGATTTCACATATAAGTGATATAATATTCATCTTTCTCTGTCTGACTTCACTATTATAATTTCTAGGTCCATCTATGCTGCTGCAAATTTCTCTCTTTTTGAAGTTTCCTTTAACAGGATCAAAGTTAATTACTTAATGTATTCTATTTCTCTATGGGCATGAAGATAGGAGAAAGAAAAGGCTAATAATTCCACAAATACTTCTCAGCAGTTTTTTGCCATTCATCATTTTCATTTTAGATCTTTTATTTCACCTCTTTTTTTTTTTTTCAGATAAAGACAAGCTGTCAAGTATATGAGTGTTTGAGAACACTGTCTCTCATTTGGATTGCTTTAAGGCCAATTAAACGGAAACATAACAACTGTCAGATTTCATTTCCCAAAGTAACAGGTCATAGTTCTATGTTGTTTCATGGTGTATACAGTTGAATAAATATACATATTTTAGTTTTAAAACTAATGTCTGGAAAACATGTTTTCTAAAGACCATTATGCTTACTATGAATTATGCCAATATTTTAACTAAAAGTTACCATAGAAATTGAATAGGAACTTGCTTTTAAATGTTAGGGTTTCTGCTAATATGCAAACAGGTTTTCCACATCAAGATTAACTTTAGGTCACATTGTTTGAAAAGCAGACAACACAATTTCAGCTCTTTTATGATTCAGTTCGGCATTACCAGCAAGAAACCCAACCCACAAGTGAGCATTTGCTATCTACCGCCTCAGCACTCACAGTCCAATGAGGCTCTCTGCTGAAATGTTCTACATCTACTTTCTTTTGCCTCTCACCACTCTTGCTCTTCTTTAGCTTGGGATATTATTTTGGAAGATTCAATACGATGTATTCTCTAAGCTTCTTGAGAGACTCAAATGCAAATATATACATATATATATAGACACTGTACTTTATTTTAAATCTGATAAAAAATCTGACACTTCTGTTTTACATTTATTTCTTTATCATGATTAATAATGGTATTTTACTTTTCAAAGCTAAAAAAAATAACTTTACCAAATTTACAAGGATAGCAAGGAAAATGTTTATTCATTCCAAAATGTGTTGATAGAAGGGATTACAATGCACTGAGTGCTGTGGGGAGTACAGATGTGAATTTTATATGGTTTCCTTATGTTGTTTTCCATATTGTTTCTTTATTACTTATTATATAAAGAAATGATACGTAAATAATTAACTATAATGTAAAATAAAGTAATCTGATTTCTTCTGCATCTTTCCAGATGCAGTTGAATGTGAATGAAGACAATCACAGAATCAAATAGAGAGATTTCTCTTTCAAATCTCAGTTGGGCACAGAGTAGTACCCCATGAAATTATCTGCTTCTGTGATAAGCTTACTTTCCCACTTTCAGAGACAATTCTTTTATAAATCATCTTTCCTCCAGTCTTCAGGTCTACTTTCTGCACTTCTCACACTGGAACTAGCACTTCATTGACAAGGTAGAAGTTATTAGATTCTAGATCTCGCACATTCCCTCTACCAAATCTATGCTTTACTGGCATGTGCAACTTTTCTTTTCTTCATAGTAAAATTGAAGACTTCTTTCCTCCTAGCTAATGCCAGTACCTCCTTATCCTCTGGGTCTAATTCTTAGAGTCTTTGTGAATACTGTGCTACCTTGATTCCTCCTTCCCCCTTGCATCATTGATCTTCCCCTTGACTGGATCATTCCTATTAATGGATGTGTTCTTCCATATTAAAAAAGAGAAATCTCCCTCAACACCACATTGTCCACTAACTTCTGCCAATTTTTCAGTTTTCCTCTACAGTTAAACTGAATTTTTTCTTCATTTTCTGACTTTCAATTCATAATTCTACCTGTTAGAATCTTGCTTCCACTCCCAACATTCCCTGTCCAATGCCCTAGTCAGAGTTCCAGATAATTTCCATATGGCCAAAATTAGTGAATACTTTTCCATGTTTTCTTAGCCTCTCAGCAGCATTAGACAGTAGTTAACAGTCACTCCTTCTGCAAAACCAAACTCTTCTTTCTTCTTACCTTACTGGTCCTTTCAGAGTCCTCTTCTTTCCTCTCCTCTCTACATATCTCCCTGTGTGATTGCCTCTATTCTCGTGGCTTTTTAAATTATTTACATACTATCAATTCCCATATTTATAATTCCAGCCTTGACTCTCCCCTCTGAGATGCCAACTCTTACCCAGTTGCCTTCCTGTTCCGTCAATTTGGATCTCTAATAGACATTTCAAGCTTAATAGGGCCTTAAATGATTTCTTGATTTTTACCATAAAATGTTTTCTTTCCTAGCCTTCCTCATTTGGCCCAAGCCAAAAAAAAAATACAATTATGTTTGATTCCTCCTATTTATTCATGTCCATCTCCAATTCACCAGTAAAACCAGTTGATTCTACTTCCAAACTATATGTACAATACGCCTACTTCTCTCCTTTTCCATTGATTTTACTCTGGTCCAAGTTATCATTGGCTCTTCCTTTGACCATTGCAACCAGCCTCACACCTGCTCTACTTCTGCTGTAAAGCCCTTCTGCAGAACAGGGAGAATAATGTTCTTCTGATCTTACTTATATAGTTCCTCTCCCCCACCACATAATGGTGGTGGAAAGGAAAGAATCATTAGAAGGGGATTTCAAAGATACTTAAAATTTTGGTTCTGGAAAGTTAGAAAAAAAATTTTTCTTTTCCAGAACAGAGCAGCATTAACAAAGACATGGAAATGAATAAGCATAAGAAGGTACTTACAGATGAGTGAGTAGTTCTATTTGGTTATACCAGAGAGCACGTTAGAATAAGTAGTAGGTAATAAGGTCAGGGTTGGAGCCAGATGGAGATCCTCTGATTTGCTAGGTATTGGTAATTTCATTTTATGCTCATTATTGAAAAATAAATGAAGCCAATTTTCTGTTTGTGATTGACAAGCAAACAAATATAATAATGTAAAATGCATGGAGAGTATGTATTTAAAGTGATAAGCCAGTCAAATGAATTTGTCATGCCTCAAGTATGTGTCTTTATCTCATAAATCATTGTACTGTCTTTTGCTTTTGAAATTATAGATGGCAAAAATGAGAGTAGATATCTGTTTCACCCATTTTTTAAAGAAGAAGAAAATCATATTTCTAACTGGCATAATTAAAAATCCGCTGCCAGCCTGCTTCCCATGCATTTTTTTGTTTGAAAGATTCTTCTCCTTTTAATTAGAAATTTTGTGGTGGAGGCTATATCCTGCATTTTATACACTTTTAATAAATAAATATACAAATAACCTTTCAAATAACCTTTCAGTGATGCAAAACTCAACCTCTTGCTTTAGGGCTCTGATGCCTGCTCAATTTTCAAAAGTGATTATGTACTATGTTGCACTCTTGCCCAGTCCACAATGTCTAGAAGGACAGAGGGAAGTCTAGAAGTGAGAGAAGTGCAAATGTCTCCCAAATTGGACTCAAAAGTTTACTGTCAGCATTGCTCCTAGGGCTAATGCTCAACATATATCACTATTGACCACCATCACCCCTATTCTTCAGATTTCAAAGATTTTAGAAAAGGGAAAGTCATTTCACCTTAAAATAAATATTGGGACTAATTAATTAAGGCAGACATTCTGAATTGAACACCAGGGCATCTGTGATTGTTGTGTAATAATGTGTGATGTAAATATATTGTAAATGAGTAACTGAGTTAGCCATCAAGTCAATTCACAACCTTTTGGTCATTAGTGCTTTGGGCAGTAAAGCAATTAACACTTTGGAGGTCTGGGGCCAAGAGGTGTCCTTTGGGAGACAGGCAATCAATCGGCCTGTGAGTCTGCTCAATAATTCAAGGATTCCAATTAAACATTTCAAGAAAGTCAATTTAACTTCAAATAACTGTATTGGCAAGACTGGTGTATGCAAGCTGCTAATGTCAAAGAAAGTCAATTTAATTTCAAATAACTGTATTGGCAAGACTAGGTATATGCAAGCTGCTAAAGTCAATATATCATATGCCATGGGGCTGTTTTCACAATTGGAAGAATATATATATAAAAAGAAAAACACTGTTCTCTATAACCTCAGGTTCGATGGAAACATGTACCCTCTCTTGTACAAGATACATTCTTCAAAGTTTAATTAAGTTCCAAGTTCTTTTCCAAGATGTAATTTCACTTATCTCCTCTATCCAAGCTTCATATATACATTTTGAAGATAGATAAGATTGATAGGTAGGTAGATAGACAGATAGATAGAGATCACAGCTATTTTAACTACATGTAGATGGAATTTCAATTTTCTGATTCCATGTTCCTATAGAGATGGGGGGGGGGAATGAATAGCAGGTATATCAACTAAAATATCTTTTAAAAAGAATAAAAATTAATGAATATCTGGGATTTCCCTTGTGTTCAAAGCCCCCTCCCAACCACCACCACCATTTTTAACCAGTTCTTACATACCAAGTATTAATTTTTAAATTTTTTAATCATTTTTATAGTTAGAACATAATGTTTCTTTGTAAAAATATATTAAGGATTACTTCTGAGAGCATAACCTCTCCGCAAAGATTAGAAAGAGCCCTTGCTAATGACCACTTAAGAATGGCCCCTGCAAATGTCTTCCTGAAGAAATTCCAGAAAATATTTTTATTCATTTATTCATACTCCTCTCCTCCTGCTTTCACAAATACTATGAAGAAGATTAAGTATTAAAGATAGTATAAAAATGTTAGTTTAAAAAATAAACCTTGTTAAAAGGCACAGAGAAACAGATGTGTCCAGCCACTTGGGAAGAGTTCAATAATAAAAGAATGTTATTGTTCTCTTAACTAAATTTCCACATGATTATCTTTCCTATAATCAGAGAAAGTTAGCATTAAAAGTCTCTGAAAAGCTTTCCACTCTGTATTTTCATGGGGAGAGGAGAGACCAAGAAAACTAGTTTAGGGAGATTAAGAAAACTAGTTTATCTGGAATTATACAACTGAGATAAATCATAATTACTTTAAAGTGTTTTTGCAACTTTATAAGATTAAAAAGGATAACAGTGCAGTGGAGTAAAAAGAGCCTGGGTTCAAAGTCTAAGTTTTATTCCTTGGCTGGTTGTCTCTGTGCTGGTCAGCTAAGCTTATCTAACCTTTTGAGTCCAAATTTCTTCATATGTACAATGCAGATATTAGTGTTCACATTTGTCGTGTTGTCATGAACATAACATTCACTTTTTTCATCCACTTATTTTTATTCAACTGTTATATGCAAGCATTGTATTAAATGTTGGAGTTTGAATATGACTGAGACATAATTATATGGACATCAGGAGCTCATAGTCCAATTGAGGGAGTCAAATTTAAAAATCTGATGGTCACCCGCCATCCATTCTATAATAATCAAACCCCCGATTTTCAGCTGGGTATTTTGGCTCCCAGAATACGAACTACATTTCTCAGCCTCCCTTGCAGCCAGGTATGAACACAGGAGTAAATTCTGACCAATAGACTATAAGCAGAAAAAAATCAAAACAAATTTCTAGTTATCTATTTATAGATAAAAGGCACACCCATCCATTTCCCCATTTTTTAATCAAATCTCTTAGACCATAGTCCTGGTATGGAGCCATCTTAGACCCTGTGGATAAGGGACAACTTAGAGATTGTTGGGTTGCAATATAGGGCAGAAACACGAAGCTTAGGAGACCTGAACCTTTTATAATGGATCATAAGCAAACATGCGTTTTACTCTAGAGGGAGACATTGCCTCTGTGTTCCCCAAAGCCATATGTTTTCACTAGAAACATCTTTGAAAAGATAGACAAGAATAACACAGTTAGTGTTTCATTTGCAAGTTTTACAGAAATAGAAGAGATCCATGGAAAACTGTCTCCTGTTATTGACCAGGTGCTGAGACTAATTTTGGCTCTTCTTAATAGAATTACAAAATCTTACATAGTGATATATGTGTCTTTCCTTAAGTACTTTGGTCTAGATAGCATTCTTAAAACACTTATTGTTTATATTGGACAGTTCAGCACTTCATTAATTAAATTTAGCCAACATTTATTGAAACCTTATTTTGGGCAAGACCTCATTCTCAGTACTTTTGTGGATACAAAGATGAATAAGATATGGCTCATGCGCTGTTACTACTCATAATCTAGGTGGAGGACACAGGCATCTAAGACCTAATATAAAGACAGACTATATAATGAAGGTAGAGAAAATTATGGGATAATAGCAGAGAGAATTATTGATCTCAACTTTAAAAAGGTAGAATTTGAGATGGAAGAGGAATGGATAGATCTTAAAGGAGTGGGTGAATGAGTTGGTGTGGGGCAGTAGGGGATGAAATATGGGTTTAAAGTTGATCACTCTGGCAACAAAATAAAAATAGTTTAGAGAGAAGACTAGAGACAATGAGGTGTCTCTAACTATTGTCCCAGGGAAAGCCTTAATGGCAATTTGAATCAAGGCGGTATCAGTGTCAGTAGAAGAAAGGGAATTGACTGAAGAGGTAGGAGAAAGAATTGTGCCTCATTGTGTTGTTGAGAATGAGAGAAAGAAGACAATTGAAAATAATCTAGATCAGATCAGTAAAATTATCAGATCACCTGGTTTGGTAGCTACTTCTGTGTGAGTACATGACCTAACTTGAGGATTCCATGTCTTCCTTCTTCCCTGGGCCCAGGGTTTTGTTTAAAGGTGGGTCTGTGATGCAAGTCAGTCTACTATACTCAAATCTAGAACTTTGACTCGAAGTGTTAGAAACAGAATTTCTCTTTGTTCTGGGCATGGAGATGTTAAGATATAACACCGGAGCCCTGAGTGGTACCACAAAGAGATGACAGGGAAGAAATTCATCTGAAAAAAAGAAAGCAGGATTAAGAGGTGAAGAGAGATGGTCACATAATTTGAAACCTTCAAACAACCCATGCTATGAATGAGAAACACTGCTGAATTTTTCAGTCTTGAGAGCTAATTCCCCTTGTTTGAGTTGTGTTTCTTCCATTTGCAACTGAAAACACTTTAACTGAATCAAGACTTCTTCCCTTGAAATGTACTAATTTTAGTCTGTCCAACAGAGATGCTCTAGAAAGCATTGCTTCCACAAGTACAAGGTTGGACTGTATGATGTCTAAATCCCTTCCAATTCCCAATGTCTATGGTAAACTGAACTTTAAAGAAGCATTCAGGAGAGGGTGATGCCTTGGCATTAGCACTGCATCTATGGAACATAGCCTTGGAAAAGACTTTGCGTTCCCTATACTATTTTTAAATACAGCAAAATCATTCCATAAAATGTATATAAGTACTTCTCTGCACTCTTTTAGTTATATAACAGAATGAAAGAATAATGTTTAAGAAAAAAAGGCAGCACTCATGTTGAAATATCATCAGCATAATGCAATAATAAATGTAGTCAGCCCCTTTTATATACACATCAATCATGGCAGAACCAGAAATGAATATACAGCCTTGTTTGGAAGTGTCTCACAGAATCGTTCTACAACACTGAGCCATAAAGCTCTTAGCTTAATGAGTTGGTAACATTTTGCAGATTTGCTTAAAATACGTTGCTTTCCAGACTGTGTTAACAGACTCTAACACTTCTTGCCAATACACTCATCCTAAACAATTACATTAAGATCCACAAGGCCCGTGTTTACAGTTCTGAGAAGCCAATGTATTGTTAATGGGCCATAAACTGTCCTCTGACTCAATGGTTTGGCTTTTTGAAATTTGTGTAATAGTCAACGGAAAATTTCCAACATCTACTTGGCATAGAAATGGAATTAGCTTCAGGGCTATAAAACTGAATGCTAGGAAGCATCCCTTCCACACATTTCTGATCTGATATGCTTTTTTATATAGAATGAAACAATTTACACAAAAATTTGAAGAAAGATCATTGCCATAGTTTAGAATAGTTTTATATGTTATAAGAAAAAAAGTAAATAATCATGATGAACCATAAAAAGGTCTTATGTGTACGATATCCTCAATCTTCTCTCAAGTAGTTTTTCAAATCTCTTGTGAAATAGCTGCATCAGTGAATCACAAATAGTTTGTGAACAGACATTGACTGCAGCTTCATGCTTGTCACGCCTATTCTTATCTGTTTTCTGCTTGCCAAAAACCCAGTTGTTTCAAACTACTGTTTTTATTTTCATATAAAACTCTGTGACTTCCTCTCATACCTGATTTCCATCTTCTTATGTTCCTTGTCTCTTTCTATTCTGTTTCTCTACATTTCTGCTTCCCTCCTCACTCCAGGCACCCTTCTTGTTTTAGGCTAAGGACTCTCAGTTCCTTCTTTCCAGATGGTTTCACTTTCTCTTGCTGATAATTTCCATTTGTCCCCGATGCATTTTATGAATTAACCAAATCATGCTTTGCAGGACTTGCTCCCTGTTGTGTTTTATTCGTTCAATGCCAGGTTTCTTCCCATCCTTGTAATCTTTCAATGATTCGATCCTTTGACATGTATATATATTAATCTGCCACTTTTGAGCAAAGCATTATTCTGGATACTGTGAAAATACCAAGATATCTGGATTCTGACATCAAGGAGTTTGTCATCTTTAAGAGAAGCTATATCACAAGACTATCCTTGACATAAATAGACACTTTTCCCTTCTTGGATCTCTTAACTGATAGATGGCAAATACAGAGGAAAAGCTTTTGTCTCTCTCAATTTAGGAACCCATCAGAAGTATGAAAGAAGGGAGGGAAAATAGGCTTTGACTTTTTTTTATGTAGTGTGTTCCTATTGTAAAAATCATGATGGAGATGATGTGACATTGAAGGCTGTTAGACTGACAAAGCAGCCCCAATACCAGCCTTTCCAGTCCTAGTCTCTGGCATTCTGCTTGTCCTGAGATTAGTATTGAAGGCAATAATAATGATAGCTAATATCTAATCTCTGCTTACTACATTTTAGGCATTATTCTAAGCATGCTACAAGTATTATCTCATTTGGACAAAACTTTTAAAGGCAAGACCAATTATTATTCCCCATTTACTGGATGGTGACAACTAGGAACAGAAGTTTAACTTCTTCAAAGTGATGCAGTCTAAAAGCAGTGGGTTCAGAGTTCAAATCCAGCCCATCTGGTTCTAGAAACCACACTCTCACCCAAAAAGTCAAATGACAGGACACAGAGAATTGCCTGCATCCTCCATCCTCTCCTTTATCTTGCATCACCTATCCTATCCTGCCACAGTGTCACCTTCTCAATAGGCCTATACTGATTAACCCACTTAAAATGGCTGCACTCCTGATCACCTAAATTTTTTATTCCTTTCTCTGATCTTTTAGGACCCAGAATGAATCATTTATACTCTGGGCATCCCAAGCCACAACTGTGTCTTTAGAAGCTTCCTCTGGACTGATCCTGAGTGAATTACAGTCAGTGTCTTCAGAACCACTCCATGTCTCCATGACACCTGGTTTGTATATTCTTGTGATACTTTTAGAATATAAACATACATTGTCTGAGTCTGTAGGAACCATGTGAACTGACTACTGGTACTTTTTAGATTGTACTGTTGAATCAGAGTTTAATCTTCATGTGCAAATGACAAAATACAGGTTTTGTAGAAGGATGGATGACCTATGATAAAAGTTCAAGTGTTCTATTTTCATGCTCAGGTTTACAATCAAACTCTATTCTGGGTAGGTCTTTATGACTTTCTAATGAAAGCATTTTACTTGAGTCCTGATGTGGAAATGCCATTTACCTAAAAGCAAGAAAACCTGACCTTGGATAGGAAGATACTAGTATTTATACTATTTATAGAATTATTAGAGGAGAAAGAATACTGCACTGGAAGTCAAATGCCTGGGTTCTATAAATAACTTTAGTGCCAAAGAATCATGTGACCCTGCACAAGTCATTTTTCTTATGTGAGCTTCAGATTTCTCTTCTATAAATTGAGGTAACTCAACTAGATAATATCTAAGCTCTTTACCAATTCTCAAATTTTTTGATTCTCTGAAATGCTCAAAGAAAGTAAATTCAGTGGTCCTGATCATTGTATGGGGTTTGAATATTCATGAAGACTTGGGTGAGTTATAAAGAGTATGACTATGTGTTCTTCTTTGCCTGGGACTGTCCCAATTTGCAATATTCTTCCATAATTTTTAGCAGCACCTCTTTTCTTAGCTGCTTTTTAAAATATTTTTTGATTAACTTTCACCTTGTGCTAATTTATATCTTTAAGGTTTGGAAGTGAATTTTTACTGTCATTCTTTTTTCCCCTGTTTTATTGAGATATAATTGACATACAGGACTATACAATGTATACAGTATACTGACTTGACATGCATATATTGCAAAATGATTACCACAATAAGTTCAGTTAACATCTGTCACCTCATATAGTTACAAAAATATTTTTCCCTTGTGATGAGAACTTTTAGAATCTATTCTCTTAGCAACTTTCAAATATATCATATAGCATTGTTAACTATAGTCATTAAATTGTACTCACATCCCCAGTACTTATTCATGTTATAACAAGAAGCTTGTATTTTTTGACCACCTTCATCCAGTTCCTCCACTCTCACACCACACCTCTGGTAACCAAAAATATGATCTCTATTTCTATAAGTTTGGGTTTGTTTTTTTTTAATTCCACATATAAGTGAAATCAAATGGTATTTGCCTTTCTCTGTTTGACTTCTTTCACTTAGCATAATGCCCTAAAGCTCCATCCATGTTGTCACAAATGGCAGGGTTTCCTTTTTTTATGGCTGAATAGTATCCCTTTGTGTGTATGTATGTGTGTGTGTTTGTGTTTGCATACACTTAGATTGTTTCCATGTCTGGGCTGTTGTAAATAATGATGCAATGAACATAGTGGTGCAGATAACTCTTCAACATAGTGATCTCATTTCCTTTGGATATATGCTCAGAAGTAGAATTGCTGGATCATATGGTAGTTCTATTTTAAATTTTTTGAGGAACCTCCATTAGGCTATACCAATTTACTTTCCCTCCAATAGTGCACAAGGGTTTCTTTTTCTCTATATCCCTGTCAGGATTTTCTATCTGTCTTTTTGATGATAGCTATTCTACTAGGCATGAGGTGATATCTCATTGTCGAATTGATTTGTATTTCCCTAATGACTAGTGATGTTGAGCACATTTTCATGTACCTCTTCTCTTGGTCATTTGAATATCTCCTTTGGAAAAATGTCTGTTCAGGTCCTTTGCCCATTTTTTATCAAGTTATTTGGTTTTTTGCTATTGAATTATATGAATTATTTATATATTTTGAGTATAACCTCTTATATGATATATGATTTGCAATTATTTTCTTCCATTATGTAGGTTGCCTTTTCATTTTGTTGATTGTTTCTTCAAATGCATATTCATTTTTTAATATATTAACATTAAGAATATGAGTCATTTTTTCTTTTCTATGTTTTCTCTTAATATCATACTTGTATTCTTGTATCTTGATAGAAGTTTTGTTTTTTTATCTCCCTGCTCCTAAAGGGATCATACATGTTCCTATTAATTTTTTCATTTAATAATACATCATGGACATCCTATCAAATCCATGAACATAGTTCTAATTTATTTGTGGGTATGCTTTTATTTTTCTAGAGTTGACCCCCAGATATCAGTTCAATGGGTCAAAGTGGATGTAGATTTTTAATTTTAATGTATATGTTGTTATTTTACTTTCCCAAAAGCCATACAAACTCATGTTCTCATAAGCATTGTATGAGAGTTACACTCCTTTTTGAAACTGGTTTTCTTTACTAATGATGGTAATCAGTATCAGACATAAACAATTGAAAAAGCAGCTGGAGGCATCCTCAGATTCAGGTGAGCCTGATGCTTTTCTTCTAATGAAAATGGTCACGGTAAAACCTGCCTATAAATCCCTTGACATTTATGAGCTCATGAAGGGGCTAAGATGCTCCTTGTCTTCATGAGCTCTCTCTACCATGAACCTTAGGAGTATAAGCTCTGTATTTCTGTGCTCACTCGTATCAGTCTAGGAATATGATTTTAACTCAATAACCAGAAGGATTGGGCAGAAAAGACAGAGAATCAAGGAACATATGAATTAAACCTATAAAAGTGAGGATTTATGTGACTTAGTCCTAAAATAGTATCCAATTTACGCAAATCCTCTCCCTCCCAGCAATAAATAAAAAGCAGCCCCATTTTTTATTCATGGCTCTGAGTATATTAAAGAGTATATTAAAGAGAGTATAATTCCTGATCAGTCCTGACAACATTTCGTACCTCTTTTCTCTCCCTTGTCTACTTTTCTGCTCTGGAGACCCCCACATTCTTCAGATTTCATCATTCACCAAAATGTTTCACCAAGTTTCCCGCTTATCTTCAGTCTTCCTCAATTCTCACTCCCTCTGCCTCTTTTTCTTTCTCTCAGTTTTTTATTTTGTAAATTATGTTAACTTCTTTGCTAAGTCTTCCCCCTTCTCCCTACATGTAATCATTGCTTATTATTTAATGTTTCATATTTTGCAGTCTCTAGTCTATACAGTTTACTATATTAACTCACTTAATTCTCAAAACAATCCTATATGATAAATTCCATTATAATCCCTAGTTTAAAGGCATAAAGAGGTTAAGTAAATTGCCCAAGTTCCCACAACTGGTAAGTGACAGATCCAGACTCTAACCCAGGGCGTCTAGCACCAGAGCCCATGTAATTAACCAATCTGTTCTACTGCCTCTATAGCCCAGTCCTTTTCTATGAAAGTTCATCTTGAAATTCAGGATTCTCTTTGATGATTCAGGTAAGGGAGGATGTTAATAAATGTTATCCTGTCACAGTCACATAAATAATTTAAATGACTATGGGTGAGACTTATTTGGTTTCCAGTGGTGGCCGGCTATAGATATTTTATATTTCTTTTAGTTTGGTTGACTATGTTCCTAGTCTTAGTATTCAAAATTCATTAAATTTGATCTCCACATTGAAAGAAACTAAAATTTCAAAGGGCAAATTCTGTGGTCCCTAATACTCAAAGTAATTGCAAATTAGGAGGAAATAAAAGATTAACAACTTTAAAATAATTAAAGGACAATAGATACATTCTATAAGTTCTTCCTAACTCTCAAATTACTTCTCAGAAGAATTCACAAGTTTTCTTCTCTTGCAGTTGTATTCTATCCTACAATTTGGTGATCTTATCCATTCTTATATATTTAACATAACCTCAGTGTAAATTACTGGGAAATTCACACTATCCTTTCACTTATTTTTAAGCTATAAATAAAAAATTTTACTTGCCTCTTAGGCATCACCCTTAGTCATCTGTGAGCATGTCTAGAAAACATACCTCAAAAGGGTAATACATACATATTTTTTAAGAATATAACTCAAAGGAAAGAGATAAGAAATTTAATTATTGATCACTAGTTTTGTGTGTTTGTTCATTTTTTCTCAAGTAAACCAAATTAATGCTTGAGTTTTTCATTGATATAATGGTTATTTAACTTGAAAGCTGCTATATAAAATAAGAAATGGGTGAGTATAGATGCTAAATAGATGTTAAGCATTATTATACCATAAATGAAATGGAAAAGATACATTAAGAAAACTTTGGACAACCAACAACCTCAAAAATATCAATACTATCACTGTGTTATGAAACCAGGATAAGAATTTTCTGAAACATCATAACTAAGTCTGTTGGATGTGGTATAAAACTAAAGAAGAAGAGAATTGTTAGCAGGGTTGTATCAAGAAAAGAATGAGAATAGGACAGTAGGAACAAATATATGAGAATGGAGAACAGACAAGTAGTATAAAATAACTTACTGTTTGCACCAGCCATCCAAGAGCCACATGTAGGAATTGACAGTTATTGTATTCCAGTGGTAATTTAAAGGGAAAGGATGTCTTTGGAAACAATGCAAACAAAATGTTATACATCCTGAAAATGAATTCTGAAAATGAATGATCAAGCATAGTCATAGATGGATCTAGGTTGATGATATAATGTACCAATTTTGCTTATCCACTGTCCAAACACCTCATTTATGGAAGAGAATAGTCAGGGGGTTCTCTAGGCCCAGAAGAGAAGAAAAGAAAAGAAAACAATCACTATTTATATGCTGTGTACCCTGAAAGAGTGATATGATAAGTTTGGGAGAGGCAAGGAATTCATATCTATTTTGTCAAGTGCAATGTCAATCCCCAGGCTAAAGCTTTATAAGTTTCTAGGAACAGCTTTTACCCACTTTAATAAATCTTTCAATTTGAGAAACAGGAGAGATAATTGGGAACAATATATAATTTCATTTATTTAAAAAAAACTAATTTTTATAATTATACATAATTATTAAAATTATTAAAATATTACCTACTATATAGGTTTCTTATTAGGATTAATTGACACATAAAAACCATTAACAAATGTTAACTTTTAAAAATATTATTATTAGATAATTGCTATTCCTTAGTTTCCCTCTTAAGTATATTTCCCACCTCCTCATACATTATGTAGCATATATTAGATTTTTGTTTTTATTTTATTTTTGTTCTTGTTACTGGTCATTCCATCTTCTTTTAGTAAGAATTCCCAGAATTTTCTCAAAGTGGGCTAATCCACCTTTTGTGCCAGGTCCAGGGTGGAAGAATGACTGTCAATAAATTCAATGACTCTGGATACTGTGATTGTTTGAGGATTAAAAGCAAAGCTAATCAGAACAGTGAGAATTTATCTTAGACGTTCACTGGAGTGACTGAGAAAGGGGATTTGTTGAATTTGAATCTGGGAGGAGGTAGGGCTGAAGCTTCTGCAATCACCATACTACCATCCAGGGACCATATATTTGCGATGGAAGTCAATACAGATGAAGCAAAGCCAAAAATAGAGAACTGAGGTGATGTGGGTATCTGACGTCCCTGAATCAGGCTGCATCATTAGACTGTTCATGCTCAGTAACTAATAACTTCCTTTTGTTTAAGCCAATTTTGAATATGTGTTCTCATACTTCTGAGGATCTCACTCTTGCTCTCTTCCTGTCTCTGTTTGTCCCATAGTCCAGATGAGGAAACTATACCAGACCCTCCCCTTGTCTTATCCCTTATAACCTGAGTCCCTTGGTGAGAGGATTTCCAAGATACATAAAACAAAAAAATATAAAAATATCTTTTCTGACATTTTTCCAACTGAAAAATTCTAGAAATTCTGATATTTCCACATAAATATTCAATATATTAAGAGGTCCATACATCAAAACTAAGTAAATGGAACAGTGGAACAGAATACATTGGCTTTTTGAAGTTATCCATTGTCTTATCTT
The DNA here is from genome assembly GCF_028023285.1 of Balaenoptera ricei. Lineage (NCBI taxonomy): Eukaryota > Metazoa > Chordata > Mammalia > Artiodactyla > Balaenopteridae > Balaenoptera > Balaenoptera ricei. The sequence goes on from NC_082641.1 coordinate 69,828,625, forward strand.
CAGCAGGAAGGAAAAAAATCTTTGCTTCAGAAGAAATTGGCAAACAAATATGATTTACATGAATAAATAAGTCATTCAGCTATATTAGGAAGTTCATTCTTTATGTTGAAAAGGAGAGCAAAAATCATCAGCAATAGTAAGTTCCAGGATACTTTGGCATTAACTTCTTTTTTGTTGTTGTTGTTTTTTGAATTTTATATTATTTATTTTTGTATGCAGCAGGTTCTTATTAGTTATACATTTTATACATATTAGTGTATATATGTCAATCCCAATCTCCCAATTCATCAGGCATTAACTTCTGATGTACCTAGTGGCATGGACACCACCCCCATCCCCACACAGTGGAAAATCCTCATACTGATATCTCTGCCTCAAAAATGAAGGAATTGATAAATGCTCATCCGAGGGCAGGAAGCCGAAACTAGTTTGGATAAAATCAGGACTCAAACCTTAGTTCTTTTGATTTCACATATTGTGATCTCTAATTGAACACAAACTTTTCCCCATACTTAGTTAATTTAAATATCTGTAAAATCAAAATACTATATTTACTATATTTATTGAAAAAATCCATGAATAAGTAGACCTATACAGTTCAAACCCATGTTGTTCAAGGGTCAGCTGTATTTGATATATTATTGGATACTTGTATATAGCTATACAAATTGAGACTATTATTAGGAACCAGTCAAATTCATGTGACATTACTACTGCATTTTTAGCTTATTTCTCTTGGAATCCTAACACCAAATGGTGGGAGTGGGTCATAGCTAGGGTTGGTTGGGAAAACAGAACTAATAGGCTTGGATTGAGGCAGATGGAGAATGAGGTAAGTTAAGGACAGAGAAAGAAGAGTCTAAGGGGTGACAGCTGACTTTAGAAGTGCTTAAAATCTCAAGGGCAAGATTCAAGGCAGGAGAGACAAGAAATCTGGAGACTGTGGTTTCTGGTCCAGGGGCACAGACTGTTTCCTGTGGCATCCCTTCAGTACTCTGGATAGCTCCCAAAATACTTCAGTACTTGAACTACATCCAGGGCTTTTTTATCCCTAAGGCTTTTTACCCTACAACCCAAGCAGCTTGACTGGCTCTTTCTCTTCAAGCAAAATTTTCTGATCATTCATGATGTTACTGGTTTTGCTAAACTCATTTTCTGTGATCTGGAGATAAACCTCCAATTTTCCATCTTGGTATCAAATCAAAAGAGTCATGAATTTGTGTCTTAGTCCTCTTTTTCCGTAGCATCTAGAAGAATTATTCTATAGCTATTATTTCACATACCTGAAAAGATAAGGATGTACAAGAATATTCATTGGAAGATTGTTGAAATACCAAAATTCCAGAAATGACTTGGCTATTCATCTGTAGGGGAATAAATAAATTGTATATCTATATAAAAAATATATAGTAATGAAATACAACACATATACATAGACACACATTGATGTAGGATAATTTCCAAGATATACTATTTGGATCATTTTTAAAGATGGAAGACATAAAAGATAAGTATGTTGCAGAATAGTGTGAACACTCTATTTCCACCTATGGAAAAAATAGATTAAATATGCATCGATGTACCAAAAATATTACTACAAGAATATACAAAAAACTGGCAATAGCCTGTAGGAAAAAATTCTATAGAACTGTTTGACTTTTTTACCACATGCATGTATTACTTTTTTCAATAAAAATGCAGTTGTAAGTATATTTTAAAAGTAAATTTAAAGGAATAAATAGTTATGGCCCTAGCCATCATGCTCTTTTGTGTACATCTGAGCTACCTCTGTTAATAGATCTAGCAAGTTCCCATAATCCAAGCCATTGAACAGAGTTCCCTGTGGTATGCTACTACGCTTTTTTTGTTTTTGTTTTTGTTTTTTTGTTTCTTTCTCTAAAACTTAAAAACTAAAGTTGAGTCACAGGCAACAAAGCAAATATTCAGTTATTGAAAAGTCCAAATCTATGTTCAAAATCCTGTTTGTGATTCTTCACCATGAATTAAGGAACACTCTCTAGCAGTTCCCGTGAACTTTCAGGGAAGCAATCACGTGGAAACAAAAGTCACAGACATTTGTTCGAGAACAGAGCATTCTGTGCTTATCATGGTTAAGAACTTCCTTCCACAGAAATCAGCTGCCGATAATTTCTCCCATTGCAGAGCACTTAATGACTGCAGAATGAATCAGTGTCTCAGAAACTGAAAAAAATTCTGAAAAAGAATATCTCATGTGTGGCCTGGGGAGAAGGGGTGGGGAGGGTGACTTAGATTATGTACCTATAACAAAGGAACATCACTTCATCTTTAAGCATCACTTATAATAAAGAGGGAAAATTATACCTAAGAGGCCTTTTAACTACAATAAGATACATATAAGAAGAGTTCTTGAGATTTAAGTTTGAACATAAGTTGTGAGTGGCAAAAACTCTTATTGACAGAAAATTTAAATTTAAAAGGCAGGAATTTACTGATCTACTGTGAAAAGCAGGCAGTGATCTCTATTTCTAGTCACACGTGGGAAAAAATGATTTGCTCAATAGAGAAATAAAAAGATGGATTTCCTGTTACTGAACTTAGGTAACAGACATTCTAATGGAAGAATCTAGTCAAGAAGTGCAAGACAGACTCAGATAAGGGCTACATTAAAATATTCAATCCTGCCATGGAAAGACAGATGACAATATGCTGGTAGTATTTTTTTTTTTAATTAATTATTTATTTATTTATTTTTGGCTGTGTTGGGTCTTCGTTTCTGTGCGAGGGCTTTCTCTAGTTGCGGCAAGCGGGGGCCACTCTTCATCACGGTGCGCGGGCCTCTCACTATCGCGGCCTCTCTCATTGCGGAGCACAGGCTCCCGACGCGCAGGCTCAGTAATTGTGGTTCACGGGCCTAGTTGCTCCGCGGCATGTGGGATCTTCCCAGACCAGGGCTCGAACCCGTGTCCCCCTGCATTAGCAGGTAGATTCTCAACCACTGCGCCACCAGGGAAGCCCCTGCTGGTAGTATTCATCTCTGGTAGGATCATGTTTTATCTACACTTTGGTATATCATATGTATACTTTATATTTTCCAGGATTCCTACCATAATTATGCATTACTTTAGGGAAAAAATGTCTATTATTAAAGGCTATGACAATCCAAAATGATGATTCAGTTATGAATAAAACAGGACTCATGAATATAATATGCACTACAAATTACAGTAAATGTACCTGGCACTATTTTGTCCCTTTGGTTTTCAACAAGAGCACACATTTAAATTAAATTGTGGAATAGGTATCACTACTTAGCTTTCAGGGTACAGGACAGCCACACTTTTCTATAAAGCTTTGCCCCTCAACGATCACTTACTCTCTCCTCTGAGTTCCCAATTCTTGTTAGCTTTACCAACAATTTGGTATTTTACAAACCTATGAGATAAATAATAGAAAAGTCAGGTGATTCTGACACACCAACTGCTGCTATTCTTCCACCTGGGAAGGCTGAGAAAAGGATTTTCACTTAATACTGGGGCAAAGTAGCCCTTATTATACGTGTGTGTGTGTGTATGTGTGTGTGTGTGGTCGTTCCAACTATATGGTATCCTCCTTGAGGATAATAAAAAATCTTATAGGTCTGTATAGCCTCTAAATGCCAGCCCAATATACTGATCATTGTAAAATGTTAAGTAAATATTCACTGATTTATAACATAACCTTAACTGATGAAATGGAGGTTGTATAATTAAATATATCATCATGTTAAATGACCTAAAAATATGAGGTTAATATGACATTAACAACAACTTCATTGGATACATTACCGAGTAAAATAGATGTCTCACCTAGCTTGTCCCCCGGAAGATATTGATAGAGACCTGTATATGCTGGAGGACACACTAGGGCTTATTCCTCAGCCCTGAAATGCCAGATATTTAAATTCAACATTGTGACAAGTACAACCACTTAGCCCCAGGATTAAATGAAAATCCTTTTCTCAACCTTCCCAGGTGGAAGAATAGCAGCAGTTGGTGTGTCAGAATCACATGACTTTTCTATCATTTATTTCATAGGTTTGTTAGTCACCTCTGTTGGCTTTTAGTGGTTCTTTGAGTAAATAATGATGAAATGATCTATTTCCATTTTTGCTTCCTCCCTTCTAGGTTCAAAGGGAAAAGTATCCACATGTTATCAAAGACCAGATCCACTATCTGAGCTTTCAATCCCAACCTATTTAGAAACCAGTCCTTTTAAGTGCATCTTATCTTTAATCATTCTGTCATTGCCTCCTTCTCTTTGAACTTTAAATGTGAATAGATCTTCCCTTTTTTGAAAAATAATTTGACCTTGCTAATCAGAGCTCTAAATTTGTGCATTAATTCAAACCTTTCTCTGCCTAAATTTCTTTACCTCTGTCCTCCATATTGATACTATTTACTTGTTACCTCCCTTTTATCTGCAAAGTCATTGAACACAGGTTGCAGTTTATATAAAGGTACCCCAGAGAGGTTCTGTGCACAGCCAGGACAAATGCATGTGGTAGTCTTGCTGACCTCATTCCACTTGCCTTCCTTCCCTTTTTTCCTCCCCGTCCCCAACCCTAACCACGTTACAAATGATACTGCATGTTGTTCTCAGGTTAATTTTCCTAAAATATAATTCAAATATTTCTTGAATGGAACGAGGTCTAAATGCCTGACTCTGATTTTGAGGGCTCACCAACTGCCTTCCCCACTGCATTCCTACTTTTGCACAGAGAGTTTCACTCCAGTCACATCCATCTCCTAAGCAGACTTTTCCCATTGTCATCATTTCATCATATAGCATGTGCCATCTCCCTGCTTAGAACATTCTACCCACATCTCCATCTGTGTAACTCCTACATATCTTTCAAAGTCCAGTTTGAAGTTTACATCTCTATAACACTTTAGTGACTCCCTGAACTTGCAAGGATTTCTCCATTTTCTCTCTGACTCCTATACTATTTATTGCTATTTGACATGTATATACTTACCTTTCATTATAGTTATTTGTGAATGTGTATATACTCTGTCTTTACATTTGGTTTAAACTTCTAGGTGTCAGAGACCAGGTATTATAACTTTTTGTCTCTTCCAAATTGTACAGCACAACCTTTTACATATAGTGATAAACTTGGTAAAGGTTGATACAATAACATGGTTTTCAATAATCGGTAGGTTTTTATAACTAGGCCTACCATAATTATGTTATCGAGTCCAAGCTTGTACTGCTTGCCACACAAAAGGCCAATCAATAGAGAGGTGAGTTGTTGGGGCAAGGTATAGCAACTTTATTCACAAAGTCAGCAGACCGGGAAGATGTTGGACTAGTGTCTCAAAGAACCATCTTGCCGGGGTTTTGGATGCTAGTTTCTTTTATAGAACAAAGAGGAGGAGGTGAGGAGGTAAAGTAAAAAAGGCTATAAATTGTTGCAAATATTTCCTGGTCTGGCCAGACTCCAAAGGGGATGTGTCGATTTTCTTCTTTCCTGCAGCCATTCACTGGTGGGCCTAGTCAGGACGTCTCCCGTGAGCAAAACAAAGGTACTTTAGCTTAACACTCAGGCATGGAAGGTAGGGTTCCAGAAGATGGGCCATTATGCATACTTTCAGCTGTAGACAACATCCCTTTAGGGATTAACGTGTAGCAAAAACAATAGAATACGAAGGTTAAAGTAAAAGAAACAGACCTGATACGGTATCAGATTTGTTCTTCACTATTATAATTGCAATCTTATTTTGGCATTTTATCATAAAGATAGATTAGCTTATTTCACAGGGGAGATTTTTTGTTTGTTTGCTAGGAGGTGTGTGTGTGTGTGTGTGCGTGCGCTTACACACACATGCTCACACTTCAAGTTACATAGTTATGCCAACATTTCCAAAGCTGTTATTCAGAATTTGATAGTATCTGTGTTATTATTACTATTACAACTGATTAATAATAATAAATAATTTGTAAATATAGATCATCTAAGTCCTCCTGCTAAAGGACCACACTGCACATCAAGTTTCTGAAAAGTCCCTCAGTAAAACAGAAGTTTGGGATTTATAAATTGTATTAATTAAAATAAAATCACTAGGTTTGGGAGTATTCATTTCAGAGGTTATTTCCTCAAATGCTAGCATTTTCCAAGGAAATCTCTTAAATTATTTATGAGGGAGCTGGAATTGAGTGGAAAAATAAGACATGTCACTAATCAAAAAACTAACAGGAATATTTATAATTACTTTGTGGGAAGGAAGGGAAATCCATGAGTCAATATCCATCAGCCTGCAAATTTTTCTTTCAGATGAAATTGGTTTAAAGAATACTATTTTAATTCAGTTAAAAAATCATATAAACAGAATATTCTGTAAACTTTAACTGCCCAAGAAATTGATTGTGAATCCCAGGACTGTACTGGACTCATAAAACTAGGGCTGAAAAATCAGGGGCTTGAAGTTATTATGTTAATTTGACACTCAAATATCAGTTACTTCTTTTGACAAAAAGGGCAAGAGAAAACCACACAATAAAATCTGTTAAGGCAGATAAAGCTACTAAAGGCTCATAAGTTTTAGAATAAGATGTGTGCTCTACCTAACACAGGAACAGAGTGAAAGAGGTTTTGGCTGCAACATGGTTTTCCTCAAGTACTTATTATTAAAACGTGTGGTTGAAGGAGAATATATGTTTTTGGCTTAACTCATTATAATAATTATTTCAGCAGAATTTAAATTCTTGTATCAAGTAAATGGATTTTTGGAGTATTATAAAATGGTTTAATGGAAAGATTATAAGATTTTTGAGTTAGACATACTTGGATAGTTCTGCTACCAGTCAGATGTGTGACCTTAAGCAAGTTATCTAATCTTTCTGAATCTCTTCTATAAAACTGAAGATAACACACTCTCTGTAACTACATATAGGGCTAGAAAACAATGTTAACTTTTCTCCTTGCCCCTTTCTTTCTTTTTTCTTCTTCCCTGCCTTCCTCCTTTCCTTGGCCCAAAACATTCCATGATACTGAAATGCTTTATGAGTCAGAAAAGAAAAAATTAACTAATTTTGTATATATATATATATAATTAAGTGTTTTTACTATATATTTCTTATTAGAAATTAATTCTTTAAAGTTACAGCTATGTCAACATCAGTTAAAAAGGGATATTTGTCTAACTAGATCACTTCGTTTCTATGCAACATGGACAAATAAAGATTTACATTAGTATTAAAACATATTTCAAAGAAGAAATTGAAATCAGGTAATAACATAGGCAAAGAGAAAATGCAATCAGAAAAGGTGGCATAGAGATGACACAATTTTGAGTACCATTAATATACAGTATTTACAGTGTGTAAAGTGTTTTATTTATTCAAGGAATAAATTTTCTGAACGCCCACTTTGTTTTTTTTTTTTGTTTTTTGTTTTAAACATCTTTATTGAAGTATAATTGCTTCACAATGGTGTGTTAGTTTCTGCTTTATAACAAAGTGAATCAGCTACACATATACACACGTTCCCATATCTCCTCCCTCCCGCATCTCCCTCCCTCCCACCCTCCCCATCCCACCCCCCCAGGCAGTCACAAAGAACCGAGCTGATCTCCCTGTGCTATGCGGCTGCTTCCCACTAGCTATCTATTTTACATTTGGTAATGTATATATGTCCATGACACTCTCTCACCCTGTCACATCTCGCCCCTACCCCTCCCCCTATCCTCAAGTCCATTCTCTAGTAGGTCTGTGTCTTTATTCCCATCTTGCCACTAGGTTCTTCATGACCTTTTTTTTCCCCTTAGATTCCATATATATGTGTTAGCATACTGTATTTGTTTTTCTCTTTCTGACTTACTTCACTCTGTATGACAGACTCTAACTCCATCCACCTCATTACAAATACCTCCATTTCATTTCTTTTTATGGCTGAGTAATATTCCATTGTATATATGTGCCACGTCTTCTTTATCCATTCATCCGATGATGGACACTTAGGTTGCTTCCATGTCCTGGCTATTGTAAATAGAGCTGCAATGAACATTTTGGTACATGACTCTTTTTGAATGATGGTTTTCTCAGGGTATATGCCCAGTAGTGGGATTACTGGGTCGTATGGTAGTTCTATTTTTAGTTTTTTAAGGAACCTCCATACTGTTCTCCATGGTGGCTGTATCAATTTACATTCCCACCAACAGTGCAAGAGTGTTCCCTTTTCTCCACACCCTCTCCAGCATTTATTGTTTGTAGATTTTTTGATGATGGCCATTCTGACGGGTGTGAGATGATACCTCATTGTAGTTTTGATTTGCATTTCTCTAATGATTAATGATGTTGAGCATTCTTTCATGTGTCTGTTGGCCATCTGTATATCTTCTTTGGAGAAATGTCTATTTAGGTCTTCTGCCCATTTTTGGATTGGGTTGTTTGTTTTTTTTGTTATTGAGCTGCATGAGCTGCTTGTAAATTTTGGAGATTAATCGTTTGTCAGTTGCTTCATTTGCAAATATTTTCTCCCATTCTGAGGGTTGTCTATTGGTCTTGTTTATGGTTTCCTTTGCTGTGCAAAAGCTTTTAAGTTTCATTAGGTCCCATTTGTTTATTTGTGTTTTTATTTCCATTTCTCTAGGAGCTGGGTCAAAAAGGATCTTGCTGTGATTTATGTCATAGAGTGTTCTGCCTATGTTTTCCTCTAAGAGTCTGATAGTGTCTGGCTTTACACTTAGGTCTTGAATCCATTTTGAGTTTATTTTTGTGTATGGTGTCAGGGAGTGTTCTAATTTCATACTTTTACATGTACCTGTCCAATTTTCCCAGCACCACTTATTGAAGAGGCTGTCTTTTCTCCACTGTATATGCTTGCCTCCTTTATCAAAGATAAGGTGACCGTATGTGCGTGGGTTTATCTCTGGGCTTTCTATCCTGTTCCATTGATCTATATTTCTGTTTTTGTGCCAGTACCAAACTGTCTTGATTACTGTAGCTTTGTAATATAGTCTGAAGTCAGGGAGCCTGATTCCTCCAGCTCCATTTTTTGTTCTCAAGATTGCTTTGGCTATTCGGGGTCTTTTGTGTCTCCATACAAATTGTGAAATTTTTTGTTCTAGTTCTGTGAAAAATGCCAGTGGTAGTTTGATAGGGATTGCTTTGAATCTGTAGATTGCTTTGGGTAGTAGAGTCATTTTCACAATGTTGATTCTTCCAATCCAAGAACATGTGAACACCCACTTTGTATCAGGCTTTACACCAGGTGCTAGGGATAAAAAAATGAATGAAACCTGGGTCATTTATCTCAATAACCTTACAGATTAATAAAGAATTGACAGGTAAATAAACAATTCCCTTTTATTATTCAAGTGTAATAACAGAGTGATTTGCAAGGTACTACAGAATGATCAGGGTAATTAACTTTCTCTGGGGTAGGGGTGGTGGTTTGATGCACAAAAACTTGCTAAATACTGTTCACAACTATCTTTTAAAGTTGGTAGGAAGGTAATGTATTGTCTTCATTTCAGAAATGAGGAAACAACAGGAGTTCAATGACTTGCACAAAGCTTAAACCTGGCCTCAAAGTCGAGTGTAACAATTCCTCAACCAGTGCTTTTCCCAGGATGATCAGGTACTCAGTCCAGTCTATCTGAACCATACTCTTTCCAATTGTTAGTAAAGTTTTAAAATAATTTTCCATTCAACAATGTCATGAGGCTGCAATACTGTGATACTCTTGGACTTGTTAATGAGGGAGATAATAGAATTATCATATATAATGCCAACAAAATATTATAAAGAAGTTCACCATCATGAAATGAATGTTTGTATTATGTCAAATTCATGCAGAAAGTTCTGCCAAAGAAATAGGATTACGGAATATTTAACTGCTATATTCTTTAGCAATGCAGTCTTGATGAAGGCATGATGGCTAGGTAGAATAAATGGTCTAGAGATCCCCACTCACCAAAAGAACAATTTAAAATACTTATGGTTTCAAATTATTCAGTTGAGTATTATTCTTGACCTGCCTATAGTAAGCTTTTTCTTAATACAGAATTCCTATTATTCTATTTTAACCAACAGCTGCATATGAACACTGGCCCTCTAAGTACAGCAATATCCCAGTGGGCTCTCACAAGCATTCCCTTTAAAGTGAAATTTCAATGTTAGTTTTTAGCAAGCTAGAGGCACTTTTTTCCCACCTCGGAAATACAGTTTGGTGAAAACAATAAATTTAAAACTTAAGATGCCATATAGTTTTTCCAATATTTAATAGAGTTGCTTCATTCCCCATGGATTTTTCTTTCTATTAATATCATTTCTATTCTCTTTCTATTTGAATTATTCTTACAAGAAAGCATAAGGAACAAAAATAAAATAAGACTGTGGTATGTTTATGACATTTCATATGATAGGGTATTCTAACTTCTCTGTACTTGAAACAAAATTTTTGTTTTCTTTCTAAATATAAGTTATGATTATTAAGGTTGAATTTATGAGCCATAAGAAGTTTTTAAGCAAAAGATATGGATGTTTGGGTGGTGTGTCTTACTTTTTGAACTTGCCCTAACATAGATGATGTATGCCTTCCTTCAAGTTAATTTATAATTCAAGTTATAATTTGCCTTCATAGTTGAAGATAGAAAGGATAGATCAAAATGTGATATTTGTTTCCTTTTGTAATTCTCTTGAAATACAAAATTCTTATTTGGTCAATGTGTAGGTTCAGAGACCCATATAAGTACCATACTGAAATATGCAATTGCAAAGATTCCTATTATCAATTAGGATATATGTTCTCATGTCTCTTCTTCTACTATTAACTTTCTCTCTTTTTATATAAAAATTCTTCAATAGTTTGTAACACTGTCATGAGCTTATTCATATTCAGGGAGAAATTTTATTGTTATAAATATATATTCTTATTGTATCAAATATTTTAGACTTGAATATAAATAATATTTTACATACATATATACCAACAGACATGTACATTTCCAGTTAAAGACAATATTGACATGGAAAAGAGAATCATATATATATATATACACACACACACACACACACACACACACACAGGTAATCAGCATATATATAAAATTCTAATTTATAAAATATATATATACATATATAAAATACATATATATAATACATGTATAGACAATCCCAATTCAGAAGAGAGACAGATGCACAGATTCCTGATGCCACTTGCCACCTAAAGTGTCTACCTACAAAGTCAGCTTCAGGAAATGGTTACTATCAATATTGGTGTCCTTGTGCCTTAGTGAATATGCACATAAAAGTGTTGACTGATGGCAGTGGCAACCTGCCCCCACCCCCGCCCTTCCACACTGTTGCTTTCACTCTCCTCCCTGGGACTTCAGGTGCTGGCAGCAGCAACAATACCACCTCTACATGTGGAATAGGAATAAATATCATTAGTGGATGAGTTCTCAAATTCTCCCCTCTTCCTCCTTCTAGCTTCTTAGAACAGAAAGTTCTTGCTTGCCGAGCTATCTCTGGAAGTCTCTTAGAGGTAAAAGGGAAAATTCAGAGAAAATGCAAGAAACTAAACAGGCTAGGTAGAAATGTAATAAATGAGTAAGATGGGAAGGGAAAAAGGAAACAAAAGCCTATGACTGTCAAGAGAAAGATTTTGTAGTTAGCAATAGAGAAAGAGAGCACTTCAGGATCAACTCTCATCTCTGTGAGAGACTTTGGTAGAAACCAGTGCTAGGAAGAGGTATTTTAATTAATGCTCTTCTTCTTCTAGAGTTTCCTCTGGAGTGATGTTTATCAAACATGCTGTTGATATTAGAATAGTTCTTCAATTTATGGGACTGTTCCATACATTGCAAGATTTTAGTATCTCTGGTCTCACCTACTAAATGCCAGAAATGCTCCTCTATCATCATGATAACCCAAAACATTTTCACACATTTGCACATGTCTCCAGAGACACTACTGCTGCTGATTGAGAAATACAGCTCTGGAAATGGAGTGTCCATCTGTCTATCTGTCCACCCAACTATCTATCTATCTATCTATCTATTCCAGTTACATTTGTGTAATATAACTCTCATATGCATTTTAGAGCACCTGGATAGCAGGTGTATTATTTTATATGCATGAGAAAGTAGACTTTAAAATGAATATAAAGAGCTGTGTTTCTACTGGCAAATAAATAATGTTAAAGGCAAAACAGGAAAAATCAAGAAAGGAAGCCAGCATTTCTTGGTTGACTGCTACGCAGTATAATTTACCTAAAATCACAAGATGGTTCAGTGACAGGACCAGTGCCTAAACCCAGGTTGTTATGACTCCAAAACCCATGATTTGTTGTGTGTTAACTAGAGTACAGTGAGGTAGTTTAAAAAAAATTAAAGAATATTTTAGAAAATGTAAATCCAAATGAAAGAATAATGTTTTCCTCCAGATTTAAACAGCATTCAAACCTCATATGAATTATCCCCCTACTGCTAATCTAGTAATATTATGTATCATCCCATCGATCAGTAGATATGGGGACATTCTGAAGTTAAAAACTAAGAAATTAAACATGAACATTCTCAGAAAGCTTTCTGTAAACTAATCTTACTATCAGCAAATGAAATGGTTTAGAGTAAACGACCAGAAAAGAACAGGTCTATGTCCTAAGGAAAATGCTTAATTTCTTGACCTTCTTGGATCAAGGGCCAGAAGCATTAGCAGAAATGTATTATTATTACAAATTCAACCAAAAATATACATGTCATTCAATCTTGTTTTGGAAAAAGATGCTCTTACTGATATTAACTTCTGAGTATTAAGTGAAAATCATCACCTGCTTAGAACAATCTTCAGATGAAAGAGTTCTGAGCATGACTTGACTTCCTTCTTTTACTTAACCATCTGACAAGGAAGAAATCCAAGCCATGGCAGGAACATCCTGGGCATGACTCCTGCCAGGCTGCCAGCATGGCACACTTGTGCTTCCCAGCCTGCTGGACTGGATGTAGTCAAAGTAACAGAGACAACAGACCCTGTGGCTCCCACAAGCTCTTTAACATTACAAAGGAAATTTACATACATTCAGAAAGCCTCAGGATAATTATCACAAAAAAAACTTTATTCATCAGGCTGACATAGATTCCTACCAGAGGTCAGGGCCATCACCAGTACATCATTCCTTCCTGTGGCATCTCTAAAGTCACAGAGTTTAAGGATAAACTTCACCAGGGGCATTTCCATATACAGGTTTTTAGGGCAAGAGGCAATTCTCTGGCCAGTATGACCAGCCTCACTTTCTTCGGCTCAGCAATCTAGTAGAAGTCTGCTGAGTCAGATAAGATGCAGAGGATTCAGCTTTATAAGATTACTATCCTTCCCATTATAAGTATCGCAAATTCAATGGACCACAAAAGACTGAATCTTCATTTAAGCATTATCATGAAATTCATTTCAATTGCTATGGCTGAAGGAATGCTCTGAAAACAAAGAATCAAGGTGTGTCAAGAAAAGCCCTTCCTTTTTCCCCTATAAATTTCCAAATGACCGATGATAGTGATGAAAGTAATAACACTGGCAAAGTAGTCCTTTTCGTCAGTAAGAAATGACTTTGCGGGCTTCCCTGGTGGCGCAGTGGTTGAGAATCTGCCTGCCAATGCAGGGTACACGGGTTCGAGCCCTGGTCTGGGAAGATCCCACATGCCGTGGAGCAACTAGGCCCGTGAGCCACAACTACTGAGCCTGCGCATCTGGAGCCTGTGCTCCGCAACAAGAGAGGCCGCGATAGTGAGAGGCCCGCGCACCGTGATGAAGAGTGGCCCCCGCTTGCCACAACTAGAGGAAGCCCTCGCACAGAAACGAAGACCCAACACAGCCATAAAATAAAAAAAAAATTAATTAATTTTAAAAAAAATAAAAAAAGAAATGACTTTGCTTTGGGTCTCAAAATCCCTTTATACCCTAATTATATATAAATGAGAATGTGTGTGTGCGCGCGCGCACGTGAGTGTGTGTGTGTGAGAGAGAGAGGAAGAGAGAGAGAGAGAGAGAGAGAGAAGCTTGTTCTAATGGATTTTGGATTAAACTGGGCACTTCTTTTCATACTGCAAAAAAAAATGACCTTTAGTTTTTAGACACTAGGTGTACATAATTCACTTAATAGCAAAATCAGGAAAAGCATCTGATAGAATGTCAGATTTGCTCCCTTTAGCTGATTATATTGATTATATTAACCAGACAATGAATAAATCCTTTTTATTCCATATAATCACAGTTTCTGTGATACCTACTGGGGAAAAACTGGTTCCATTGTGAATGGTTCCTGTGGTTCTTTTTCTAGGCATAATTTTATGGAGTCTCAGGAGTTGGTTTTTCTTTGATTAGCAAACTCAACATGCAAACCGCTAAGTAGTAAGTGTAGGTCAAAGGGCCAAGACACAGGCAGTAGCATCTTTTAGAAGATACTTGAAGAGGTCAGAAGGATTTCAACAAGGAATTTGAGACTTTTGTAGCTTTTTATCATTTATTTTAATCTACATAGAAGCTTCAAGTTGAAATAAAGTAGTTATTAAGAGAGTAGGTTCTATTTAAAATGACTTTAGGAAGGTCCTGGCTTCATTTAGTGGAATTGTGAATAACGAAAAGCCACAGTTCTCAAATATGCATCATAGCACAGGTTCACTCCAAATAGTTCACCAAGCCTTCCTCAGCTATGAAACCTAGCTTTTAGGTCTCTTATTTAGGTATCTCATTTGGCTGATCAAAGGTCTTTTTACTCTTTATTAAAGTTTCACTTTGAAACAAAAATCATTTTGTCAAAATATATCCCAAATAACCCACAAAGACAAAGTATTTTGTGGCAGTGCCCTGATGAAAAATATCTCAGTTCATACTGTGTAAATTATTCTTGAATTCCATCATGAAGTTAGAAGTCAATCTCTAGTCACTTGAGAAGCCCAGAACTAGGTCACTGCTGTAAGCTCCCTCACCTGTCATGTTACAGTAACAAAGAACACACACTCATGTTGTTAATGGTTTTAATAAGCAAAAGAAATGTCAGCAGCAATAGTGCAGTCAGCCTAGGACACCACAGATTAACATGGTCATGTTTTTCATTTAATATTTATTAAGCATCTCATGAATACTTGGCTCTAAAATAAGCTCTGTAGAGATTTTAGAGAACACAGAGAGGATATGATTGTTGCTCTCAGGGAATCTGCTGCTCAAAAAGACCCATCACAAGTATATAGCATTCAATAAGATAATGTAGTAACCCTTGATTCAGCTGAGATGATAAAGTGATACAAGTAATGAAAAATTGCAGGTGATATAATCATAAAAAGAATGAGAAATAACCTCAGAAATGATCGGGTTTAATTCCTCTCATTTTACAGATGAAGAAACTGAGGTTCAGAAAGTTAATGGTTTGTCTCATCATGTTCAGTTGGAGGGTCAGGGTTGAGACCCAGGTCTTCATTATCTAAATGAGGTCCAGTGCAGGTGATGAATCTCAGATTAGTTTCCTTGGCTATGACTCCTCTAAATCCTTGGGTATGCATAGTTCTATGAATCTGTTCCTACACACACACCCCCAACATAACATGCAGAAACAGAGACAGAATAACCAAAATAGACACTCCCATACAAGAAAAGGAAGGAATGGTAAGCACAGAGCAGTCACTGGTTCACTGTACTTCTGAACTCCGGCTAGACAGGGAATGTCATACTTGATTAGGGTATAATCTGTATCCCAAGAAATGATTCTCTGAGGTTTTTGGTTACCCCCTCCGAGTCATCCTTCCTTTTCTATAAGAAATGACCCTGTTTGTAGCTGGGTAGCTTTTCCAGCCTGTTTCCTGCCCATAGAAAATTGGGCCATTTTCTACAGAGGCTTATGCTGTCAAAGGGGTCAATGATGACCTTGCACTATTAAAGAAAAGCTGTCAAGACATCTATCTGACACAGCAGGACACTTAGCAGATAAGAAGAGGAGTTAAATTTGACTATTTCCTTTAAAAAGGGAGTATAAACTTACAATGGTATGAGTACCACGGCCATAGCTTTTTGTTGGAATGTCATTCTGAAGTAAATTAATTTGAAAGGCAAAAATAATACTTTTTTTTTTTATGTAATGTCTGAAACATTTATATTAACATGTTTCCATACAAAAAACCCAAAGAAAGTTTAGTATTAGTTGGGTTTTTTTGTTTGTTTTTTTATACTGCAGGTTCTTATAAGTCATCAATTTTATACACATCAGTGTATACATGTCAATCCCAATCGCCCAATTCAGCACACCACCATCTCCACCCCACCACAGTTTTCCCCCCTTGGTGTCCATACGTTTGTTCTCTACATCTGTGTCTCAACTTCTGCCCTGCAAACTGGTTCATCTGTACCATTTTTCTAGGTTCCACATACATGCGTTAATATACGACATTTGTTTTTCTCTTTCTGACTTACTTCACTCTGTATGACAGTCTCTAGATCCATCCACGTCTCAACAAATGACCCAATTTCGTTCCTTTTTATGGCTGAGTAATATTCCATTGTATGTATGTACCACATCTTCTTTATCCATTCATCTGTCTATGGGCATTTAGGTTGCTTCCATGACCTGGCTATTGTAAATAGTGCTGCAATGAACATTGGGGTGCATGTGTCTTTTTGAATTATGGTTTTCTCTGGATATATGACCAGTAGTGGGGTTGCTGGATCATATGGTAATTCTATTTTTAGTTTTTTAAGGAACCTCCTACTTTTTAAAACCTAATTTCTTTTTCTCAAGCAAATTGAAGTTATGAAAAATGCTTTGCTTTTTGTGTTTTCAATATAAGAAATAGAGATAAATGTTCAACATATAAATAATAATTTCTTTAACAAATAGAAAAAATGCACTAAAGATTTTTCTTTCTGACTCTCATTTCATTATCAATACTCAATCAACATAGAACTTAATAAAGAAGAGAGCTAAAAAATACACATTTAACAAAAAGTCTTTTCTGGAGGGACTAAACAGCTCTCTAACTTGGAAGGGAAAAGTATTTTGGAAGACAAGATGGCAATTTCCAGTAGATGAAATACAAAAGTAGATAACACTAATACACTAATAAACACTCTCTCTCCTGAAGTTTTGTGGCCTTTTCATTTGCTCCAGAGACTGAGAACAAAAGAGGAATTAAAATGTCTTAGACAAGGTATATGAATTTTCTATTTTTCCTTCCTTTTATATTCATAACCTAACAACTTTTATAATTAGTCTCTGAATGCCTCACTTACTAATAAATTTTAAACTTATGTGAAAGGAGTCATTTGGGTGGTATATAATCTTTATTTTCAAGATGCAATTTATCAACTTAACCTAATTAAACTCACACTTGTCATGCTTCCTATGCTTCTTGGAATTCAAATTAAGAATTTGATATCACATCTTTAAAAGGTAATGAACATTTTATGACATTTGTTTCTTCTAATTAGTCTATTAAAAATTGCATAAGACTTGCCTGTTGATTGAAGAATTCTCTTTGCTCTAACAGAATTAACTTTGACCATTATTTCAACTAGCCAATGATTTGTTTAGTTCAAAACGTCACACTGAAAATTATGTGTTAAGTGTTCTATTCTCTTACTACTTTTACCTTTTCATTGGTATAGTCAAATCCTGGTGTATTATCTCTCTAACAGCCTGTAGCAGTGGCTAGACACAATTGAGACACATACACTGTATATATATATATATTATATATATATAATATATATATATATACAGTGTATGTGTATGTATATACTATATATATAGTATATATATAGTGTTCTCAGGACAAGCTGTTGAACATATGTCATTGATCAAAATTTCCCATTGACATAATTACTTTTTAAGGATTTTAAGGTAGACTAAGGTAATCACAGAAAGTTTCACAAGAAGGCGCTCTTGAGAAATGGATAGAAATTAGAACAATGGAAAGGAGGAGGAAGGACACTTAGCGTGATGAGTGCAAAATGGAAGGAAAATATCTCTACCACGTGGACAGGTTATGTCCACACACTAGTGAGTTAATAAGAATGAGAGTGAATAAATGGGGAAAAGCTTTTCTTCCTCTTGATATTTTCACCCTTCACTTAGGATTGCTCTTTTGGCCCTGAACATATTTTGACTTAAAGGATATCCTAAATACAAGCATGTTAATCATGATTATGAAAATATTGATAACTTCTCATAAAAAAATTTTCCTAAGTGATCTTTTCTAAGTCAATTAAATTTTTGTTCAATATTCTTATAGTAGTTAAAATATTTCCCTTTAAAATTTTTATTATTTGAAATATTTTAACTGGGACTATATTTTTAAGTTTATAAGAAAGGTTTAATTGATGAATTATTTTTTATCTATACAAAATTTTATAGATTATGGATTTACCATCCATTAAAATTTTTGTTTATTAGTTAAATGAAAAAAATGTGACCAATTTTGTGAGAGTGGTAGAAAAGAAGAAAAGCAATGGAACAAGATGATGGAAAGGGGAAGAGAAATAGAGTGGGAGAATAGGACAAAGGAAGAGATCTAGAATGAGAAGAAACACAGGAAGAGAGATGAGAGACAGAAATAGCAATGTTACAGCAATTTTATTTTTGGCCCATTAAGCCAAGAAATGTATGATGAAGTAAAACATATTAATAATAAGATCAAAGCAATGGGTTAAAATGTCATTTTATATAGCTAAACAGAAAATTCATATATGGGATATAAGTTTGAGAGTATAGATTGTAGAGGACCTAAATATACCAGGTAATAAATGTTATTTTATGCTGTTGACCAGTGTTTCGCCAAAAGATATTCCATACAAATTTAATGATCCATAAAGAAAAGTTTATTTAAATAAGTTTGGGGAATACTGCATCTTATATTGCCCTCTGAAAGTGTTACAATACATATCAGCATATTAACACTTCTGAAGAATCCTGAGAAAATAAACCTGGTGAGAATTAGTTAACTCACTATTTACCAATCTTATTTAAAGACAGAATACTTACTGTGTGTGTAAAACCTTATATGCATCCTGTAGAACATAGTTTGGGAATATAGGCAATGGTGAACCACAGTTGAATGTTTAGGCTGAAAAAAACAAAAGAAGCGTAGAGTTTAGAAAGATAAAATGTTAAGGTGAGGTGCTGGATGCCAAAGCAGACTAAGACTGAAAACAGAAAGACAAATTAATAGGCTATGGTAACAATCAAGGGGAGAACCAAGGTCTTAGATTGGTCTGGAAAATAGTTGGAATATAAAGCTATAGGTACATGTAAGACACATTATGCCAGAAATGTTGACTTTTGCCAAGTCCACAGTCCCTCTTGATGTGGCCACATTTCATACCATGTGGCTCCACAATTTAATTGAACCAGGGTGGGAATCTGATCCAAGGAGACTTGCCCACAGCTGGCAGCAAATATGACTTTTGTAGTCTGGCTTAAAAACAGAAGTTAGATCAGATTTCCCTTCAAGAGTTTGAAATTATGAAAAGAAGAGACTGAGACTTTTAGGAAATAGATGCAGGTGTGTGTGTGAGGAGGTGAATACACACGTATGTATGTGTATATATATATATATACATATATGTATATATCTATAAAGAGAGAGACAGTCTATACACAATGCTCACTTCTTATGTTCAATTTATATGCTGACTTTAGATCCACAATCCAGATTAAGGCTTGTCTGTGTATGAAATATCAACAGCATGGATATTACCATTTTCAGTGAGGCATCCTAAAATAATAATGTTTGTGTTTGGTTTTTCCTACTTCCTTCTATGAGATCTTTCTACCAGTGAGTCAAAGGTACCCATATTGCCTCAAAGAGAAGTAGGATTTTTTATAGTAAAAATAAAAAGAGTAAGTAGTCAATATAGAAGGGGGGCCTGAAAAAGCTGGGCATGGAGTTTATGCTATAACAGTTAAATAGAATAAAGAACAGTGGAGAAATAGACCACTTCCTGTACATACATATACCCAGAGAATAAAGGTTTATCTGGGCTAAGGAGGAGGACAGAGGGAGATGGGAACAGGGAGCTGAGAGGGACACACCCTTAAAGCAAGTCAGGGAGTGGGAATGAGAGGGGCCAACCTGGAGGATGAAGAACCATGTGGAGAGGAATGGTGTCCTCCTGGGGAGACTGTCCATCACCCTGAGTGGCCAGCAGCAGGGAGTCCTATGGAAGTCCAGTCAGCATGTAGAGGTAGCTCATCACCTGGACAGAATAGGATGCCTCTAGTGGTGGGGCGGGCCTTCCATCTACAGATGCATATCCATTACCCATGGGACTTCCAGCTTACATAATCCTGCCAATGACCCAAGGATTTGCTGAGCCCTATCTGGAATGACATTTGCAGGCCTCCTGAATTAGCAGATGTGGGTCTTCAACACCCAGAGAGGTAATAATTGTGAGAAAGGAGAGCCTCAGCACTGGTAATTGGGTAGGGCTAGACAGTGTTATATCCTATCCCTGTTAAACATTAAACATAACAGATTTTCCATAAAAAAATTATTTTGAAATTTCATTCCTTTTATGAACCTAACCATAAATGGTCAAATTGAACACAGTTTTGTTGTCTCCGTGTGTTTAAGGTAATCCAAATGGAAGTAAAACTGCATGAAAATAAAAACCTCTCTGACTTTAACAACAGCCCATTGCTCTGTTTATTGCAAAACCCTCTGGATCTGAGGACCACCTATGTAGGAGAAATTAAAAACTAAATGAAAATGTTCTACATTCCATGTCTAGCAATTTAATTTTTAAGCCTTTTATAACCCTAAACATGCTCAACCATCATTTTTATGTTTTAGCTTAGAATGAGTTTTCCAATAAGGATTCCAGTAACAGTAAATCTGGTATTTATAGTCTCAATTTTTTTTTTCTTTTTTTTTTGGTTTCTATGCTATTTCTACATGAGTTCTTATTAACATTTTCTTCATCTGAGTTCTCTCTCTCTTCTTGGTACTAGTGTTTGCTGGGGGGCTATATTTCTACACCGCAGGATGTAATTCTACTTTCCAAAAATGCAATTCTCCATTCAGATACAGTATTTTTGTTTTGTCTGTTTTACACCTCTACAACTTTCTGTTGCTTCAATAAAGTTTTGTAGATTAAACATGGCGCTCCTTTCAGTCTTCTTATCAAGGTCTTCTCCCTTAGTATGGACTAGCCAGATATGTTTGCATCCATTAGAAACCTGCTCCTAGAGGTGAGGCAATCATGGTTTCTGAATTAGGATGTATAGTTTAACAAATAAAGGGCATCAAACCCGCATTCTTTCTAGATGGAACCCTCAAATGCAGTTGATCCATGCATTTCATAAGCCAGACATAGCATGTGGATGTTAAACTTTAGCATTTCTGTTTTTTCTAGCATTTGGTTGTGCTTGGTATAATCTCTTTCAAAAAATTTAACTCTGAGTCCCTTCTAGGCCTCAATTAAACACAGAATTCGGTATTTATTCATTCAACATATATTTAATAAGCAACTACAATATGTCGGGCACTGAACTTCAGCTATAAGCTGAAGATATAATGATGAACAAAACATATTTGAAGCCTGTGGTCTGGTCAGGAAGATAGACTTCAGTGAAATCATCATGAACTATTATCCCATCACTTTACTGCAACCCACCTCCTCTCTCTGCTTCTTGGCTTTCTTGATGACTCTCCCTTGATTTCTTTCCAACCCCCAAACTCCCTCATGTTCTCTTTTCCTCACTTATATCCTAGAGTCTTGTCCTCAACCCTTGTAACCTGCCTCTCTGTACCCTCTCTCTGAGGGAGACAACACACCTCGTGGCTTTAGCTTTTACTTATACACTGAGGATTCAAAGAATTCTATCTTCTTCCCCGATCTCTCTATTCCTCTGCCTCACCCCATAAGAACCATTAAGTTTCCAACCAAATCTTGGAATCCATCTCCTCATCCTAACCCCATTTTCACTGAGTGAACACTCCAATAATGCCCTAATTATCTCCCTTCTTCTCATTTCACTCACCCTCATTACTTATTCTGTAATAATATTTCTAGAGTACAAAAATGATCGTGCCATTTAATATCTAAAAGTTCCTAATGATGTCCCAAAGAAGCAATCTAAGGACCTCAGCATGACCCTGGAGGTTGTTAGGAACGTGACACACAGCTAGGATCATCTTCCACTTCTCCACATGCTAAACTTTTTTATTTTCAAAAATACACCGTCAGCTTTCGTAATGTTATTCCTTCCTGCAGGCCATTCTGCTCAACATGTTTTGCCACTCTCTAATACTCTACATTTAAGGCTCAATTCAAATAATACCACCACAGTGAAACCCCTGAGACTTGTAGGCAGAGTTAATCACCCCTTTGTTATACCATTTTTATGTTACAAAAAAAATTATTCCAATGATATGCTTATGTTAAAGCACCTATCAGAATGGGTTATGAGTTTACAAGGTCATTTATCTTGATAATCTCAGTATACACCAAAAGAGCTGGAAAAATAGTAGATGTTGAGTAAGTATTTATTGAATGTTGTTGAATAAGAGAATGCCTCTGGTCTCTGTGTGTGTGTGTGTGTGTGTGTGTGTGTGTGTGGGCACATGTGCACGGATGTGTGCTTAGATGTAGGTGTTTTACAGTACAGGATATTTGAAAGAATGGAAATTTTTTTCTTATCCTTTGGATGGAGAGTGAGGAAGAGGGAAGAGGAGAGGAAGCATTTAGTAGACTCCATAGAATAGAATACTTTTTACAGGAGTAAAGAGTAAAAATCTTAAATAGAACCTGCCTATTTACTGATGATGTATCCCAAAAAAATAAGGGGTTATTCATCACAGATTTGGAATTGGCCCCTATTTATTTCGATGGGTTTAGGATTAGATTTGTCCACAAGTGACAGAAAATCGTAATAGCTGTGGTGTAAACAATTTGAAGTCTATTCCTTTCTCTTATTAAAGTCCAAGTTCCACAGCCCTTGTGTCAGGGAGCATGTCTCCTTCTGTCTCGTTGCTCTATCACAAGTAGTTTTAACTTCATGGTCCAAAATGGCACATGTATATTCCAAGAAGCAAGATGGAAGAAGGAGCGGAAAAGCATAGCACACAGACTGTATGAGCACTATCTCCTAAAGAAGGTTCCCAGATGTCATATAACACTTCCACATGCCTCCTGTACCCTAATTCTTTGGTTAAAGGGAGGCTAGGAAATGTAGTTTTTATTCTGTCTGTCATGTTTCCAGCTAAAAATTCTGTTGCTGTAGAAGGAGGGAAGAACAGATATGGACTGATACGATTTGGTTTTACCTCTTTGTGTCTCAGGCCTTGTCCAAAGTATTGTATAAGACAATTAGCACACTGTAATCACTCAGTAAATATTTTTGTTACTATCCACTTTGATATCATTTGCCAATTCTCCACATCCAGGCACACTGGATACTTCTACCCAAGTGACTCTCCAGCTGTATGATAGGGTACTGCATATTATAGCCTCTATCAGGCCTTGAATACTACCTGAACCATACCTGAAGCTGTTAAAATAATGACTAAATTCCTAATGGGTAACTGATACTTTTAGAGTTGTTTAACATTACCAGAGAGTTGCTGAGGTACTAGTTAAATTGAATAAATGTTATTTGGTCTTATAACCTCACTTTTTTTTAAATTGAAGTATAGCTGATTTACAGTGTTATGCCAATCTCTGCTGTACAGCAAAGCGACTCAGTTATACACATATATACATTCATTTTTTTGTATTCTGTTCCATCATGCTTTATCCCAGAAGATTGGATATAGTTCCCTGTGCTATACAGTAAGATCTTGTTGTTTATCCATTCTAAATGTAATAGTTTGCATCTACCAACACCAAATTCCCAGTCCCTCCCTCTCCCTTCCCCGCTTCCCCCTGGCAACCACAAGTCTGATCTCTATGTCTGTGAGTCTGTTTCTGTTTCATAGATAGTTTCATTTGTGCCATATTTTAGATTCCACATGTAAGTGATATCATATGATATTTGTCTTTCTCTTTCTGACTTACTTCACTTAGTATGATAATCTCTAGTTGCATCCATGTTGCTGCAAATGGCGATCTTTGTTCTTTCTATGGCTGAGTAATATTCCATTGTATATATGTACCACATCTTCTTTATCCATTCATCTGTCCATGGACATTTAGTTTGTTTCCATGTTTTGCTATTGTGAATAGTGCTGCTATGAACATAGGGGTGCATGTATTTTTTGAATTATAGTTTTGTCCAGGTATATGCCCAGGAGTGGGGTTGCTGGATCGTATGGTAATTCTATTTTTATTTTTCTGAGAAACATTCAAACTATTTTCCATAGTGGCTGCACCAACTTAAATTCCCACCAACAGTGTAGGAGGGTTCCCTTTTCTCCACACCCTCTCCAGCATTTGTTATTTGTAGACTTTTTAATTATGGCCATTCTGACCAGTGTGAGATGGTACCTCATTGTAGTTTTGATTTGAAACTTACAAGCTTTTGCACAGCAAAGGAAACCATTAAAAAAAAAAAAAAACACATGAAAAGACAACCTACGGAATGGGAGAAAATATTTGCAAATGATGCAACCGACAAGGGCTTAATCTCCAAAACATAAAAACAGCTCAGACAACTCAACAACAAAAAAACAAACAACCCAATTGAAAAATGGGCAGAAGACCTTAATAGACTTTTCTCCAAAGAAGTCATACAGATGGCCAGTAGGCACATGAAAAGATGCTCAGCATCACTAATTATCAGAGAAATGCAAATCAAAATTATAACCTCACTTTTTACTTGAGAGAGATGAACTCAGTCATAACATCTTAAACCACAGGGCCTCATGGAGGAAACTTCCACCTTAGAGAAGCTTCTTGAACTTTACTCCCAAAATGATTGACCACATCATTATACATTACTGTACCAAAACTAACATTGTTAAGTCCTCATATTTCCAGTGGAGTTTAAAAGATGATTATACATTGTTAATTTGATAATGCTTGTGTTTTTTTAACTTCTTCTGCAAGGAGCTAAAATTTATAGAGCGAGCTCTTGGTAGAAGGATCATTTGGGAGAGCTTTGGGGCACCTCACCTATAAGACAGGACCAAGGGCTACTAGCAAATAAGACAACTTTCCTGGTTACTTGTTTGCTAGAAATCATTATGCACAGTCTCCCACCCAGATTACTGAGAGCATGCTATACAGGTCCTAAGGAAGTGCTTCCTTGTTCTCTGTAAACTTAACTGTAGTAATCACAGTATTAAATGTTATAAAGAAGTTCTGGAGTTTTATTTATGAATTAAATTACAGTGATCATTAAAACTTCTAGTTAGTGTCAAAATGTTTTGACTATCAAATTCAGAGAGATTAATCATTCTTTTAAATATGCTCTGCTGGCAACCTGATTCTTTTTTCTGGTCCAAGATATCACTTAGAACAGCTTCTGTTTCTTCTACTTTGCAGGCTGGGAATTAAATGAAGGACAAGTATGTAGAACTAAGCTTTTTAGGAAATTTTTTGAATTAATGATCCATTTCTTAAGCATTAGAAGCTGAAGGTCACTAAAGCTAATGATATTTATAATTAGCATTTGCAAAGAACATCAGGTAATCGGTTAGAACAGAACAGAGGTAAAGGAATTTCAGACTGGGACACACATTTCGGAAGGTGGCAAGTTCTGCCACCAAAACATCAGTATGTCTTAGTCAAAAGAAAAGGGAATTTTCAAAATGTTATAAAGTGATGAAAGTTAGAAGATGTTTGATGAGTTGAAGAATTAAGAAAATATTGACTCAGAGAGCATGTTTTGTTATAAAATTGACGGGGCCCTCAAGATAAGTTTGACAGTGATTGAAATGGGTTACATAAATTGACACATCTTGCTGCCTGGCTTCATTTCTCTGATCAAAATTGAGACTTAGTAAATTGTATCATTTTCACTTGCTTCTTCCCTGTCTCTCACCACTGCCATAAAATCGGTGATGCTTGCTTTAATTTTTTGAAGCACTACTAGTATTTATTTTTAAAATATAAAGAATTATATAAAGTGACTACTCAAGCACTTGCTAGAGTTATAAAAAAAAAAAACAAAAAACTGTTTCTTTAAAGGAAAAACAAATCCTCTTCAATTTTTCAGCAGCAGAACCTGACCCCCTATGAGTGAATTGATTTATATAGGGCAAGGACAAGAGTGCATTAGTTTTGCCCTTTCTGATGTCAAAGTCTACCCCAGATCCTAATTGTCAAAGTGACAAAGTTTTCTCTAATTGTCTCCGGCCTACCTCCAATGAGAGAAGTGATATATTTAATAAAAATAATGTTTTTAGCCATTTATGTACCATTTCAAAGAAATTTTAATGAGGTCAATGAACTTATACAAAATTATACTTGGAACTTAAAATCTGAATTCATTACTGTAATTCACCTGTTTCGATTTTAGAAATCAGAAGTTTAAAGACAAATGGTTGGAAGCCTTAGAACTAGTGTCATTGGACAGAAAGGCAAAATTGGAGTTCTGATTCACTACTTAGCAGGGTTTCCCACAGGTGCGGTCGGTGTAGGCTGTCCTTTCTGACACACTCTAGCTGTTCCCTGCAGGGTCTTCAGTGTTCTCATTCCTATCTGCAGTTGTAACTGGTGCGGCTGCGTTTCCCACTTCTGAGCCCTACCCGTTCTCATCCTTTGGTGTTTGCCTTGGTCCATCTCTATGCATGACAGATGGGACGTGTTAGACGTATTAGGGCATCAATTATGTAACATTCACCTATTTTTCCTTCTTTCCTTCTGCTTCTAATCCAAGTTTGTGCAACAAGCAAAGAATTCACATGTATCTTATGCCTCCTATGAACTGGTACTGGACTCGACACTTTAAACATGTGATTTCATTTAATTTTTTCCCCTACAGTGTTAGTATTCCTACAGATTTTTTTTACAGATTTTACAGATGAGGAAATCTGGATTTATAGAGGTTAAGTAATTTTTGCAAGGTCACAGAGTAAGAAAATGGGGAAGTTGGGCTGCCCAATTCTTTCCACTCTGTATACCCATCTTACCTGGACCTAAGAGTTATTTGAGGTTTTAGAAAAATAAGGGGCTAATGGTGATTCTAAAATGTATGAAGCATTACTGACTTACCAACTTGTCACTATTCTGATATACAAGCAGAACAAAATTTCTATAATGGAAAGTTAGGAAGTCTAATATTTATTAAAGCATTTAGATCTATATTTGGCATGAAGACACTTACAAGGGTAATAATTCTTTTACAGTGTGCAACCGGTATACATTATAAATCACTTGAAGTATTTGTAGGCCAATTGTAAACTTTATATTCCATTTTCAATATACTTGATATGTATTTTAAAAGGCATTTGCAGAACATTTCTCTCCTTTAAGACATTCTGGTCAACATTCAAACTAGTTTTATCATCCTCATACATATATTAAAACCTTTCACATTAGCCCTTATCCTGTTGAGCACTTCATTGGGATTCTGACTTAAGCATTTCTTTGACTGGAAATTGTCATATACTACACTTAACGATGCATAACAACACCTCAAGTCAATACTTTATGCAGTTACTCAGCATTTAGAAACTACAGCTATGCTGACTTAATTTTATTAATTTTTCACTAGTACAACCTAACATGCTTTTGCACTCATTCATTCACAAAATTCATCTACTCGAGGGTTGTTCATTCAGTAATGAATTTATTCAACAACTATTTTAATACGAACAACCATTTTGTGTAGAGGTATACCCATCCTGCAAGATTATATTTTAATGTTGCTTGTCATTTACAATTATCTTCCCTTTTATATCTAGGGATTTCTTTTTCTTTCTTTTCTTCAATTTATTGTTTTTCATTGTTAGCTTGAACGCATGGTAGAACAAGTGGCTTTTTGTTCCTCTTGTGTGTTCTATTTTGTTGGAGGAGCCATTTTGGGAGAAGACTTCATAAAAGAAGTTTTAATGATGAGTAAGAGTTCATCAAGAAAAATAATTGGGAATCTAACTATTAAAAGTCCAGACAACTGACACAAAGTTATCAGTAAGACACAGCAACGGTTTAGCCAATATCTTTTCTGTGTGTTGGGAACGGTGAGGGCATGCAGGTACTGGAGTTGAGGATAGAATTTCAGAGCCAGTAGGGGGCCCCAGTATTCCTCAGCTGGCTGAACATTAGACAGTCCTGGATCTAGAATACAAGCTCTGTGAGAGCAACCAGAACAATTCCTGACATATAACAGTTCCTAAATGCCCTGATGGTTTGGTATAAGAATTGTTAAGTGCTCAGACCCTTTCTATTTTTTGTTGGGGCACATCTATATTTTTTCCTACCTGTCCCCTTATTTCATGTCCAAAGAGGAAGAGCACTGAAATTGATGAGTTTGGGCTTCGGGACAATTTTGGGGCCAATGAGCTAGAGCTGCCCCTCTAAGTAGACAATCCTTCTATTTGACTCTTACTTCCTTGTATTTCTCTTTCTTCTTCCATGAGACTGATGTGGCAATAGACTCCAGAAGAGGCTCTACTTGGACAGGTGGTCTGAGAAGACCCTCAGCCTAAAGAAAAAAACTTGTTATCCTCCTGTCCTTGTTCTATTCGTCTTTGCATTGTGTATCTTAAACTTCAGAGTATTTCTGTAAGGGATGAGCCTGGGAGCAGGGTACTAGCAACCCTAAGTAGCCTCATGGTACAACCTTGCTCTCTAGAACACGTAATTTGGAACCAAACTTTTTTCCTCTGGCCTTGTTTCTCTACATGGATCTTATGAGAGTAACTGTTAATTGAAACCCTAGATTCAAACCAAACACCAATTCCTGACCCGCATGATAGACTTGGTGAGAATAAACCATAACAAGGTATTCTATGGCCCGAACTAAGGAAAGAAGGGCATTTCCAATGAGATAAGAGACAAATATTACCAGAAAGAAAGTTGTGGTCAAAAGCCAGAAGAAATTGGTTAACTGCATCAAAGTAAAGAGGCAAGTAAAGAAAACATAATAAATTAATAATGGTGGGTTGGTAACCTGTAGAACAGACAAAGGTACAAAATAATTCTTAAAGCTCTAAGCACGCGAAGATTCACTACAATTATGGGAAGCCCATACCTGCTGCCTAAATAGGGCTGGTTTCCAAAAGTTTAAAGATTTTTAGATGAACATTCCTAGTTCCTTTCCTCATTCTTTCGTACTGAATCTTCAAGTCAATCCACCCTACTTTAGCCCCTCATAAACACATGCACAGAATAGAAAATTTGCAAGTACTATTTTCTGTGCTAGAAATAAGTTCCTAAGGTAATGGGGAAAAACAAACTTTTCAGGTTCTGAGCTATCATTTAGCGTAATAGCATAATATTTTCTCTCTGCTTGCATATTTTGCATGTGTATTAATGCCTTCATATCAAGTACTAATAAATACGTACCCTTGCCTATGTTTTATTTAAATCTCCTCACTGTGAAATTTACAGTCCAGAAATATCAAATTATTTATAATCACTCCCAACACACACACGCACGCGCGTGCACGCACACACACACGCACACACACACAGGGCTGTAAACTCCTCAAGGTCAAAGATTGTATGACTTAGTCATTTGTATGTTCCCAGTGCCCAGTATAATATTCAGTACATGTTCAATAAAATAAATTAAACTTATTGTGAAATTGGTAAGGGCAGAACAGTGGTATAAATAGAGATAGCCATCCAAAAAAAAAAGCGTGTAACTATTACTTCCTGTTGAGTAGTTCATAGGAAGTATGGACCATCAAGGGATGCCAATTTCAGTTCCTCCGTCCCTACAAAACTGACAGAAAATGGCCCCAGAAACAGATATGAGAGAGCTTTCCCCTGAGATTTTACAGTAAGAAAGAAAAGCTATTTGGGAGTCATCTCCATTTTCTTAATAATAATCTTTTTTGGTAAATAAATCTCATTGCAACCTTTCCTTCTGCTATCCACAGCATCATTATTTCTTTATCCTTCCCTCATATGAGTTTTCCACTCATTTACATTGTTGACTCACTATTAAATTTTCTCTCTCAGTTTCCTTAACTTATAATTTTCAGCACTTAGACCCACCCTGACTTCTACCAGAGCTGATTAAGATGGGAGGATTTCTGTTCAGCCATGGTTTACTCTTGTTTTTGCACACCTCTCACTTGCTCCTTAATACGTTGCTGGTCACTGTAGATCTAGTCCCAGGTCCTCTCTAGGTACCTCTGCCTGCACACTCTTACCCATATATTTAGAAATTATTTTATTCTTCTAACATAATTAGCCCAACTCCTCTCCTTTCAACTGTGCCCTGTTTATATGTACTTTCATTTTCAACTTTCCATCGTATTCTGAATTCTGATACTGTTGTTCATGTTGTTATCATTCTCCTGACCATTCATTTAAACTGGTGGCAAAAGTACATTTAATGAGCATAATTTTCATTTAACTACCCAAAGCACTCATGTCATTATCAAAGGCTCTCACATGACCAGATTGTGCAGATTTCTTTTCAATATATTCTGCTCACATCCTATCAGGGGGCCAGCTGCTAAAAACAGTCAACATATTATTCCTAGTCAGAGCCCATTATAATGAACACTAAAGGGGTGTTCACACTTTCTCACTGTATTTGAATTTCATTACACTGGGTTCAGTGTGGCTCGCATGAAGGACTCACAAGTCCTTTTTTCTCAATTTAATCAGCCAAATATCATAGTTTGCTATGCATTGGGGCTACATGTGCTAAAGCATAACTAGCCTCCTTTCTAAAGGTTAAGGAGTCAATTGACAGATAGATTTGGGTTAATGGTGTCAGATTTAGCAAGGAAAAATAAATTTAAATTTGAACAACTTTTTTTTTTAGTATAAATGTAACCCATGTGATATTTAAGATATATACATACTAAAAATTATTTATCTGCAATTCAAATTTAAGTATTGATAGTATTGACTATTTTTTAGTTTATGTCCTGAACATTTTATGGATATACTTATAGTAAAAATTATTTATCATTCATCTAAAACTTAAATTTAACCAGGAGTCCTATATTTTATCTGGCGGCTCTAACTTAGGTGCATTCTCAGATTTGAGTTAGACATAAAATGATTTCTACTGTCTGGAAGGCATGATGAGAACCACAAAGGAACCTGTGGAAAGAAACAAAGCCCTGAATTTTTTGGGAGCTTAAAATTAAGGATGGACATTCACTGATTTGGGATGTTAGATGCAATTTTGCTTCAAGAAAAGTAGAAGTTTCCAAAACTTGACTTCACCTCTTTAGATGTGCTTATGTTGTGCATATGTATGCACCCCCTCTTTAAATCATTACTTAGTTCCCTGAACAACTTGTTATAGATCAGTTTCAGTTGGCATATGCTAAATAGCTACAATTATATTTTTCTTTTTCTATGAAGGGAACATTCTAGGTTGTATACATGAGTTCTGAAGGCAAAAGAATGTTTTGTACTATCTTTATAAAGTCAAGCTGTCTGATGTTGCATGACATACTGTGACATTTTTGGGTCAAACAGAAAAATCTGTATTTGCTCCCTGACAGATATTACTATATCCACAGTTCCAGGAGAAACCTATCATTTAGAACTTAAACATAGCTTCCAAAAAAGAAAAAGAAATTTAATTCAGCCCAAAACAGGGAACATGGGAGCAGTTCTATTTCTTCAAACTCGTCTGCTACATTGGAATCAACTTTCTGCACTAATTGCACCAGAAATTTAAGAACTAATTACCAGTTATTGGTCACAGAATCTCCCTTCTGGTTAGGTTTAGATAACATATTCCAATACATTCTTATTATAGAAAAGCAGATATACTTAGCTGAGGTATACACGATATGGAGTTAATTTATCTGTAGGAAATTGAAAGGGAGAGTGAAAGGATAGAGAAGTTCACTTGCTCAAACTAACATAGATATAATTCTTGGAACCTGTTTAGCAGAATTGGCTCTGGGTGAGAGATGCCAGAGAGTCCACTGCTGTAGCAAATCATGTCATGAACATTGATTCATAAAACTAATATGGAGTGCAAGGGGGTCATGTCTCAGTGACTGGCAAATGCATCACTTCACTGGTGGAGTCACTGCTAAGAAGCCTAGCTTAGTTCAGATACTAATAGAAATAAAAAGAGTTCATGGGGCCAGATTAGCAAGAGGTCCACAATAAACTATACCTACAAAAATTCCAAATCTCATGTCTAAAGGGAAAAAAGAAAACATTTTTATGTGTAATTGGCTGATATTTATTTAGTTATGAGTTCTGTGCTCTCACATATACAGTTGTATTTACACATTTAATGGTGACCATATAATTTATTGTCCAAACCATAAAAATTTTGTCCAGGACAAATACTAAACCAGAAAAAATTCATGGACAATAGGCATAAACTGGGACTGTTCTGGGCAAACCTTAGGGTATGTATATACACTAAGATCTGTGTATATTATAAAAAATAAACAAATACAAAAAATGATTTTAAATCCATATAATGGACAAAACCACAAAGTCATTTGAATAGTCATAGTGAATGTTTATTTGGTGGTTACTGTATTCCAAATACTCATCCTGGCATCAACTTTACGAGGTAAAGAGGCCATTTTACTAATTGGTAAATTATTATCCAAAGAGGCTAATAAATTTCATCAAAGTCACAAAGTTATGTATTATAGAGTAAGGATTTGAATCCATACAGTCTACATACATAGCTCATACCCTAAGTAATGTATGCTAATCTAGAATTAACTAAACTAAATAAATATTAAGTATACTACTATATTCAATCACATAGTGTAAGGAACTAGATAATAAGTATTCAAAATTTAAGTACAGACTCCTTTTTAAAGATAATGACTATGTTGTCACCATATTACAAATGTGGCAAGTCTGATTCCTGAGAACAAGATACTCAAATTTTAATGCACCCACTGCCCACACCAGATTCACCTGGGTACTTAGTAAAACTCAGATATTTGAGCCCCACCTCAGACTTTATGAAGAATTTGACTTGATTCTTATGCATGGAGTGTTTGAGAATATGTTTCCTAAAATACAGAAGCAAGAGTAAATTTGTGACATTGGATTTATGTTATTGTTTTGTTTTGTTTTTGTCTTTGTAAACTGTTAACATACAATTTATCATAACTAAGGGAAAGCACTGACTAGAATGACTAAGTACTCAAAAATAACTATGCTGATTTAATCTGTTAATTTAAAAAATTAATTTTTACCCACCAGCTCACTAAGTAAGGTTTTCTTATAAAAATATTTTAAAATTTAATATGAACAATGTATAATTTGATATAAAAATTAGGTACTTAGATAAGTCATTGTTATAAAATAACTACGATTGACAACATAGAAGAAATTGTTCTGATTATATCATCTGTATTAAAAAAGTTAAAGTTATAGATGATTTTTTAACTGCATCTAGAAAAGCCAAAATATCTTAGTTTTACTAGTACTCAGCATTATTTATGAGATTTTTTTTAAAGTGTTTATTGAATGTATTATTCTCTTCAATTAATTTGAGATTATCACAATTTAGGGTACTAAAACATAATGTCTTCCTTCTTTTTTTAAAATATTTATTTATTATTTATTTATTTTATTATTATTTATTTTTGGCTGCATCAGGTCTTAGTTGCAGCACGTGGGACCTTCGTTGAGGCATGTGGGCTATTCGTTGCAGTGCACAGGCTTCTCTCTAGTTGTGATGCGTAGGGCTTCCTCTTCTTTAGTTGTGGTGCATAGGCTCCAGGGCACATGGGTTCTGCAGATGTGGCGCATGGCTTCCAGAGTGCACGGGCTCTGTAGTTTGCAGCACACAGGCTCTCTAGTTGAGGCGCACCACCTCGGTAATTGTGGTGCATAGGCCTAGATGCCCCGCGGCGTGTGGGATCTTAGTTCCCTGACCAGGAATCGAACCCGCATCCCCTGCACTGTAAGGCGGATTCTTTACCACTGTACCACCAGGGAAGTCCCATGTCTTCCTTCTTTTAAGCAATATCTGCTTACTCCTTGTCAGGCACTATTTTAGGTACTAATGACAAGTCAGTGAACAAAATAAGTACACAAAAAAATTACTGCCCTCCTAGAGTTTACTGTTTAGTGAGTCTTGTGCTTCCTTTGCCTTAAAATGCATGGCCACTTATTAACAAACTTTCAGGTATGTGAAGAAATGGTATACCAATTAAAGAAAGTGGCTGCTGTCATCACTACAGTTTCCAGGGAAGCTGGAAGAGAAAGTTAGGGTAGGAAAAGTATAAACCAAAGGGCTAAAATAAGTTTCTATAGGGTAAAGACCAAATGTGAACCTTCTTGTGTGAGGCAAGGATCAGGTGGACTTAGATATTCTCAAGTTTGAAGGTCTACAGACACATGAATCACCCCCTTAATTGGAAGGGACACCGAAGGTGATGGTACCTAGATCAACTTTGTACTTTTCTAATAGATCTTCCTAGCCTCCTTGCTTGGAAAGGGAAGTCTAAAGAAAATGAGGCAACCAAGCCCTTTAGTGGGAGTTAGAAGGAGGGAGAGCAGTGAGTTTACCTTATGGAATAAAAGCTCAAAGCAGAAAACCAATGGGACAGCCAGTTACCTCAGAAACGGTATGCCAGGGCACACTAAATTAATTTGGGAAGATCCCCTTAAACTTGGTAAATTCTCTGTGTATTATTTCCATACTGCCCTGTCTGTTCCCTGGTATTGATCATACAGTAGTAAAACCCAACTAATGAAAGTGCCTGTTTGCTTTTCTTTATGGGAAACTAGGGAAACCCAAGAAAATCAAGTGGTAGCAAGGCAGCTTTAGAGTGGAGAGGAAAACAAGTTTAGTCCTGAAAGCCCTGGTCATGCTGCCAAAAAAAAAAAAAAAAGAAAGAAAGAAAGAAAGAAAATAGAGTACTAAGAGCTGGATGAGTCTGCAACATTTGCCCATGTCTAACAGAGGAGAGACCCACTTGGTGTATACAAAATTCGTGTTGGAAAGGAAATAGTATTTCAGTCATTCATGGAGACAAAGGGCTGGACAATTGCATTGTAACAATGCTTGTCTCTGTCTTTATTTCCTAATTCACTGTAAGTCCTTCAAGAGCAAAGGTTAAGTTTGATTCATTTTTGTCTTCCCATGACCCAGCATGGTAGTTGACACAAATTACTCATAAAAGTTGATAAAAAAAAAAAGAGATGAATTAATTAATTAGTGGTTTGAAATCCTCTTACAATTTTAGGAAAATAAAACATTTATAGAATTCTTATTATGGAATAGGTGCTAGAAAAATATGAATCACTGTCCTAGACGAGTTGATGTTTGATCTGAGTCTGGATCAATATGATGTGGAAAATAGGGAAAGGGAACTTTTAAGGCAGAGAGACTTTTAAGACAGAGAGACTTTTAAGGCAGAGACAGATTTGCCGTGAGGTAGCAGTGACAATGCATCTTTTGGAGTGGCTCAAGTGTAAGAGGGATGAGGTGAGACTGGAAATGTGTGCTAGGTCCAGATCATGAGTAATCTTGAATGCCACGTTAGTAAGTTTTAATCAATGGATCATGGGAAGACAGAGGAAATTTGTAAGAATAGGAATGTGATGTGGGATCTGATTTGTCTTTTGGAAAGTTAGAACTGACACTAGTTTGCATGAAGGACTAAATGAAACCTATAAAAGAATTGTGTATGGGGCTATTGGAACAGTCAGGGAGACAATAAAATAAAATCTGAACAAAGATATGGATAATAGGCACAAATGTATAATGTGCTTAAACATATAAAGCAGAAAATACATAAATCACATGATGTGTTAAAACATATAAAACACATTCCGAAGACTTACTCATGAATATGAAATCGATGATGTAGAAAAGACCCCCAAGTTTCTGGATGGGGAACTTATAGAGCTCCTTTATGGAGAAGAACAGAAGGAGGGGAAGGATTCAGTGGGAAAAGCCACTTATCAGTACATGAACTTGCCGAGTTTGAGGTGCCTGTAAACATTTTATGGAGACGCTCCTCAGACAATGGGATATGGAGTTTTACTCTAGCTCTAGAAATGGTCTAGAGTTTTAGTTCTAGCTCTAGAAATGGCTAGGACTGAGCGTGGACTTGAGATTTATCAGCAAAGAATTAGAAGACTGTCCAAGGGAGATGAAGCTCATCCCGTGAAAGTGGTTAGAGCCAGAGGAAAGAAGCTTGGAGTGAACTCCAAGGATGTCAACATCCAAGGAGCAAGAGTTGAAGAGGGGACAGAGAAGGACATTCAGGGGGTCGGGGGGAGACATGGGAGAGCTTCTTACAGAAGATAAAGGAAGCCAAACTTCAATGAGGTATCAAGTCAGGTGTCGAATGAGATGACTAGGAAAAAAAAAAAACCCATCTATTGGACAATTTGGAGGGATCTGGTGACATCATGCACTGTTTAAAATTGGGAAACCACATTAAAGAATATGGAAAAACCAATGGTAAAGGGAACTTGGTGCATCATTGGCACTTACTTAGTGGTGAGAAGAAAGTGCAAGATGAGTTTGCTGCTTGAGAAGATGCCAGGGTCAAGAAAATGTTCTCTCTCTGGGTAATTTGGCCTTTCTGATTCCTATTCAGGGACCAGAGAGGGTCTAAATCTGTCCTTGAGGCTAATTCCCTACCTTTTTCATTTTCCTTCTATCTTCTTCACCTTATATGTTTTCAGATTCAGCCCCTTCTTGTGAGTGTTCCTTATCTCATGTTCTGTTACCTTCCTACCTGGTGTAGGTTAGAAAGACTGAGATCCCACCAACACTGGAGATGCCCAGTAATTAGGACAGGTTTGTGGGTTTGGGGACAGAGGGGGACATAGACATTATCTGTTGCTAAGGAAACTATGTTTTTACCATTATACCCAAATAGCAGCATCACTCTCAAATTCAAAAAAGCTACTAAAATTCACAGAATACTTCACTTAAATATGCAATAAGCCTAAACTACTTTAATTTCCCCTTTTTTCACTTATTTTTGCCTCTGGAGAACTTTCTTTATATCCAACTGCTTTCCTTAGCCTCTCTGCTTTTATTAGGTATTTCCTAAATGTTTTGAAAATCCTAAGTGATATTATAAAGCTTTTTATTGAGATGAAAAACTTTTTTATGGGTCTCCCCTCATCTGCCCCCATCACCAAATGTATCTCCTTTTAAAGGACCAGGTGGTTTAACTCTAGAGGCCACATGTATTTTGAAGAAACCATGGCAATTATCCAGGAAGGAGAGAGTAGAATGTAAACACTAGTTTAGCCCATACTCAGTCTTAGAAATCTCATGAAAGATAGAAAGTTAATCTCATTTATAGCCACAGTTTATAAAAAAAAATTTAATATCTATGTTTTAATATATAGCTTATTTGATGTTTATTTTCAAATGGCTCAGAATAACTGAAAGTATTATGATTTGCCAAGGCAAAATTTTTCTTTTTTTTTCCAGTGTCACTGCCTCCCTTTATATTTTTCAAACACTTGCTTTTTTATTAATGTAAATCAGCCAAAGTTTATCTCACAAAAGATTCCATATTGCTCAGCCCAAAATCATTCTCTGCCAAACACATGGAGGTGCCTTGCCCTCTGGAGAAACTGACAAATGTAAGAGTGGAAAAAACAGAAACACTTCTGTTTTCCCGTTCCCAGAGCTCTGGCCCTTCATCCTGCCCACACGTAGTCCCACAGCAGGCACTTATCCAAGGGAAGAAGCTTTCCCTCTGAGGATCTTCAAGTTGCTGTTGTTCCTAATTCTAGAAAACCACAATTTCATTTATTTGCAATATGTTTCCAAAGAAAAATTGCCTAAGGAAATGAGGTAGATGGAGCAGTTAGTAATTTGTCCCTTTCAATTCCCAGTGTTTGTTTCCTTCTGATTTAACAGTTTCAAGGTATCTTTTCAGAGAATTAGCATGCCCAAAGAAGCAGGAAGGTCTTCCTCCTCAATGGCTTCTTATTTCTTGTTGCATAGCACCACCCCGTGGTTATTCTGTTTCCTTAATTATCACAAGGAATGAGTGACAGTGTT
The DNA here is from genome assembly GCF_028023285.1 of Balaenoptera ricei. Taxonomy (NCBI): domain Eukaryota; kingdom Metazoa; phylum Chordata; class Mammalia; order Artiodactyla; family Balaenopteridae; genus Balaenoptera; species Balaenoptera ricei. Next base: position 69,866,633 of record NC_082641.1, read on the forward strand.
TGATTTCCTATCCCAGTAAATTTTACTTTATAAGCATGACTAAAACCAATATATATCAAAGTATGGGTAAATATAATCATTTCACTGGTAAAGCTGTTTATATTTACCAATCATCTCGTCATTTGCATCTGAGGCTCATTTTAGTACCTCCTTGTGCACATAGGGCATCACTCTCTATGCAGTAACTGCTGTGTGGATGTGGTTAGAGGAAACTTTCTTTGTCTGTCTCACTATTTTAATGGCCATCTACTTAATTATGGTTTCTAATTTAATTTTCTTCTGCAATCTTGCTAGAATTCAGTATCATTCATGCAAGTATATGTATCTGAGAGTCTAATCATTTCTTAAAAATATGATAATAGTGTCACAACTTCTTGTAAAAATCTTTAGCATCATTACTTCTGAAACCCTGATTTAGAATCATAAGGACAGGAGGGCAGACAGCAGAAGCAAGAAGAACTACAATCCTGTAGCCTGTGGAACAAAAACCAAATTCACAGAAAGGTAGACAAGATGAAAAGGCAGAGGGCTATAAACCAGATGAAGTAACAACATAAAACCCCAGAAAAACAACTAAATGAAGCAGAGATAGGCAACCTTCCAGAAAAAGAATTCAGAATAATGATAGTGAAGATGATCCAGGACCTCGGAAAAAGAATGGAGGCAAAGATCGAGAAGATGCAAGAAATGTTTAACAAAGTCCTAGAAGAAATAAAGAACAAACAAACAGAGATTAACAATACAATAACTGAAATGAAAACTACACTAGAAGGAATCAACAGCAGAATAACTGAGGCAGAAGAACAGATAAGTGACCTGGAAGACAGAATGGTGGAATTCACTGCTGTGGAACAGAATAAAGAAAAAAGAATGAAAAGAAATGAAGACAGCCTAAGAGATCTCTGGGACAACATTAAACACAACAACATTTGCATTATAGGGGTCAAGAAGGAGAAGAGAGAGAGAAAGAACCAGAACAAATATTTGAAGAGATTATAGTCAAAAACTTCCCCAACATGGAAAAAGATGTAGCCACCCAAGTCCAGGAAGCACAGAGAATCCCATACAGGATAAACCCAAGGAGAAACGCGCCAAGACACATAGCAATCAAATGGGAAAAAATAAAGACAAAGAAAAATTATTGAAAGCAGCAGGGAAAATGACAAATAACATACAAGGGAACTCCCATAAGGTTAACAGCTGATTTCTCAGCGAAATTCTACAAGCCAGAAGGGAGTGGCATGACATATCTAAAGTGATGAAAGGGAAGAACCTACAAGCAACATTACTCTACCCAGCAAGGATCTCATTCAGATTCGATGGAGAAATCAAAAGCTTTACAGACAAGCAAAAGCTAAGAGAATTCAGCACCACCAAACCAGGTCTACAGCAAATGCTAAAGGAATTGAACTAGAACAAAATAATCTTAAAATTTGTATGGAGACACAAAAGACCCCGAATAGCCAAAGCGGTCTTGAGGGAAAAAAACGGAGCTGGAGGAATCAGACTCCCTGACTTCAGACTATACTATAAAGCTACAGTAATCAAGAAAATATGGTACTGGCACAAAAACAGAAACATAAATCAATGGAACAAGATAGAAAGCCCAGAGATAAACCCACGCACCTATGGTCAACTAATCTATGACAAAGGAGACAAGGATATACAATGGAGAAAAGACAGTCTCTTCAATAAGTGGTGCTGGGAAAACTGGACAGCTACATGTAAAAGAATGAAATTAGAACACTCCCTAACACCATACACAAAAGTAAACAAAATGGATTAGAGACCTAAATGTAATACTGGACACTATAAAACTTTTAGAGGAAAACATAGGAAGAACACCCTTTGACATAAATCACAGCAAGATCTTTTTTGATCCACCTCCTAGAGTAATGGAAATAAAAAGAAAAATAAACAAATGGGAACTAATGAAACTTCAAAGCTTTTGCACAGCAAAGGAAACCATAAACAAGACGAAAAGACAACCCTCAGAATGGGAGAAAATAGTTGCAAACGAATCAACGGACAAAGGATTAATCTCCAAAATATATAAACAGCTCATGCAGCTCAATATTAAAGAAACAAACAACCCAATCCAAATATGGGCAGAAGACCTAAATAGACATTTCTCCAAAGAAGACATACAGATGGTCAAGAAGCACATGAAAAGCTGCTCAACATCACTAATTATTAGAGAAATGCAAATCAAAAGTACAATGGGGTATCACCTCACACCAGTTGGAATGGGCATCATCAGAAAATCTACAAACAACAAATGCTGGAGAGGGTGTGGAGAAAAGGGAACCCTCTTGCACTGTTGGTGGGAATGTAAATTGATACAGCCACTATGGAGAACAGTATGGAGGTTCCTTAAAAAACTAAAAATAGAATTACCATATGATCCAGCAATCCCACTACTGGGCATATACCCTGAGAAAACCATAATTCAAAAAGACACATGCACCCCAATGTTTACTGCAGCACTGTTTAAAATAGCCAGGACATGGAAGGTATCTAAATGCCCATTGATAGATGAATGGATAAAGAAGTGGTGGTACATATATACAATGGAATATTACTCAGCCATAAAAAGGAACGAAATTGGGTCATTTGTTGAGACGTGGATGGATCTAGAGACTGTCATACAGAGTGAAGTAAGTCAGAAAGAGAAAAACATGTATTGTATATAAACGCATGTATGTGGAACCTAGAAAAATGGTACAGGTGAACCCGTTTGCAAGGCAGAAGTTGAGACACAGATGTAGAGAACAAACGTACGGACACCAAGGGGGGAAAGCCGCGGGGACGTGGTGGTGGTGGTGTGATGAATTGTGTGATTGGGATTGACATGTATACACTGATGTATATAACATTGATGACTAATAAGAACCTGCTGTATAAAAAATAAAATAAAATAAAATTCAAAAATTAAAAAGAAAAAAAAGAAGAATCGTAAGGACAACTTGATTTCTACTTCTTTGCCTTTTCCTACTTTCAAATAATAGTACTGCCATTTCTTCCTATATCATATCCTTCCTTTCACTTTCTGCTGTCACTAAATCTGAGGTCCAGTTTTTGTTAAAGTTCTACTGAGGTTATAGCTATGATGTTAGCCATCTCTTTTTAGCAGATCTCTTTCCACTTTACTTCAAAACACATGCTTTTCTCCTTAAATTCCACAATTAAAATTGAATAATACCATAGAATTACCCTTAAAACAATTGGCATCGTCATTCTTTCCATCAAAGCTCTCTATATAAGGATAAATATTTAGGTGTAAGAGTTTTCAACATTACTTGATCTATAATACTGTAAGACTGAAAACAAAGTAAATGTTTCTTTGGAGACAAGGAGATAAATGCTCCCATTTACAGAGAAGGATAAATTATTGTATATTCATACAATGGAATATTAAGCACCATTAAGAATAATGTTTTAAAACAGCAATTAATAGTTAATGAAAAGAGTAGAATACAAACATATATAGTCAATTCAATCCTATTTTTTAAAATATATTTGCAAACAAAGACCAGAAAGAAATGCACAAAATGTACACAGGATAAGTGGTTAATAATGAATCTTTTTATATTTTCAAACCCTTTCCTATATTATGCTGATTTTTTAAAGTATAAATTACTTATATAATAAAATAATAAACAATTCTTCTTGCTCTGAGTCAAATTAACATTTAATTCTGAGTTTGAACTATCAAGTCACATAATTTAAATTTTAAACTTTTTATTTAATATTTTAAAATTTAATTTTAAACACTTCTTGTCTCAGAGGGACCAGCTATAAGAAGTTAATATCCAAAATATACAAGGAACTCACAACTCAATTGCAAAAACAAAAAAACCCCAAATAACCCAAGTTAGAAATGGGCAAAGGACCTGAATAGATACTTTTACTAAGAAAACATACAAATGGTTATCAGGTACATGAAAATGTGCTCAACATCACTCATCATCCAGGAAATGCAAATCAAAATCACAGTGAGATATCACGTCACAACTGTTAGGATGGCTATTATCAAAAAGATAAGAAAACAAATGCTGATGTTGATGTGCAGAAAAGGGAACCATTGTACACTGTTGGTGGGAAATTGGTACAGCTACTATGGAAAACAGAATGGAGATGCCTCAAGAAACTAAAAATAGAACTACATATAATCCAGAAATCCCACAAAGCCAATTTCTAGAAGAGATATCTGTACTCTCATGTTCATTGCAGCATAGTTCACAATAGCCAGGGTATGGAAACAACCTGTGTCCACCCGCAGATGAATGAATCAGGGAATTTGATGTGTGTATACGTATATACACAAAGAGACAATAAAATATTATTCAGCTTTAAAAAAGAGAAATCTTGCCATTTGTGACAACATGGATGGCCTTGATGGCATTATGCTTAGCAAGATAAACCAGACAGAGATAGACAAATACTGCATGGTATCACTTATGTGTGGAATTAAAAAAAAAAGAAAAGAAGAAAAAGGTAAACTCATGGAAACAGAGAATAGAGAAGTGGTTGCCAGGGGCTGGAGTTAGGGGAAAGAGGGAGAAGCTTGTAAAGAGATACAGACTTTCAGTTATAAAATGCGTAAAGTCAGAGCATCTAATGTATAACATGGTGACTATAGTTATAATACCGTATTATATAAATGAAATTTGCTAAGAGTGTAGAACTTAAACATCCTCACAAGAAAAGGGAGGGCAAAATGTAAAGTAATGGATGTGTGGATTAGCTCAATGCGGGGAATCCTTTCACAATGTATACATACATCAAATCATCACATTGCACACTTTAAATACCTCAACCATACCTCAATAAAGCTAAAAAAAAATTATTACAAGACACACATTAAAAAAATTAATGGACAGCTGTCCTATAGCTCCTGAAAATAAAGAACTCCATTATGAAAGGCCCTAAATGAAATATTTAAAACAAAAATGTGTTATTTGTTAAGCTCAGTTCCTAACAGATAAGTTCTTTTAGACAAATTCAACACAGTCAGTGGGTTTCATAAAAGGAATTTGAGAGTTCTTCTGTATTTATAACTATATACCACTCTGGTGAATTGTCCACTTGGAATGGAAGTTGATCAGAAGCTTCCAATGGAAACCTATGCCTTCAAGTTATCTTATAAATCCTTCACTAATGGCCATTTTTTTGGACACACATGGCAGCTCTGGTTTTGGTGAATGGAGTTCATTGTCTCAGCCCCTGCTGGGAAGTCTGGTATAGCCCATACCCAGCTTCTCCTCACCCCAGTGCCTTGCCCTGCCACCAGTAAAGTCTGTGGCGCCTGCAGGGTCTGAAGTGGTGTCAAAGAAAGGGGGAAAGGGAAGAAAAGATACTGAGAAATGAAAGGAAAGGGATTTGGAAAAGATAATATATTAATACATGTATTGAGCATTTATCTTACTCTAGCTTCTCTCCTCAGCTCTTTTCATGTGTCGTCACATTTAAATTTCACAATGACCTTATGAGGTGGGTGCTATTATTATCTCTGCTGACAAATGAGGAAACTGAAGCTTATGAAAGGTTGCCTAATGTAGATCACATTACTGGTTGACAGCAGGTCTGCTATCTCCAAAACCATGCTCATAACCAAGCTCTTCTGACAGTCTGCCACAGACTATGAAACATATTCCAGGCATTTCCTTGTGTGAGGATAAGAGAATGGAAAAGAGAAGTTCAGAGATCTGATTGGTCCATGGCAAATTAATCTTACCTTATTCTTAGAACCTCAAAATGCAGAATCTGGATGTCTTCTTTAAGAAGAAAGAAGCTCAGGTGACTAAAATTTTGCAAGAGACTAGCAAGCATGAAAATCCTGGCAAGTACAAGAGCCTGGCTTTATTTAGTTTTCAGCGAATATCAGGAATACTTTTTAATGTGAGATTTCTCAGAATTCACCTTTACCAATCACTGTCCATAATTTGTAATGCTTCTCCTTCTCCACTCTCTTCCCCATCACGTTCTGCCACCATCATTTCTTCCTTGGTCCTGATGTGGGAAAAGGGCTTTTATTTGTTCTAGGGACAGAGTTGTAGAGGGTTGAGTCTTCAGTGGAGTAGAGGAAGAGAAACACTGAAGGAGGGTAGGAGAAAGGATAGGAATTTTTTCATGTTCCCCTGATCGACCATTGCCCAACTTTTTCATGTGCCCCTGATCAACCCTCCCCAAGAAGCCAACCACCATCTCACCTCTCCCGCTAGCATCCATTTCTCAGTCCAGAAGCTCCTTCCTTCTTACTACTGCAGAGTCCTTGCTCCCTTGACCAAGTAACTGGTGGTGAATGGAGCTGGAGAGAATTCCCACTGAGCCCTAGAGATAGATGTTTTGTGGGATCCAAAATGTTAACGTATTTTATTCGGATTTTGAATGTAGAATTTTTTTGTATACTTTGGGGGTATATATATAAAACAGTCTCCATATCTTTTTGACCAAGAAGCATAACCACAATGAAGGCAATAATGACACTGCATATAAATGGATTGGTTTATGTTGCGTTTTGAATCCAATGCTAAGTTTTAGAGGCACACTGATCTATTTCTTAACCTTGAAGAAGTTTCCATGTGGTCATTTTCAAATGGAAAGAGAGAGTACAAATGATTGTTTATAAAACAAAATCTATAAACTATTCTACAACACCAGTCTATCATACATGCTTACAATTAAAAACTAAGGGAGGCTATAAATCAGCCACAATATTAGCATGTGCTGTCACCCAGATAAACAAACCGCAAAAAAATTCAGCTTACACCTACATTTTACTCTATAAATTTGGTAGAATTATAACAAAGATCCCAATAATTCTTATAAATAGCAGCCTTACCCCATTCTTTAATGCCTCATAGCAAGATTTATTTTGATAATTTAAAATAAATTACATTGTTAAGCAGATAGAAGTGCTTTGGCATTTTGACCTTTAAAAAATGTAAAAAGTGAAATAAAGTTACACTCTTATTAGGTTCTTCTTATTTAGAAATCTTAAAGAGATTAAAATGAAGTTAGATACACATGTCTATTTTCCCCTATTATACCGCAATTTGAGGAGAAAAAAATATATCATTATTTATTTTTATACTACTTTAACCAAGTAAAAACAGTAATTTATTCATTGTAAATGTTCAAATATCTTGTGCAATACTTATTTTTCCTGTGTAAAGTTAAGGCTACTGTAATGAAAATCTATCATAACACAGAAGAATTTATGTGCAAAGAATTCTTCTGAAAGTTTTTCAAATATTTTTCATACATAATATTATCTTAGTGTTACAAGGGAAGATGTGGTGTTCATGAAAAAGTATTTATAAGGTAATTGGCAGTATTCAAATGTCCAGTGATGGTGTAAATAGCAATCCCTCTATGTGTGGGTAGAAAAATAACTACTTAACTGTTTAAGACTAAGCAAGAGCCCCACACCTACCTTCAGTGTGAACTGTTGACAACCTGTTGGCCATAATTCTAAGAATTCCTAGACATCTGGGTTAGTAAGGCGGAAAAAAGAGGAATTTGAGTGGGATCACAAAACGAACTGTTGAATTAACCCAAGTCATAGATTTTGTAGAACAGGGGTTAGAAGAAAATTGGAATTTAAAAGAGAATACAGATTTTTTTAGATGACAAAGAGAAGTTTAGCAGGTAAAGCTTAGGCATATAGACCCAGAGTCACACAGTATTTATAAAGTCAGTAACTACAAGCCTGATACTGAAAATATACAGAATTCTTTTATGCAGTTACATGTATAATCCTCAAAGTCTTGTGGGCCAGATATTATAATTCTGTCCATTTTACAGGTGGTAGAGTTGAACTCAGAGAAATTCAATAACTTGCCCAAGCTCATAAATCTGAAACTAAACACATATCCGTATAAAGTCTATCCTTTCCTGATTCATTTCCAGTTAGAAGAAAGTTACTATGAAGAGGACATTTCTGTGCAGGATAGTTATTATATTTCTAAGAGGTAATCACCACAATCCTTAGCTGGTGGAAGCAAAAATGGGGAACTTACACAGATACTACCCAGTTAAAAAATCTAATTTTATAATCACTTTAATATTCAAAATGAATACCATCATTCATGTTTAAATATTTGTCAGATGTGAAATTTCATATACATAACATTTGCAGCAGATTCATAGGTATCCTTAACAGGTTATTTCCCTTTGTTTTTCATTTCAAATTTGTTTGAATGGAGATTATTTTTAACTTTATTAGCAAAATGCAGACAAAGAACTCTAAGTCCTAAAACCTAAAGTGACCATAGGGAATGAGTCAATAAACATAGCAAGTGAGCAGTGGACAAGGACAGTAGGGACTTCATGTTAAAGAGGTCAAGGTCTCAGTAGTGGAACACTGACAAGAAACTTTATCTGTGGTCATTTATTAATTCTTTCAACATACAGTAAATGAATGCCTCCTATGTGCCAGGGACTATGCTAAGAACTGTAATACAAATATGAAAAAGACAGGTCTCTGTGCTCATGAAGTTCCTGGTCTAGAGGAGGAATGCAGGCCTATGACAACCAAAGGCTGCTCTGGGGCTTATAGGATGGGGGAGCCCCGAATCAGCACTGGGGAAGTTTGGGTAGGGGGTGCAGCACTCAAGAACAGCTGTTTAGAGAAAGGATTAATCTCCAAAATTTACAAACAGCTCATGCAGCTCAATATCAAAAAAATAAGCAACCCAATCCAAAAACGGGCAGGAGACCTAAACAGACATTTCTCCAAAGAAGATATACAGATTGCCAACAAACACATGAAAGAATGCTCAACATCACTAATCATTAGAGAAATGCAAATCAAAACTACAATGAGGTATCACCTCACACCGGTCAGAATGGCCATCATCAAAAAATCTACAAGCAATAAATGCTGGAGAGGGTGTGGAGAAAAGGGAACCCTCTTGCACTGTTAGTGGGAATGTAAATTGATACAGCCACTATGGAGAACAGTATGGTGGTTCCTTAAAAAACTAAAAATAGAACTACCATATGACCCAGCAATCCCACTACTGGGCATATACCCTGAGAAAACCAGAATTCAAAAAGAGTCATGTACCACAATGTTCACTGCAGCACTATTTACAATAGCCAGGACATGGAAGCAACCTAAGTGTCCATCAACAGATGAATGGATAAAGAAGATGTGACACATATATACAATGGAATATTACTCAGCCATAAAAAGAAACGAAATTGAATTATTTGTAGTGAGGTGGATGGACCTAGAGTCTGTCATACAGAGTGAAGTAAGTCAGAAAGAGGAAAACAAACACAGTATGCTAACACATATATACGGAATCTTAAAAGAAAAAAAATGGTTTGAAGAACCTAGGGGCAGGACAGGAATAAAGATATAGACGTAGAGAATGGACTTGAGGACATGGGGAGGGGGAAGGGTAAGCTGGGACGAAGTGAGAGAGTGGCATGGACATATATACACTACCAAATGTAAAATAGATAGCTAGTGGGAAGCAGCTGCATAGCACAGAGAGATCAGCTTGGTGCTTTGTGACCACCTAGAGGGGTGGGATAGGGAGGGTGGGAGGGAGATGCAAGAGAGAGGAGATATGGGGATATGTGTATATGTATAGCTGATTCACTATGTTATAAAGCAGAAACTAACACACCATTGTAAAGCAATTATACTCCAATAAAAATGTTAAAAAAAAAAAAAAAAAGAATAGCTGTTTAGAAAAGCTAATCCTAAACCTCAGTCTTAAAGACAAGTAGGAATTTTTTGTATCAGGTGATAATGGTAAAGGCATTGAAGGCCAAGAGTGAAATTATGCAAAAATTGAGAAAGTGTGATTGGCTCAAAAATAGTAAGTCGTTCCAAACTGTGAGAAGCTAAGGTACATTTGGGAAATGAAAAAAAAAGAAAAAAACCAGAGAGTCTGGAAGAGGAAATCATGACAAGCCTAATATGCTCGACTAAGGAGTTCGGGACCTTATACTGAAGGTGGTACAGAGCTAGTAAAGAATTTTAGACAGTAAAGTTCATGAATATGTAATATTTTAGAAGTATTAAGCTAAAATTATATTTTGATGAATTTATAAAACAACAAGAGGAATGCTTTGATGGCATGTTAACTAAAATGACAAGGTAAAACTCTGTGCAGACATAAATTATAAATATGATGTTTCTAACATTGTCAAAAAGAAAAGTCAAGACAAAAAGATTGAACAAAAGGAAACATGCCTAAATGGAAATGATGGCTGACTTTGGGTGCTAGGATTATGACAGAACTAATTCAATAAACACATATTGTGTATTTAAATTTTATCTTTAAAAGATTCCAAACTTCATGGCTCTCTTTTCAAAGAGCTAAAAAGTAGAATGTTGTGTCTTTTTTATTGTCAAAATGTGTTAAAATTTCATATTGCCACATGAGACTAAAGTATCTTTAAGGTAGTCCTTATTCACTACGAATTCGCAGTGAATTTAGTGTTTCATCTGAAACTTGGAGTTCATATCGTCAGTACTGTTTTCCTCCAAAGGGTACAGGAATTGATCTGGAATCGTAATTTCTAGAGAGAGGCAGTATGGTTTATAAAAAAAAAAGACATGCTCAGGCTAGCATAGGTTTATTTCCAGATGTTTGTCCTCTGACAAATTGCTTAATATTTCTGGAAAAGAATAATGATAATGATGACCACGGATGTGTGGAGGTTGCAGTGGGTGTGGTAATGGCAACAGGCTGTGTGGGCAAATTTCAGCTGAATTCGTTTTACCATATACCATTAATCCTGACATTGTGAGAAGTGGTTGAAAGAACAGTGGTCATTCTTACAGATTTGGTGAATTTTTACCCCCAGACTTATTATCCTATAAATATGGTTTAAATTATTTTCCCTCAAGGTTGTTTCCTGACATGTCAGGATTCAAGTATCTCTGCTTCTTTTCTGTCCATTTATGTGGACTTGTAAGATCTTCTGTCAGTGACTATTCCACCATCTTCCCATTTCCTTGCTTGGAAATTGGTGACTCATCTGAAATTTTGGAAATGGTATCCCAACCTTAACTCTTTCGGATTACTTGTGGATGGATGTAAGAAAGTTAGGAAATTCTAATGGCTTATCCTTGATATGGCTGTTTGTTCTTGTGTCTGCCCAGATATGGGTACAGCACTGGAGCAGGTCTTGACAAATTTGTAGAGTAGGCACTACTCTAGCATTTAATTTCTAAACATGCATCACAAAGAAGGAAGAAAAACACCTTCATTTGTGTGGATCATTCTTCTGCCCCAAAACTACCAGTGGTGTCTTATCTCAGAGTAAAAGCCAAAGTACACATATCTGTAAGACACTGTAGTTTCCTGCTCCTCTCTCTCTCTCTCTCTATCTACCTATCTATCTACCTCTCTCTCTCTCTGACTTCAGCAACTATGGCTCCCATTCCCAGCTTAACTCCAGCTGCACTGACCATCTTGCTATTTCTTGTACATGTCAAGACTTTGTACTTACCATTCCCATCTTTCTGCAACATTTTCCCCCAGATCTCTACCTGGTTTACTCCATCAGCCTCCTTTAAGTCTCTGGTCAAATGTTAACTTACTAGTGAGTTCTTCCCTGCTCATCTTGCCTAAAACAGTAACTACTCCCACTAATAATTCTCAGCTCATCCCTTCCATTCTCACACTCTCCTTTTCAGAAAGGAAGATTTCTTTACAGTACTTATAACCATCTCTTTATTTTCTGTTTTCATCAACTAGAATGTAAACCCCGTGAGACTGGGGATTTGTGTGAGTTTTGCTCACTGCTGTATCCCCAGCATCTAGAAAGATATCTTCACATACTATGTGCTCAATAAATATTTACAGTATAAATACATTTATTTATCAGATGAAGTTAGAAAAACTATTTCAAAGAAAATTTAATAGGAAAAATAAGTATTGGATCTATTTATTGTAAAATTGTATTGTAATATCTCAAAGTAAATAGGATATTTCTTTCAAATAATAAGGATAATTCATCAGAAGGAAGAAAGATAGGTGGCATTGGAAGCCAGTAGAAAACACTTCATCCCAGCACACGAGACACCAACTCAGACACGGGCAGAAGTTGTTGTCAGCAAAAATCTGGTCTCAGAATCTCATTATTTAAGGCTCCATAGAGTAGGGACAGGTGGTATTTTCCTTTCCAGTTAGAGGACTTTAGGACAGTGACAGTAAATACCACTATTCTACCAATTGGGGGCAGGTGAGCATAAATAGGATGTGTTTGACCAGGTCTGATAGAAACCTACAGTCTATGTAAAGCAAATGAAGGAAAAAAACATAGGATTGTAGAGGAGAAAATCACTTGCCACTAAGGAATTCTAATCATTGTTTCATAATTCACTGGGGTGGCCACCAGCCATCACTAAAGCCCTGCAAAGCTGAGAATTCTGGTTATTTTCGAGGTTGAGACTTAAGTCTCCATGAAATGAAAACATCACCCTCTTACTGTGATTGTGAGAAGAGTGGGTACTTAGCAAGCACTAAGCACACCAAGAAGTCAACTTTAATGATGTGGAAGCTAAGCCTTATCTGGGAAAGTTCTGGCAACAAGTTAAGTGGCAGGAAAGGGAGAGGGAGAATTTCCAAAGGAAGGGAACTTTTAGATTCTGTAAGCACATAGACTTAGTTTACTCTTGGGACTCTCTTCCCTTTTGTAGGGACTTGGGAAACAGGAAAATCCCTAGGAAGAAGAGCTTCACACCAAGTACAGGCAGAATATGACCCTAAAAGGAACTTGGTAAAAGTTTTGATTTACTATTCTCTGGATTCCACAGTGGGGAGCAGACATGGGAAAAGGAGATTATTTTAATAACAGGAGTCCACCATCTTCAAAGAGACAAAATCTTGGGAATGGGCACTGAATTTCAAGGCCACAAGCCTCTGGATAAAAAATCAACTTGACATTCTGGTCACACCAATTCCCTCATGCTCAAGAGACAGCTGTTTGTTCTCATTCCCCAATTAAAATATACAAAAAATTTTAAGCAATTTCTTCTGGTTTTGGAGAAGTCTGCCTATGATAGTTTCTCATTTTAGGACTGCAAGTCATAGAGACTGAGTAGCCTATGAAGTTTTCATAGGACAGTGGATAATATGTTTTTATCTTTTCCAGAACATTATCTATGGAAAAAGTTTATGGGTAACCTTCCTTTCTGGGTACTGCAAAGATTTTGCTGAAGAAAAAGTATAATCAAAAGAAAATATTAATTTTTAAAACAAAATATTATTTGCAACTACTTAAGACTTCCTAAGTGTAGACATTTACCAAAGTAAATTGTTATTTGGTTCTAGGAAAACATTTTGATAGGCCACACTGGGTATTGTTTTTATTGTATGTAGTAGGGGCCCTAGGATAATCTAGATAGGCAAGACTTCAAGAAAAAATTAAGTGAAATCTCTCTCTTTGAAATAAAGTAACAAGGATTTTGTAATTATCTACCAATGCTTGGTAAATGGGAGTGAAAATCTTGAAAAAGAAAGGGAATCAAGCTTCTAGACCCACACTATTCAACATAGTAGCCACTATACACATTAATTTAATCAAGTTAAAAATTCAGTTCCTCAGTCACTATAGCCACATTTCAAGTGCTCAACAGCAGTATGATGCTAGAGGCTACTGGGTTGGACAGTGCAAAAGTTTTGTCGGACAACACGGTCTAGACAGGTAGGATTCTCAGCGACATGGTTTGTGGGAGGGCAAGTAGAATTGCTTTCTGACTATTTGGGAATTATTGTCTTATCTCCCTAAGTCTTTAGCAGAAATCTGTTTACCATAGAATCTTAGTCATTTAATATTAGTGGTACTTTGAGGAATGAAGGAAGGGTAGCAAAGTTCCAAAGTTGTAGGTGGAAACCAGCCACAAAGTAATGAAAGCCTGTGGTTGGGTGAAGGAGCTATGATTATGAGTCCTGGAGATGACAGTAGAAAAGCAAACTTGAAATAGCCTCCATTTCTCCAAATATTTTAGAGGAAGTTGGCCCCCTAAAGGAGGGGGAAGTAGATGAAAGCTAGGTAATATTATTTTATAAAAAGGGGTTTGAGCCATTTTATTTAAATGCTAGAATGAAAGATGGCCCCAGGAAGCTGGAGGTCTACGTGAATTCCAAGAGGAAGACATTTTGTTTCCCTTAATATAAATGATCAAATACTTTGTGAAGTAAGATCTTTGAGTATTGACCTCCTGGATGTATCCCCCAGAGACTTAAGTGCTTTACTTGGGGGAAATAAACGAAGGGTGCTATTTAACAACTTCAGTTCATTATAGATAAGGAGCATTTTTTTCAAGAGTAATCTAACTAATATTTCATCTTTCCCAAGATATTTCATATCAAGGACATGAACAACCACTCTCAGGCTTATCAGGACTCTTTTTCTGTAAAAGATGGAAGATGGTAGTTGTAAGACCTGAGTGGACTTTTCCTTGAATATATTTTTCCAAATGGAAAAAACAACAGCAAAAAAGCCCTACAGAGCCTCTCTGTTTAAAGAAAAAAGAAAATAGAAGGAGATTAAATTATCTCCAAAACGAATGACTCAAATTTATGTTTTCTAGAACTTTACTATTTGAGAAACATAATTATAGTGTATATATCCCTTATAGTATTCACTAAATACAAATTTCTTAAGATGAGACAATTGATATCCCTCACAATGATTAGAAAAGTGCATTTACGTGGTAAATGATAACCAATATATCCTACTTGCATCCCAAGTCATTGCAAAACTGTAGAGCTGCACTCTAACTGCTGAGTACTTGAAATATAGCTAATCAAAAATTACGTCTGTTTTAAGTATAAAATACACACCAAAATTTGAAGATATCATATGAAAAAAATATTTGAAAATCTCAATTTTTGTATTAGTTACATTTGAAATAATAGTTTTTATGCTGAGTTAAATATTAAAATTAATTTCAACTATTTTTACATTTTTTAATAAGGGTACTGGAACATTTATTAACTATATATCTGGCCTTGCATTATATACCTACTGGACAGCACTGACTTAGGAAAACCATAGAAGTGGAAGGACCTTGAAAGAGAAAGAGATATTGAACAATAAGAACACAGACCAGAGCAGAAATGCAACACAAATAGAGATCAATCATTTTGAAGCACTTATGGGAAGGCATTAGAAGTAAAAACATTTCTCTCTAATACAATTATCTAACAAACTGCATTTAAACTCTGAACTTTGATTTACTACATGCAGAGTGAAATGAGACAAAAATAAGAGGAATAGTAGATGCTTGAGAACAAAAAATATATACCTGAAGCCAGTCATGACAGAGATAGATCTCTCAGCCACTCTGGATAATGGTTTCAACAAATAATGATGAGGAAGGATTGGAAGCTAAAGTCTGAATTCCACTTATATTACTTTTAGTTTATTCTACAGTAGAACAAAAAAATTTTTTTTGTTCTTACTAGTCATCAATTTTATACACATCAGTGTATACATGTCAATCCCAATCGTCCAATTCATCACACCACCCCTCCCCACCCCACAGCTTTCCCCCCTTGGTGTCCATACGTTTGTTCTCTACATCTGTGTCTCAATTTCTGCCCTGCAAACCGGTTCATCTGTACCATTTTTCTAGGTTCCACATATATGTGTTAATATACGATATTTGTTTTTCTCTTTCTGACTTACTCGACTCTGTATGACAGTCTCTATATCCATTCACGTCTCAACAAATGACCCAATTTCCTTCCTTTTTATGGCAGAGTAATATTCCATTGTATATATGTACCACCATTTCTTTATCCATTCATCTGTCGATGGGCATATAGGTGGCTTCCATGACCTGGCTATTGCAAATAAGGCTGCAATGAACATTGGGGTGCATGTGTCTTCTTGAATTATGGTTTTCTCTGGGTATATGCCCAGTAGTGGGATTGCTGGATCATATGGTAATTTTATTTTTAGTTTTTCAAGGACCCTCCATACTCTTCTCCATAGTGGCTCTATCAATTTACATTCCTACCAACAGTGCAAGAAGGTTCCCTTTTCTCCACACCCTCGTCAGCATTTGTTGTTTGTAGATTTTCTGATGATGCCCATTCTAACTGGTATGAGGTGATACCTCACTGTAGTTTTGATTTGCATTTCTCTAATAATTAGTGATGTTGAGCAGCTTTTCATGTGCTTCTTGGCCACCTGTATGTCTTCTTTGAGAAATGTCTATTTAGGTCTTGGGTCCATTTTTGAATTGGGTTGTTTGGTTTTTTAATATTGAGCTCCATGAACTGTTTATATATTTTGGAGATTAATCATTTGTCTGTTGATTCGTTTGCAAATAATTTCTCCCATTCTGAGGGTTGTCTTTTCATCTAATTTATGGTTTCCTTTGCTATGAAAAAACGTCTACGTTTTATTAGGTCCCATTTGTTTATTTTTGTTTTTATTTCCATTACTCTAGGAGGTGGATCAAAAACGATTTTTCTGTGATTTATGTCAAAGAGTGTTCTTCCTATGTTTTCCTCTAAGAGTTTTATAGTGTCCAGTCTTACATTTAGGTCTCTAATCCATTTTGAGTTTATTTTTGTGTATGGTGTTAGGGAGTGTTCTAATTTCATTCTTTTACACATAGCTGTCCAGTTTTCCCAGCACCACTTATTGAAGAGACTGTCTTTTCTCCATTGTATATCCTTGCCTCCTTTGTCATAGATTAGTTAACCATAGGTGCATGGGTTTATCTCTGGGATTTCTGTCTTGTTCCGTTGATCTATGTTTCTGCTTTTGTGCCAGTACCATATTGTCTTGATTACTGTAGCTTTGTAGTATAGTCTGAAGTCAGGGAGTCTGATTCCTCCAGCTCCGTTTTTTTCCCTCAAGATTGCTTTGGCTATTTGGGGTCTTCTGTGTCTCCATACAAATTTTAAGAGCTTTTATTCTAGTTCTGTAAAAAATGCCATTGGTAATTTGAAAGGGATTGCATTGAATCTGTAGACTGCTTTGAGTAGTATAGTCATTTTCACAATATTGAATCTTCCAATCCAAGAATATGGTATATCTCTCCATCTGTTGGTATCATCTTTAATTTCTTTCATCAGTGTCTTATAGTTTTCTGCATACAGGTCTTTTGTCTCCTTAGGTAGGTTTATTCCTAGATATTTTATTCTTTTTGTTGCAGTGGTAAACGGGAGTGTTTCCTTAATTTCTCTTTCAGATTTTTCATCATTAGTGTATAGGAATGCAAGAGATTTCTGTGCATTAATTTTGTATCCTGCAACTTTACCAAATTCATTGATTAGCTCTAGTACTTTTCTGGTGGCATTTTTAGGATTCTCTATGTATAGTATCATGACATCTGCAAACAGTGACAGTTTTACTTCTTCTTTTCTAATTTGTATTCCTTTTATTCCTTTCTCTTCCCTGATTGCCATGGCTAGGACTTCCAAAACTATGTTGAATAATGGTGGTGAGAGTGGACATCCTTGTCTTGCTCCTGATCTTAGAGGAAATGCTTTCAGTTTTTCACCATTGAGAATGATGTTTGCTGTGGGTTTGTCGTATATGGCCTTTATTATGTTGAGGTAGATTCCCTCTATGCCCACTTTCTGGAGAGTTTTTATCATACATGGGTGTTGAATTTTGTTGAAAGCTTTTTCTGCATCTATTGAGATGATCATATGGTTTTTATTCTTCAATTTGTTAATATGCTGTATCACATTGATTGATTTGCGTATATTGAAGAACCCTTGCAGCCCTGGGAAAAATCTCCCTTGATCATGGTGTATGATCCTTTTAATGTGTTGTTGGATTCTGTTTCCTAGTAATTTTTGAGGATTTTTGCATCTATATTCATCAGTGATATTGGTCTGTAATTTTCTTTTTTTTGTAGTATCTTTATCTGGTTTTGGTATCAGGGTGATGGTGGCCTCATAGAATGAGTTTGGGAGTGTCCCTTCCTCTGCAATTTTTTAGACGAGTTTGAGAAGGATGGGTGTTAGCTCTTCTCTATATGTTTAATAGAATTCACCTGTGAAGCCATCTGGTCCTGGACTTTTGTTTGCTGGAAGATTTTTAATCACAGTTTCAAATTCATTACTTGTGTTGGTCTGTTCATATTTTCTATTTCTTCCTGGTTCAGTCTTGGAAGGTTATACCATTCTAAGAATTTGTCCATTTCTTCCAGGTTGTCCATTTTATTGGCATAGAGTTGCCTGTCGTAGTCATTTAGGATGCTTTGTATTTCTGTGGTGTCTGCCGTAATTCTCCTTTTTCATTTCTAATTTTATTGATTTGAGTCCTGTCCCTCATTTTTTTGATGAGTCTGGCTAATGGTTTATCAATTTTGTTTATCTTCTCAAAGAACCAGTTTTTAGTTTTATTGATCTTTGCTGTTGTTTCCTTTGTTTCTGTTTCATTTATTTCTCCTCTGATCTTTATAATTTCTCTCCTTCTGCTAACTTTGGGTTTTGTTTGTTCTTCTTTCTCTAGTTCCTTCAGGTGTAAGGTTACATTGTTTATATGAGATTTTTCTTGTTTCTTCTTTGTTTGTTTGTTTGTTTTCACACACACACACACACACACACACACACTGTATTTTATTTTTACAAGAGATAGACTGACACCAAGCATTGTACATGGATGATCACAACAAAAGCAACAATGATTTCAATTACCAAACAGGAAACACACTCATGCTATGTCATAATATTGACATTCAGTCCAGTAATCCTCCACTGTAACAGCTCCTTTACTTTGCAGTGAAAATTGATTTGTATATTCTTTGCCTCTGAGTCCTTGTGAGATTTTTTCTTTTTTTTAATTCAAACAGAAAGTCACAAAAATTATACTCATCCTCATCAGTTCACTCAGTCCCATGTAATTAATTTTTTTTTTCATCTTGATCTTTTGTTAGCACTTTTATAAATTCATCAGTTTTCCATTAGTGTTCTGAACATGCTTATTCATTCAGTTCAGCAGTATAGTCAGTTACCAGAAACCTGTACTTGTCAGAGTCTTTTCCATGAATTTCCTGAAAATGAAGCCCTTTTATAGGAACATATTTACAAAAGCATCAGAGTACACCCAGAACTGTCTGTAAATGACAAAAAACTTAAAAATGACCACGGTTAAAGATTTGATGAAAGTTCATAATAATGCAGTTGACAAGAAAATTAGTTATTTCTGAGATATATATTTTAAAGTAATAACTAGGATTATGACTTATAACATTATACCAGAACATATAAGATTTTTAGAAATTTCATGTAATGTCTGAAACATTTATATTAACATATTTCCATACAAATAACCCAATGAAAGTTTAGTATTAGTTGTTTTGTTTGTTTGTTTGTTTATACTGCAGGTTCTTATTAGTCATCAATTTTATACACATCAGTGTATACATGTCAATCCCAATCACCCAATTCAGCACACCACCATCCCCACCCCATCGCGGTTTTCCCCCCTTGGTGTCCATATGTCTGTTCTCTACATCTGTGTCTCAACTTCTGCCCTGCAAACCGGCTCATCTGTACCATTTTTCTAGGTTCCACATACATGCGTTAATATACGACATTTGTTTTTCTCTTTCTGACTTACTTCACTCTGTATGACAGTCTCTAGATCCATCCACGTCTCAACAAATGACTCAATTTCGTTCGTTTTTATGGCTAAGTAATATTCCATTCTATATATGTACCACCACTTCTTTATCCATTCGTCTGTTGATGGGCATTTAGGTTGCTTCCATGACCTGGCTATTGTAAATAGTGCTGCAATGAACATTCGGGTGCATGTGTCTTTTTGAATTACGGTTTTCTCTGGGTATATGCCCAATAGTGGGATTGCTGGGTCATATGGTAATTCTATTTTTAGATTTTAAGGAACCTCCATATTGTTCTCCATAGTGGCTGTATCAATTTACATTCCCACCAACAGTGCAAGAGGGTTCCCTTTTCTCCACACCCTCTCCAGCATTTGTTGTCTGTACATTTTCTGATGATGCCCATTCTAACTGGTGTGAGGTGATACCTCATTGTAGTTTTGATTTGCATTTCTCTAATATTTAGTGATGTTGAGCATCTTTTCATGTGCTTCGTGGCCGTCTGTATGTATTCTTTGGAGAAATGTTTATTTAGGTCTTCTGCCCATTTTTGGATTGGGGTGTTTGTTTCTTTAATATTGAGCTGAATGAGATGTTTATATATTTTGGAGATTAATCCTTTGTCCGTTGATTCGTTTGCAACTATTTTCTCCCATTCTGAGGGTTGTCTTTTCGTCTTGTTTATGGTTTCCATTGCTGTGCAAAAGCTTTTAAGTTTCATTAGGTCCCATTTGTTTATTTTTGTTTTTATTTCCATTACTCTAGGAGGTGGGCCAAAAAAGATCTTGCTGTGATTTATGTCAAAGAGTGTTCTTCCTATGTTTTCCTCTAAGAGTTTTATAGTGTCCGGTCTTACATTTAGGTCTCTAATCCATTTTAAGTTTATTTTTGTGTATGGTGTTAGGGAGTATTCTAATTTCATTCTTTTACATGTAGCTGTCCAGTTTTCCCAGCACCACTTATTGAAGAGACTGTCTTTTCTCCATTGTATATCCTTGTCTCCTTTGTCATAGATTAGTTGACCATAGGTGCATGCGTTTATCTCTGGGATTTCTATCTTATTCCGTTGATCTATGTTTCTGCTTTTGTGCCAGTACCATATTGTCTTGATTACTGTAGCTTTGTAGTATAGTCTGAAGTCAGAGAGTCTGATTCCTCCAGCTCCATTTTTTTCCCGCAAGACTGCTTTGGCTATTCGGGGTCTTTTGTGTCTCCATACAAATTTTAAGATGATTTGTTCTAGCTCTGTAAAAAATGCCGTTGGTAATTTGATAGGGATTGCATTGAATCTGTAGATTGTTTTGGGTAGTATAGTCATTTTCACAATATTGATTCTTCCAATCCAAGAACATGGTATATCTCTCCATCTGTTGGTATCATCTTTAATTTCCTTCATCAGTGTCTTATAGTTTTCTGCATACAGGTCTTTTGTCTCCCTAGGTAGGTTTATTCCTAGGCATTTTATTCTTTTTATTGCAGTGGTAAATGGAAGTGTTTCCATAATTTCTCTTTCAGATTTTTCATCATTAGTGTATAGGAATGCAAGAGATTTCTGTGCATTAATTTTGTATCCTGAAACTTTACCAGATTCATTAATTAGCTCTAGCAGTTTTCTGGTGGCAGTTTTAGGATTCTCTATGTATAGTATCATGTCATCTGCAAACAGTGACAGTTTTACTTCTTCTTTTCCAATTTGTATTCCTTTTATTTCTTTTTCTTCTCTGATTGCCGTGGCTAGGACTTCCAGAACTATGTTGAATAATAGTGGTGAGAGTGGACATCCTTGTCTCATTCCTGATCTTAGAGGAAATGCTTTCAGTTTTTCACCATTGAGAATGATGTTTGCTGTGGGTTTGTCATATATGGCCTTTATTATGTTGAGGTAGGTTCCCTCTATGCCCACTTTCTGGAGAGTTTTTATCAGAAATGGGTGTTGAATTTTGTCAAAAGCTTTTTCTGCATCTATTGAGATGATCATATGGTTTTTATTCTTCAATTTTTTAATATGGTGTATCACATTGATGATTTGCGTATATTGAAGAATCCTTGCATCCCTGGGATAAATCCCACTTGATCGTGGTGTATGATCCTTTTAATGTGTTGTTGGATTCTGTTTGCTAGTATTTTGTTGAGGATTTTTGCATCTATATTCATCTGTGATATTGGTCTGTAATTTTCTTTTTTTGTAGTGTCTTTGTCTGGTTTTGGTATCAGGGTGATGGTGGCCTCATAGAATGAGTTTGGGAGTGTTCCTTCCTCTGCAATTTTTTGGAAGAGTTTGAGAAGGATGGGTGTTAGCTCTTCTCTAAATGTTTGATAGAATTCACCTGTGAAGCCATCTGGTCCTGGAGTTTTGTTTGTTGGAAGATTTTTAATCACAGTTTCAAATTCATTACTTGTGATTGGTCTGTTCATATTTTCTGCTTCTTCCTGGTTCAGTCTTGGAAGGTTATACCTTTCTAAGAATTTGTCCATTTCTTCCAGGTTGTCCATTTTATTGGCATAAAGTTGCTTGTAGTAGCCTCTTAGGATGCTTTGTATTTCTGCGGTGTCTGTTGTAACTTCTCCTTTTTCATTTCTGATTTTATTGATTTGAGTCCTCTCCCTCTTTTTCTTGATGAGTCTGGCTAATGGCTTATCAATTTTGTTTATCTTCTCAAAGAACCAGCTTTTAGTTTTATTGATCTTTGCTATTGTTTTCTTTGTTTCTATTTCATTTATTTCCGCTCTGATCTTTATGATTTCTTTCCTTCTGCTAACTTTGGGTTTTGTTTGTTCTTCTTCCTCTAGTTCCTTTAGGTGTAAGGTTAGATTGTTTACTTGAGATTTTTCTTGTTTCTTTAGGTAGGCTTGTATAGCTATAAACTTCCCTCTTAGAACTGCTTTTGCTGCATCCCATAGGTTTTGGGTCATCATGTTTACATTGTCATTTGTCTCCAGGTATTTTTTGATTTCCTCTTTGAATTCTTCAGTGATCTCTTGGTTATTTAGTAATGTATTGTTTAGCCTCCATGTGTTTGTGTTTTTTACGTTGTTTTCCCTGCAATTCATTTCTAATCTCATAGCATTATGGTCAGAAAAGATGCTTGATATATTTCAATTTTCTTAAATTTACTGAGACTTAATTTGTGACCCAAGATGTGATCTATCCTGGAGAATGTTCCGTGCGCACTTGAGAAGAACGTGTAATCTGCTGTTTTTGGATGGAATGTCCTATAAATATCAATTAAATCTATCTGGTCTATTGTGTCATTTAAAGCTGCTGTTTCTTTATTTATTTTCATTTTGGATGATCTGTCCATTGGTGTAAGTGAGGTGTTAAAGTCCCCCACTATTATTGTGTTACTGTCGATTTCCTCTTTTATAGCAGTTAGCAGTTGCCTTATGTATTGAGGTACTCCTATGCTGGGCACATATATATTTATAATTGTTATATCTTCTTCTTGGATTGATCCCTTGATCATTATGTAGTGTCCTTCCTTGTCTCTTGTAACATTCTTTATTTTAAAGTCTACTTTAAGTGATATGAGTATTGCTACTCCAGCTTTCTTTTGATTTCCATTTGCATGGAATATCTTTTTCAATCCCCTCACTTTCAGTCTGTATGTGTCCCTAGGTCTAAAGTGGGTCTCCTGTAGACAGCATATATATGGGTCTTGTTTTGGTATCCATTCAGCAAGCCTGTGTCTTTTGGCTGGAGCATTTAATCCATTCACGTTTAAGGTAATTATCGATATGTATGTTCCTATGACCATTTTCTTAATTGTTTTGGGTTTGTTTTTGTAGGTCCTTTTCTTCTCTTGTGTTTCCCACTTAGAGAAGTTCCTTTAGCATTTGTTGTAGAGCTGGTTTGGTGGTGCTGAATTCTCTTAGCTTTTGCTTGTCTGTAAAGCTTTTGATTTCTCCATCAAATCTGAATGAGATCCTTGCCAGGTAGAGTAATCTTGGTTGTAGGTTCTTCCCTTTCATCACCCTAAGTATATCATGCCACTCCCTTCTGGCTTGTAGAGTTTCTGCTGAGAAATCAGCTCTTAACCTTATGGGAGTTCCCTTGTATATTATTTGTTGTTTTTCCCTTGCTGCTTTCAATAATTTTTCTTTGTCTTTAATTTTTGCCATTTTGATTACTGTGTGTCTCGGCGTGCTTCTCCTTGGGTTTATCCTGTATGGGACTCTCTGTGCTTCCTTGACTTGGGTGGCTATTTCCTTTCCCATGTTAGGGAAGTTTTCGACTATAATCTCTTCAAATATTTTCTCTGGTCCTTTCTCTCTCTCTTCTCCTTCTGGGACCCCTATAATGCGAATGTTGTTGCGTTTAATGTTGTCCCAGAGATCTCTTAGGCTGTCTTCATTTCTTTTCATTCTTTTTTCTTTAGTCTGTTCCGCAGCAGTGAATTCCACCATTCTGTCTTCCAGGTCACTTATCCGTTCTTCTGCTTCAGTTATTCTACTATTGATTCCTTCTAGTGTAGTTTTCATTTCAGTTATTGTATTGGTCATCTCTGTTTGTTTGTTCTATAATTCTTCTAGGTCTTTGTTAATCATTTCTTGCATCTTCTCCATCTTTGCCTCCATTCTTATTCCGAGGTCCTGAATCATCCTCACTATCATTATTCTGAATTCTTTTTCTGGAAGGTTGCCTGTCTCCACTTCATTTAGCTGTTTTTCTGGGGTTTTTTCTTGTTCCTTCATCTGGTATATAGCCCTCTGCCTTTTCATCTTGTCTGTCTTTCTGTAAATGTGGTTTCTGTTCCACAGGCTGCAGGACTGTAGTTTTTCTTGCTTCTACTGTCTGCCCTCTGGTGGTTGAGTCTATCTAAGAGGCTTGATGGGAGGCTCTGGTGGTGGGTAGAGCTGACTGTTGCTGTGCTGGTCAGAGCTCCGTAAAACTTTAATCCACTTGACTGTTGATGGGTGGGGCTGGGTTCCCTCCCTGTTGGTTGTTTTGCCTGAGGCAACCCAACACTGGAGCCTACCCGGGCTCTTTGGTGGGGCTTATCGCAGACTCTGGGAGGGCTCACGCCAAGGAGTACTTCCCAGAACCTCCGCTGCCAGTGTCCTTGTCCCCATGGTGAAAGAGAGCCAGCCTCCGCCTCTGCAGGAGACCCCCCCAACACCAGCAGGTATGTCTGGTTCAGTCTCCCCCAGGGTCACTGCTCCTTCCCCTGGGTCCCAATGCACACACTATTTTGTGTGTGCCCTCCAAGAGTGGGGTCTCTGTTTCCCCCAGTCCTGTCAAAGTCCTGCAGTCGATTCCCACTAGGCTTCAAAGTCTGATTCTCTATGAATTCCTCCTCCCGTTGCCGGACCCCCAGGTTGGGAAGCCTGACGTGGGGCTCAGAACGTTCACTCCAGTGGGTGGACTTCTGTGGTATAAGTGCTCGCCAGTCTGTGAGTCACACACCCAGCAGTTATGGGATTTGATTTTACTCTGATTGCGCCCTTCCTACCGTCTCACTGTGGCTTCTCCTCTGTCCTTGGACGTGGGGTATCCTCCTTGGTGAAGTCCAGTGTCTTCCTGTCGATGATTGTCCAGCAGCCAGTTGTGATTCTGGTGCTCTCGCAAGAGGGAGTGAGAGCACGTCCTTCTACTCCGCCATCTTGGTTTATCCTCTTTTCTTGTTTCTTGAGGTAGGCTTGTATTGGTAGAAACTTCCCTCTTACAATTGCTTTTGCGGCATCCCATAGGTTTTGGATCCTCATGTTTTCATTGTCATTTGTCTCTAGGTATTTTTTGATTTGCTCTTTGATTTCTTCAGTGACCTCTTGGTTATTTAGTAATGTATTGTTTAGCCTCCATGTGTTTGTGTTTTTTACGTTTTTTCCCTGTAATTGGTTTGTAATCTCATAGCTTTGTGGTCAGAAAAGATGCTTGATATGATATCAATTTTCTTAAATTTACTGAGGCTTGATTTGTGACCCATGGTGTGATCTATCCTGGAGAATGTTCTCTGCACACTTGAGAAGAAAGTGTAATCTGCTGTTCTTGGATGGAATGTCCTATAAATACCAATTAAATCTATCTGGTCTTTTGTGTCATTTAAAGCTTCTGTTTCCTTATTTATTTTCATTTTGGATGTTCTGTCCATTGGTGTAAGTGAGGTGTTAAAGTCCCCCACTATTATTGTGTTACTGTCGATTTCCTCTTTTATAGCTGTTAGCAGTTGCCTTATGTATTGAGGTGCTCCTATGTTGGGTGCATATATATTTATAATTGTTATATCTTCTCTTGGATTGATCCCTTGATCATTATGTAGTGTCCTTCCTTGTCTCTTGTAACATTCTTTATTTTAAAGTCTACTTTAAGTGATATGAATATTGCTACTCCAGCTTTATTTTGATTTCCATTTGCATAGAACATCTTTTTTCATCCCTTCACTTTTAGTCTGTATGTGTCCCTAGGTTTGAAGTGGGTCTCTTGTAGACAGCATTTATATGGGTCTTGTTTTTGTATCCATTCAGCAAACCTGTGTCTTTTGGTTGGAGCATTTAATCCTTTCACGTTTAAGGTAATTATTGATATGTATGTTCCTATGACCATTTTCTTAATTGTTTTGGGTTTGTTTTTGTTGGTCCTTTTCTTCCCTTGTGTTTCCCAATTAGAGAAGTTCCTTTATCATTTGTTGTAGAGCTGGTTTGGTGATGCTGAATTCTCTTAGCTTTTGCTTGTCTGTAAAGCTTTTGATTTCTCCATTGAATCTGAATGAGATCCTTGCCAGGTAGAGTAATCTTGGTTGTAGGTTCTTCCCTTTCATCACCCTAAGTATATCATGCCACTCCCTTCTGGCTTGTAGAGTTTCTGCTGAGAAATCAGCTCTTAACCTTATGGGAGTTCCCTTGTATATTATTTGTCATTTTTCCCTTGCTGCTTTCAATAATTTCTCTTTGTCTTTAATTTTTGCCCATTTGATTACTATGTGTCTCGGTGTGTTTCTCCTGGGTTTATCCTGTATGGGACTCTCTGTGCTTCCTTGACTTGGGTGGCTATTTCCTTTCCCATGTTAGGGAAGTTTTTGACTATAATCTCTTCAAATATTTTCTCTGGTCCTTTCTCTCTCTCTTCTCCTTCTGGGACCCCTATAATGCAAATGTTGTTGCCTTTAATGTTGTCCCAGAGGTCTGTTAGGCTGTCTTCATTTCTTTTCATTCTTTTTTTATTCTGTTCCACAGCAGTGAATTCCACCACTCTGTCTTCCAGGTCATTTATCCATTCTTCTGCCTCAGTTATTCTGCTATTGATTCTTCTAGTGTAGTTTTCATTTCAGTTATTGTATTTTTCATCTCTGTTTGTTTGTTCTTTAATTCTTCTAGGTCTTTGCTAAACATTTCTTGCATCTTCTTGATCTTTGCCTCCATTTTTTCCGAGGTCCTGGATCATCTTCACTATCATTATTCTGAATTCTTTTTCTGGAAGATTATCTCCACTTCATTTAGTTGTTTTTCTGGAGTTTTATCTTCTTCCTTCATGTGGTACATAGCCCTCTGCCTTTTCATCTTGTCTATCTTTCTGTGAATGTGGTTTTTGTTCCACAGGCTGCTGGACTGCACTTCTTCTTGCTTCTGCTGTCTGCCCTCTGGTGGATGTGGCTATCTAAGAGGCTTGTGCAAGTTCCTTGATGGGAGGGACTGTTGGTGGGTAGAGCTGACTGTTGCTCTGGTGGGCAGAGCTCAGTAAAATTTTAATCTGCTATACTGCTCATGGGTGGGGCTGGGTTCCCTCCCTGTTGGTTGTTTGGCCTGAGGCAACCAAACCCTGGAGCCTACCTGGGCTCTTTGGTGGGGTTAATGGTGGATTCTGAGATTCCTCACGCCAAAGAGTACTTCCCCAAACTTCTGCTGCCCGTGTCCTTGTCCCCACGGTGAGCCACAGCCACCCTCGGCTCTGCAGGAGACCCTCCAACACTAGCAGGTAGGTCTGCTTCAGTCTCCCCTGAGGTTACTGCTCCTTCCCCTGGTCCCGATGCACACACTACTTTGTGTGTGCCCTCCAAGAGTGGGGTCTCTGTTTCCCCCAGTCCTGTCGAAGTCCTGCAATCAAATCCCACTAGCCTTCTAAGTCTGATTCTCTAGGAATTCCTCCTCCCATTGCTGGACCCCCAGGTTTGGAAGCCTGACATGGGGCTCAGAACCTTCACTCCAGTGGGTGGACTTCTGTGGTATAAGTGTTCTCCAGTCTGTGAGTCACACACCCAGCAGTTATGGGACTTGATTTTACTGTGATTGTGCCCCTCCTACCATCTCACTGTAGCTTCTTTGTCTTTGGATGTGGGGTATCTTGTTTGGTGAGTTCCAGTGTCTTCCTGTTGATGATTGTCTAGCAGCTAGTTGTGATTCTGTTGTTCTCGCAAGAGGGAGTGAGAGCACATCCTTCTACTCCGCCATCTAGGTTCTGGGCTCTACAGTACAAAATTTCTTAACCAACTATCTTAAACCAACTTCTCAACCAACTCACAAGATTTCATTTCTTCTGTAAAGCTCGCTGACTGATACCCAAAGCATGCTGAATGCTACAGCATGAAAATCAGATTAAGACTATTACCACCCCACCCAAGACTCTTACTGTAGATACTCTCAAATTTAACCCCATTAAATTAAGGCAGGGAAGATAGAGCATAAAGGCCAGTAAACAAAGTCCAGCTTTTCCAGGCTTATAAACCATGTTTATATATTTGGCTATGGTTACTCTTACATGGAAATGATCAGAAACAAATACCAGGGACGACTAGGTTTTTCTAGGAAATTAAGTGCTGGCAGGCTGACCCTGTAGTCTCTTTAGCAATAAAATTCCCATAATATTTTGAACCTCAAAGCAACCCCTGGACCCCCAACAGAGCCCCCCACTAGCAACAAAAAGACCATAAGAGCTGTGTGGCCCCCAAGAAAGGCATATAATCCATCACCCACTTCCTGAAAAATAATTGATAAGGCAAAAGTCTAAGGATCATTGAGTACCATGGATAGGGTTTTTCTCCCAGGGAATAAAACCCAGACTTGCAACTGGGCTGACCAAGAAACTTTCTCAGTTGTCCTGGCACTTTGCCTTCGCAGTTGTCACATTTTCCATTTTTCCTTTTTCTGAATAGAGATTTCTATTGTGCTTATATTGTTCCTACTTCACCATTGTACAATGCATGTGAGGGAAGAAATAGAACTTGCCTTTTAGAGTATAGGTTACTAGACCACACTGAGTCCAACTCAGTGGGAAGGACTGAACATTACCCAGAGACCTTCATTTGCATGCATGAACTAGATGGAACAATGTGGAGGTGTCTATTGAAGATGCAGATGTTTTCTGTGTGGGAAAAAGTATTTGATGTGCAGGAATAAGTGGAATTTGGATGGATAAAGACAGATACATGCCTAATATGTTCAGAGACTGAGGCAAGAATACAAATGGAGGCATCAACTTAGATTTAAAAGAGAATAAAGCTGTTAAATAAAACGTGTTTGTTGTAGATTGTTTCTCAGATGGCCATGACAAACCTTCCCATCCCACATGCCTTTTTGCAATATGACTTTGCCAATGTCCAATTAAATAGTTGGACCTATTTGCCCTCCCTTTATCTGGACTGGTCTTATGACTTGCTTTGGGCAGTAGAATATGTGGAAGTTTGATTACTGGGTCTAGGCCTTAAGAGGCCTTGCATCTTCCCATTTTCACCTTCTTAGAAGACAGCTGCCATGTAAAGAAATTTATGACTGATACTTTGGATCATAAGAAAACACATGGAAAGAGAGGTCATATGAAGAAAAACAAGATGCCCCAGCTGGCAGCCAGCACCAAGGCTCCAAACACATGAGGGAAGCATCTTGGGTCCTCTAGCAATAGCCTACAGCTTGCAAAACTGTCCTCACCGGAACAATAAATGATTGTTGTCTTAAACCACCATGCTTTGGCATAGTTTGTTACATAGCCATAGACAATTGAAACCATCTTCCTACTTTGGCAAATACACCTCCATAATGAGCTGAAAGGCTAGATTCAGTTTTCAATTTTTCTACCGTCTCTGAGTTCTGCATTTGGATTATCCAGTACCGGGTAAGCTGGTTCATACTCTCCCATTCTCTTCTCACCTCCAGCTCTGACTCTATAGGGGACGTCACACACATGTGACATTCCCAGCCTGCTCATCCAAGCTGCTTTCATACTCCTGAAGTGCATGTAGTTCATCCTCCAGAGGGCCTACCTGAGGCAATGGAAACAGGCCCAGGGCTGTTCACACAGGGAATTTTGAAGTCCTGGTAGCCAGGTTTAGAAGGAGGGTATGATTCCAGTTAGGCAAGTCCTCTTGGCCCTGTGGGCTCCTCACCCTGTGTGGAGTGGCATAACCATAGGACAGTCAGAACAAAACCTGCTAAAACATTTGCCTGGTTTCAAAAGCATCACTGGGTAGTAGATCTAAATATTTTAGAGACTGCTTTGTGTCTCTCAATGTCTGTTCTCCCCTTCTCTCATTCTTACATAACAATAGAATTTTTAGTCAATATATGGTCACCCAGCTAAAAGGCTACATTTTCTAGCCTCCTTTGCAGCTAGGTATGACAAAGGACATGACTAAATGTGGTCAGGTGATGTGTGCAAATTATGGGTCATGTCATTAAAGTGAAGGAGTTATACTTTTCTTCTTTCCCTTTTGCTACTGCCTGGAATTTTGAATGTAATGGCAGGAATGGGAGCAATCATTTTGTTCCACTAGTTGGAGCGCTAGAGCAACTAGTTAGAAGAAGGCATTGTCACTAATGATTGTTGAGCCAACCTGTCAGCCTTAAAATACCTAACCAGATTTGTCTGTTGGAGAGAGAGAGAACTTTTTCCTTTGGACCAATGTTAATTTAGCTTCAATGTGTAGGATGATTCCATCCTACTGTGGAATCATCTTTATAATTATATAATTTAATTAAATTCTGCATTAATTGAAAAATATGAGTGTGAAAAGGAACTCACTGTTACATGCAAATTAAGTTAAATGCTTTGGAAAGGCTTAATAGAGTCTAGGACCAAAAAAGAAAACAAAAAACAAAAAAAAAAACATTGAATTATTTGAGTGAAAAACAGACGGGAGATGAGAGAATCATAAAAATATAGAATGTTTCTGCACTCAGCTTCACAAGTATCTGTACATTTTTTCTACATATTAAAGATACTAAAACACCAAAAGTAGAAATTTTTAAAAGACACATTATATGTATGGTTTATTCAAGGAAGATTAGGTATAAGTCTAAACAGTGGACATACAGAAAAAGGCTTCATTCTGCATCTAAAGACTAGAGAATGTACATTTATATCTTTTAAGTTAAGCAAATATTGAAGGTACACCTGGCTTCAAATAATTTGATTAGCCAACTCTCTACAGGACCCAAACATAGGAGAGGGCTTTTACTGTATACAATTACACTTATGGAAATTGCATAATAAATAATACATACATTTTTATTTCAGACTGTGGATTTGGTCACTCTAAAGTAACTGTTTTAGGGTCTTCATACAATCACAAGCACCCCTAATTATAGACTAATGTTTGAGTGAAGCAGACTACAATTTCAGTCAACTTGGTCAAGAAATTGGTGGTCAGGCCCCCTTGTAAAATGCTTTCTTAATAAGGTTTATTTCTACTTGTTTAAGTCCTAGTATTTTATTTACCTATTTTATCAAATAGCTGTAATCTGCTGTATTTATTGCCATTTAATATAACTTGAACTTCCTATCTGTTTAAAAAGTGGAGAGAGGAAATCTTTCATTTTCTACAATTAAGTACAAAGATAATGTATTCTCTTCACTATTTTCTTTTTCTCTCTGAGCATACATTTTTCTTATTTTATCTTTAAATGTCCCCATTCAATTCCCTAACACTCCCTGAATTTGACACATGTAGACAACAATCTCTAATTGTTGTCTTTAGAATATTAGGTTGTTGTCCCTAAATTCTTCCTTGGTTCTCCTAATTTCTAGGTGGCATTTAACCCATGACATTTTGTAGACACTATTCTCCAAAGTATATCAGGATATTAAAGCTTTTAAAATCTTGTTTCTTCCTCAAGACCCACAGATACACTCAAGAATATGGACACAGGATTACACCAGAAATATGAATATTCTAAGGTGGCATTTTCTAGAGAGAAAATATAAACGTTTTGAGTTAGAAAATAATTCCTTTCAAAAATAAATGTTGTTTTTTCCTTAAAGCCAAAGAGATCTTCTGAAATGTGTTTCAGAACACATTTGAACAAACTTGAAATAATTTTCAAGTTTTTTTCTATAAGTAAATTTTGTTATTAAAAAAAAAATGCTTCTTTATATTCATACCTAACCCCACTGTTGTCACTAGTTTCTTTTGTAATTTGACTAACCATGTGTTAGATTTATTTAGCTTGATGAACTTAAACATGTTTTGATCTTTGTTATGGAAATTCACTGACAAATATTCCCTGCTTCGGCCCCTGATCCCTGGTCTTATGTAGAATAAGTCTATCTTACTCTCCTTCTGGTGTGTTCTGAAACCCAGGGATAAGAATATACACACACACATATATATATATATATATATATATATATATTTTTTTTTTTTTTTTTTTTTTTTTTTTTTAAGCTCTGGAATACTAAGTCACATCCCCAAAGCTATTTCTTATTTTGAGGTGAAGAGGAGAGAGAACCACAGGGAGTAACCAGATAAAGGAATTAAGAATTTATTAATTTAAATCCCTAACATAAACTTTAATGTAACTATGTTTCCTCAGCCTTTTACATTATCCAGTCCTTATTTCTTTGTCATACATTTTTAGTTGTAAGAAGCAGTATAACATATTGGTTGAGGGCATAAGTTCTAAGGTCAGACCATCTGGTTATTAATCCTTGATCCATCACTGGCTACCTGTGTGATGTTGAGTAAATTGCTTAACTGTTCCAGTCCTCAATAAATGGCATAATAACAACCACCTCTCACCTATTTTATATAAACAAGAAAATATGTATAATGAGTTTAGCTTAACACCTAGAATGCAATAAGTGCTCAGTGAATGCCAGCTTTTTTATATTATATATAAAAAAGATGATTCAGAAGCTCTTAATTAATTCTAAATGTTATTCAGAAAAAAATGATTAAATAAAATGGCATATAAAGGATAATTATAATGCCAATTCAGAGGCATATATGAATGTTTGGAGGGATCAAGAAAAAATAATAGATACTATGGTGAGGCTGTCAGTAAATTTATTTTTTAATGACGATGTTTTAAAGTTAGTTTTATCATATAAAACAAGTGTTTGGAATCCTATTCTCCACTGTATGACTCAATAACGTGTTTACTTATTAAATTGTCTGACTCATTCTTCCTGGTACAGCACAAATATGTGAAAGAAGAGCTAAGTGGGAGAAATCTAATAAATCCCATTACAGGGGTTTAGTTAGACACTACCATTTGTCTGTGCTTGGTGTCCATTTGCAGAAAACACTGTATTATTATTTGCAGAAAAATATGACATTAGGCAATAAATGAGTGTATAAAAAATGCAGATAAAGAGATGTGGTGACAAAGAACAGAGCAGAGGAAAAGAAAGAGCTCTTCATCCTGATGTGTTTAACATTCCTCCCAGGGGATAGTGTTGATCCAATACTGAAAAACATTGATCAAGAGCTTTTCAGATGCAAGGGCTGTCAAACTCGCTTCCAGCCTTCCTCCTCACCTTACAGAAACCTATTTGGGTTCTCCCTCGTAGAATCTTGCATCTAGGAGAATGCTGAGGAATTATCTCCTGTCATGTGAGGAGTAGTAAGACTATATTTTGAAGGAAAACATGTTAACTTTTCTTCCATAAGCATTCCAAAAAAAATGGAATATTGCATAATTATCTGATAAAAACTAAATTAATAAGAACAGTAGAATAGTAAAGTCATACATTAAGAATACTGAACTTCAGAATTTGTAATAACTTCAGCAGAACTAAGTTAAAATTTACCATGACTGGCCCTATGAGTTGGTGTTCCAAAATATGTTATTTTAAAGTTTTAAAGTTGGTTTTACATTTTTTAATGAGTCCACTTGATAAATTAATGGTTCAACAGGGTTACAGGACTTTTACAATATTTAAAGAAATACATAATTTCAAGCACGTCCTTTATTTTAAAAAACACCATTATATATACATGCAAAACAGTTGATAGCATCCTTGCAAACCACTTTTATTAAAAATGAAAGTATCTGTAAGACCTAATTTACAACTTTAACTCCAGTTATAGTGAACCTGTAACTTTGATAATGGACAAGCAAAGCCTAACAAAATAAGCTCATATTTTAGGATTGTGAATGAATAGAAATGAATGGACTACATCTAGGTATTAGTAGACATTTAGTCTACATATCTCCAACTACTTCTACATCTAATACAAAGTGCTTACTAAAAATGGGTTAATGTGTCTTCCTTTTTTTTTTTTTTGAATTTTTGAATTTTATTTATTTATTTTTTTATACAGCAGGTTCTTATTAATTATCCACTTTATACAAATTACTGTATATATGTCAATCCCAATCTCCAAACTCATCACAATACCACCACCCCCCGGCCATTTTCCCCCCTTGGTGTCCATACGTTTGATCTCTGCATCTGTGTTTCAATTTCTGCCCTGCAAACCAGTTCATCTGTACCATTTTTCTAGGTTCCACATATATGCATTAATATACAATATTTGTTTTTCTCTTTCTGACTTACTTCACTCTGTATGACAGTCTCTAGATCCATCCACGTCTCTACAAATGACTCAATTTCATTCCTTTTTATGGCTGAGTATTATTCCATTGTATATATGTACCACCACTTCTTTATCCATTCATCTATCAATGGGCATTTAGATAGCTTCTATGTCCTGGCTATTTTAAACAGTGCTGCAGTAAACATTGGGGTGCATGTGTCTTTTTGAATTACGGTTTTCTCTGGCTATATGCACTGTAGTGGGATTGCTGGGTCATATGGTAATTCTACTTTTAGTTTTTTAAGGAACCTCCATACTGTTCTCCGTAGTGGCTGTATCCACTTACTTTCCCACCAACAGTGCAAGAGGGTTCCCTTTTCTCCACACCCTCTCCAGCATTTGTTGTTTGTAGATTTTCTGATGATGACAATTCAGACTGGTGTGAGGTGATACCTCATTGTAGTTTTGATTTGCATTTCTCTAATAATTAGTGATGTTGAGCAGCTTTTCATGTGCTTCTTGGCCATCTATATGTCTTCTTTGGAGAAATGTCTATTTAGGTCCTCTGCACATTTTTGGATTGGGTTGTTTGTTTCTTTAATATTGAGCTGCATGAGCTGTTTATATATTTTGGAGATTAATCCTTTGTCCATTGATTCATTTGCAAATATTTTCTCCCATTCTGAGGGTTGTCTTTTGGTCTTGTTTGTAGTTACCTTTGCTGTGCAAAAGCTTTGAAGTTTCATTAGGTCCCATTTGTTTATTTTTCATTTATTTCCGTTACTCTAGGAGGTGGATCAAAAACCATCTTGCTGTGATTTATATCAAACAGTGCTCTTCCTATGTTTTCCTCTAAGAGTTTTATAGTGTCCAGTCTTACATTTAGGTCTCTAATACATTTTGAGTTTATTTTTGTGTATGGTGTTAGGGAGTGTTCTAATTTCTTTCTTTTACACATAGCTGTCCAGTTTTCCCAGCACCACTTATTGAAGAGACTGTCTTTTCTCCATTTTATATCCTTGCCTCCTTTGTCATAGATTAGTTGACCATAGGTGCGTGGGTTTATCTCTGGGCTTTCTATCTTGTTCCACTTATCTATATCTCTGTTTTTGTGCCAGTACCATATTGTATTGACTACTGTAGTTTTGTAGTATAGTCTACAAAGTGAGGGAGTCTTCTTCCTCCAGCTCCCTTTTTTTCTCTCAAGACCCCTTTGGCTATTCGGGGTCTTTCATGTCTCCATACAAATTTTAAGATTTTTTGTTCTAATTCTGTGAAAAATGCAATTGGTAATTTGATAGGGATTGCATTGAATCTGTAGATTGCTTTGGGTAGTATAGTCATTTTCACAATATTGATTCTTCCAATCAAAGAACATGGTATATATCTCCATGTATTTGTATCATCTTTAATTTCTTTCATCAGTGTCTTATAGTTTTCTGCATACAGGTCTTCTGTCTCCTTAAGTAGGTTTATTCCTAGGTATTTTATTCTTTTAGTTATAGTGGTAAATGGGAGTGTTTCCTTAATTTCTCTTTCAGATTTTTCATCATTAGTGTATAGGAATGCAAGAGATTTCTGTGCATTAATTTTGTATCCTGAAACTTTACCAAATTCGTTGATTAGCTCTAGTAGTTTTCTGGTGGCATCTTTAGGATTCTCTATGTATAGTATAGTATCAGTCATCTGCAAACAGTGACAGTTTTACTTCTTCTCTTCCAATTTATATTCCTTTTATTCCTTTTTCTTCTCTGATTGCCATGGTTGGGACATCCAAAACTATGTTGAATAATAGTGGTGAGAGTGGACATCCTTGTGTTGTTCCTGATCTTAGAGGAAATGCTTACAGTTTTTCACCATTGAGCATGATGTTTGCTGTGGATTTGTCGTATATGGCCTTTATTATGTTGAGTTTGGTTCCCTCTATGCCCACTTTCTGGAGAGTTTTTATCTAAAATGGGTGTCAAATTTTGTCAAAAGCTTTTTCTGCATCTATTGAGATGGCCATACGGTTTTTATTCTTCAATTTGTTAATATGGTTTTTCACATTGATTAATTTGCATATACTGAAGAATCCTTGCATCCCTGGGATAAATTCCACTTGATCATGGTGTATGATCCTTTTAATGTGATGTTGGATTCTGTTTGTTAGTATTTTGTTGAGGATTTTTGCATCTATATTCATCAGTGAAATAAGTCTGTAATTATCTTTTTTTGTAGTATCTTTTTCTGGTTTTGGTATCAGGGTGATGGTGGACTCATAGAATGACTTCAGTAGTATTCCTTTCTCTGTAATTTTTTGGAAGGGTTTGAGAAGGATGGGTGTTAGCTCTTCTCTATATGTTTGATAGAATTCACCTGTGAAGCCATCTGGTCCTGGACTTTTGTTTGTTGGAAGATTTTTAATCACAGTTTCAAATTCATTACTTGTGTTGGTCTGTTCATATTTTCTATTTCTTCCTGGTTCAGTCTTGGAAGGTTATACCTTTCTAAGAATTTGTCCATTTCTTCCAGGTTGTCCATTTTATTGGCATAGAGTTGCTTGTCATAGTCTCTTAGGATGCTTTGTATTTCTGCAGTGTATGTCATAACATCTCTGTTTTCATTTCTAATTTTATTGATTTGAGTCCTGTCCCTCTTTTTTTTTGATGAGTCTGGCTAATAGTTTATCAATTTTGTTTATCTTCTCAAATAACCAGCTTTTAGTTTTATTGATCTTTGTTATTCTTTTCTTTGTTTCTATTTCATTTATTTCTGCTCTGATCTTTATGATTTCTTTCCTTCTACTAACTTTGGGTTTTCTTTGTTCTTCTTTCTCTAGTTCCTTTATGTGTAAGGTTAGATTGTTTGAAATGTTTGTTGTTCTTGAGGTAGGCTTGTATTGCTATAAACTTCCCTCTTAGAACTGCTTTTGCTGCATCCCAAAGGTTTTGTGTCATTGTGTTTTCATTGTCATTTGTCTCTAGGTATTTTTTTATTTCCTCTTTGATTTCTTCAGTGACCTCTTGGTTGTTTAGTAACGTATTGTTTAGCCTCCATGTGTTTGTGTTTTTTACATTTTTTTCCCTGTAATTCATTTCCAATCTCATAGCGTTGTGGTCAGAAAAGATGCTTGATATGATTTCAATTTTCTTAAATTTACTGAGGCTTGATTTGTGATCCAAGTTGTGATCTATCCTGGAGAATGTTCCATGCGCACTTGAGAAGAAAGTGTAATCTGCTGTTTTTGGATGGAATGTCCTATAAATATCAATTAAATCTATCTGGTCTATTGTGTCATTTAAAGCTTCTGTTTCCTTATTTATTTTCATTTTGGATGTTCTGTCCATTGGTGTAAGTGAGGTGTTAAAGTCCCCCACTATTATTGTGTTACTGTCGATTTCCTCTTTTAGAGCTGTTAGCAGTTGCCTTATGTATTGAGGTGCTCCTATGTTGGGTACATATATATTATAATTGTTACATCTTCTTCTTGGATTGATCCCTTGATCATTATGTAGTGTCCTTCCTTGTCTCTTGTAACATTCTTTATTTTAAAGTCTATTTTAAGTGATATGAGTATTGCTACTCCAGCTTTCTTTTGATTTCCATTTGCATGGAATATCTTTTCCATCCCTTCACTTTCAGTCTGTATGTGTCCCTAGGTCTGAAGTGGGTCTCTTGTAGACAGCATATATATGGGTCTTGTTTTTATATCCATTCAGCAAGGCTGTGTGTTTTGGTTGGTGCATTTAATCCTTTCATGTTTAAGGTAATTATTGATATGTATGTTCCTATTACCATTTTCCTAATTGTTTTAGGTTTGTTTTTGTAGGTCCTTTTCTTCTCTTGTGTTTTGCACTTAGAGAAGTTCCTTTATCATTTGTTGTAGAGCTGGTTTGGTGGTGCTGAATTCTCTTAGCTTGTGCTTGTCTGTAAAGCTTTTGATTTCTCCATCGAATCTGAATGAGATCCTTGCTGGGTAGAGTAATCTTGGTTGTAGGTTCTTCCCTTTCATCACTTTAAATATGTCATGCCACTCCCTTCTGGCTTGTAGAATTTCTGCTGAGAAATCAGCTGTTAACCTTATGGGAGTTCCCTTGTATGTTATTTGTCATTTTCCCTGCTGCTTTCAATAATTGTTCTTTGTCTTTAGTTTTTCACAATTTGATTACTGTGTGTCTTGGCGCGTTTCTCCTTGGGTTTATCCTGTATGGGACTCTCTGTGCTTCCTGGACTTGGGTGGCTATTTCCTCTTCCATGCTGGGGAAGTTTTTGACTATAATCTCTTCAAATATTTTTTCTGGTCCTTTCTCTCTCTCTTCTCCTTCTTGACCCCTATAATGCGAATGTTGTTGTGTTTAATGTTGTCCCAGAGATCTCTTAGGCTGTCTTCATTTCTTTTCATTCTTTTTTCTTTATTCTGTTCCATAGCAGTGAATTCCACCATTCTGTCTTCCAGGTCACTTATCTGTTCTTCTGCCTCAGTTATTCTGCCGTTGATTCCTTCTAGTGTAGTTTTCATTTCAGTTATTGTATTGGTCATCTCTGTTTGTTTGTTCTTTGTTTCTTCTAGGTCTTTGTTAAACATTTCTTGCATCTTCTCGATCTTTGCCTCCATTCTTTTTCTGTGGTCCTGGATCATCTTCACTATCATTATTCTGAATTCTTTTTCTGGAAGGTTGCCTATTTCCAATTCATTTAGTTGTTTTTCTGGGGTTTTATCTTGTTCCTTCATCTGGTACATATTTCTCTGCCTTTTCATCTTGTGTATCTTTCTGTGAATGTGGTTTTTGTTCCACAGGCAGCAGGATTGTAGTTCTTCTTGCTTCTGCTTTCTGCCCTCTGTGTCTTCCTCTTAATGAGATTAAGAACAAGAAAAATTTGGAACCTAGACTTCAGTTAAATAGAAAAATGTAATTAATCAGAATACCTCAGTTGCCAGTCTTCTTCTGATGACTCAATTTGTCCCTTGTTATAGGATTATCATAGAATTCATTTTCACGTTTTTTCCCATCTTAATTTGGAAATATCTGAAAACATTTAAGGCATTTACAGAGATTTAGGCTTCTCTAAGCTGATGAATACTGTAATGCTTTTTTAAATTTCATTCATATTTTATTGAAGCATGGTTGATTTACAGTTGTGTTTTAATTACTGCTGTACAACAAAGTGACTCAGTTATACATATATATATACATTCTTTTTCATATTCTTTTCCATTATGATTTATCACAAGGTATTGAATATAGTCCCCTGTGCTATAAGTAGGACCTTGTTGTCTATCTGTTCTGTATTTCCAGTTTGCATCTGCTAATCCCAAACTCCCAATCCATCCCTTTCCCACCCCTCTCCTGCTTGGCAATCACCAGTCTATTCTCTATGCCCTGATTCCATTTCTGTTTCATAGATGGGTTCATTTGTGTCATATCTGAGATTCCATGTGTAAGTGATATCATATGGTATTTGTCTTTCTCTTTCTGACTTCTTTTAGTATGATCATTTCTAGTTGCATCCTTGTTGCTGCAAATGGCATTAGGAAATGCCTCTTTTTTTGCAAAAGCCCAAAATCTTTGCAGGTTTTTTAGCTAACAGAACCTAAAACGATATCAGAGAAACGTATAATTATGTATAGAGCTAGTCGTTTTTCATCGTGTTTCTTCCAAAATAACTATTCAACAGAGGGAAAGCAATGAAAGAAAGGGCTAGTCAATGAAACAGCAAGTAGAGTGAATTCAGAGACTTTGCTTTTGTGTTTGAAAGTTACTCATTTGATTCCTCAGGTTCAGTCTACACCAGATAGTTCTTATTACATTCACTGTTGTTATTGGTTAAGGAATAAGGTTTAAGAACTAATTCCTAGAGCTTCCCTGGTGGCACAGTGGTTGAGAGTCTGCCTGCCAATGCAGGGGACATGGGTTCGAGCCCTGGTCCGGGAGGATCCCACATGCCACGGAGCAACTAGACCCGTGTGCCACAACTACTGAGCCTGCGCTCTAGAGCCCGCGAGTCACAACTCCTGAAGCCCGCATGCCTAGAGCCCATGCTCCACAACAAGAGAAGTCACCACAGTGAGAAGCCTGTGAGCCGCAGCGAAGAGTAGCCCCCGCTCACCACAGCTAGAGAAAGCCCAAACACAGCAGCGAAGACCCAACACAGCCAAAATAAATAAATAAATAAATAAATAAACTTTAAAATTTACAATGATTTTTTTAAAAAATAAAGAAACAACTCCTGAATGTGCATTTAAAATACAGGGGTTTTCTTCTGCTTACTCCAACAGAAACATGATCTCAGACACACCCTTCTTTATTTGAATTTCTTTAATTAACAAGCTTACTCCCTCCTGTGTTCATCAAAACTTACTGACAAATATACTGCCTTTGTCACATTCCAAGTAATTGTTACTGTGCCTAGAAAACTAGGACATAAATCCACAAAACAAAGTCTCAAATATACATGTTTTCATACAATTAATAAGGTCACTCATCTAAACAAATTATTTTTTTGTTTTCTACTTCATGAATTTCTGTAGACATGTCTTTGATTGTTGGGTTACTTTTGCATTTGAGCATTGAAAATTTCAAGAAAAGATGCTAAGAAAAAAATAATTCTCCATTCAAAACTCTAAGATAAACTTAGTGGAACTCATCATTAAAATGGAACGTTAATTGATGATTTAAACATTAAAATGATTTACTACTCATCATTAAAAATGAAACTTTAACATTTTACAGAAGTTGTAGAAGTTCAAAGAATGTTAAAAGTGTAGATATCATGCATCCAGAATATAAACTGGCAAAAGGAAGAAGAGCATCCACCTGAATGATTGGTAGCCCAACTAGACAAATGCTAGCTGTGCCTTAGATTTAACTGTTTAGTAACTCCTGATTAATTGAAATTAATACTACTTAGCTTAAATAAAAGAGAGTGATGGATTATCATAAAATCAAATTGTTGTGGGTGTACTTCACCTTAAATATCTATAGATGGTGCCAATATGACATTCAAATCCCCTGGAAGTTACCTAAAATTCTAATGAACATACTTAAATGTCTTTGTCTTCACTGATCTGAAAAACAGGCTATAATCAACTAAATATGATTTTGGTTATCACTGAATGACAATTTTTCTATTAGATTTCATGAGATTCAGACACCTTCTGTATTAGGGACACAGAAATGAATTCTTGTAGGCTTGGCAAAAGAATTCCAAAACCTAGCAAACCACCAAAAAATCAATTAATCATACTTTACTATTTTTTATGTCTTTCCCCATATACAGACCAAAGTAAAAAGTCTTACATCCTATTTATATACAGCCCAAGAAGAGCAGATTCTAATTGCTGAGGAAACATTGAAGATTAACTGTCTCTTTTTCTTGTTAAGGACATTGAATCCCAAGGTGGTTATAATGTTCCCATTTTCCCTTAGCTGGTTTTCAGTAGAAACAGAATTAGAACTCACATTCCTTAGTTCCAACCCACTGTCCATGAAGCATCCTAAGTAGTCTTATTTGAATCTTTCTGTCTCTCCCTGTCTCTTTTTCTTACAAAAACTCTCTGAAAGCTTCTTTAATTCTTCCTTCTTTAGAAACATCAAAGTTGTAACTTCCTGTCTTGGACAGTTCTAGCCAGTACCTCAAGTGTTCCTCAAGTTGGTTTATTAAAAAGTAGAAAGCTAATCTGTTCCCAAATGGCTTATATAATTATTTTCTTAAAAGAAGAGATTTTTCTTAATCACATTATAGTAGTTGTAAAGGATCCTACTCTGTTTTGTGTTAACCTAGATAATAAAACTAAAGAGAAAATGACCACACAGCAGCAACATGTATGTTAGAATCTTGCTTTAAATGTGTTAATGTTTCCAGCAAGCATACAGAATAGCTCAAATGTTATAAAATTGTCTGTATTAAACCATCTGTCAAATGACATCTCAGTCTCCATAGAGCCTGAGGTTTAAAAAAAAGAAAAAAAGAAAAGAAGAAAAAACAGAAAAGAGCGTCAAGTATTCCGCACACAAATCTCTAATCTTTCATCTGCTGTGACAAACATCATCTCACAAAGGGAAAAGACGCAAGTATTGATTCTTGTAGCAATAAGACTTCATGCTGTTATTTCTTGATCTCTGCTGAGTGCAGCTTAGAATTAGTTTTTCCCCTCATAAATTCAATGATTTTTAGCTACAGCCTGCTTCTTTGAGAACTTCATACTACATTGTTTCATTCATGAAATTTTTCGTCCACTTTTCCCCAGAAACCATATACATATAAACAAACCATTCCTTCACACATGCAGAGAGAGAGAGAGAGGAAGAAAGAGAAAGAAACTCCTTCCATTAGAGGAATGAAATAAAATAGAATGTCATCAAATATTAATACTATATTAAAAGAAAATGGTGTTCATGGTATTCAAAATACTCCCTGAAAGATAGTTCTAGATCAATCTGATTGATTCTTAGATATTTTCAGAGATATATCCTTGTGATCCAAACATTCCTTATGCAACCCTTATTGTTATTGTTACTTACCTAAGTGGGGATTATTATGATAAAAATAAAATACAGTTATCTTCAGACAGCACACCTTATACATCTTGCCAAAAACAAAACAAAACAGAACAACTTTACAAGTTTGAAACTTGAATTGCTTTGAAGGTGATTTGTTTTATGAACTTAATACCTGGCATTTGATCAAAGACATTAAAACAATTTTCAGCCTAAATATTTTTTTGTCCAGGAACCTGAACAGTTTCACTTGAAAAAATTTATTTGTCCCCTTAACTAAGAGTCTTTATTTTCACTCATCTCATTAGAGGAGGTGGTTGCAGTGGCTTTCTTTTTAAGCTGTCATCAATTTTCTTTTTACCATATAGTAAGCAAACAGGAAAATAGAAAACTTCAGTAGTAAAGATAATGGTTTGCCATATGCCCCAGAAATCAGGCAATAGAGCAAAGCTTGTCATCTGTGTTATAAGCCCCCTTGAAATAATACAGCCCCTCATTAGCTTTAATGTTTGGGTCCAACAGAATGAAAATGAAATTCTTTCCTGATTTCTTTAGAAGTGATTACTGGATATTCTGTTAATGAGTGCTCTATGTAGGCCATTTTGGAAACATTTAGTATATACTACAGGGAGTCCTTAAAAATATATAGATTCTTTATATGGGAGTTAAATTGTTTGTTTTACTTTGACTATGAATAAGAAACAAGTATTTTTAATGAAAATATCATTGATGAGAGGGCAGTGAAAAAGCATTTTTCTTTGCTTTTGGTCCACATAAAAAGTTTAGGAAAGTGACTTGTCATTTGGACAGAGATAGAAATTTGCCCTCCCTGTCTATAGACCAGCAGTGGGTATGTGCTGCAGCTGTTTTCTTTCTCTGTTTTAAAACTTTGTTACATTTTTTGGTGGTAAGAGATACAAATACTTCTTTTTTTCATTTTCCTGCGAAGAGCTGGTCAGAAGTAAACTGTGTAAGCTGTAAACTGCTAAGGGGCTATTAGGTAACTATTATATTATATTATATTATATTATATTATATTATATTAATCTCCAATAGTCTCAATTTTACACTTGCTAAATTTTATTTTATTTTATTTTTAGTTTATTTATTTTATTTATTTTTATTTTTGGCTGTGTTGTGTCTTTGTTGCTGCGCGCAGGCTTTCTCTAGTTGCGGCGAGCAGGGGCTACTCTTCTTTGCAGTGAGCAGCCTTCTCACTGCAGCGGCTTCTTTTGTTGCAGAGCACAGGCTCTAGGCACGTGGGCTCAGTAGTTCTGGCACACAGGCTCAGTAGTGTGGCTCACGGACTGTAGAGCGCAGGATCAGTTGTTGTGGCACAGGGGCTTAGTTGCTCCGTGGCATGTGGGATCTTCCCGGACCAGGGCTCGAACCTGTGTCCCCTGCATTGGCAGGCGGATTCTTAACCACTGCACCACCAGCAAAGCCCTACACTTGCTAAATTTTAGCAGCTTGATATTTAGCTTAGAAAAATGAGATGCTGGAAAGTTAGGAGAAAGTATTTTGGAATAGTAACGTGTCACCGCTATGTGCTATAATAATTTATTTTTCTTCTTCAGGAAGTTAAGAAATGTATGGATACTAGAACAATGTTTCTCAAACTTTTAATAATATAAGAATCATCTGGGATGCTTGTTAAAAATTTTTTTTGGATTCCTGACCTCCCCACATATACTCAAATGTAGTAGATCAGAGTCTTGGGGGTCAGGAAGTAATTCCAGTGCAGATGGTCTAATGTGACTTTTTAAATTCCAACCCCTCACCTTTCTGCTGTCAAGATGGCTACAGAGATATGTTAATGCTATCTTTAGAAGTCTGGTCCAGTGGTTTCATGACCCTGGTCTCCTACTAGATGCACCAGGGAGAGTTGATGACCACAACACAGACCAACTGAGT
Source organism: Balaenoptera ricei (assembly GCF_028023285.1). Lineage (NCBI taxonomy): Eukaryota > Metazoa > Chordata > Mammalia > Artiodactyla > Balaenopteridae > Balaenoptera > Balaenoptera ricei. The sequence goes on from NC_082641.1 coordinate 69,911,287, forward strand.
CAGACTATTCAGAGATGAAGCTGATGCACACACAGCTCTAAGTATCCCTGGCTTAGAACAGACTGCTGAGGATTGAGAGGAGTAACAAGATTTTGGTGCCATATTCTCCCAAAATACTGAATGTGAAGTCCCAGAAATACCTACCAGCAACATAAGAATAAGAAATGTTTACAGTATGGGGATAAGACTAAAGATAGGCAAAAAATAATTGCTATCATCTAAAAAATCTAAGTGATACTGAAATATACCTAGGGAGTTTTTTCTTCAAAAGATGAAAGATGTCATTTCTCATCTGTATTGACATAAACACACGTAGAGAAGAGGGTACTTAAGCATATTGATCAGTTTATTGGCATAAAGTGTACAGTCCTGTATAACCGGCTCCAGACCAAAAAATAGACAATCACCAATGGTTCTCATTATTCTCCCTTCCAGTCACTATATCATTAAGGAAAACCACTATCCTGAATTTTAAAAGAATAAATTAATTTTGCTGGTTCCTACACTTTATATAAATGGAAGCTATATTCTTTTGCAAGTTCCTCTCCCTTAACAATATGTTTGTGAAATTCGTCAGTATTGTTGCTAAAGCTGTATATCACTCATTCACATTCCTATTTATTCTCTGTGTCTATTCACCAATTCTATTATTGATTAATATTTTGGTAATTACAATTTTTGATTATTATGAATGGTACACAATGCATTTTGGAAAACATATGTTTACTTTTTACTAAATAAACCTATGAGTTGAATTACTTGTTGATAGAATATTGATATGTTCCAAAGTTGTACCAATTCACAGTTCCACCAGCAGTGTATGGGAGTTCCAATTTCTCTCTGTCTTCACCAACATTTGTTTTTTAATTGCAGTCATGTTGGTGGCTGTGAAGTATTATCATGTTATGTCCTGAATTAATTTACCTTTATCTTGTAACTAATGAATTTATGCATCTATTTATAAGTTTACTGGCCATTGTGATATCCTTATTCATGAAGTTTCTTCAAATCTTGCCCATTTTTATTGGGTCATCAATCTTTTTCTTATTGATTTGTAGGAGTTCTTTATATATTCTTGACAAAAGTCTTTTCTCATACATATGGATTGTGAGTATTTTCTCCCAGTCAATAGCTTGCCTCTTCACTTCATTTTTGGTATCTTTTAATGGATAGAAATTCTTATCTTTAACATAATACAGTTTTGCAATTCTTTTATTTCATGGTTATTACTTTTTATGTCCTATTTAAGATTTCTTTGCCTACTCCAAGTCATGAAAATGTACTCATACGTTTTGCTCTAATATTCTTGTTTTGGATTGTATTTCAGCAATCCACCTAGAATTGACTTCTGTATATGTGGTGTGGTAGGAAACAAAGTACTTTTTTCTCTGTATAGCTATTTATTAAACCCAGCAAAATTTATTTATAAGATAAATCAGGGGGAACCTTCAAGATGGCAGAGGAGTAAGACATGGAGATCACCTTCCTCCCCACAAATACATCAGAAATACATCTGCATGTGGAACAACTCCTACAGAACACCTACTGAACACTGGCAGTAGACCTCAGACTTCCCAAAAGGCAATAAACACCCCACATAGCTGGGTAGGGCAAAAGAAAAAAGAAAAAACAGAGACAAAAGAATAGGGAAGGGAACTACCCCTCGGGAAGGGAGCTGTGAAGGAGGAAAAGTTTCCACACACTGAGAAGCCCCTTCCCTGTTGGAAATGAGGGTGGGTGGGGAGGAAGCTTCAGAGCCATGGAGGAGAGCACAGCAACAGTGGTGCAGAGGGAAAAGCAGAGAGTTTCCTGCAGAGAGGATCAGTGCCGACCAGCACTCACCAGCCTGAGAGGCTTGTCTGCTCACGCGCCAGGGTGGGTGGGGGCTGGGAGCTGAGGCTCAGGTTTCGAGGTCAGATCCCAGGGAGAGGACTGGGGTTGGCTGTGTGAACACAGCCTGAAGGGGGCTAGTGCAACACAGCTAGCTGGGAAGGAGTCCAAGAAAAAGTCTGGACCTGCCTAAGAGGTAAGAGACCATTGTTTCGGGGTGCGCGAGGAGAGGGGATTCAGAGCACTGCCTAAACGAGTTACAGAGATGGGCACGAGCCACGGCTATCAGCGCAGACACCAGAGATGGGCATGAAACACTAAGGCTGTTGCTGCAGCCACCAGGAAGCCTGTGTACAAGCACAGGTCACTATCCACACCTCCCCTCCCGGGAGTCTGTGCAGCCCACCACAGCCAGGGTCCCGTGATCCAGGGACAACTTCCCCAGGAGAACACACGGCATGCCTAAGGCTGTTGCAATGTCACGTCGGCCTCTGCCACCACAGGCTCACCCTGCATTCCATACCCCTCCCTCCCCCCGGCCTGAGTGAGCCAGAGCCCCCGCACCAGTTGCTTTTTTAACACCATCCTGTCTCTGCGGGGAACAGACACCCTTAAGAGACCTACACACAGAGGTGGGGCCAAATCAGAAGCAGAACCCCAGGGACTGTGCAAACAAAGAAGAGAAAGAGAAATGTCTCCCACCAACCTCAGGAGCAGTGGATTAAATCTCCACAATCAACTTGATGTACCCTGCATCTGTGGAATACCTAAATACACAATGAATCATCCTAAAATTGAGGCAGTGGACTTTGGGAGCAACTGTAGACTTGGGGTTTGCTTTCTGCATCTAATTTGTTTCCGGTTTTATGTTTATCTTAGTTTAGTATTTAGAGCTTATTATCATTGGTATACTTGTTTATTGATTTGGTTGATCTCTTCCTTTTTTTTTTTTTATATATACATTTTTTTTCCTTTTTCTTTTTGTGTGTAAGTGTATACTCCTCTGTGTGACTTTGTCTGTATAGCTTTGCTTTTACCATTTATCCAAGGGTTCTGTTTGCCCTTTTTTTTTTTTTTTTTTTTGTAGTTTTTAGTGTTTGTTATCATTGGTGCATTTGTTTTTTGGTTTGGTTGCACTCTTCCTTCTTTCTTTCTTTTTTTATTACTTTTTAATTTTCTTAGTTTTAATAATTTTTATTTTAATAACTTTATTTTATTTTATTTCATTTTATTTTGCTTATTTCTCTTTTTTTCCCCCTTTTCTTCTAAGTCGTGTGGCTGACATTGTCTTGGTGCTCTGTCCGGGTGTCAGGCCTGACTCTCTGAGGTGGGACAGCCAAGATCAGGACTTTGGTCCACCAGAGACATCTCGGCCTCATGTAATATCAAATGGCAAAAGCTCTCCCAAAGATCTCCATCTCAACGCTAAGACCCAGATACACTCAATGACCAGCAAGCCCCAGTGCTGGACATCCCATGCCAAACAACTAGCAAGACAGGAACACAACCCCACCCATTAGAAGAGAGGCTGCCTAAAATTATAATAAGTTCACAGACAGCCCAAAACACAACACCAGACGTGGTCCTGCCCACCAGAAAGACAAGATCCAGCCTCATCCACTAGAACACAGGAACCAGTCCCCTCCACCAGGAAGCCTACACAACACACTGAACCAACCTTAGCCACTGGGGGCAGACACCAAAAACAACAGAAACTAGAAACCTGCAGCCTGCAAAAAGGAGACCCCAAACACAGTAAGTTAAGCAAAATGAGAAGACAGAGAAACACACAGCAGATGAAGGAGCAAGGTAAAAACCCAACAGACCAAACAAATGAGAGGAAATAGGCAGTCTACCCGAAAAAGAATTCAGAGTAATGATAGTAAAGATGATCCAAAATCTTGGAAATAGAATGGAGAAGGTACAAGAAATGTTTAACAAGGACCTAGAAGAACTAAAGAGCAAACAAACAATGATGAACAACACAATAAATGAAATTAAAAATTCTCTAGAAAGAATAGCAGAATAACTGAGGCAGAAGAACAGATAACTGACCTGGAAGATAAAATAGTTGAAACAACTACCACAGAGCAGAATAAAGAAAAAAGAATTGAGGACAGTCTCAGAGACTCTGGGACAATATTAAATGCACGAACATTTAAATTATAGGAGTCCCAGAAGGAGAAGAGAAAAAAAAGGGACAGAGAAAATATTTGAAGAGGTTATAGTTGAAAATTTCCCTAATATGGGAAAGGAAATAATCAAGACCAGGAAGTGCAAATTTATCCATACAGGATAAATCCAAGGAGAAACATGCCAAGACACATACTAATCAAACAATCAAAAATTAAACACCAAGAAAAAATAATAAAAGCAACAAGGGAAAAACAACAAATAACATACAAGGGAATCCCCATAAGGTTAACAGCTGATCTTTCAGCAGAAACTCTGAAAGCCAGAAGGGAGTGTGAGGACATATTTTAAGTGATGAAAGGGAAAAACCTACAACCAACATTACTCTGCCCAGCAAGGATCTCGTTCAGATTTGACAGAGAAATTAAAACCTTTACAGACAAGCAGAAATTAAGAGAATACAGCACCAGCAAACCAGCTTTACAGCAAATGCTAAAGGAACTTCTCTAGGCAGGAAACACAAGAGAAGGAAGAGACCTACAATAACAAACCCAAAACAATTAAGAAAACGGTAATAGGAAAACACATATTGATACCTCCCTTAAAAGTAAATGGATTGAATGCTCCGACCAAAAGACATAAACTGGCTGAGTGGATACAAAAACAAGACCCATATATTTGCTGTCTACAAGAGACACACTTCAGACCTAGGGACATATACAGATTGAAAATGAGGGGATAGAAAAATATATTCCATGCAAACGGAAACCAAAAGAAAGCTTTAGTAGCAATTCTCATATCAGACAACATAGATTTTAAAATAAAGACTATTACAAGAGACAAAAAGGGCACTATGTAATGATCAAGGGATTAATTCAAGAAGAAGATATAACAATTGTAAATATTTATGCACCCAACATAGGAGCACCTTAATACATAAGGCAAATGCTAACAACCATAAAAGGTGAAATCGACAGTAACACAATCATAGTAGGGGACTTTAACACCCCACTTTCACCAATGGACAGATTATCCATAAGGAAAATAAATAAAGAAACACAAGCTTTAAATGATACATTAAGCAAGATGGACTTAATTGGTATTTATAAGACATTCCATCCAAAAACAACAGAATACACTTTCTTCTCAAGTGCTTATGGAACATTCTCCAGGATGGATCATATCTTGGGTTACAAATCAAGCCTTGGTAAATTTAAGAAAATTGAAATCGCATCAAGTATCTTTTCCGACCACAACGCTATGAGACTAGATATCAATTACAGGAAAAAAATCTGTAAAAAATACAAACACATGGAGGCTAAACAATACACTACTAAATAACCAAGAGATCACTGAAGAAATCAAAGAGGAAATCAAAAAATGCCTAGAAACAAATGACAATGAAAACATGACGACCCAAAACCTATGGGATGCAGCAAAAGCAGTTCTAAGAGGGAAGTTTTTAGCAATACAAACCTACATCAAGAAACAAGAAACATCTCAAATAGACAACCTAAACTTACACCTAAAGCAATTAGAGAAAGAAGAACAAAAAACCCCGAAGTTAGCAGAAGGAAAGAAATCATAAACCTCTGATCAGGAATAAATGAAAAATAAATGAAGGAAACAATAACAAACATCAATAAAACTAAAAGCTGGTTCTTTGAAAAGATAAACAAAATTGATAAACCATTAGCCAGACTCATCAAGAAAAAAAGGGAGAAGACTCCAATCAATAGAATTAGAAATGAAAAAGGAGAAGTAACAACTGACACTGCAGAAATACAAAGGATAATGAGAGATTACTACAAGCAACTATATGCCAATAAAATGGACAACCTGGAAGAAATGGACAAATTCTTTGAAAAGCACAATGCTGTGAAACTGAACCAGGAAGAAAGAGAAAGTATAAACAAACCAGTCACAAGTGCTGAAATTGAGACTGTGATTACAAACATTCCAACAAACAAAAGCCCAGAACCAGAAGGCTTCATAGGCGAATTCTATCAAACATTTAGAGAACAGCTAACACCTATCCTTCTCAAACTCTTCCAAAATATAACAGAGGGAGGAACACACCCAAACTCATTCTACGAGGCCACCATCACCCTGATACCAAAACCAGATAAAGATGTCACAAAAAAAGAAAACTACAGGCCAATATCACTGATGAATATAAATGCAAAAATCCTCAACAAAATACTAGCAAACAGAATCCAACAACACATGAAAAGGATTATACACCATGATAAAGTGTGGTTTATCCCAGGAACGCGAGGATTCTTCAATATACACAAATCAATGAATGTGATAAACCATATTAACAAATTGAAGGCAAAAAACCATATGATCATCTCAATAGATGCGGAAAAAGCTTTCAACAAAATTCAACACCCATTTATGATAAAAACACTCCAGAAAGTAGCCATAGAGGGAACTTACCTCAACCTAATAAAGGCTATATATGACAAACCCACAGCAACATCATTCTCAGTGGTGAAAACATGAAACCATTTCCACTAAGATCAGGAACAAGACAAGGTTGCCCACTCTCACCACTATTATTCAACATAGTTTTGGAAGTTTTAGCCACAGAAATAAGAGAAGAAAAAGAAATAAAAGGACTCCAAAATGGAAAAGAAGAGTAAAACTGTCACTGTTTGCAGATGACATTATACTATACTTAGAGAATCCTAAAGATGCTACCAGAAAACTACTAGAGCTAATCAGCGAATTTGGTAGGATAGCAGGACACAAAATTAATGCACAGAAATCTCTTGCATTCCTATATACTAATGATGAAAAATTGAAAGAGAAATTAAGGAAACACTTCCCATTTACCATTGCAACAAAAAGAATAAAATACCTAGGTATAAACCTACCTAAGGAGACAAAAGACCTGTATGCAGAAAACTATAAGACACTGATGAAAGAAATTAAAGATGATACAAACAGATGGAGAGTTATCCATGTTCTTGGACTGGAAGAATCAGTATTGTGAAAATGACTATACTACCCAAAGCAATCTACAGATTCAATGCAATCCCTATCAAACTACCAATGGCATTTTTCACAGAACTAGAACAAAAAATTTCACAATTTCTATGGAAAACACAAAAGACCCCGAATAGTCAAAGCAATCTTGAGAAAGAAAAATGAAGCTAGAAAAATCAGGCTCCCTGACTTTAGACTATACTACAAAGCTACAGTAATCAAGACAGTATGATACTGGCACAAAAACAGAAATATAGATCAATGGAACAATATAGAAAGCCCAGAGGTAAACCCATGCACATATGGTCACCTTATCTTTGATAAAGGAGGCAAGAATATACAATGGATAAAAGCCTCTTCTGTAAGTGGTGCTGGGAAAACTGGACAGCTACGTGTAAAAGAATGAAAAAAGAACACCATACACAAAAATAAACTCAAAATGGATTAAAGACCTAAATGTAAGGCCAGACACTATAAAACTCTAAGAGGAAAACATAGGCAGAACAGTCTATGACATAAATCACAGCAAGATCCTTTTTGACCCACCTCCTAGAGAAATAGAAATAAAAACAAAAATCAACAAATGGGACCTAATGAAACTTAAAAGCTTTTGAACAGCAAAGGAAACCATAAACAAGACCAAAAGACAACCCTCAGAATGGGAGAAAATATTTGCCAATGAAGCAACTGCCAAAGGATTAATATCCAAAATATACAAGCAGCTCATGCATCTCGATATCAAACAACAAACAATCAAATGCAAAAATGGGCAGAAGACCTAAATAGACATTTCTCCAAAGAAGATGTACAGATTGCCAGCAAACACATGAAAGGATGCTCAGCATCACTAATCATTAGAGAAATACAAGTCAAAACTACAATGAGGTATCACCTCACACCAGTCAGAATAGCCATCATCAAAAAATCTACAAACAAGAAATGCTGGAGAGGGTGTGGAGAAAAGAGAACCCTCTTGCACTGTTGGTGGGAATGTAAATTGATACAGCCACTATGGAGAACAGTATGGAGGTTCCTTAAAAAACTAAAAATAGAACTACCATACAACCCAGCAATCCCACTACTGGGCATATACCGTGAGAAAACCATAATTCAAAATGAGTCACATACCACAATGTTCATTGCAGCTCTATTTACAATAGCCAGGACATGGAAGCAACCTAAGTGGCCACTGACAGATGAATGGATAAAGAAGATGTGGCACATATATACAATGGAATATTACTCAGCCATAAAAAGAAATGAAATTGAGTTATTTGTAGTGAGGTGGATGGACCTAGAGTCTGTCATACAGAGTGAAGTAAGTCAGAAAGAGAAAAACAAATACCGTATGCTAACACATATATACGGAATGTAGAAAAAAAATGGTTCTGAAGAAAGAACCTAGGGGCAGGACAGGAATAAAGATGTAGACGTAGAGAATGGACTTGAGGACATGGAGAAGGGGAAGGGTAAGCTGGACGAAGTGAGAGAGTGGCATGTCATATATAAACTACCAAATGTAAAATAGGTAGTGGGAAGCGGCCGCATAGCACAGGGAGATCAGTTCGTTGCTGTGTCCACCTAGAGTGGTGTGATAGGGTGGGTGGGAGGGAGACGCTAGAGGGCCGAGATATGGGGATGTATGTATATGTATAGCTGATTCACTTTGTTATATAGCAGAAACTAACTCACCATTGTAAAGCAATTATACCCCAATAAAGATGTTAAAAAGAAAAAGATAAAGCATTCTTTCCTATACATGCAGTGTCTTTTCTTTCTTTGATAAATCAGGTGAACATACACCTAATGGTATTTCTGAACTCTTTATTCTGTTCTATTTGTAGTTTGTCTGTCTCTGCGCCAAAATCACACTGTATTAGTTATGTATTATCTTATAAGTATGCTAATGAGAATTTTTTTGGTCATGATGCTCGTGTGTTTAAATAAGAATTTCTGTGGTAGATGTGTGCATATCGGGAGTGTGTGTTTGTATGTGCACAGGCACGTGTGTGTGCACATCTTTCACAGAACTATGTGGACTTTATTTTTTTGATTACAGACAACTAATCTAATTCTGTACTAATCAAGGTGCCAGATCACATAGTTTTTGTATAGCTATTTTTTTTAACGTATATTTAAAAAGGAGAAAGTAACTTTTGAGTACTGGACTTCCACATGCAAACATATGATGTAATGGATTAATAATAAGAAGGCCAGGTTTGGTAAGGTTTTCCCAACACAATGCTAATATTCCTTACAAGGCAACTTCTTATCCAGTTAATTGATGAAGGTTCGATGATTTGTCCCTTACAACGAATCTAGCCATAACTCTACCAAATAAAAACAAGTGGTCATATAATTGATTATACTGTTAACCTTGAGGGAAGAGATTATTACTTGCAACAGTGTATAAAATATTGCAATCTGTTAATGATTCCGTGTTCTACCTAATGGTCTATCAATTCTTATAATAAAATTAGATAAAATTCATGAGTTTATTAGCTTAAAAGACATCCAATCTGAAAGAGCCCTCTTTCGTAGATTGAGATTTAGAGAATTGAATCAGTTTTGCAATAAATCAAGAAAGGAGTCTTAGGCAAAAACATGGGGGGTGTAGAGGGGGCAAATTATCTCTTTTGACTTCTTACTATAATTACATTTAGTAAGTAAATTATCAATTGCTCACTTCAGTTTTTTGGGTAGACTCTGTTATAATATTAGAATGTTCGACATGGTCAGGTTCTGTGGAAAACAGACGGAATCAGAGAACTGTGTGCAAGTGCTTTTTTGGGGGTGTTCTTGGAAACGACACCTCAAAGGCAGTGAAGGAAACAGGTTTAGGCAATTATATTTATCCTGTAATTCAAGATCTCAGTCACTCCCATAAGGAGCTCTGAAGTTGAGATGGTACTTCAGGAATGTCAAATTTATAGAAAGACCTGGGCCTTTGTACCTATGCATAGACCAGTGATTGGATGTGGAATGCCCCTTGAGAGAGGATGTAACCATGGCTAAGGCATTTCCCCTGGTTGAGGGTACTTGCAGGAGAGAGATTCAACTCAGCCATCAGCAGGCAACACTCCCAGCAGGTAGGAAGAGAAGTGCCTCATCCCAGGTGGACTCTGGCGAGTGAACTACAGTATCATTACAATTCAGCACTCCACCTTTTGGATCCACTTGCTTCATATGATAAGTTTACTTCAGATACAGTTCCTCCAGGATTCTGATTGGTCTCATTTCCTAGGAAAACTTATAAGAAAAAGGGTAGTGAGACAAATTACCGTCCCCATGGCTGCAGCTACTTTCAGGACTGATTAATAATCATTTCCATCCTATACTATCAATTCCAGATCAGTCATACCTTCAGCAAGTACCTCTGCTGGTCTTGGTGGCTTACCTACTGGGATGATTGAGATTTTCAGCCCTGAGGGGTCTACATTACTGGAAACCATGCCCTTCGCACATCATGGCTGCTGAACATGTCCACTCACTGTCAAAATTTGACGGGGGACCACCAATAGGAACCCCATTGAATCACCTCGGTCTCAATCAGATTCTTCCCTGACTCCATTGTGTAACAGCAGTCATATTTCTTCCTGATAATCAAGTCAATTTCCCCTGCTAATCTAGTGAAAAAAGGCACCGAGAGTGACTGGGTAACAGCCATAGCTAAAGGTTTAATGAAACCTTTGCTGTGTTGCTTGGTGAAAGCCTTGCCCTTCTGGGAACTAAAATCTCTAGAACCCTGTAATTTATAAATTTATTTATTTTTTATTTATTTATTTTTGGTTGTGTTGGGTCTTCGTTGCTGTGTGCAGGCTTTCTCTAGTTGCGGCGAGCAGGAGCTACTCTTCATTGCAGTGTGCGGGCTTCTCATTGTGGTGGCTTCTCTTGTTGCAGAGCACAGGCTCTAGGCACGCAGGCTCTAGAGTGCAGGCTCAGTAGTTGCGGCGCACGGGCTTAGTTGCTCCGCGGCATGTGGGATCTTCCCGGACCAGGGCTCGAACCCGTGTTCCCTGCCTTGGCGGGCGGATTCTCAACCACTGCACCACCAAGCCCTAGAACCCTGTAATTTAGAATTGCAGTGACAGACCTACTTTGCAAGTGGATCACTGAGATGATAAGAGGGTCAACTCCTACTTTTACAAATTGCTTCCAAGATCCATGTTTTCTACTCATTGGGGGCACGTGGCCATTCATTTAGGATGTATTCTGCATCTCAGAGGATGACACCTTGTAAGGTATCATTTCTAAGCTAATGCATCAGCTGTGCCTTCAAAGGGCTTTTCTAGGGGCAGGAATGGGTAATGACTATAAGTGAACCTGAGGATTTTTCAGGGGTTGATTAAAATGTTCTAAATTAGATTGTGGTCAGGGTTGTATAATCTGTAAACATGCTAAAATTCATTGAATTGTACACTTAAAATGAGTGACTTCAATGGCATGTCAATTATATCTCAATACAACCATTTTTTAAGGCAGTTCTATCGCTCTGTCAGGCCATCAGCTTGTCTTTGGCACAGTGTGTGATAGAGCCAGTGACTCCCGTGTTCAATTCCCACTACCACACTTCCTTGGCTGTAAAGTGCATCCCTCGGACATTATGCTGGAGCCTGTATTATGGATCAAACACTCTCTCCACTCTCAGATAGTGATCCTGGCTGAAGTTTTGCAGGTGGGAAAGACAAACCAGAATATGTATCTATTTCTGTCAAGATGATTTCTTCCTTTTCTAGAAGAGAGGGGGTTCAATGTATTAAGTTGCCACAAAGCAGGTGGTAGTTCTTCTAGAAAGATGGTGCCATATAAGGGACTCGCCATTGGTCTCTGTTGCTAGCAGGTTGAACATTCAGCAATAGCAGATGCTAGATCAGTTTCGGTAAATGAGAGGCCATGATATTGACTCCATGCATAACTTCCACCCCCGCTCCCATTGTTAGACTTTTATTGCATTACACTGTACTAGCACTTGGCTGGCCGATGACAGAAGCTGGTGATTCATCTACTTGATTGTTTAGTTCTCCTTTCATGGTGGACAATGGTTGCCAACATTCGATACAAAGATCTTTACAATTTATGTTCAATTATAAAATCTGCTTGGGTCCCTGGGAAACTAGGATAAATGAAGCTGTAGGCTCTGAGAAACTCCCTGAGGAGAAAAATGGTGTATGTTCCCTGCTGTCCTCACCTCCTGATGACTCAATGAACAAAGAGTCTTTAAGCCTCAGGGTGAGGATCACAAAGAAACAGACCCTTTAAATAGCTTACTTCATGGAAATCTGTGGGTGGGTTTATTCAGCAATAGGTGGGCTGAGTCCGTTTCTCATATCTTCTGCAGAAAGGATATGAGATCAGGGAACAGAAGACCCCATGCCACTGGCTCATGGAAGAAAGTTTCACCTCTCACCACTTGTAGGACCCCCACCACTTAATGTTTGACAACCAAAGAGCCAACGAAATAAAAATAACAATCCAACAAATGAACTAGCAGTCAGAGTGTAGTAGAGAGTCAGAATAAACAGAACACATGGCCAGTCCTTAGAACTGCTGAAGGAGACTGGCAACTTTAACAGAAAAATGATAAGAGCCTTTATAAGGAGTTCAAGTACAACATCCCTAGAGAAGCCATCAATCACAAGTTGGGTCTGCCCCAGGTGACCCAGGGCTTCACTAAAAGGGCAGGGCTCTCAGCAGTCCCTTTGCCACATTTTCAGGTCTTGAACAATTTTTCCCTAAAAAGAAAAAAGAAGAGAAATCTAAATTAGCATGGGAGGAATAAAGTATATCAGTAATTATACTAAATATTAATAAATTGAATTGGTTGTTAAAATCAAAGTATCAGAGAATGTCAAAAACCTAATGCTACCTATAAGTTTTATACCCAACAAAGTCACTTAATACAAAGTTCTTTTTAAAGATTGACTTCAATACACCCTTTTCAGAACTGAACAAATCTAGTAGAAAGTAAAAACAAGTAGTATCATGAGGAATGTAATCATTCAATCAGTAAATTTAATGCAGAGAAATTTTCATCCTTTGAACAGAGAATGTACACTTTTCATATACCCACAGTTTATTAAAAAATCATGTCCATCCATAAGGATGAAAGGCTATAAATGAAGTGTAATACAAAAACACTGAAAGGGATATTCATTAGACAGAACTGATTTATTTTGCTTTCCACAACAATTCCCACTGTAAGAGATTAAGATCTCAGGAGCTAGAGAGAAGGACAAACCTTAGAGAAGAAACAGAGCCTTAAGCATTTTATTTGCTTCTGTACTCTGCAAACCGCCACCAGCTAAATTGTAGGTGAGACCAGGCAGCGGTGCTAATCAGTAATGGACGTGGCATATCCCAGAGAGGAACAGACACGTGTCTCATCATTTCATCTGGAAATTCAGAGTTGACAACTTTCTACATGTCATGAAAGTCAGAGAAATGAGACAGGTGCAAGGGTGTCAGTATGAGAATGAATAGCCCCTGAACAGCCTGGGGACCTTGTAATTCCAGAAATTTGCAGGAGAGGACGTGTAATTATGGGAAAGAGTTTGAAAATTGTCCAAGAAAGAAAAAAAATCAGGCGTGTGTGCAGGAATCTCTGTGATGGGAGAAAAAGATTTGTATACTTCTGAAGCAAACAATGAGGAGTGGACCACCTAGATGGGAATTATTCCATGGCATGAGGGAGAACACGGTTGAGGGAACAGTGAAATGAGTTACTTCTCAAAGGATGCCAGCACAAAACCAAAACTAATTGCAGCTGATAAGTGGGTATCCCCTCCTAGCTGATGCCTTACTAATTTTTGTGTAAGACTGCCTCTCAGCACAAACACTGCCAACAGAGATAACATCAACCTATATTATTTTTTCCAAATCAGACAGAATGGAGTTTCAGAACCAGAATTAAAATAGAAAAAAAGATTACATTAAATTTTACGTACCTGTACTTATGACTTGTGAAATTCTGTCTGCTCTACCATATTTTTACAAGATTTTCCACCCTGTATCCCTTGTTCATGGAACTTATTATATCCTTTCATTTTTCCTGTATTCTAAAGAAAGAGATATTTAAATCCAATTACATACAGGTAGAAAGTTACAAAAAGGAAGAAATGTTATTTAACGAGAAAAAAACCTCAAAATACAAGTAAGTACTAAAAATCCACTAGATTTATAAATTAGGAAGTCATTTTTGGCCTTGTTAAAAATAACATTTATTGAGCATTTACTGCAGGTAAGTGAGTGTTGAACAATTTACATGGATTATTTTATTTGCTTGACCCACAAATTCTATGAGAATGGTTATAATTAACCCCATTTTGCAGTTGAAGAAACTGAGGTACAGGTAATTAAGGAAGCTCTCTGGTGACACAGAGAGTGACTGAGCCAGGTGTCCAGCCCAGCACTCTGACTCAAGAACCCACACACTTCACCAGCACATCAACTGCAAGAGTCAGCCATCAGGTAGGAATCATCTTGTGCTGCTAAAAACGAAACAAAAAGCAGAGACAAACAAATGAGGAGTTTGAGGATTTTTCCTGTCAGGAAGTCTGGAGGCAGGCAAACCAGGGATGTAGTAAACTAGAGTGACTTCACTTATCACAAACTGTGCTCTTTTTAACTTTCTGCTCCAGCATTTCTAAGGAATGACCCTCATTCTCATGCTCTCAAGGTTTCTGCCACAACTGCAAGCATCAGGCTGGCATTTCAGGCAGGTTAAAGGGAAGAACAAAGGGTGAAAAGAACCATGTGTATTGGAGTCAAGCTATTTTAATGAGCTCATATCACATTGGCAAAAACTCTTTCCCATGACCACCTCTAATGGCAAGATACACTGGGAATTATTTAATAGGGAACATTGCTACCTAGGATAAAATTAGGATTTCTCTTGGTAGGAAGAGAAATATTGTGTATTAGATGGGCAACCAGCAGTCTCTACTATAAGTGGCTTCAGTGGGATAGAACTCAAAATTCAGTGAACCAAAAGTGGTTTTAAATTAAGTAAATTATATAGATTTTCTTTTAGTTTTATTTAAAAAATGATAAAAATTTAACTTTAAAACATGGAAATGTACATTCTTTTGCCAATCTTTTGGTCTAAGGCCACATCTTTCCTTAGAGTATGTACCCACTGATTATAATTCTGCAACAGCTTTCTTGTATTTTTCACACTTATAATACAGTGTCTCTCTTTTCCCATTTCTTTAAAATGAAAAAAAAGAAACCTCATGTTACAATTGAAGTGCTAAATTCTAGATTTCCAGATTTTTCCATCTTTTACAGTTTTTTAAAATTTAAATAAATAACAAATTTTCAGTAAATGTTTATTGCTTGCTTTCCAAAGTATTCAAATTACTTTTGTAGAAATAGTTTTCTGTGTGTGCGTGTTTCTTGATTCATAAATTATTTAATCAAATTACATAATTATAATAGCAAATGCAACTAACATATGTTACGACACGCAAATCAACTCGGGCTAAGCAAAAAATAGGGACATACAAAGGAGTAACTTACTACTCTCATTTTGCTTGCCTTGAGTATTAGGATGTTTTATAAGGGAGATGGAGAGTGTTAATTGATCCAAAATTTGTTAATTGGCAGTTGGAGAAGAGAACTTTTATGTAGCTGCATTACTTACTCCTGTGCTAGTTTTTAAGTCTTTGTGGGTTTTTTGGTTTATTTAAATTGAGATATGATTGACATACAAAGAAGCATATTTTTAATGTATACATTTGGATGAGTTTAAAAATAAGTATACATCTGTAAAACTGTCACCGTAAACAATGCCATAAACTTAATTGTCACTTCTAAAGATTTCCTCCCTCCCTCCCTCTTTTTTTTTGTAATAAGAACATTTAACATAAGATCTACCCTCTTAACAAATTTTTAAGCATATAATATAGTAGTAACTATATGCACTGTTTGCACAGTAGATCTCTAGGGCTTATTCATCTTGCAAAACTAAATTTGTACCTTTTGACCAACACCTTTCTGATTCACCCTCTGCTTCAATGAGATTGATTAATTTAGATTCTGGATATAAGTGGGACCGTACAGTATGTGTTCTTCTATGTCTGGCTTATTGTACTTGGCATAATGTCCTCTAGGTTCGTCCATGTTAGTCCAAATGACAGGATTTTCTACTTTTTTTAAAGCTGGATACTATTCTATTGTATGTATATACCACATTTTCTTGATCCATTCATCTGTTGATGGACATTTAGGTTGTTTCCATGTCTTTATTATTCTGAATAATGCTGCAATGAACATGGGAGTTCAGGTATATCTTCTGAGGTCTTGATTTCAATTCTTCTGAGTATATACCCAGAAGTGGGACTGCTGGATCATATGGTAGCTCTATTTGTAAGTTTTTGAGGAGAATCCATACAGTTTCCCATAGTGACTGTACCAATTTACATTCACACTAACAGTGTACAAGGATTCCCTTTTCTCCGTGTCCTAGCAGACACTTATATATATTTTTTATAATAACCATCTTAACAGATATGAGGTGATATCTCCTTATGGTTTTGATTTGCATTTCCCTGATGATTAGTGATGTTGAGTTTCTTTTCCTATACCTATTGGCCATTTGTATGTCTTCTTCACAGAAATGTCTATTCAGGTCTTTTACCCATTTTTAAAATTGGGTTGTTTTGTTGCTATTGAGTTCTAGGAGATTTTTACACATTTTAGAAATTACTCTTTCTTCCTTTCCTATAAATAATTGTCAGTTGCTCTCTGAAAAGAGCTAAATACCCAAAGATATGAATTGTTACCTTCTAAGAAAAAATTTAAAATGGTGAAATAAATCAGCTGAGGTATTTATTTCAGGTAAAAAATGATAAATATCTAAAAACAAATGTTAGATTCAAAGATTTTACTGATTTTCAAATGCTTGCTTTTCATGTTTCATGTTTCCATTTTTTAACAAGTTGAGGAATTCACTATATTATGATCATTTAAGAAAATGAGGTGAACAGTGAGTAATATGTTTTGATTAGGGTCACAGAAACCATTCTACCTGCCTGAGCTCCTAAAGGGCTTGACTTCTCAGGTCACTCTGTCAACTAATGCTAAGAATATAAACTCAATTATATTTTAACCCTTGTAATGGATATAATCAAACTTCATATGCAGAATAATTGAATTTAGAATTCATTTAATTTAAAGCAGAAAAGGGATAATTGTAGATGTGGGAATATTCAGCAGGGAAGAGAAGTGATTTGCTAATTAACTCCTAAAATGTGGACCAAAACATTAGAAATTCCCATGTCTCCTATCAGATTCAACAAATATGTATGTGGTCATTGTGAACCAGATATAATGTGGTATTACTTTCAGAGTCCAACTCTGTTTTTCTTGCTTCACTTTGAACTAAATATTATTCAGCTTATCGAACTAGTACTTATTATAAACTGCTTTGCTACATATTAGCCTAATAACTACACTATCAGTTTAATGTGTCTTACACATACTTCATTCTCCCTGCTCCTACCTACTAAACACAAATCCAAATACACTTTACATATCCCAGTTAAAAATTGCAGATTTTAATTTAATTTTCCAATTTCTAATGGTTACACCGATGGTAATAGATAATTAACTAATAGAACCTGTTGTGTAGGTTATTAGTTATAAAGTTTCTGTTGGTTCTATATTAGATCATAAAGCAAAAGTATTCTAACCCATTCAGAATACAGTTGTAAATTTGGATATGCTTACACATATCCAAACATGCTTTATTTCCTAATCATTCTCTAAACTGTCTGAAAAGAAAAAAGTATATTCAGCTTCCTAGTGATTTATATTTACTGGACTCTAAGTTCCAAATTCTTATCCCATTCCTATATGATTTAGTGACTCACATCAACTGTGGACTAAGTGAATGCTAGCTATCTAAGTGCCTTAATGCATATACATAGGGGCTCAACTGGGCATTACTCACGTGTTGGCACAGAACTGACCCAGCCAGTGTATCCAGAACACATGCTACCTAAGTGAGGTATCTAACCTCTGCCTGAGATCATTATTTATAAACCAGAATTGTAACAGGTAGATTTAAATTTACAACCTCCAATTCATGGAGAGCTTATTATTAAGTGGCAAGTATAACTTTTATACAATACAATAGACTACATGTTGACACTTTACATATGAAATTACCTAAGCAAGATGAGAAAATATTAAAATGAGAAGCTATAGAACCAAGGCTTTCATTTATGCCAATAAATGAAAGAGAATCCAAAACAGTTTGCACTCCAAGTTTTATATATTCTTCTCTATGTGTGGCTAAGCCTGGTCTATGGCATGAAGAACACAGACGAAACTAACATGAATTGTCAAAGCTGTTACCAATCAGGAAAAGTCATCTTGGTGATCTAGAGTATTAGCCATAGTGTTTATGTTTTGCATGAAAGACCTAGTAGTCTACACCATTTTACTGATTAAAAGATATGGGTGATTTACTTAAGGAAATAATAAACTCCTGGTTTTCCAAAGTTCTGTTGAATAGTAGACAATTCATATTTGGGGGTATTGTTATACTTTGCCAAAATATAAATAAATACCATTCATCTGATATTAAACACATTGTCTAAAACCACAAAGGAAGTAATCACAGAATAGGCTCTCAGTATCTACCAAGAACTTGGCAACTGGATCTCATATAACAGATACTCAGTTCACAATGATTCCCATTTATTTTTGAAGATTATTTTTTTTTTCTCCTTTGAAAGGAAGGAGCAAGCAAGAGCAGTTCAAAGCCTACATCACTCCCTGGGCACAAGGGCCAGCTTCTGGATGTTTGACCTGTGCTTGGCTTAATGCTCTGATGTTGCCCTCTTGAAATTCTTAATAATTTTTTTAACAAGGGACCCCATATTTTTATTTTGTCATTGGTTCCACAAATTTTGTTACTGGTCTTAATAAGGAGATTGGCTATGGATCGAGGAACAGACTCTGGGCTTTAGTTTGTTACCAGGATATAAATGAACATAAGCCCTTTTCCGTAGCTCTATTATTTCACATTCTCCATTAATATTCTTGCTCTAGTTTCACACACATCCTGCTTCCTGGTCCTCTTTGCTAGTGAAAAGAGCATCGAAAAGTCACAGATTTACCAACCCTAAATGATAAGCAAACTGATATAAAATTGCCTTAACTATACATGTCGTAGGAAGACCAAGTTAATGCCAATTGAGAATACTTTCATTTTTTAAAACTGAGAAAGGATGCAAATAAGATAAAACATCAATTTTTCCCATAAAGAAAAAGTCCACATTTTATCAGCAATATTTGTACTAGAGGAATTATAGCATTATGCTTCAATGTCAGAAACACATATGAGTATACACTTATCTATAGTAAACTTTGTGATTTCTTATTTAAAAATATTTTGAAGACTATTATATGATTAATTTCTTCATATTAGAAAATGCCTCAGTATAATAAAACTTCAAGCACTTTTAGAACATCTGTTTCTGTGTTTTGAGGGAAGTTTTCTGGTTAAAAATTTGTTGCCTTTTAAACTCCTTCAAATCCAGAGAGAGCAGATGGTAATTAACCCAACCCAGGCCATAGTTGCAGGAGGCCTTTTTCCCAGATAAGGGAGGTGACTTATTAGTGTTATGATGCCGTGAATGTTAGGACCCCCAAAGTCCTCACGATACCTTCCTCTCTCACACACTGATGCCTAAAATCCTGCACCTCAGACAGCTAGCTGTCAATTACCACTTGTGATGGTGCCAGGCACTGTGCTAAAAGCTTTACCTATGCAAGTCATTTAATCCTTTCAACAGGTGGATACTATTTTACACACGAGGAAACTGAGGCCCAAAGAGATTAAGTAATTTGCCTAAAGTCACACAAGTTCAGGTCCAGAAAATCTGCCCCAGAGTCTGTTCTTCGGCAGTAGATGTCACTGCATCACACAAGAGTTTTATTCCTTTGCTTTTGAAACTCCTACCCATTAAGGTGTAAATACTTTTGAATGAAGCTGCCATTTATAACTAAGAAGGGAGAATGTGAGAGCAAGTTCGAGGTGGTGGAAGAGTGCAGGGTGTCAACAGAGGCCAAAGTGAGGAGGAAGAAAACGTGACTGGAAAGGAAAGCGGGGGGAGTGTGTGCCTTCTTCCTGTCTAACGCTATCAGGCCAGAGACTGGAGAGCTACAATTTGTTGTCTCCACTCACTTGCAAAAGCCTTCCATATGTCCCACCCAATGCGATGGGATTCATTACTGAGAGGATTTTTGTCATCAGTCAAAGAAGAAAAAAAAATAGTAACAGCAAACAGGAAGCTACCTAAACAAAATGGAATAAATGATTGAAGGCAAATGATCAAAGTTACCTAATCAATACATTTCCATTAGTTAACCCCCAAATATCATCCTAGCACTTACCATTGGCATCATTGCAATGATACCCAGATAAAGGCATCAGAATCCTCAAGATACAGCCAGAGGGCACAATTCAGGTCATATTAATGTTCACAATTCCCTGGCTCTTCATCCCTACCTGTGACCTTGTATTGTTCTTTATTTCTTTGTGGGAAAAATATCTTCCAAATAATTATATACTCCTTATAATGTGCCTTTATAAAGGATGTGGCCAATATATCTCTATTTTATATACAATAATCATTGAATTAATATTTCAGCTAACTACTATTCTACATGATTTTTAGAATTTTATAATAAACTTTCATCTTCTGTTCATTGAAGACCCAGAAATTGAAATTATAACTTTTGAAATGAATTATTTATTCATTCTTCCAAATCTTATTTCAATGTCATACCATCTTTCACCATATTCCTTAACAAAAGAGCTTTTTAATTGGGTTACTTTGCTAGAAGTTCAAACATTTATTTGTTCAAAACATTAAAAGTATTTATTGAGGACCTGCTTTACATCAAACACTCAGTAGGTATTTGGCTACATTGTTGAACCCAACAGATGAAAATCCCTGACCTGTTGGAGTTTATGTTTTAGCCACCAGGAAACTGGGCTCTAATTCCTTCACATGGGAATCATTTCATATTATTTACAGAAATTCCCCTTTTTTAGAGTTAATATGTATCTAGCTCACCATAACTGGTTTTATGGATTAATTTAATGCATAAATGATATAAATGCAGAAGAGCATTATTTGTATCATTATGTGTCCCAAGACCATCAAATCCAGTAGCAACTTAGTCACAGCTTTGTATAGGATAGAGGTATAGGCTGTCCTACACAAAGCAAAGTGGAAAATTTCTCCAAATACATGTGCATTTTAAGGTCTCAATAGTTGAACTCATTATTTAAACAATATAGGACATCTTCAATGATGCATTTTTGGCAAGGAAAGGGAGAGTGCCAGTAGGAAAATAGAAGGGAGTTTCTATATTAGCATTTCTACAATCTTGTCCTTCAGTTTTCAGTGACCTGCAGCTATAAGTCCACTGTATTCATGCTTAAATCCTTCGGGTTCTCATTTTAAAACATTCTACCATTATTCAACCAACCACGGTTATGTATATTGAAAACACACACTGGCAGAAAATTCTAACATCTAGGTCATGTTTATTATTCACTTCCTTCTGTTGCTTTTCATCTGTAAACAAATATACAAGGTATAAATCTGCAAACCAAATTCAATAATATTTTCTGTTTTTAATATTTATGAAAGGAGCTGTCATAGGCTCTGTATACATAAAACAACTTATAAACTAAAAAGCATTTACCATTTCCACTCTTAAGAATATAGTATACATTTTTAACAGTTGTAATACATGGCGAGTTTGACAGACACAAAAGGATACAGCTGCTTATAAAGGACACTGACCCTTGTGAGGTTTCCATGCTGTAACAATTTCTTAGTAAACAGTGCCATCATGTGGTGTTTCATTTTAAAATGAATTTCCAGATTCATTATACAATTGAATGTTACTTTTAATAACATAGAATAACAAAAATATTTTTCTTACAGTATAGCATTACAAAAAACTTTATGGCTAATATTTACTAGGATGCATAAATATTCACCAAAAGGGGTTTATATAAGTAAATACTTTTGTTCACTAAATATTTTTATGTACTAAATATCTTACAATAGTTTTACTTATTTTCATGTAAAAGAATCCCCCTTTAAACCTAAACACATGTCACTGAAAAATAAATTGAAAACAATGGTCAAATCATAAGCTAGTTTTCTTAAGTACTGGGTTCAACTTGGTGTGTAAAGACCATGAAAATGCTTTTATTTTTAAAAAAAATTTTTAATGCAAACACGTCCTGCTTTAATATAGTTCAAAATACAAAAGTCTAAAAGTAAGGTGTGATTGCTTCATTATGAAAATGCTTTCAAATGTGTCTTAAGATATGGTTATATTTTTGCTCAACTATTGTAATGTATTTTAGAAAAATATGTTTAATGTAATTAGATTTATTTACTTCTTTATATTTTCAAGTTTACTAAGTATTTTAAACTATAATGAAACTAATAGACAGACTAGAAGGAAACGTACAAGTGTATATAATGTTTGTTCTCGCATAGGTAGAAGAAAAGAAAAAAAAAAAAACCTCTAGGAAAGATAAAGCACAATTTACCATTTTTATTTTATTTTGAAAATCCTTATTAGTAGACATTCTTATACCCTACCTAACTCTGTCATTTGACTATTTAAAGAGCTTTCCTCTTAATTTGTCCTCAGTTGGAAATTGAAAAGTAGTCCCCTAACCTTTGTGAGTTCTTCCTCATCTTATTCTTCTCCACTCAGTGAAGACTACTGTATCACACCTAAATAACACACTTACAAATAATACCTATCCACGGACATGACAAAACTTTCTAAAGAATGTGAGAAAAATGTGGTAAGAAGTTTGAATAACAAAACACTTTATTTTAATTTAAATAAATATATTTATTTTATATATTATGTAAACATGTAAAATAAATAATTTTGTTTCAATTTAAAATAGCAATTTTGTTTCCCTAAAACGTGGTGTTCAAGCCCCTTACCTCTTCAAAGAAAGGTTTCTTGAATGGTAGCATGCTTAATCAAATACATAGTCTTTTAGCTGAGACCCATCTATGTAGGAGAAAAAAGGAACAGAAAGCTTAAACTAAGAAAGAAGGCTTTTTTTAAAAAAGGAAAATTAAGCTCATTAAAAAATAAAGTAAAACTGATTTCAAATAGTTTTTTAACCTAGTCTAAAGGGAATTTTTTTCTGTAAGAGAATTGCCCAAAGAAAGAGAGCAAACATACTGAAATCCTATTAATTACTGTATAGTATTTTGACTTTGCAAGTTTTGTTGTTGTTATTAATCTTATCTTCAGGCACCTCCTATAATATCAGCCAGTTCTTCTATCACAAACAGTTTAGCTCTTAGGTGATAAATTAATTCAGTTGTTACCTAAATCCTGCGGGGAGAGGAAAAGCTGTCCTAATGACTGCTGTAAGTCTCAATCATTAGAAACAGTTTTGTCACTAAACGTAGCATTATTTTCTCCTATGTAGTCAGTAATCTTTAATCTTATCCCTTGATTAATTTTAAGCACAATATTATACAAGGCAACATATCAATGACTATTCTATTTAAAATGAGCTGATTTTCTTTTGATTGTGCACTAAAATGCTTTTATTTCAGAGTTAAAGTCATTTAGAGATGTGGGGGGAAAGCTTTATTTTCTCTTCTTGAAATGTATAACCTCAAAATCTCTATGTCAATGGATACAGAACAATGAACAAAATTCTACAGGAAAATGTCACTATAAAGTATAGATAGGACAAAGGGGAGTCTCTCTCTTGGACAGTGATTGAATGAAACATCAGAAAAAATTAGAAAAGTTAGTAAGACTACATTAAGTGGAGCAGAGGAGGATATCCTCCCTCCCAACTCTTCATCATAAGAATAGATCAGAAAGGGAAAGATTATTCCCAGGAATTACAAATAGATTTGTAATGAAGTTACTAAATCAGAAGTCATTTTCTCAAGTTCATATAGTAACTGAAGGTTAAACTATTTAATAGAGAAAAATTCCCAAAATTTCTACTTGAGCGTAGATATCAAAGAACACAATATTAATCAATATTAAATGGGTGATTAGCTTAAGAACTGTTACTAAGATAAATCTCGGAACAAGCATAAAGCTATCTTTCGGGTAATACTGAGTTTCCTTAAAGTTTTCATCAATTTTTGAAATAAATCTCACTTCTTTACCAAAGATATTGATTAGACATCGTTAAGTATTATATATGATAATAAACTAGGTTTTTAAATCTAGTTTCTCAGAAAAAAAGAAAAGTGAGATAAATACTACAGTTATAGTGAGCTTCCATTATATTAAAAATTAAAACATTTTTAAAAAGTAATCTATTCTCAATAGGTAGCAAATGTGTTAGTAATGTGGTTTTTTAATATTACTTATTAACTCTGTTGCATTCAGTTCTTTTTCTTACATTTTGGATACCTTTAATATGAAAACCTGAATTTTAAGACCTTTAACCCTACTGACATCAGAATCCCCCAAGGATTAAGACTGACCTTTTCCTAGTATTTCAAAAGGAGTGCAACTTCCTAAATTCAAAATATCAGCAATGAGTCAGACACAAATCAGTACAGTCAGTATTTTTAAAGCAGAAGTTGAAAAGTTTTTTTTGTTGAAGGATTGTCTGTTATGTATGAGCGAGTATATTCCATTTTGCTTCATTTTCACAAAAATAGTCTCCAAAAGCTTGGACGATACTAAAGTTTTAGATTTTAAATCTTGCAAATAATGTCTATCTTTTAAAAAAAGTTGCTGAAGCAGGTTTTTTGCTTTTGGTTTTGTTGTTCTTATATAGTTCTGCTGTGGTTTGTGTCCTCACAGATTTTCAGAATAATGTAAAGGAAGGGGAAGTAGACAATATTAGAAGTTTTACACACAAGATACAAATTCAGTAAATGGAAAATAATTACTGATCATAAATAAAAGATAACTATAAAGAGAATAAATGGAGAACTAATTTTTTTTTTTTTTTTTTTTTTTTTTTTTTGCTAGATGCTATTTTTTGCTAAAGGCACTGATCCTGATTCTGCTTTCTGGTTGTAAGAGAGAGAGAGGTTAGTAAATATTAGGGAGGCATTAAGGATGTGATAGCACCAAATTTAGACTTTCTCCTTGACATAATTGTCAGAGGATTAGAAGAGAATTGCACAAAGGAATGACCTCCTTGGTTTAAAGTTCATTTGTGTAACAGCTAAAATCATCCAGTGAACAACCAGGAAACATTGCCCACACACTGGCAACCAGTGATCTGGGGGTCTCTCTTCTTCTGAATTTCTACAACTGTATTGTCACATGTACATCCCATGTATTTTGTATGCAAAGTGTATCTTTGGTGTTATTCTTTTTTAATCTGGTCTTTTTAACTGAACTTGAAGACTGCTTGAGAGCAAAGGCCATATAAATTTTTTTAGAATTCCAAATTACCAGAGTATGCTGCACATAAAGTTTTCCTAATTAGTATTTGTTCATCAAGTGGCTGTACATCTGCCTTGCCAGAATGCACAGATGGCATGAAAACATATTATTAGTTATGCTTGAAACAGCCCCATAGCAGAGTCTATATCATAAGCAGCTTTATTTTTCAAGAGATTTCCAAAAGACCCTAAAATACATGTATTTGCTCAAATAAAGCTGACAGAAGATTTGGTATATATATATATAAGTATACACACACACATACACACATACATGTAAAACAGTCCAAATCCCTACTTTTTATTTGGAGTTGGATGTGATTTACCATGCGTCCTGCATCTATTGACTATGTTTCATGGCATTTGATTTCTTTTTTTTTTTAAACATCTTTATTGGAGTATAATTGCTTTACAGTGGTGTGTTAGTTTCTGCTTTATAACAAAGTGAATCAGCTATACATATACATATCCCCATATCTCCTCCCTCTTGGATATCCCTCCCACCCTCCCTATCTAACCCCTCTAGGTGGTCACAAAGCACCAAGCTGATCTCCCTGTGCTATGTGGCTGCTTCCCACTAGCTATCTATTTTACATTTGGTAGTGTATATATGAATCCATGCCACTCTCTCACTTCATCCCAGCTTACACTTCCCCCTCCCCGTGTCCTCAAGTCCATTCTGTACGTCTGCATCTTTATTCCTGCCCTGTCCCTAAGTTCATCAGAACCATTTTTTTTTAATTCTATATATATGTGTTAGCATACGGTATTTGTTTTTCTCTTTCTGACATACTTCACTCTGTATGACAGACTCAGGGTCCATCCACATCACTACAAATAATTCAATTTCATTTCTTTTTATGGCTAAGTAATATTCCATTGTATATATGTGCCACATCTTCTTTATCCATTTATCTATCGATGGACACTGAGGTTGCTTCCATGTCCTGACTATTGTAAATAGAGCTGCAATGAATATTGTGGTACATGACTCTTTTTGAATTTTGGTTTTCTCAGGGTATATGCCCAGTAGTGGGATTGCTGGGTCACATGGTAGTTCTATTTTTAGTTTTTTAAGGAACCTCCATATTGTTCTCCATAGTGACTGTATCAATTTACATTCCCACCAACAGTGCAAGACGGTTCCCTTTTCTGCACACGCTCTCCAGCATTTATTGTTTGTAGATTTTTTGATGATGGCCATTCTGACTGGTGTGAGGTGAT
Source organism: Balaenoptera ricei (assembly GCF_028023285.1). Classification (NCBI taxonomy): domain Eukaryota; kingdom Metazoa; phylum Chordata; class Mammalia; order Artiodactyla; family Balaenopteridae; genus Balaenoptera; species Balaenoptera ricei. The sequence goes on from NC_082641.1 coordinate 69,937,917, forward strand.
ACCTCACATTGTAGTTTTGATTTGCATTTCTCTAATGATTAGTGATGTTGAGCATCCTTTCATGTGTTTGTTGCAATCTGTATATCTTCTTTGGAGAAATGCCTGTTTAGGTCTTCTGCCCATTTTTGGATTGGGTTCTTTGTTTTTTTCATAATGAGCTGCATGAGCTGCTTTCAACTTTTGGAGCTTAATCCTTTGTCAGTTGTTTCATTTGCAAATATTTTCTCCCACTTTGAGGGTTATCTTTTGGTCTTGTTTATGGTTCCCTTTGCTGTGCAAAAGCTTTTAAGTTTCATTAGGTCCCATTTGTTGATTTTTGTTTTTATTTCCATTTCTCTAGGTGGTGGGTCAAAAAGGATCTTGCTGTGATTGATGTCATAGAGTGTTCTGCCTGTGTTTCCTCTAAGAGTTTTACAGTGTCTGGCCTTACATTTAGGTCTTTAATACATTTTTCTGTATGGTGTTAGGGAGTGTTCTAATTTCATTCTTTTACATGTAGCTGTCCAGTTTTCCCAGCACCACTTGTTGAAGAGGCTGTCTTTTCTCCATTGTATGTTCTTGCCTCCTTTATCAAAAATGAGGTGACCATATGTGTGTGGGTTTATCTCTGGGCTTTCTATCCTGTTCCATTGATCTATATTTCTGTTTTTGTGCCAGTACCATACTGTCTTGATTACTGTAGCTTTGTAGTATAGTCTGAAGTCCAGGAGCATGATTCCTCCAGCTCTGTTTTTCATTCTCAAGATTGCTTTGGCTATTCGGGGTCTTTTGTGTTTCCATACAAATTGTGAAATTTTTTGTTCTAGTTCTGTGAAAAATGCCATTGGTAGTTTGATAGGGATTGCACTGAATCTGTAGATTGATTTAGGTTGTATAGTCATTTTCACAATGTTGATTCTTCCAATCCAAGAACATGGTATATCTCTCCACCTGTTGGTATCATCTTTAATTTCTTTCATCAGTGTCTTATAGTTTTCTGCATACAGGTCTTTTGTCTCCTTAGGTAGGTTTATTTCTAGGTATTTTATTCTTTTTTTGCAGTGGTAAATGGGAGTGTTTCCTTAATTTCTCTTTCAGATTTTTCATCATTCATGAATAGGAATGCAAGAGATTTCTGTGCATTAATTTTGTATCCTGCTACTCTACCAAATTCATTGATTAGCTCTAGTAGTTTTCTGGTAGCATCTTTAGGATTCTCCATATATAGTATCATGTCATCTGCAAACAGTGACAGCTTTACTTCTTCTTTTCCAGTTTGGATTCCTTTTATTTCTTTTTCTTCTCTGATTGCTGTGGCTAAAACTTCCAAAACTGTGTTGAATAAGAGTGGTGAGAGTGGGCAACCTTGTCTTGTTCCTGATGTTAGAGGAAAGGGTTTCAGTTTTTCACCATTGAGAATGATATTGGCTGTAGGTTTGTCATATATGGCCTTTATTATGTTGAGGTAAGTTTCCTCTATGCCTACTTTCTTGACAGTTTTTATCATAAATAGGTGTTGAATTTTGTTGAAAGCTTTTTCTGCATCTATTGAGATGCTCATATGGTTTTTCTCCTTCAGTTTGTTAATATGGTTTATCACACTGATAGATTCGTGTATATTGAAGAATCCTTGCATTCCTGAGATAAACCCCACTTGCTCATGGTGTATGATCGTTTTAATGTGCTGTTGGATTCTGTTTGCTAGTACTTTGTTGAGGATTTTTGCATCTATGTTCATCAGTGATATTGGCCTCTAGTTTTCTTTCTTTGTGACATCATTGTCTGGTTTTGGTATCAGGGTGATGGTGGCCTTGTAGAATGAGTTTGGGAGTGTTCTTCCCTCTGCTATATTTTGGAAGAGTTTGAAAAGGATAGGTGTTAGCTCTTCTCTAAATGTTTGATAGAATTCGCCTGTGAAGCCATCTGGTCCTAGGCTTTAGTTTGTTGGAAGATTTTTAATCACAGTTTCAATTTCATTACTTGTGATTTGTCTGTTCATATTTTCTATTTCTTCCTGGTTCAGTCTCTGAAGGTTGTGCTTTTCTAAGAATTTTTCCATTTCTTCCAGGTTGTCCATTTTATTGGCATAGAGTTGCTCTTAGTAATCTCTATGATCCTTTGTATTTCTGCAGTGTCAGTTGTTACTTCTTTTTCATTTCTACTTCTATTGATTTGAGTCTTTTCCCTTTTTTTCTTGATGTGTCTGGCTGATGGTTTATCAATTTTGTTTATCTTCTCAAAGAACCAGCTTTTAGTTTTATTGATCTTTGCTATTGTTTCCTTCATTTCTTTTTCCTTTATTTGTGATATGATCTTTATGATTTCTTTCCTTCTGCTAACTTTGGGTTATTTTGTTCTTCTTTCTCTAATTGCTTTAGGTGTAAAGTTAGGTTGTTTATTTGAGATGTTTCTTGTTTCGTAAGGTAGCATTGTATTGCTATAAACTTCCCTCTTAGAACTGCTTTTGCTGCATCCCATAGGTTTTGGGTCATCATGTTTTCATTGTCATTTGTTTCTAGGTATTTTTTGATTTCCTTTTTGATTTCTTCGGTGATCTCTTGGTTATTCAGTAGTGTATTGTTTAGCCTCCATGTGTTTGTATTTTTACAGATTTTTTCTGGTCATTGATATCTAGTCTCACAGCATTGTGGTCAGAAAAATACTTGATACGTTTTCAATTTTCTTAAATTTACCAAGGCTTGATTTGTGACCCAAGAGGTGGTCTATCCTGGAAAATGTTCCATGAGCACTTGAGAAGAAAGTGTATTCTGTTGTTATTGGATGGAATGTCCTATAAGTATCAATTAAGTCCATCTTGTTTAATGTATCATTTAAAGCTTGTGTTTCCTTATTTATTTACATTTTTGATGATCTGTCCATTGGTGAAAGTGGGGTGTTAAAATCCCCTATTATGTTTGTGTTAGTGTTGATTTCACCTTTTATGGCTGTTAACATTTGCCTTATGTAGTGAGGTGCCCCTATGTTGGGTGCATAAATATTTACCATTGTTATGTCTTCTTCTTGGATTAATCCCTTGATCATTATGTAGTGTCCTTCTTTGTGTCTTGTGATAGTCTTTATTTTAAAGTCTATTTTGTCTGATATGAGAATTGTTACTCCAGCTTTCTTTTGATTTCCATTTACATGGAATATCTTTTTCCATCCCCTCACTTTCAGTCTGTTTTTGTCCCTAGGTCTGAAGTGGGTCTCTTGTAGACAGCAAATATACGAGTCTTGTTTTTGTATCCATTCAGCCAGTCTATGTCTTTTGGTTGGAACATTTAATCCATTTACATTTAAGGTAATTATCAATATGTATGTTACTATTACCATTTTCTTAATGGTTTTGGGTTTGTTTTTGTAGGTCCTTCCTTCTGTTGTGTTTCCTGCCTAGAGAAGTTCCTTTAGTATTTGTTGTAAAGCTGGTTTGGTGGTGCTGAATTCTCTTAGCCTTTGCTTGTCTCTAAAGTTTTTAATTTCTCCATCGAATCTGAATGAGATCCTTGCTGAATAGAGTAATCTTGGTTGTAATTTTTTCCCTTTCATCACTTTAAATATGTCCTGCCACTCCCTTCTGCCTTCAGAGTCTCTGCTGAAAGATCAGCTCTTAACCTTATAGGGATTCCCTTGTATGTTATTTGTTGTTTTTCCCTTGTTGCTTCTAATATTTTTTCTTTATATTTAGTTTTTGATCATTTGATTAATATGTCTTGGCGTGTTTCTCCTTGGATTTATCCTGTATGGGGCTCTCTGAGCTTCCTGGACTTGATTAACTATTTCCTTTCCTATATTAGGGACGTTTTCAACTATAATCTCTTCAAATATTTTCTCAGTCCCTTTCTTTTTCTCTTCTTCTTCTGGGACCCCTGTAATTCGAATGTTGGTGCATTTAATGTTGTCCCAGAAGTCTCTGAGACTGTCCTCAATTCTTTTCATTCTTTTTTCTTCATTCTGCTCTGTGGTAGTTATTTCCACTATTTTATCTTCCAGGTCACTTCTCCGTTCTTCTGCCTCAGTTATTCTGCTATTGATTCCTTCTAGAGAATTTTTAATTTCATTTATTGTGTTGTTCATCATTGTTTGTTTGCTCTTTAGTTCTTCTAGATTCCTGTTAAACGTTTCTTGTATTTTCTCCATTCTATTTCCAAGATTTTGGATCATCTTTACTATCATTACTCTGAATTCTTTTTCAGATAGACTGCCTATTTCCTCTTCATTTGTTTGGTCTGGTGGGTTTTTACCTTGCTCCTTCATCTGTTGTGTGTTTCTCTGTCTTCTCATTTTGCTTAACTTACTGTGTTTGGGGTCTCCTTTTCACAGGCTGCATGTTCGTAGTTCACGTTGTTTTTGGTGTCTGCCCCCAGTGGCTAAGGTCGGTTCAGTGGGCTGTGTAGGCTTCCTGGTGGAGGGGACTGGTTCCTGTGTTCTGGTGGATGAGGCTGGATCTTGTCTTTCTGGTGGGCAGGACCACATCCAGTGGTGTGTTTTGGAGTGTCTGTGACCTTCTTATGATTTTAGGCAGTCTCTCAGCTAATGGGTGGGGTTGTGTTCCTGTCATACTAGTTGTTTGGCATGGGGTGCCCAGCACTGTAGCTTGCTGGTTGTTGAGTGGAGCTGGGTCTTGGCCATTGAGATGGAGATCTCTGGGAGAGTTTTCGCCGTTTGATATTACATGGAGGTGGGAGGTCTCTGGTGGAGCAAAGTCCTGAACTTGGCTCTCCCACCTCAGAGGCACAGACCTGACCCCTGGCCAGAGCACCAAGACCCTGCCAACCACACGGCTCAGAAGAAAAGGGAGAAAAAAAGAAAGAAAGGAAGAAAAAAAGGAAAATAATAAGAAATAACGTTATTAAAATAAAAAATAAAAAATTATTAAAGATAAAAAAATTAAAAAGTAATAAAAAAAGAGAAAAATGATAGAAGGAACAGAGCAACCAAACCAAAAAACGAATTCACCTATGATAACAAGCACTAAAAACTATTAAAAAAAAAAAAAAACCGACAGAACCCTAGGACAAATTGTAAAAGCAAAGCTATACAGACAAAATCACACAAAGAAGCATACACATACACAGTCACAAAAAGAGAAAAAGGAAATATATATATATTTTTTTTTTAAAGGAAGAGAGCAACCAAAGTAATAAACAAATCTACCAATGATGAACTAAGATAAACATAAATCAGAAACCAGTCAGTCGCATACAGCAAACCCCATGTCTACAGTTGCTCCCAAAATCCATCACCTCAATTTTGGGATGATTCGTTGTGTATTCAGGTATTCTAGAGATGCAGGATACATCAAGTTGATTGTGGAGATTTAATCCACTACTTCTGAGGCTGCTGGGAGAAACTTCACTTTCTCTTCTTGGTTGGCATAGCTCCTGGGGTTCAGCTTTGGATTTGGCCCCGCCTCTGCATGTAGGTCGCCTGAGGGCGTCTTTTCCTGCCCAGGCAGGATGGGGTTAAAGGAGCAGCTGATTAGGGGGCTCTGGCTCACTCAGGCCGGGGGGAGGGCAGGGTGTGGAATGTGGCATGAGCCTGCAGCAGCAGAGGCCAGCGTGACGTTGCAGCAGCCTGAGGCACGCCGTGTGTTCTCCCGGGGAAGTTGTCCCTGGATCATGGGACCCTGGCTGTGGTGGGCTGCACAGACTCCCGGGAGGGGAGGTGTGGATAGTGACCTGTGTTTGTACACAGGTTTCTTGGTGGCTGCAGCAGCAGCCTTAGTGTTTCATGCCCATCTCTGGTGTCCGTGCTGATAGCCGTGGCTCGCGCCCGTCTCTGGACCTTGTTTAGGCAGTGCTCTGAATCCCCTCTCCTCGCGCACCCCAAAACAATGTTCTCTTGCCTCTTAGGCAGGTCCACACTTTTTCCCGGACTCCCTCCTGGCTAGTTGTGGTGCACTAGCCCCCTTCAGGCTGTGTTCATGCAGCAAACCCCAGTCCTCTCCCTGGGATCTGACCTCCGAAGCTGGAGCCTCAGCTCCCAGCCCCCACCTGCCACGGCGGGTGAGCAGACAAGCCTCTCGGACTGGTGAGTGCTGGTCGGCACCGATCCTTTGTGCGGGAATCTCTCCGCTTTGCCCTCCGCACCTCTGTTGCTGCACTCTCCTCTGTGGCTCCAAAGCTCCCCCCACCCCGCCACCCCATCTCCGCCAGTGGAGGGGCTTCCTAGTGTGTGGAAACTTCTTCCTTCACAACTCACTCCCAGAGGTGCAGGTCCCATCCCTATTCTTTTGTCTCTGTTTTTTCTTTTTTCTTTTGCCCTTCCCAAGTACATGGGGAGTTTCTTGCCTTTTGGGAAGTCTGAGGTCTTCTGCCAGCATTCAGTAGGTGTTCTGTAGGAGTTGTTCCACATGTAGATATATTTGTGATGTATTTGTGGGGAGGAAGGTGATCTCCACGTCTTACTCCTCTGCCATCTTGACGGTCTCCAGCATTTGATTTCTATGTGTTATTTTAACATTTTTCTGTCAGCACATCTTCTGTGGTAATCATGTTTTTTAGTTTTTCATAATTATCACTACTGAGATATAATTTATATACAGTAAAAAGTACCATGCATTTAATATATAGAACTTTTCCAGTACTCAAAAAAGTTCCTTCTTAACCCCTTGTAGTCATTTATCCCATCTCTAACCCTGTGAAACTACTGATATGCTTTCTGTCCTTATAAACTAGTTATGTCTTTTTCTAGAATTTCAGGTGAGGAGAGCCACACAGTGTGTACTTTTTTGCTTCTGGCTTCTTTTACAAAGCAATAATGCTTTTGAGATTTATCTATGTTTTATGTGTACTGAATTCATTCCTTTTGTTACTGATATTCCGTTGTATGGATACAACATTTTGTTCATTCATCACTTGTTGAATATTTGGTTTGCTGCTGGTTTGTTTTTTACCTTTTATCTTCTATGAACATCTGTGTTCATCTTTATACATATATGTCCGTGGACGTATATTTTTATTTCTCTTGAATAAATACATAGGAGTGAAATTCCTGAGTAACGTAACAAACATCTGTTTAGCTTTGTAAAAGATTGCTGAGCTGTTCACAGTGGTTGTGCCATTTTCCATTCCTACCAGCAATGTATGAAGGTTTCAGTTGTGCACCTTTGCCACTTCTCAGGCCAGAATAACATTGTCAGTCTTTTTAATTTTAGCATTCTGATGGGGGTGTAGTGTATCTCATTGTGGTTTTAATCTCCATTTCTCTGATGACCAATAATATGGAGCATCTGTTTAGGTGTTTACTCATCATTTATATATCCTCTTTTGGAAAGTCTCCTCAAAACTTTTGCCCATATTTTAATTGCATTGTTTCTCTTCTTACTGTTGAGTTATAAGCCTTGTATATGTCTGGACACAAGTCTTTTGACATGTATATGTTTTATAAATATTTTCTTCCATTTTCTTAAAGCTGTCTTTGTAAGAGCAAAAGTTTTAAATTTTGATGAAATCCAATTAATTGATTCTTTTCTCTTACAGGTCATGCTTTTTATATCCTATCCAAGAATCTTTGCCTAACACAAGGTCATAATGATTCTCTCCTGTGTTTTCTTCTAAACGACTTGTAGCTTAACTTTTACATATAGGTCTGTATTCATTTTAATTTAACTTGTATGTGTGGTAAGAGATAAGGGTTAAGCTCAAATGCCAGCACCGTTTGGTGAAAAGACTACCTTTTCCTCGTGGAATTAGTTTGCCATCTTTGCCAAAAATCAAATAAATATGTGTGTGTGGTTTATATTTGGACTATTGATTCTAATCCTTTTCCTATATAACTATAGTTATGCCAATACCACATTATTTTAATTACTGTAGTTCAAAATCAAGTATCCTAAGTCACCCAAATTGTCCACCTTTTTCAAAAGTCCTTGAATTTCCATACAAATTTTTTAATAAACATGTCAATTTCTACCAAAAAGCCCAATGAAATTTTGATTGGGATTATTTTAAATCTATTGATCACTTTGGGGAGAATTATAATCTTAACAATATTGAGTTTTCCAATTCATGAATAAGATATGTCTCTCTCCAGTTTTAAGTAGGGTCTTAATTTCTCTCATCAGTATTTTACAGTTTTCAATGTACATGTCTCAAACACATTTTATACCATTTATCCCTATGCATTTCATGATTTTACATGCTGTTTTAAATGCTACAGTAAATCTTATTTTATTTTTCAATTGTTCATCACTTATATATAAATATAGCTGGTTTTTTATATTGATTTTGTATCCTGCAAACTTGCTAAACTCACCTATTAGATCTAAAAGATTCTTGTAGATTCCTTAGGATTTTCAATATACGGTACCATGTTGTCTAAGAATAAAGATAGTTTTACTCTTCCTTTCCAGTCTGTGTCACATATTTCTTTTCTTTTTCTTTTCTTTCTTTCTTTTTTATTGTATTTTTTCTGTTTTTGTGGCTTTATCACACTGGCTTGTTTGTACCTTCAGTACAATATTAAGTAGAAGTGATGAGAGTGGGTATCTTTGTTTTGTTTCTGATATAATGGAGAAAGCATCCTGTCTTCTATTATGTTGGTTGTAGGAGGGATGGATGGATAGATAGATAGATTGATAAATAGATATACGTCCTTCATCATATTCTAGAAATTTCCTTCTATTTCTAGTTTTTTTTTTTTAATCATGAATAGGTGTTGAATTTTGACAAATTCTTTCTCTGCATTCACTGAGATAGCATACGGTTTTTCTCTTTTGTTTGGTTACATTCGTTTTTGAATGATAAGTCAACTCTGCATTACTAGAATACATTTCACTTTGCCATGATGTATTTTCCATTTTTTAAGTTGTGTAAATTGCTGCATTCAATTTGACAATATTTGTTACAGATTTTGAATATATGTTCATGAAGGATAGTCATCTTTAGTTTTGTTTCCCTGTGATATCTTTGTCTGTTTTGCTTTCAAGGTAATATTAAAGTTGTAAAATGAGTTTTGAAGTAGCCCCTCTTCCTTTATTTTCAGAAGGAGTTTGTGTAGGATTGGTATTATTTCTTCCTTAAATGTTTGATAGAATTCATCCATGATGCTATTTTGGCCTGGTTAAAATATTTAGTTTCTTTAGTTGAATAAAGATATTTAGGGGTTCTATTTCTTCTTGAATTCGTTTTGGTCAGTTATGTTCTTCAAGGAAATTGCCCGTATAATCTACACTGTTAATTTATTGACATAGAGTTGTTTGTAATATTACCTTTTTATCCTTTTAATGTCTGTAGAGTCTCTGGTGATGTTCCTATTTTTATTCTGATATTGTCAATTTAGTTCCTTTCAGTTTTTCTTTTTTTCTTGATCAATATAGGTAGAGACATCAATTTCATTGATTATTTTGGAAACAAAAAAAACAGGTTTGAGGTTCATTGATTTTTCTCTGTTGTTTTTCTGATGTTAATTTCTTTGATTTTTAAATTTCTTTTTTTTTTAACATCTTTATTGGAGTATAATTGCTTTACAATGTTGTGTTAGGTTCTGCTGTATAACAAAGTGAATCAGCTATAGGTATACATATATCCCCATATCCCCTCCCTCTTGTGTCTCCCTCCCACCCTCCCTATCCCACCCCTTTAGGTGGGCACAAAGCACTGAGCTAATCTCCCTGTGCTGTGTAGCTGCTTCCCACTAGCTATCTATTTTACATTTGGTAGTGTATATATGTCAGTGCTACTCTCTCACTTCGTCCCAGCTTACCCATCCCACTCCCCATGTCCTCAAGTCCATTCTCTACATCTGCGTCTTTATTCCTGTACTGCCCCTAGGTTCATCAGAACCTTTTTTTTTTTTTTTTTTTAGAATCCATATATATGAGTTAGCATACAGTATTTGTTTTTCTCTTTCTGACTTACTTCACTCTGTGTGACAGACTCTAGGTCCATCCACTTCACTACAAATAACTCAATTTCATTTCTTTTTATGGCTGAGTAATATTCCATTGTATATATGTGTCACATCTTCTTTATCCATTCATCTGTCGATGGACACCTAGGTTGCTTCCATGTCCTGGCTATTGTAAATAGTGCTGCAGTGAACATTGTGGTACATGACTCTTTTTGAATTATGGTTTCCTCAGGGTATATGCCCAGTAGTGGGATTGCTGGGTCGTATGGTAGTTCTATTTTTAGTTTTTTAAGGAACTTCCATACTGTTCTCCATAGTGGTTGTATCAATTTACATTCCCACCAACAGTGCAAGAGAATTCCCTTTTCTCCACACCCTCTCCAGCATTTATTGTTTGTAGATTTTTTTGATGATGGCCATTCTGACTGGTGTGAGGTGATACCTCATTGTAGTTTTTTTTTTTTTCACACACGCACACTGTATTTTATTTTTACAAGAGATAAATAGACTGACACCAAGCATTGTAAATGGATGACCACAACAAAGGCAACAATGATTGCAATTACCAAACATGAAACACACTCATACTATGTCATAATATTGACATTCAGTCCAGTAATCCTCCACTGTAACAGCTCCTTTACTTTGCAGTGAAAATTGATTTGTATATTCTTTGCCTCTGAGTCCTTGTGGGATTTTTTTTTTTTAATTCAAACAGAAAGTCTCAAAAATTATAATCATCCTCATCAGTTCACTCAGTCCCATGTAAATAATTTTTTTTTTCATCTTGATCTTTTGTTAGCACTTTTATGAGTTCATCAGTTTTTCATTAGAGTTCTGAAAATGCTTATTCATTCAGTTCAGCAGTACAGTTACCAGAAACCTGTACTTGTCAGAGTCTTTTCCATGAATTCCTTGAAGATGAAACCCTTTTATAGGAACATATTTGCAAAAGCATCGGAGTACACCCAGAACTGTCTGTAAATGACAAAAGACTTAAAAGTGACCACGGTTAAAGATTTGATGAAAGTTCATAATAGTGCAATTGACAAGGAAATTTAGTTTTTTCTGAGATATACATTTTAAAGTAATAACTAGAATTATGACTTATAACATTATACCAGGACATATAAGATTTTTAGAAATTTCACATAATGTCTGAAACATTTATATTAACATATTTCCATACAGATAACCCAATGAAAGTTTAGTATTAGTTGTTTTGTTTGTTTGTTTGTTTTTTTATACTGCAGGTTCTTATTAGTCATCAGTTTTATACACATCAGTGTATACATTTCAATCCCAGTCGCCCAATTCAGCACACCACCATCCCCATCCCACTGCAGTTTTCCCCCCTTGGTGTCCATATGTCTGTTCTCTACATCTGTGTCTCAACTTCTGCCCTGCAAACCGGCTCATCTGTACCATTTTTCTAGGTTCCACATATACGCGTTAATATACGACATTTGTTTTTCTCTTTTTGACTTACTTCACTCTGTATGACAGTCTCTAGATCCATCCACGTCTCAACAAATGACTCAATTTCGTTCCTTTTTATGGCTGAGTAATATTCCATTGTATATATGTACCACATCTTCTTTATCCATTCATCTGTCGATGGGCATTTAGGTTGCTTCCATGACCTGGCTATTGTAAATAGTGCTGCAATGAACATTGGGGTGGATGTGTCTTTTTGATTTATGGTTTTCTCTGGGTATATGCCCAGTAGTGGGATGGCTGGGTCGTATGGTAGTTCTATTTTTAGTTTTTTAAGGAACCTCCATACAGTTCTCCATAGTGGCTGTATCAATTTACATTCCCACCAACAGTGCAAGAGGGTTCCCTTTTCTCCACACCCTCTCCAGCATTTGTTGTTTGTAGATTTTCTGATGATGACAATTCAAACTGGTGTGAGGTGATACCTCATTGTAGTTTTGATTTGCATTTCTCTAATAATTAGTGATGTTGAGCATCTTTTCATGTGCTCCTTGGCCATCTGTATGTCTTCTTTGGAGAAATGTCTATTTAGGTCTTCTGCCCATTTTTGGATTGGGTTGTTTGTTTCTTTAATATTGATCTGAATGAGCTGTTTATATATTTTGGGGATTAATCCTTTGTCCGTTGATTCGTTTGCAAATATTTTCTCCCATTCTGAGGGCTGTCTTTTTGTCTTGTTTATGGTTTCCTTTGCTGTGCAAAAGCTTTGAAGTTTCATTATGTCCCATTTGTTTATTTTTGTTTTTATTTCCATTACTCTAGGAGGTGGATCAAAAAAGATCTTGCTGTGATTTATGTCAAAGATTGTTCTTCCTATGTTTTCCTCTAAGAGTTTTATAGTGTCTGGTCTTACATTTAGGTCTTTAATCCATTTTGAGTTTATTTTTGTGTATGGTGTTAGGGAGTGTTCTAATTTCATTCTTTTACATGTAGCTGTCCAGTTATCCCAGCACCACTTATTGAAGAGACTGTCTTTTCTCCATTGTATATCTTTGCCTCCTTTGTCATAGATGAGTTGACCATAGGTGCGTGGGTTTATCTCTGGGCTTTCTATCTTGTTCCATTGATCTATGTTTCTGCTTTAGTGCCAGTACCATATTGTCTTGATTACTGTAGCTTTGTAGTATAGTCTGAAGTCAGGGAGTCTGATTCCTCCAGCTCCGTTTTTTTCCCTAAAGACTGCTTTGGCTATTCGGGGTCTTTTATGTCTCCATACAAATTTTTTTTTTTTTTTGAGTTGAGTTTTATTCCATGTCTTACTGAGGACTAGAGCCCAGGAGACAGCCTCTCAGATAGCTCCAAAGAACTGCTCCAAAAAGGTAGGGGAGGGGCCAGGATATAGATGAATGTTTTGCTGAGAAATACATGTAATCGAGCATACATCTTGCTAAAAGATTACAGCCAATCACAAAAAACATATCACAAGTTAATAATTTTAGTGCTTCTCTATGGATGGGAAGATGCAACAATCTTGGGTCATTGAAATTCTTCCTTAGATATGCATCTTAACTATCTAGGGGCTCATATAGCCACAACACAGAAAGCTTCACCCTGAATTCCTTTCAGGTTGTACTGTAGGTCTGTAATGGCAGCAGTTAATGACTTGATCTTTGTAGAACTGGAATGGCAGGCAACATTTTTTGTTTATGTATTGAATCACTGTTGTGTAACAGGAACTAACATAGTGTTGTAGGTAAATTATACTTCAAAAACAAACACACAAACCACCTGTGGTTACCAGAGGCAGGGGTAGGGGGATGGGGAATTCAATGAAGGCTGTCAAAAGGTACAAACTTCCAGTTATAGGATAAATAAGTACTAGGGCTGTAATGTACAACATGATAAATATAATTAACACTGCTCTATGTTATATATCAAAATTGTTAAAAGAGTAAATCCTAAGAATTCTCATCACAAGGAAAAAATTTTTTTTCTATGTCTCTAATGTTGTATCTATATGAGATGACGGATGCTCACTAAACTTACTGTGGTCATCATTTCATGATGTGTGTAGGTCCAGTCATGATGCTGTACACCTTAAGCTTACACAGTGCTGTATGTCAGTTATATATCAATAAAACTAGAGGGGAAAAAAGAGCTCGGGATCGAGCCCATGTCCCCTGCACTGGCAGGTGGTTTCTCGGCCACTGCGCCACCAGGGAAGCCCAAAAAAACACTTTTTAAATGTCTGCAGTATGTTTATTATCTCTATAAGAGTCATAAATGTTAAACTAAGTAAATTACCTATAATGGAAGTGGTTTATGAGCAAGCTGGATTGGTCAGACTTTATACAAACTTTGGTATGCTACAGAATGCTTTATTGTACTTGTGAAATTTGCTTGTCTAACCTGAATTTACATTCCATGGTGATAACATGGTAATGTAGTGATATTAAAGAAAGTGAACACACACACACACACAGAGCAATTCTTGAAAAGGATTTAGATGGTGAAAAGAAAATACCGTGGGCATACAACCCCAGGTTAAATTAACAACAACTGGAGTAAGGCAAAGTAAATGACTGACAGCTCTTGAATGCATTCATTTGCTGACAGAATACTTGAGTGTTGAGTGCCAGCAGTGTGCCAAACACTCTTGGAGGTGCCCAGACTATATCACTAAACAAAATAGTCAAAGATCCCTATCCTTGCAGAATTTAGAATTTTCTTCTTATAGATGTAATGTATGGCTTGGGGAAAGGGAAGTAAAGAAAAGTTATTTTGTTTTTGACTATCCTAATTCTACATACTGAGTTTTTAAGTTGGTATTTAATAAATGAACTTGACTTTCAGCTGAAGAAATACATAATCTAAAAAGGAACACCATATGAAAGGAGTGATTTCAGTGAGCCCAGAAAAGCGCTAAATTCCTTAACTTGAGATATCTAGTTTTCTTTAATTAACAATAATCTTTTGATGCTCAGACTACTTTTCCTTTGTGGCAAAATTCCTGTATATCCTAGCTGCCCCTGTGCCTCCTTGGAGCAGTTCTCTCAGAGTTACTTGAGATGCTGCCTCCCAGGCTTGAAGTCCTAAAAATTTCTGCCGAATAAAACATAATTCTCAACTTAAAAAGAAAAACCATTAAGCAAACAAACAAAAAGAAACACCAAGTAATGCAGGGAAAAGGAAATGCTAAAAAAAAAAAAACAAAACTCAACTATATGAGTATATAACTATTACTCTGTGAAATGCAGGATATCTGAATGCTTGGAGAATATTCCTCCTTACCCACCAGATACTCTCTTTTTTCCATACAAATTTTAAGATGATTTGTTCTAGTTCTGTAAAAAAATGCCATTGGTAATTTGATAGGGATTGCATTGAATCTGTAGATTGCTTTGGGTAGTATAGTCATTTTCACAATATTGATTCTTCCAATCCAAGAACATGGTATATCTCTCCACCTGTTGGTATCATCTTTAATTTCTTTCATCAGTGTCTTACAGTTTTCTGCATACAAGTCTTTTGTCTGCCTAGGTAGGTTTATTCCTAGGTATTTTATTCTTTTTGTTGCAATGGTAAATGGGAGTGTTTCCATAATTTCTCTTTCAGATATTTCATCATTAGTGTATAGGAATGCAAGAGATTTTTGTGTATTAATTTTGTATCCTGCAACTTTACCAAATTCATTGATTAGCTCTAGTAGTTTTCTGGTGGCATCTTTAGGATTCCCTATGTATAATATCATGTCATCTGCAAATAGTGACAGCTTTACTTCTTCTTTTCCAGTTTGGATTCCTTTTATTTCTTTTTCTTCTCTGATTGCTGCGGCTAGGACTTCCAAAACTATGTTGAGTAATAGTGGTGAGAGTGGACATCCTTGTCTCGTTCCTGATCTTAGAGGAAATGCTTCCAGTTTTTCACCATTGAGAATGATGTTTGCTGTGGGTTTGTCGTATATGGCCTTTATTATGTTGAGGTAGGTTCCCTCTATGCCCACTTTCTGGAGAGTTTTTATCATAAATGGGTGTTGAATTTTGTCAAAAGCTTTTTCTGCATCTATTGAGATGATCATATGGTTTTTATTCTTCAATTTGTTAATATGGTGTATCACATTGATTGATTTGCGTATATTGAAGAATCCTTGCATCCCTGGGATAAATCCCACTTGATCATGGTGTATGATCCTTTTAATGTGTTGTTGGATTCTGTTTGCTAGTATTTTGTTGAGGACTTTTGCATCTATATTCATCAGTGATATTGGTCTGTAATTTTCTTTTTTTGTAGTATCTTTGTCACCATCAGGGTGATGGTGGCCTCATAGAATGAGTTTGGGAGTGTTCCTTCCTCTGCAATTTTTTAGACGAGTTTGAGAAGGATGGGTGTTAGCTCTTCTCTATATGTTTGATAGAATTCACCTGTGAAGCCATCTGGTCCTGGACATTTGTTTGCTGGAATATTTTTAATCACAGTTTCAATTTCATTACTTGTGATTGGTCTCTTTATATTTTCTATTTCTTCCTGGTTCAGTCTTGGAAGGTTATACCTTTCTAAGCATTTGTCCATTTCTTCCAGGTTGTCTATTTTATTGGCATAGTGTTGCTTGTAGTAGTCTCTTAGGATGCTTTGTATTTCCGCGGTGTCTGTTGTAACTTCTCCTTTTCCATTTCTAATTTTATTGATTTGAGTCCTCTCCCTCTTTTTCTTGATGAGTCTGGCTAATGGCTTATCAATTTTGTTTATCTTCTCAAAGAACCAGCTTTTAGTTTTATTGATCTTTGCTTTTGTTTTCTTTGTTTCTATTTCATTTATTTCTGCTCTGATCTTTATGATTTCTTTCCTTATGCTAACTTTGGGTTTTGTTTGTTCTTCTTTCTCTAGTTCCTTTAGGTGTAAGGTTAGATTGTTTACTTGAGATTTTTCTTGTTTCTTGATGTAGGCTTGTATAGCTATAAACTTCCCTCTTAGAACTGCTTTTGCTGCATCCCATAGGTTTTGGGTCATTGTGTTTTCATTGTCATTTGTCTCTAGATATTTTTTGATTTCCTCTTTGATTTCTTCAGTGATCTCTTGGTTGTTTAGTAACGTATTGTTTAGCCTCCATGTGTTTGTGTTTTTTCCGGTTTTTTCCCTATAATTCATTTCCAATCTCATAGCGTTGTGGTCAGAAAAGATGCTTGATATGATTTCAATTTACTTAAATTTACTGAGGCTTGATTTGTGAACCAAGATGTGATCTATCCTGGAGAATGTTCCATGCGCACTTGAGAAGAAAGTGTAATCTGCTGTTTTTGGATGGAATGTCCTATAAATATCAATTAAATCTATCTGGTCTATTGTGTCATTTAAAGCTTCTGTTTCCTTATTTATTTTCATTTCGGATGATCTGTCCATTGGTGTAAGTGAGGTGTTAAAGTCCCCCACTATTATTGTGTTACTGTCGATTTCCTCTTTTATAGCTGTTAGCAGTTGCCTTATGTATTGAGGTTCTGCTATGTTGGGTGCATATATATTATAATTGTTATATCTTCTTGGATTGATCCCTTGATCATTATAT
Organism: Balaenoptera ricei; assembly: GCF_028023285.1. Classification (NCBI taxonomy): domain Eukaryota; kingdom Metazoa; phylum Chordata; class Mammalia; order Artiodactyla; family Balaenopteridae; genus Balaenoptera; species Balaenoptera ricei. The sequence goes on from NC_082641.1 coordinate 69,954,745, forward strand.
AGTGTCCTTCCTTGTCTCTTGTAACATTCTTTATTTTAAAGTCTATTTTATCTGATATGAGTATAGCTACTCCAGCTTTCTTTTGATTTCCATTTGCATGGAATATCTTTTTACACCACCTCACTTTCCGTCTGTATGTGTTCCTAGGTCTGAAGTGGGTCTCTTGTAGACAGCATATATATGGGTCTTGTTTTTGTATCCATTCAGCAAGCCTGTGTCTTTTGGTTGGAGCATTTAATCCTTTCATGTTTAAGGTAATTATCGATATGTATGTTCCTATGACCATTTTCTTAATTGTTTTGGGTTTGTTTTTGTAGGTCCTTTTCTTCTCTTGTGTTTCCCACTTAGAGAAGTTCCTTTAGCATTTGTTGTAGAGCTGGTTTGGTGGTGCTGAATTCTCTTAGCTTTTGCTTGTCTGTAAAGCTTTTGATTTCTCCATCAAATCTAAATGAGATCCTTGCCGGGTAGAGTAATCTTGGTTGTAGGTTCTTCCCTTTCATCACCCTAAGTATATCATGCCACTCCCTTCTGGCTTGTAGAGTTTCTGCTGAGAAATCAGCTGTTAACCTTATGGGAGTTCCCTTGTATGTTATTTGTCGTTTTTCCCTTGCTGCTTTCAATAATTTTTCTTTGTCTTTAATTTTTGCCAATTTGATTACTATGTGTCTCGGCGTGTTTCTCCTTGGGTTTATCCTGTATGGGACTCACTGCGCTTCCTGGACTTGGGTGGCTATTTCCTTTCCCATATTAGGGAAGTTTTTGACTATAATCTCTTCACATATTTTCTCTGATCCTTTCTCTCTCTCTTCTCCTTCTGGGACCCCTATAATGCGAATGTTATTGCAGTTAATGTTGTCCCAGAGGTCTCTTAGGCTGTCTTTTTTTTTTTTTTTTTTTTGTTTTGTTTGTTTTTTTATACTGCAGGTTCTTATTAGGCATCAATTTTATACACATCAGTGTATACATGTCAGTCCCAATCGCCCAATTCAGCACAGCACCATCCCCACCCCACCACAGTTTTCCCCCCTTGGTATCCATATGTCCATTCTCTACATCTGTGTCTCAACTTCTGCCCTGCAAACTGGCTCATCTGTACCATTTTTCTAGGTTCCACATACATGCATTAATATACGATATTTGTTTTTCTCTTTCTGACTTACTTCACTCTGTATGACAGTCTCTAGATCCATCCACGTCTCAACAAATGACTCAATTTCGTTCCTTTTTATGGCTGAGTAATATTCCATTGTATATATGTACCACATCTTCTTTATCCATTCGTCTGTTGATGGGCATTTAGGTTGCTTCCATGACCTGGCTATTGTAAATAGTGCTGCAATGAACATTCGGGTGCATGTGTCTTTTTGAATTACGGTTTTCTCTGGGTATATGCCCAGTAGTGGGATTGCTGGGTCATATGGTAATTCTATTTTTAGTTTTTTAAGGAACCTCCATATTGTTCTCCATAGTGGCTGTATCAATTTACATTCCCACCAACAGTGCAAGAGGGTTCCCTTTTCACCACACCCTCTCCAGCATTTGTTGTTTGTAGATTTTCTGATGATGCCCATTCTAACAGGAGTGAGGTGATACCTCATTGTAGTTTTGATTTGCATTTCTCTAATAATTAGTGATGTTGAGCATCTTTTCATGTGCTTCGTGGCCATCTGTATGTCTTCTTTGGAGAAATGTCTATTTAGGTCTTCTGCCCATTTTTGGATTGGGGTGTTTGTTTCTTTGATATTGAGCTGAATGAGCTGTTTATATATTTTGGAGATTAATCCTTTGTCCGTTGATTCATTTGCAAATATTTTCTCCCATTCTGAGGGTTGTCTTTTCGTCTTGTTTATGGTTTCCTTTGCTGTGCAAAAGCTTTGAAGTTTCATTAGGTCCCACTTGTTTATTTTTGTTTTTATTTCCATTACTCTAGGAGGTGGATCCAAAAAGATCTTGCTGTGATTTATGTCAAAGAGTGTTCTTCCTATGTTTTCCTCTAAGAGTTTTATAGTGTCCAGTCTTATATTTAGGTCTCTAATCCATTTTGAGTTTATTTTTGTGTATGGTGTTAGGGAGTATTCTAATTTCATTCTTTTACATGTAGCTGTCCAGTTTTCCCAGCACCACTTATTGAAGAGACTGTCTTTTCTCCATTGTATATTTTTGCCTCCTTTGTCATAGATTAGTTGACCATAGGTGCGTGGGTTAATCTCTGGGCTTTCTATCTTGTTCCATTGATCTATGTTTCTGTTTTTGTGCCAGTACCATATTGTCTTGATTACTGTAGCTTTGTAGTATAGTCTGAAGTCAGGGAGTCTGATTCCTCCAGCTCCATTTTTTTGCCTCAAGACTGCTTTGGCTATTCGGGGTCTTTTGTGTCTCCATACAAATTTTAAGATGATTTGTTCTAGCTCCGTAAAAAATGCCATTGGTAATTTGATAGGGATTGCATTGAATCTGTAGATTGCTTTGGGTAGTATAGTCATTTTCACAATGTTGATTCTTCCAATCCAAGAACATGGTATATCTCTCCATCTGTTGGTATCATCTTTAATTTCTTTCATCAGTGTCTTATAGTTTTCTGCATACAGGTCTTTTGTCTCCCTAGGTAGGTTTATTCCTAGGTATTTTATTCTTTTTGTTGCAATGGTAAATGGGAGTGTTTCCATAATTTCTCTTTCAGATTTTTCATCATTAGTGTATAGGAATGCAAGAGATTTCTGTGCATTAATTTTGTATCCTGCAACTTTACCATATTCATTAATTAGCTCTAGCAGTTTTCTGGTGGCAGTTTTAGGATTCTCTATGTATAGTATCATGTCATCCGCAAACAGTGACAGTTTTACTTCTTCTTTTCCAATTTGTATTCCTTTTATTTCTTTTTCTTCTCTGATTGCCGTGGCTAGGACTTCCAAAACTATGTTGAATAATAGTGGTGAGAGTGGACATCCTTGTCTCGTTCCTGATCTTAGAGGAAATGCTTTCAGTTTTTCACCATTGAGAATGATGTTTGCTGTGGGTTTGTCATATATGGCCTTTATTATGTTGAGGTAGGTTCCCTCTATGCCCACTTTCTGGAGAGTTTTTATCAGAAATGGGTGTTGAATTTTGTCAAAAGCTTTTTCTGCATCTATTGAGATGATCATATGGTTTTTATTCTTCAATTTGTTAATATGGTGTATCACATTGATTGATTTGCGTATATTGAAGAATCCTTGCATCCCTGGGATAAATCCCACTTGATCGTGGTGTATGATCCTTTTAATGTGTTGTTGGATTCTGTTTGCTAGTATTTTGTTGAGGATTTTTGCATCTATATTCATCAGTGATATTGGTCTGTAATTTTCTTTTTTTGTAGTGTCTTTGTCTGGTTTTGGTATCAGGGTGATGGTGGCCTCATAGAATGAGTTTGGGAGTGTTCCTTCCTCTGCAATTTTTTGGAAGAGTTTGAGAAGGATGGGTGTTAGCTCTTCTCTAAATGTTTGATAGAATTCACCTGTGAAGCCATCTGGTCCTGGACTTTTGTTTGTTGGAAGATTTTTAATCACAGTTTCAATTTCATTACTTGTGATTGGTCTGTTCATATTTTCTATTTCTTCCTGGTTCAGTCTTGGAAGGTTATACCTTTCTAAGAATTTGTCCATTTCTTCCAGGTTGTCCATTTTATTGGCATAAAGTTGCTTGTAGTAGTCTCTTAGGATGCTTTGTATTTCTGCGGTGTCTGTTGTAACTTCTCCTTTTTCATTTCTGATTTTATTGATTTGAGTCCTCTCCCTCTTTTTCTTGATGAGTCTGGCTAATGGCTTATCAATTTTGTTTATCTTCTCAAAGAACCAACTTTTAGTTTTATTGATCTTTGCTATTGTTTTCTTTGTTTCTATTTCATTTATTTCTGCTCTGATCTTTATGATTTCTTTCCTTCTGCTAACTTTGGGTTTTGTTTGTTCTTCTTTCTCTAGTTTCTTTAGGTGTAAGGTTAGATTGTTTACTTGAGCTTTTTCTTGTTTCTTTAGGTAGGCTTGTATAGCTATAAACTTCCCTCTTAGAACTGCTTTTGCTGCATCCCATAGGTTTTGGGTCGTCGTGTTTTCATTGTCATTTGTCTCTAGGTATTTTTTGATTTCCTCTTTGATTTCTTCAGTGATCTCTTGGTTATTTAGTAACGTATTGTTTAGCCTCCATGTGTTTGTCCTTTTTACGTTTTTTTCCCTGTAATTCATTTCTAATCTCATAGCGTTGTGGTCAGAAAAGATGCTTGATATGATTTCAATTTTCTTAAATTTACTGAGGCTTGATTTGTGACCCAAGATGTGATCTATCTTGGAGAATGTTCCGTGCGCACTTGAGAAGAACGTGTAATCTGCTGTTTTTGGATGGAATGTCCGATATATATCAATTAAATCTATCTGGTCTATTGTGTCATTTAAAGCTTCTGTTTCCTTATTTATTTTCATTTTGGATGATCTGTCCATTGGTGTAAGTGAGGTGTTAAAGTCCCCCACTATGATTGTGTTACTGTCGATTTCCTCTTTTATAGCTGTTAGCAGTTGCCTTATGTATTGAGGTGCTCCTATGTTGGGTGCATATATATTTATAATTGTTATATCTTCTTCTTGGATTGATCCCTGGATCATTATGTAGTGTCCTTCCTTGTCTCTTGTAACATTCTTTATTTTAAAGTCTATTTTATCTGATATGAGTATAGCTACTCCAGCTTTCTTTTGATTTCCATTTGCATGGAATATCTTTTTCCATCCCCTCACTTTCAGTCTGTATGTGTCCCTAGGTCTAAAGTGGGTCTCTTGTAGACAGCATATAGATGGGTCTTGTTTTTGTATCCATTCAGCCAGTCTATGTCTTTTGGTTGGGGCATTTAATCCATTCACGTTTAAGGTAATTATCGATATGTATGTTCCTATGACCATTTTCTTAATTGTTTTGGGTTTGTTTTTGTAGGTCCTTTTCTTCTCTTGTGTTTCCCACTTAGAGAAGTTCCTTTAGCATTTGTTGTAGAGCTGGTTTGGTGGTGCTGAATTCTCTTAGCTTTTGCTTGTCTGTAAAGCTTTTGATTTCTCCATCAAATCTAAATGAGATCCTTGCCGGGTAGAGTAATCTTGGTTGTAGGTTCTTCCCTTTCATCACTTTAAGTATATCATGCCACTCCCTTCTGGCTTGCAGAGTTTCTGCTGAGAAATCAGCTGTTAACCTTATGGGAGTTCCCTTGTATGTTATTTGTCGTTTTTCCCTTGCTGCTTTCAATAATTTTTCTTTGTCTTTAATTTTTGCCACTTTGATTACTATGTGTCTCGGCGTGTTTCTCCTTGGGTTTATCCTGTATGGGACTCTCTGCGCTTCCTGGACTTGGGTGGCTATTTCCTTTCCCATGTTAGGGAAGTTTTCGACTATAATCTCTTCAAATATTTTCTCTGGTCCTTTCTCTCTCTCTTCTCCTTCTGGGACCCCTATAATGCGAATGTTGTTGCGTTTAATGTTGTCCCAGAGGTCTCTTAGGCTGTCTTCATTTCTTTTCATTCTTTTTTCTTTAGTCTGTTCCGCAGCAGTGAATTCCATCATTCTGTCTTCCAGGTCACTTAACCGTTCTTCTGCCTCAGTTATTCTGCTATTGATTCCTTCTAGTGTAGTTTTCATTTCAGTTATTGTATTGGTCATCTCTGTTTGTTTGTTCTTTAATTCTTCTAGGTCTTTGTTAATCATTTCTTGCATCTTCTCAATCTTTGCCTCCATTCTTATTCCAAGGTCCTGGATCATCTTCACTATCATTATTCTGAATTCTTTTTCTGGAAGGTTGCCTATCTCCACTTCATTTAGTTGTTTTTCTGGGGTTTTTTCTTGTTCCTTCATCTGGTACATAGCCCTCTGCCTTTTCATCTTCTCTATCTTTCTGTAACTGTGGTTTTTGGTCCACAGGCTGCAGGATTATAGTTTTTCTTGCTTCTGTTGTCTGCCCTCTGGTGGTTGAGGCTATCTAAGAGGCTTGATGGGAGGCTCTGGTGGTGGGTAGAGCTCTTAGGCTGTCTTCATTTCTTTTCATTCTTTTTTCTTTAGTCTGTTCCACAGCAGTGAATTCCACCATTCTGTCTTCCAGGTCACTTATCCGTTCTTCTGCCTCAGTTATTCTGCTGTTGATTCCTTCTAGTGTAGTTTTCATTTCAGTTATTGTATTGTTCATCTCTCTTTGTTTGTTCTTTATTTCTTCTAAGTCTTTGTTAATCATTTCTTGCATCTTCTCGATCTTTGTCTCCATTCTTATTCCGAGGTCCTGGATCATCTTCACTATCATTATTCTGAATTCTTTTTCTGGAAGGTTGCCTATCTCCACTTCATTTCATTGTTTTTCTGGGGTTTTATCTTGTTCCTTCATCTGGTATATAGCCCTCTGCCTTTTCATCTTGTCTGTCTTTCTGTGAATGTGGTTTTTGTTCCACAGGCTGCAGGATTATAGTTTTTCTTGCTTCTGCTGTCTGCCCTCTGGTGGTTGAGGCTATCTAAGAGGCTTGATGGGAGGCTCTGGTGGTGGGTAGAGCTGACTGTTGCTGTGGTGGTCAGAGCTCAGTAAAACTTTAATCCACTTGACTGTTGATGGGTGGGGCTGGGTTCCTTCCCTGTTGGTTATTTTGCCTGAGGCAACCCAACACTGGAGACTACCTGGGCTCTTTGGTGGGGCTAATGACAGACTCTGGCAGGGCTCACGCCAAGGAGTACTTCCCAGAACTTCTGCTGCCAGTGTCCTTGTCCCCACGGTGAAACAGAGCCACCCCCCACCTCTGCAGGAGACCTTCCAACACTAGCAGGTAGGTCTGGTTCAGTCTCCCCCAGGGTCACTGCTCCTTCCCCTGGGTCCCAATGCGCACACTGTTTTGTGTGCACCCTCCAAGAGTGGGGTCTCTGTTTCCCCCAGTCCTGTCAAAGTCCTGCAATCAGTTCCCACTAGGCTTCAAAGTCTGATTCTCTATGAATTCCTCCTCTCATTGCCGGACACCCAGGTTGGGAAGCCTGACGTGGGGCTCAGATCCTTCACTCCAGTGGGTAGATTTCTGTGGTAAAAGTGTTCGCCAGTCTGTGAGTCACCCACCCGCCAGTTATGGGATTTGATTTTACTCTGATTGCGCCCCTCCTACCGACTCATTGTGGCTTCTCCTTTGTCTTTGGATGTGGGGTATCTTTTTTGGTGAATTCCAGTGTCTTCCTGTCGATGATTGTCCAGCAGCTTGTTGAGATTCTGGTGTTCTCACAAGAGGGAATGAGAGCATGTCCTTCTACTCCACTATCTTGGTTCCTCTCCCCTAAATTTATTTTTATTATTTTCTTTCTTTTTTCTAGGATTTAAGTTGTTCTTCTCTTTGTGATTTCTACATGCAAATTTAAATCAATAATTTTTAGACATTGCTTCTTTTTAATAGTCTTTTAAAACTATACATTTTCCTCAAATCACTCTTTTAGTTTTGTCTCATTGACTTATATATATATATGAAATGTAATTTCACTTTCATTCAATTCAAAACTTTTTCTAATTTCCCTTGGGCTGTGTTCTTTGTCTCATGGAGTATTTAGGCCATTTATATTTAATGTAATATCAATATGGTTTAAATCTACCATCTTTCTCCTTATTTTCCATTTGTCCCATCTGTTCTTATTCTTTTTGTCTTATCTTTATTTTGGATTGAGTATTTTATTAGTACTCCATTTTTATTTTCACAATGGCTTATTATTAGGTCTACTTCTATAATTTTTTAGTATTTTCTCTAATGTTATAAAAATACACCTTTAATTTGTGATAGTGTATCTTCAGATATATATCACTTCAAATATAAGAAAGTTACAGTAATATACTTCCATTTCCCTTTGTTCTTTACCCTATTGTCATTTTACTATCTTCTTCTACATATATTTTACTTCTACAAATGTTACAAAATCCACGTAACATTGTCACTGTTATGCTTTGGACAACTAAATATCTTTAAAAGAATTTAAAAGTAAGAAAATTATATCTTTTCTATTCACCTATCTGTTTTCCATTCCCAGAGCACACACAGATCTCTGTGTAGATCTGAGATTCCAGCTCATATAATTTTCCTTCTGCTTGAAGAACTTACTAGAACAATTTTTATAATGAAGTTCTGCTGTCAATGAATTTTCTAAACTTTGATTTTGTCTAAAAAGTCTTTATTTTATCTTCATTATGAAAAATATGGATGTCTTAGTCCATTTGAGCTGCTATTTAAAAAAATAACAGACCAGATGTCTTTTAAACAACAGAAATTTATTTATCACAGTTTGGGAAGCTGGAAATTCAACATTAGAGTGCCAGCATGATAGAATTCTGATGAAAGCCTTCTTCCAGGTTGCAGACTGCTGACTTCTCTCTGTGTCTGCAAAAGGTAGAAGAAGTGAGGCTCTCTCTGGGGCCTCTTTTACAAGGGCACTAATACTATTCATGAGGGCTCTGCCCTCATGATCTAATCACTTACCAGAGGTTTCACCTCCTTGGACATTAGATTTTCAACACATAAATTTGGGGACACTAACATTCAATCACAATGTATATCACAAACAGCATTGGATATAAAATTCTGTACCTTCTTTTTTAGCACTTATATGTCATTTCAGTGTATCTTGGCTTGATTAGCTTCTGATGAGAATCATGCAGTCATCCTTTCCTTAATTCCTCTGTGCATAATGTGACTATTTTTTTCTTATGGTCATCTTTAATGTTTTCTCTTTATGACTAAGTTACAACAATTTATAATGTGCTTTGATGTGATTTTCTTGGTGTTTATCATGCTTGGGTTTGTTTGAGCTTCTTAGATTTGTGGATGTCAAGCTTTCACCAATTTTGGAAGTAGTTTGCTACTATTTACATATTTTTCTGTTCTCTTTTTTTATGGGACTCTAATTGTGTGTGTGTCTGTGACTGTATGTCTGTGTGTTAGGCTGCTTTGGGTCACTGAGACTCTGTTATTTTTATTATCAGTCTTTTTTTCTCTGTGTTTCATTTAGAATATTTATATTGCTATCTCTTCAAAATCTTTAATCTTTTCTTCTGCAATGTCTAATGTGTAGGCAACTCCATCTATAAAAGTTTTACTTTTAAAAGTTCCATTTTGTTCATTTTTAATAAGTTCCTTTCTCTCATTGTATTCATGTTTTCCTTTAGATCATTCAATACATTTAATACCTACACACGTGTGTATGTGTATGTATAAAATTATTTTAAAGCCGTGTATGCTAATTCCATAATCATTGCTATTCCTGTGTCTGCTTTTATTGACCCAAGTTTCTCCTGGGTAAGGATTACATTTTCCTGCTTTCTTTGACTATCTAGTACTTCTCCTTTGGATGTCAGACATTATGAATTTTATGTTGTTGAGTGCTAAATTTCATGGTATGCCTTTAAAGAATGTTGGGCTTTGTTCTTGTAGGCATTTAGATTACTTCAGATCAGCATGATATATGTCAGGGTTGTTTTTAAATTTTTAGAGTGAGTCTAGAATTCCCTTTACTCTGGGGCTAGCTTAGCCCCCACTACCAGCATAACCCTTTTGGGATTTCTTCTGAATGCTCCACATACTCAGTGAGACCTCTCTACTCTGGCTGGTAGGAGCTCAAATAATTCCTTGCCCTGTGTAAGTTCTGAAAGTTGTTCACCATAGAGTTCTCCATAAATTTTTCCTTCCCTGATAGTTTTTCTTTACCTCACCGATAAAGTTCCAACTTTATATGCACAGATTTGTGTTTGGCCAAAGACTCAAGGGGACTTATTTACAGATTTCCACAGCACTTTCTATGCATAGCAACCTCTTCTCTGTAAATCTTCCCAGCATATTCTAGCCACCTTGGCTTTCTGATCTCTGGTCTTGATCCCTTCAACCCATTAACCTGTTAGGACCCTCCCCTTTCTGCCACTAGGTAGAAAGCTGAGGGCAGCCATAGAGCTCATCTCATTTGCTTTCCTCCTGTCAGGAATCATGGTCCTGTGCTGTCTGATAACCAATATTTGAAAACAGTTTTTTTCGTATATTTTTCCTATTTTCTAGTTGTTTTTGTCAAGAGGGCAAGTCCCATAGGGGTATTCCATTCACAAGTGGAAAACAAGTCCCTGTGGTAATCTAATTGTCTTGTGTAGGGATACTGCATGTGACTTTTATTAAAGAGACGTTTTTGAGGGGACAATTTTGTTGTTGCCTCTGTTGAAAGTTACAGTATTCACTGGTTTCAGAGAGATTTCGCATTAGTTTCTTGGCTCAGAGTTTCCACAAGGATCATAAAGGTTCGGGGCTTTGTGACTGAATTTCCATGCATGGTCCAGGATGAATGACTATAATCTACATCCTTTCCTTGAATAAGAAGGAAGAGTGTTTCCAGTTGGACTGTATATTTGCAGCCTCTGGTTTTATGCAAAGTGCTGAGGACTAGTCTCTCCTGTACATGATCTACAACCTTGAATCCTGCTGTTCTGTTGCCATTAAAGCCCCAGCCTCTAAAGCATTCACCTCTGTGGGCCACACAGCTCAAGCTCCCTCCTATCACTGCTCGTTTCTGCATGGTTTCCAGTACTTGTAGATTTAACTTTCTTCTTTTGAAACTCAGCTATGTAATTTTACATAGCTTTGGCATTTTAATAGTTTTACTGTAATTCTATGTATTTATACTGAAGAAGTGTGCTTTCCAACATCAGCTAACACTGCCATTTTGACCATAAGTGCTCCAAAATTTTTACATGCTGAAACTGCAAGTCAAGAGATTACAGTATTTGAACAGGATAGAAACTGATTACTAGGAGAGTAGGATAGTGATGCTTTATAAATCAAGAAATATTTTGTTGAGCTTCGAATAATCTTGAATTGAAATTTTCATTCACTGCCTCCAAGCAGAAAGTAAATCTAGCTTGAGTGCTGTAAACATATAGCCCATAGTATTTAGCATATAAAAAATGTTCATAAATGTTTTTTGGATGATCATAAACAGCAGAATTACATTGAAAAATCACTTTTTTCAAATAAATATTGGAAAAAAGTAGCAGAAATTTAAAATATAGTTGAGATTTTTAAAAATTTATTATTGGTATATTGAGTGTTTTTAATATTGAAAATGATTTGCTAATGTGTTTGTTCTATAAAACTATATACCCTTGCCCTCCCCCCTGTCAAATTTAAGAGAGAGCATTTTGTTAAAAAAAAAAAAAAAAATCTGATTAAAACTTTAGTCCATATCCAAATTTTGCTTGCTATAGTTTTAACCACTGGTGAAATTGCCATCTTTTATAATGCTTTCTCTTCATTTTTTGAAAACATTTATTTTTAAAGGATGTTCACAAAAACAAAATTAAATGTCCTTGACAAAAAATGTGGGATTTAAGTAGTATTTCCTTTTAATTTTTGTTAAATAGATTAGTTAAAGTGTGGACTGTGTCAGTCATTTTCTCCTTCAGGTTAGCCAGATGCTGCTTTAAAATAATCCAACATTTAAAAACATTTGGGATCATTACTGCTATATCTGTTTCCACATTCTAGGCCAAATACAGAAATAAATAGATGTTACAAATATAGTTAGCCAGTATGCACATATAAATGTCTAGTCCATTTATATCAGTCCAAATATGTCTCTCCTAATTTAATTTAAGCCTAAGTGCCTTGAATCAATATAATCAGACAAGGAAACAGATAACACAGCATTATTTACAGACACTGAAATAACACATGTATGATCAGGACCAATAGCTTAAATTCTGATTAAATGATCAATTAAAAATAAATGGTGACTAAGGGAAAAGAATCTGAAAGAAAAATAGATAAATATGTATGTATAACTGAATCACTTTGCCGTACACCTGAAACTAACACAACTTTGTAAATCAACTATACTTCAGTAAAAATTAATTAATTAATTTTTTAAAAAGCCCCAAAAACCAAAGGGTGTCTATAAACTGAGCCTCAGTCATAGAAAAACCAGGATACTTAGGAAGAGAAGCACAAGCTAATTCATACAAATAATACAAAGTTACTAATATTATGAAGTCTGCTGACTTATAAATCACTACTGGGTAATTTTGCAGTAGGTGTAAATGTATCATCTGCCACATTTGTCCAAATTGAATACATGTCATATGGTGAAATAAAATATGAAGAATCACTTAGAAAATTATGGGCTAAATGTTACTGAACTACTTAACATTCTACATTTTCATTCCTGTAAACCCAATTTCTCTTCAGGTTTTTCTTTCTCCTCTACTAGCAGCATTAAAAAAACTAGTAAATTAGTGGGTTGATCTTTAAAAATTAAAAAATTTATGAATCAAAAAAATTAATGAATTTCCAGTATACTCATTCACAAAACATTAAGCCATTTTCAACATGACTTTTTAAAGAACCAAATCCTGAAAATGTTTTCTAACATTATTTTTGATAAATAATGATTGATAGGGAATAAGCATCCTGAGTTTCTGATTTCAGAAGGACTTTTAATAAAATTTAAACATATTCCTTAACAAAGTAGAAATAAGAATAAATGTAGGAAGGCAGCAATCTTGTAGGAAAAATCATCTTTTTAAAACCCTTTTGTCATAATTTTTTCCTGAGACAGGGGCTTATCCTTTTATGGCACTCAGCCATTTTTAGTATTATATATATACTATATGTATATTAAAATTTAAAAGCATTAGTTTCAAAATGCCCTAATATAATTTGGTTGTAGTTACAATAATTTAGAGTCAGCCTAATTATCATCAGGAGGAAGCTGGTATTCACAATATCATGAAGCTGTTTAAAAAATAAGTCACTTCTGCTTGTGTGGTCCTTATGGAATGTCTACGATACCCATTTTTATAAAAACACAAAAAAGAAAATATATAGTGTATATTATATATATACATACAGACACACATAATATAATAATAAATACATGTTTGTAAGACCATAGAAAAGTATTTGGCATGATACACATCAAACTGATATGATTGGTGAAGGGTAGAAAATTACTACTTTTTTCTTTATTGCCTTGTTTTTAAAAATTTTTGAACTGTGCTAACAACCATGCACTATATTTATAATTTATAAAAACTAATAAATCAAATCACATCAGGGGGAGGGAGGCCCTGCAGATAACCATGGGCAGGACTGAGTCAACATTTAAAATAGGCTAAGTATAAGTCTGATGGAACAAACTGAGAAATTCTAAGTTTTTTCCAGCAATTTAGATCATAATCTCAGGACATAGCTACTTCTATGCCATCACCCCCACATCCCCAAATCAGTGTATTAGTCGGACCAATTCACAAGTGGGCATTATGCCATATATGAAATTTTTTGTGGGATTGGCTAAAAAGTGGTACATAAACAAGTATATCCACACACTCCTTAGTGTTTGGTCACGTTGCTGAGCTTAGGGTGCAGTACCTGTGGGTGAGTGAAAGAAGCACTTCATCTTCTACAAAGGCCACGAGAACGGATGTTGGAACAAGACATGGATGACTGGGTAGAAAGCAAGTTGGGAGTTAGATTAAAGCAGGTAAGAGGTGAAAATACTGAGAGCTAGATGCACGACAGAAGCTAGTTACTGAAAAACAGAGCAAACCATGCAGCTTCTATGAAGCAGCAGGAAGGAAAGCTAGCCCAGCAACATGCCAAGGGAGCATAGTCATCTGTCACTTTAGAATCTGCAGAAGAGAAAAGCAAGCTCATCCAAAGAGTTTCTCCTCACAATTCACTTCTGATCAGACTTTCAAAAATATTACCCTCCTAAAGCAGCCATTTTGGTTATGCCATCTGTGCCCACGTATTAACGTATTGCTTCTCCACAACAAATTCACCCTTCACTGCCTGTTCTGTGAAAACAGATCTGGGTCTTTTAAGTACTTTTCCTTTGCCAGCAGATATCATGTTAAGTCTTTTCAGCATAGAGCGTTAGGGAGATATTGAAGAAGGAAAGGCTTTTTCTTCCTGCTTCTGGTGGCTTATTTGCCAAGTTCCTGCAACGCGTGCAGCTTCCTCAGGGCCCAGCTTTTGCGGTGCTGGTTGCTTACTCTGTGCCTGGCTTCTGAGGCACATCCAACTTCTCCAGTGTTTGGCTGCTGCGGTGCACAGCGGCCAGCAGCTTTCCTTGGTACCCTCTAGGGGTGATTTTGTAGCAGAGTGCTTCTGGTGAGACACCTCTCATGAACAGCTCTCCTTAGCACCTCAGAGAGCAGATTTCAGTAAATTTCCAAGGGCTAGTTTCCAGCAAGTCTCACTGGCATGGCACCACAGTCATTCTCTGCCATTCAGTGAGCCACAGATGGGCCTTCTCCAACATCTGGATCTCAGCCCTGAGGGCCTCTCCTTCAACACTCTGGGTGCTCTATCTTAGCCCTGTGGGTAGTGTTTGCTCCTTATACCTGCCATTGCTATATTTCTTAGAGGTATGGTCTGCTTAACCAATCTCTCATCACTCCAATCCACTGTTAATCACTCTTTATACTAAACTTTCCCTATTCAAATTATTATGTGATTTCTCTTTCCTAACTGGACCCAGATTAATATAACACTAAACTCCTGAGATAAACATTCACTCTCCTCTACCCTTAGGGGCAATTCAGGGAAAAGGACTGAGAAGCACTTAAAGAAGAGTTTCCTCTCAAATATTTTTAGTCACAATTCAAATATGCAGCTATTTAATGCAGTTGATTTTTAGACAGTTTTAGATTCATAGCAAAGTTGAATGGAAAGTATAGGGAGTTTCCATAGACACTCCCTGCCCCACCCATGTATGTATAATTATTTTTAACTGGCTCCTAAGAATAATGGTCACTTGTTTACTTTTTCATGCATTAAAATTTTTTGACAACTTTGCTGACAAAAAAATGAGAAGCAGCTCCCAATGACTTCAAACCTTCTAAAATTTTATTCTCAATCTTAAATAATGATTTTCCTAAGATATTTATCAAAAACATGAACAAGAATGCCTTCCACTTTAAAATTAAGTTTGTTAAATATGAACAAACTACTACTTATTTGGCAACTAATATGATCATCGATAAGAATGCTGATGTGGGTTTGATCGTAGACTCACCCCTGTCCATATAACTTTATGTAAATTACTTCTCTGTATTTCAGTTTTTCTGAAATGTAAAATGGAAATAATGATATATTGCTTGTTTTATAGGATTTTAGTGATTCTTTTTTTTTTTTTTTTAAATTATTTAATTATTTATTTATTTTTGGCTGTGTTGGGTCTTCTTTTCTGTGCGAGGGCTTTCTCCAGCTGCGGCGAGCGGGGTCCACTCTTCATCGCGGTGCGCAGGCCTCTCACTATCGCGGCCTCTCTTGTTGCGGAGCACAGGCTCCAGACGCGCAGGCTCGGTAATTGTGGCTCACGGGCCTAGTTGCTCCGCGGCATGTGGGATCTTCCCAGACCAGGGCTCGAACCCGTGTCCCCTGTATTGGCAGGCGGATCCTTAACCACTGCGCCACCAGGGAAGCCCGATTTTAGTGATTCTTAAATGAGATGATCCATGTAAAATTCTAAATGACCACAGTTTGGCAAATAGTAAGTTCTCAAAGACACTGGCTGTTATTATTGCTAGAAATAATATCATTTAAACCTTTAGTAAAAAAAAAAAAAAAATGGGGTTTAGAATAATAAAAATTAAAGTAGAATAATTTAGAAGCAAATCATTAGGGCAAGAAAATCTAGAAAAACTATTACGAATAACTTTGAGTGATGGCATGTTTGGAGACTCAGCTAGTTTTCTAACCAGAAATTGTAATTTTAAATATAAGATATGGCCTATGTATCATATAGCAATATAAACTCCACTTAGCTTTTACTAATTGCTAATACTATCATTTGGGCTGAAATGCAATCTGGTATTAAACTGATATCATGTCAATTCTGTTTCTTAAAAGTAAATTTAAGTATGTTGTCCTTTAGGCATATTCTGATTGACGTGTGGTTGATTTCCTTCTAAAGAACACTTGTTCAAATGTGGGAAGGATTATTATTCAGATCCTGAAACTTAACACTTAAAGTTAGGATGGCATTTTAATGGCTAATCTTTCTTTTAAAATGGCTGATAAGGAGATACTGTTATGACCAGTGACGGTGAGTCCTTAGACTATTTGGAGAAATATACAGATGACATCCTAAAGTTGGATGATTATGGAAACCCATTCAGAACAGTAGTTAGTAACCTAGGCAGCAGATGTGGAAGGCAAAAGTGATCAGGCCCAACTTTAGGAGGTTCGGGATACATTTCAACTGTAAATGGATTGAATAGACCACAAAACAGATAACAAAACATTTAGGTTGTTTTCTTCAGCTGAAACAGCATAGATCATAATTTTAAAAATTGGCAGACAAAGACCAAGCATCTCCATATAAGTAATAGGCTAGTATGTTCTCATGTCTTTCCCACCTCTCCACAACCTCCAACCTCTACTTCACGCTGAACTTTGCTGACTGCATTTTCAAAAAAAGTACAGATTTTATACATGTTTCTTTTCTTATTTGGTGGAATCACTTCCTATTTTGACAATTCAAGGAGTAAATGATAATGTATTCCATTTCCCTGAAATCAAGGCCTACATTTTGCATAACACAATGAAGTTTTTAAACAGGAAAAGGAAAAGGAAGAATTTAATTAGTGGGGAAGTTTGAAAATATACTTTAAAGAATATCCAGGAAAGGAATAAGGGCATTTGACATCCTCTAGTGATCTTTTCTATATAACTAAAGCATATGAGAAAAGCAGATGTTACCAATGGAAAGTGCAAAGCTGAAATGCCCCACAGTTGCCCACCAAAACCAAAGAAAATGGTTCATAGGGGCCAGGATATTCTTCTGTCAGGAGAGGTCTCTGGAAGTTCAAATATATGTGGATAGTCCTTCAGTACAGAGATTACAATATAAAAGAATTTGTTTCTCTGAACGAGAGGCCAGGGATGATGTTAGGACTCTGGAATAAGCCCAAGTCAATGTTAAACTCAGATTTATTTTCATTAATTGAATCTCTCTAATTTGCATTAGATTCTATAGTCTTGAAATGACCAGGAGCCAGGTTATCCTCGTCTGATTCTGTACTAACCTCTTGTCAGACAAAAGAATATTGGTCTAGTAATTATTTCCTTGTCATTGGTAAATTATCAACATGGAGAGAAAAGGACGTACGTGACTACAGCACAATAATACTCTATAGACGTTATTTCCATACAGTTGTTTCCAAAGGCAAAAGGTGAAGGCAGAAAATAATATCTGAAATGTCAGAAACTGAGAATCTGAGAAGCATGGAGAAATTAACTCCTAACACATATGAAAAAGAGTTGTTGTCAAATGTAATGAATGAGGTTTTAGAAGTTGTAGAAAACACTAAAGAAAGTAAAAAAAATAAAATCTGTTATACTTCTCATTTCTTTTTTCCTCACCTAAATAAGTAGAAATTAAAGAATTATTAGAACTGTTTTCTTAACATTTTTAAAACATACAAGTTTAAATGGGATGTAACACTATTAACAGCTTTTGTCCTAATGTCAAAGCAGTCTTTTTTGCTCACATCCAGAACTGCTTTTTTTTTTTAACATCTTTATTGGAGTATAATTGCTTTACAATGGTGTGTTAGTTTCTGCTTTATAACAAAGTGAATCAGCTATACATATACATATATCCCCATATCTCCTCCCTCTAGCGTCTCCCTCCCACCCTCCCTATCCCACCCCTCTAGGTGGTCACAAAGCACCGAGCTGATCTCCCTGCGCTATGCAGCTGCTTCCCACTAGCTATCTATTTTACATTTGGCAGTGTATATATGTCCATGCCACTCTCTCACTTTGTGCCAGCTTACCCTTCCCCCTCCCCTTATCCTCAACTCCATTCTCTAGAAGGTCTGCATCTTTATTCCTGTCTTGCCCCTAGGCTCCTCATGACCATTTTTTGTTTTGTTTTAGATTCCATATATATGTGTTAGCATATGGTATTTGTTTTTCTCTTTCTGACTTACTTCACTCCGTATGACAGACTCTAGTTCTATCCACCTCACTACAAATAACTCAATTTCATTTCTTTTTATGGAATGAGTAATATTATGAGTATTTTATATTATGAGTAATATTCCATTGTATGTATGTGCCACATCTTCTTTATCCACTCATCTGTCGATGGACACTTAGGTTGCTTCCATGTCCTGGCTATTGTAAATAGAGCTGCAATGAACATTGTGGTACATGACTCTTTTTGAATTTTGGTTTTCTCAGGGTATATGCCCAGTAGTGGGATTGCTGGGTCGTATGGTTGTTCTATTTTTAGTTTTTTAAAGAACTTCCATACTGTTCTCCATAGTGGCTGTATCAATTTACATTCCCACCAACAGTGCAAGAGGGTTCCCTTTTCTCCACACCCTCTCCAGCATTTATTGTGCATAGATTTTTTTATGATGGCCATTCTGACTGGTGTGAGGTGATACCTCATTGTAGTTTTGATTTGCATTTCTCTAATGATTAGTGATGTTGAACATCCTTCCATATGTTTGTTGGCAATCTGTATATCTTCTTTGGAGAAATGTCTATTTAGGTCTTCTGCCCATTTTTTGATTGGGTTGTTTGTTTTTCTGATATTGAGCTGCATGAGCTGCTTGTAAATTTTGGAGATTAATCCTTTGTCAGTTGCTTCATTTGCAAATATTTTCTGCCATTCTGAGGGGTGTCTTTTGGTCTTGTTTATGGTTTCCTTTGCTGTGCAAAAGCTTTTAAGTTTCATTAGGTCCCATTTGTTGATTTTTGTTTTTATTTCCATTCCTCTAGGAGGTGGGTCGAAAAGGATCTTGCTGTGATTTATGTCAGAGAGTGTTCTGCCTATGTTTTTCTCTAAGAGTTTTTATAGTGTCTTGCCTTACATTTAGGTCTTTAATCCATTTTGAGTTTATTTTTGTATATGGCGTTAGGGAGTAAGAACTGCTTTTTAAAGTGTGAAACAATTGTGAATATTTGCTCAAACTGCTTAAATGTGAATAATTATGAACAGTCATCATTCTATGGTATTGTTTATTCGTCAATATTCCATAATGCTTGGAAATAGCCAGATGGACTGAGAATAGTCATTCCTAAAACAGGAGCAAATAAGCCAGGGTTTCCATTAATCATGCCTGTATGCCTGGCTGTAATGGTGACCTTTGAATATCTGTTGGTATTCGACATTGTTATAGGTACTTATAAGTTTTTTCTTTTTTGATATTCAAAACTGGGACATTGAATAACTTGTCAAAAATTACACAGCTAGTGTGTAACAGAGCCCAGATTCAAACCCAGATCAGTCTGACTCTAAAGCCCCATAGCGTTTCTCCTAAACTGCACTGCCATCTGAGATGACTTGTTTGACAACGCTAAAAGGACTAGCTTCTTTTTTGTGTGTATGTTTGTAATATCTTATAAATAATGAGAACCTCCAGTGTTTTGTAGTAGGAATAGTCACTTAAAAAATATTTCCTGGATGAATGAATGAATGAATGGTCAAATAATTCATCTCCAGAATCAAGCAGACCATCTCTCAACTTGCCCAGATAGTGTATTTTTAAACATCCTCAGAGAAGCATAATCCACAGTCTCACTTGGTAACCAACTTATGCTAATTTTTAACAATTATTTTTGGAATCTTATAAAAATGAACAGCTAAGTACTTTACACAGTAAAATTTCAAAACAACAAGTGAAGCCTATCAGTTCAGAATGGAAGAAAACAACTAGTTAACACCATTTATTTGAAATCTTAAAAATAAAATAAAACAAAGAAAGTTGTATAGTGAAAATATTTCTTAGAAACACGAATTTAAATTTAACTCTTTTTCTCATAAAAACCTACTGAAAATCATTTGTATTTTCATTTTTATTAAATGCAATTATCTCCACCCCTGAGATTGTGAAACAAACTATTTTCTGAATATATTCAGCCCTTGTGATGATATAGAACTCTGGTAATCTACAATGAGTAGAAAGAAAAATCTTGTATTCATTTATCTCACAGAATGATCCACTAATAAAGTCAAGATGTTGCAAACTATAAATGTTTCAGTCATATGCTGAGACACCTAATATCGACACTTTTTTGAATCCCACAGAATTTCTCATTTTCTTTAAAAAAAAAAAAAAGATCAGCAAGAATAGATCATCCAAATAGAATAAGCTGCATTGTTGCTAAACCCGAAAAAAGAAAAATATTGTCTAATAATTCACTTTTAAGTCAACAATTTGAAAAACACTTCAAACGTCTCAGCCATTGCCTGCTACATTATGCCGCAAGTGAGAAATGGTTGATGTAGACCAAGGGACTGGAACAACTCTGTCCAAACATGACAGTTTGCCCTTAATGAGAAATACTCTTGATTTTCACCCAGGGCTTTCTTCAAAGGTGGGCTATGTCATGGTAGGAAGCGCTCTGTAATGCTCACCCTTGAAAGTTTGCTCAGATGCTGCCTCATTAGGGAACCTCCCTCACTACCCCTCACCCACCTTCCAAGCAGAGCAGCCACTCCCTTTTCTCTATCCCAGAGGACTCCACCAGGGCTAGCTTCATTATGTTGTAACAAGTATATGTTTCCTTCATTCTACTGTGAAATTTTTGGCTGAAGAAAGGGTATCTTAGTCATTGTTCAAATATTTGAAGACAGAATTTTCTTCCTCTCTTCTCCAAACTCAACGTATATAATATGTCTTGCCATTTCACACAGAGATGTTTTCCAAGTCCCTAAAGCAACCTGCTCACCCTCCTCTGGATGCTTTTTGTTTGGAAAATGCCCCCCGTGCCTCAAAAATAGCATCAAACATTGAAGTCAGATCTATTTATTTGAGGCTTGCCTACAGAAGTCTCCAGAGTTTATGCAATTATGATCCTTTGGATGTAAAACCATCTTATAAAATGTTTCTCTAAACGACTAAGCATCTTAGATAGTACATAAGATAGATAAGTTATTTAACAGGCACATATGAAGTAACCCCTATGTCCCAGGCACTGTGCTAAGAACTGGAGATCCTGCCATAGGCACCCTCGAGGAGGCTCTTTTTACATAGCCTCCTGGAATGTATTAACGTGTGTCGTAAGTAAATGAGGGTTTTATAAACAAATACTTTACGGTCACTCTGAGGTATATCTTTTCCTTAGGACTTCTTGAGACTTCTAATATTCACATGTAATCTGTGGCTCTCCAAGACTCAAAATATAATATGCATTATTTCCCAAACTTACCTGATCACACCACAGTTTTCACAATGCATCTTGAAGAAGCAGTGCATGAGAATACTTTGGGAAATACCCTCTAGAGTATATAGACAAGTAAACAGATAATTGTGGTTTAAGGAAATAAGAGCTATGGTAGCGTCACCGGGTGGAATACAAGTACAAAGGAAGGTTCCAAGGACTGAGTGCGTGTGTTACCAAATCCAAGCATGTATTTCTCGCCACAGGACAGGCCAATAATTTGAGAGGTGAGTTGTTGGGGCAAGGAGTAGTGACTTTATTTGGAGAGCCAGCAGACCAAGAAGAGGTGGACTAGTGTCCCAAAGAACCATCTTACCCAAGTTAGAATTCAGGCCTCTTTTGTATTAAAAGGGAATGGGAGTGTATGGTTGGTTACTGTAAACTTCTTGGTGCCAGAATCCTTTGTTCTTGCATCTGTCCATGTAGGTCTGGTCACAGTGTTCCTATAAACCTCCAACAAGACAAATGTTATTCTCTGTTCTGCAACTTTTTATCTGTATATGGATGGAAAAGTGTTATACCTTTAAAGGTCACAGCCTTGAGAATGGGCTATCCTGTATATTTCAGGTTATAGGCAACATTATTTTAGTTATTAACTTACAGCAGAGGTAATAGAATACAAAGGTTAAAGTAAAAGAAACAGATCCCATATGGAGTCAGATTTGCTCTTCCCTATTACATGAGGGAAAGCTTCTACAAAGAAGTGATACATCAAATGGATCTCCAAGGACGAGTCTGAGTAAATTACGTGAAAAGGGAGAAGTCAGTGGTGGGGTTTTCAGAAAGAATTTTCAGGCATGGGCAAAGCCCTGAGTGTCTTACTATACACAGTGACATTCTGTAGTCAGAACTGCAAACACATCTATGTTAGCTGGGACAGGCATAAGAAAAAGACAACACCAGTCCTTCTAAGTGAAAACAAGGCTACAAAAGTCAGGAATCCTTTCTCATCCTGCTCTTCCAAGAAGTACACAAAGCCAACAAGAATAAAAAATAAAAACTTAATAGAAACCTTTTCAAATAAACTAGGAAATATAACCTGAATATAACTATGAATTGACAAAAACAATTAGGATTGGTCAGAAGCAGTACAGAAGTTCATGATGAGTGGAATTACAGAAAGTGGAGTGTGCCTGATGTTGCAGGACGTCCCAAAAAGCACCAACAAAAATACAACTTTCTGAAAATGAAAGACCCATCCTGAAATCCAAAAACCGTAATTCTTGTTTGCAGCAAGCCTGCAGGAACTGTGTTGATCAATGCAGGTAGCAATTTGATTCAGAGTAGCAGAACATGAGCGGTTCTGAAGAAGCATAATGCTGATTAACCCTATTTGCAGGAGTACTCTGCTTCTGTGGCAGCAAACAAGGAGAAATATCCTAAGTGGTGACCCCTCCCTCTATTTAACTGGAATGGAACCTACAGAAAATAGCTGGTCTAGGAAAATTCAACCCATTTAACAATAACTAGAATAAAAGGAATAAGTACAAAATCAATACAAAGGCAGTATAAGAAAAAACAAAATCTCACCAGAAAAATGTCGCCAAGAACAAAAATCAGACAGAAAAAGAGTAATTCCCACAATACTGTAAATCATATTATAAAGCTTTAATAATTAAAACAATGTGGCAGTGACACATGAATTGATAGATCAATGAACAGATTGGTAAATTCAGAAACTGACCCAAATACACACATGAATCTAGTATATGGCAAAGACAGCATCTCAAGTCAGGGGGAAAAAGAGGGACTATTTAAGCAAATGGTGTGAAAGCAGCTGGGTAAACTTCTGAAAAATATTTTTTTAAGTTAAATCCATACTTCACACCACACACCAACATGAATTTCAAATACAGCAAATGTTTAAATGTTACCAAAGACTGCTAAATAAACCTTAATTCATACTCCCATTATTAGCCATCTGTAAGGATATTTGATTCCCTAGTATGTGATATTTTCAAACTTTCTGATCTTTGCAAATCTAATGGGTAGAAATATGACATCTTATTGTTTTAAGTTTGCATTTCTCTGATTACTGCAGCTTCTTATGTGTTTAATGACCATTTGGATTTCCTCTTCTGTGAAATTGCCTGTTTGAATCTTTTACACGCTTGTTTCTATTTGATTGTTTGTCTTTTTCATATTGATTATTTTAGGGTTTCTTTTTACTTCCTAGAAAACAATCTATTGTTTGCTTTATATGAGGCAATTATTTTCTTCTATATCATGGCTTAGCTTTTAATTTTATATGTGGTTTCTTCTCATGTGCACCTGTTTTTTTATTTTGATGGAGTCAAATTGTCATTCTTTGTGATTTTTCCTTTTGTGTTTTTTTATATCCACTCTTTTTTTAGATTGCTTTTGTTTTTATTGGCTTATATTTGCCTACTGAACCTCAGGAAGAATACACAATTAATTATAGTAGTTACCAGTGTATGTATAAGGGGGGGAGGGGACGGAAATGGGAAAAGGAGACTACGATAGAAGGCAGCCTTTGCAGACTACACATAATTAATTACACGGGTTTTTTTTGAAAGATGATTTTATTACCTATTCAATGGATTATATTTAAAAATCAGTTTATTTTAAAGTAAAATTAGTATTAATTTAGTTTAAAAAAATAAAAGCCAAGCAGTAAAAACGATACCTTAGGCTATCTTTCTACCTATCTCAGAGTTTGAAAAGTCACACTTTCAGAGATATGGTGGGGAAGTGGTTCTAGTATGCAGCTGTTTTTATGTGTCAAAATGAACGAAGTTTTCTGAGATATTTCAGGACAGGAATTATAAATTTTAACATGTTTTTTCTAACAGAGACTATGAAAGAATGAAACAATTTATAGTAAGCTGAAGTAGTGAAAATATTCCATGCAGTGCAAAAATGTCAACTTCAAAATTAATCTGAATATCACCTATAAAGAAAAAACGATTTGCCATTAAATGATCAACTGACAACTTGAAGCAGAATATACTGAAATGCATAACATTTTATTATCATATCTATTTCTTGCAATTCAGAAAAACCATAAAAAAAATCTAAATCTAAATCTGTAATTTAATGCCTAACACTGTAACACATTTCTAAAGCAAGTTTTAAAATGAGTCAGCCTTATGAGGCTGAGTGACATTTTATCACTTGTTTAAAGGAAAATACTGTCTCTGTTAAGATCTTATAAAATATATAATAGAGAAAAATGCAGTATAAGTTTAGACAAATTTGAGAATTTTATCACCTTAACATCAGTGTTAATGCATTTATAGCCACAAATATTTGAACTATTCCATTCATTATATCAGATGACAAGAAAGGTACCTGAAAATGGTCTTATTTGTTCATGTAAATTAAATAATGTCAGATCTATGAGTGATGGATTTGTCATTATAGGATCTAGATGTTCAGAGTATCATGGACCAAAAGAACATTTGTAACAGTATGAAAATGAAATATTTCAACATTAATGTTTTCCCTGAAAGGATTTATTTTCATGGTTAATTTTTTTCTGTTGGACTAGCTGGCTTAGCATGTTTTCTGCAGAAAAAGAACCTCAAATACAAGTGTCAGTGTAATTAAGCACAGCAAAGGTAAAGAAACAAAGGGAGCATCAAAAATGGTTCTGAAGAACCTAGGGGCAGGACAGGAATAAAAATGCAGACATAGAGAATGGACCTGAGGACATAGGGAGGGGGAAGGATAAGCTGGGACAAAGTGAGAGAGTGGCACTGACATATATACACTACCAAATGTAAAATAGATAGCTAGTGGGAAGCAGCTGCATAGCACAGGGAGATCAGCTAGGTGCTTTGTGACCACCTAGAGGGGTGGGATAGGGAGGGTGGGAGGGAGACGCAAGAGGGAGGAGATATGGGGATATATGTATATGTATAGCTGATTCACTTTGTCATACAGCAGAAACTAACACACCATTGTAAAGCAATTATACTCCAATAAAGATGTTAAAAAAAAAAAAAAAAATGGCTAGGTGGGTGAGGATAGATGTTACCTGGGAGCTATCTTGTGTTAGTTTAGTCACCTGCAATTGTAAAGGCTAAATTTGGGTTGTTCTCACTGAAGAGCATAGACAGTGAACATGAATGAATGACCACAGGATGGGGCCATAGGCGAGGACAGCTGAAACGCAATGAGATACAAGAGCATAAAATAAAGGAAAGAGAAAAGAAAAGGACATTCTCAGGACATTTTATTACAGGTCTTGTGGAAATAATTTGGTTTAGACTTCGCTGACTTCTGTATTTAATGTTGGCATTTTTACATATTAAAAAACATATCCTTAATTTCAAGAGGTGAGGGGGGAGCAGGAATGCCCAGTCCTGGGGGTCCCCATCAGCACAAGTCCTGCTCCATAAAGGTTCTTGGCATCGAAGGTACTGTGCCCCACCCAGGGCTGCACGGGTGGACATCACCTTGAATGAGAGAAGCAGGCCCAGGAGAGGGAACGGTCATGGACACTAGCCTTGCTACCATACGGCCAGATTTTTTTTTTATTTGTCAAGAGAAACTAAAAAATTCTGTATCATTCTTCTGATACTTAAATGTAGAAAAGCCTGCAGGAAACTAGTTTTCCATCTGTGTACTTTAATAATAATGATATCAAACCCTTATGCAAACTCCCTACGTGTCAGGGATAGGTTCCAAGTACTTTACATAACCTCATTTCATCCTCCTAACAACCACTTGAGGTTTGTTCTATTTTATCCCCATTTTTAAGATGAGTAAACTGAGGCATAGACAAGTCTGTAACTTGCCCAAGGCCACACAGTTGTCAATGGCAGAGGTAGGACTTGAAAGGAGAAAGTTTGTTCCACAGTTCACGCTCTCAAACGCTAAAGCATCCCAATGAGAAAATTTCTCCCTCACAGAGCTGCTTACAAGTATTTCATTAATTACGGAACTGAATTAACTATTTCTGGCACTATACTGTTATATTTCCATATAATCATTTTTCTAAAGTCATTTTTTAAAATTTGGAGAATTTCATGAGCCACCATTGTTTCTAAAGGGCCCAGTTTGGAAGAGGGGGTATTTTGGAAAACTTAAGGTTATTACTTATTTGAACATTTTCTAAGAGTAAAAAACATCATTTTGGAAAATGTATTTTTTATCTTTCAGCTATCACTTCCCATTTTGCTTTTTATTAACTTTTTCATTGTGAAATACTGAACTGAAACTAGAAGGCAACCTAAATAATGACTTCTAAGTTTTATTAGAAGAATAAATTCATACTCTTTAAAAAAATGCCTTTGTTTCAAAAACTAGTAGCTCACCTTATATTATGCTTGAACTCTTTGAATTTTTATACTTTATTATCTCATTCTATATTCATATCAGGATTTATAACTGTAACAATTAAATTATGAGAAGCAAAGGGGTTAGAGAATGCTTATTCCTTGTGTAGAAAATGCAGACATTTTTGGTATACACCACACGTACCTCAGAATTTCAGCTTATTTCAGTTTCATCTACTACTTTAAGAAATGGAATTTCAGATCACTCTTTGGAGAGGGTTTAATGTTAAGTGGTCTTAAAATCTATATTCAATTTAGCAATGCCAAACCACCAAGTCAGTCTGCAAAAATTCTAATATATATCAACATCTCCATTTCTGGACATTCCTCTCATTTCCAATTTGTTAAAATATAAAGTATCATCTGAGAAGTGTTTACTGTGGATTTTTGATAATGTAGTAAAACACTACATAATAAAGATATATATATGTATGTTTATATACATTTATACATGATTATACATGACTTATATATATATTAAATACCTCATAATAGTGGTGTGTGTTTACATAGTGACAAAGCAAAAATAAACAAGTAGCACTATCTGATAGTGACCTCAATCAAGACACCCAGAAGCACTTCAGCTTTTTTTTTCTAGCTTTGAGATGTACTTGATATATGACATTGTGTACGTTTAAGGTGTACAATGTGATGATTTGATACAAGTATATATTGCAAAATGTTTACCAGAATAAGGTTAGTTAATCCATCCTTTACCTCACATAATTACCATTTTGCTGTTATTGTTATGGTGAGAACATTAAAGCTCCACTCTTACAGCAACTTTCTTTTCTTTAAATTTTTTTAAAATTTTTTTATTTTATTTTTTTATTTTTGGCTGCGTTCAGTCATTGTTGCTGCACGCGGGCCTTCTCTAGCTGCGGCGAGCAGGGGTTACTCTTTGTTGCAGGGCGCGGGCTTCTCATTGCGGTGGCTTCTCTTGTTGCGGCGCATGGGCTCTAGTCACCTGGGATTCAGTAGTTGTGGTGCAGGGGCTTAGCTGCTCCGTGGCATGTGGGATCTTCCCGGACCAGGGCTCAAACCCGTGTCCCCTGCATTGGCAGGAGGATTCTTAACCACTGGGCCACCAGGGAAGCCCTCACAGCAACTTTCAAGTGTACAATACAGAACTGTTAACTATAGCCACCACGTTGTATATTAGATATCTGGAACTTATTTATCTTATAACTGAAAGCTTGTACCCTTTGGCCACTGTCTCCCCATTTTCCCCACCTCTCAGCCTGTAGCAACCACCATTCTACTCTCTGTTTCTATGAGTTTGCTGCTTTTAGATTCCACATGTAAGTGAATTCATACAGTATTTATCTTTCTCTGTTTGCTTCATATGAAGGTCCATTCATATGGCTGGACCTTTGCATAATGCCCTGAAGGTCCAGCCATACTGCCACAAATGGCAGGATTTCCTTCATATTTATGGCTGAATAATATACCAGTTATATATATATCCTTTTATCTGTCAGTGAACCTTTAAGTTGTTGCCATGTCTTGACTATTGTGAATAATGTTGCAATTAACAAGGAAGGGAAGGTATTTCTTTGAGATAGTGATTTTATCTTCTTCAGATATATATTTAGAAGTAGGATTCCTGGATCATATGGTAGATCTATTTTTTATTTTTGTTTTTTGTATTGGAGTATAGTTGATTTACAATGTTGTGTTAGTTTCAGGTGTACAGCAAAGTGATTTAGTTATACATATTCATATATTCATTCTTCTTCCTATATAGGTTATTACAGAGTATTGAGTAGAGCTCTCTGTGCAATATAGTAGGTCCTTGTTATCTATTTTATATATAGTAGTGTGTATATGTTAATCCCAACCTCCTAATTTATCCCCCCCCCCTTTTCCCTGGTAGCTCTATTTTTAATTTTTTGTGGAACCTCCATACTGTTTTCCACAGTGGCTGTACCAATTTACATATAGATTGATAGAGACTCTCTTAGGCTTTCATTCCAAGGTCTATGGCAAATCTCAGAGAATTTACAGACGTGGGTTTTGCTTGCCCTTCGGTGGTGTGCACTGTTTTTAGAGGGTTGACTACTCACCCTGCAATGGTATGGTATAAGCCTGTCCCATCATATTTATGGCCATGTCTCTGAAATTTATATCCACACTTTTCAGAGATGTAATTGTAAGGAAGACACCTGAAAAGTCCCTCCTGATAGAATGATCCTCCACCAGGTTCAACTCTTTCCAAAGAAACCCCTCTTGCAGAGTCAATGCTTGGTTGGGGAAGAAACATCCATATTCAGTGTACAGGAAGTTGGTCCTCCATATCTTCTCTAGGAAGGCTATTCCTTTTTCACTATTAAAGTTCTATCTATCCCTAATATTGACTATAGGCTCACCACTATCTTTTTAAAATCCAGACTTCTGGCTTGCCCCAGCTCCAAAATCTACTTCTCCTTAGAATAAGTAGGAGTGATTTCCTTAAGTGCCGTCATGAAGGGATGTCAAATTCTTATTGTTCCTCACCAAGAGAAGGTACTAGGGAGTATTATTAAACCCAAACACATACACACAATAGAAACTAGTGCTCTGCCCTAGAATTTCCATTCCCTCCCTTACCCCATGCAGTTTCAGCCAGCAGAATGCTCAGCATTTTTACTGCAATAAAATTTAAATATTTGAGTCTCCCCTACTACCTTCTCCTCTGACTTGGCTGTGGCCAGCACTGAGGGGTAAGTAAGAAGTTTGAGGAAGTCGTTAAAAACTCAGTAGGCTTTCAGACCCTCAATTGATTTTCTTCCAACTGAGCTGGGACCATGGAGATGCAGTGCACAGCATTGGACAGGAAGCCAGGCTTAGCTAGGTAGCAGAGAGGTCTTAGATAAAGCAAACAAACCAGGGCTTTGTGAGGTGACAAAAAGGAAATGAGCAAAGTCACACCCTCAGCCCATCAACCAACAGTCTAGTGAGCAGGAAACGAAAGCCGCAAGACCAATGGCCCCCAGTGGTGAGACTATTCTGCACAGGTGATCAGGAGGGAGCTAGAGTTAGGTTCTGTCCTTTTCACCACTTTGATGTATTCTAATTTCCTAGAGCTCTGCTCTAAGAAAATGAGGGAAGGGCCTTCTTACTTTTGAACTAACAGTGAACATAGTATATGACTTGCTAAAGCTCTTTTATAAAATAACATGAATCTGATCCTACAAAGTATTTTCTGATGTGAACAGAGAAATCTTTAAGCTGCTGCTAACAACACTATTTACTTTAGAAGCAGAAAAAAATGAAAGACAACTTAAAGATTTAGCTTCTGCCCAGAATCTCTTTGTCCCTTAGCAAAGATAAACCCAAGCCTTTGGAAGTTGACTACTTTTTTCCCTATTCTCAAAATGCAGAAGGCCTTTGTTGATAATGAGGACCACGAGGGAATTTTGAACCAGAATGCTTCTTGAACATTTAACAATATCTAAACAATTAGGAAATTACATCTAATCTGGACTTTAAGGACATTACAATCTAAATGTTGAGTAAAGCAAAGAAACAGAATAATTTACAAATGATTAAAAGTTAAATTACAGAATAAATATCTTTGCCATGGACATTTGGGAAAGATAAATATGTGTGTGTGTGTGTTTAAAAATAAACTGAATGTCTAGATAATGTTTCATGAAGGACACAGGAAGATCAAATTGGAGTGTAAGTAAAGGATAGTAGCCAAGACATCCTCAATCCCCAGAAGCAACTTAATTAAAGAAAAGAGATAGGAATGAGTATAATGTATGTGGAGAGAGAATGAATGAAATTAGTCTGGGCAAAGTAGACTGAATATATTAGGGAACAATGAAAAAAATTCATAGAGTCAGGTAGTCCCAGACATGTATATATGGCTGAAGAACTTGAAACTGATAGGTCAGGAGGACATTATAGTTTCTGTAACTGGGGGTGACATCTGGACAGAATGTTTTAGGAATGTGTGTTGGTTGGGTCTGCAGAAAGATGAGTTAATTTATGCATATTAGCCATGAGGCTAAATCCATAATTCAGGCATATTATCGTAAGAATCTGACTAATAGCAGGGTACTTGAAAAGGAAACAAAAGGGTGAATTTGAGAAATGTTGAAAAAGGAGGAAACCCAAGTCCCTAATAGACTGGTTGTAGAAGAATATGGCTAGCATAACAAATATAACTCTAACAATCCTTTGTAAGTAGCCAGGCCTATAGAATACTACTAGCAAACTACCGGGAGAAATGGGGAGTCTGAGAAACGGGGCCTTGAGTGGAGGCTGGAGGGGTGCACCCTGATTTATTTTTCGTATCTGCTATAATTCAAAGCAGTAACTATTGGCATTCAGCATTGTCCTCGGTTGGCATTAAAGACAGGAACATTCTAGTTCTGAGGAGCTTTTAATGTAGTTGGGCAAAAACGCAACATAGACCATTGTACGAAACAAACACAAATAAAACTAAGTGTAAAAATTGTGATCATGAATAAATGATGTTTTTATCATTGATAGAACTGAAAATAAAGGAATAACACAGGAAGTGGGGACAGTGGATTAGAATGCCACAACGGGAAAGCGGAGTACCAAATCCTGAGTTATGCTTGAGAGATGAGAGAGGAGGAGGAACTGAGGGTGGAGCCAGCCAGGGAGGGAATCTGCTGAGCTGTCAGAACGCAGCCCTGCGGCTGCGGAGCTGCAGAAGTAAAAGCGATACTAAGTGACAAGAACAAGCAGTTGCAAAAAGCCCGCCTGAAAGGGAGGTTTGCAACTTACAAGCAAATTGCAAGTTTCAAGTTACAGTTACTTAACTAGCAACTAAAATAGAGGCAAGTGGCAGTACTATTTCTCCTGCTTTCTAATATAAACATTATCTTCTATGCACGTGTTTGCTCCGTAGGGATGGAGACCTTGTTGACACTCTCCTTTCCATTAAAAAGAAATGTTAGTTGGGGCTCGAGGGCTCTAGAGCGCAGGCTCAGTAGTTGTGGCGCACGGGCTTAGTTGCTTTGAGGCATGTGGGATCTTCTGGAACCACAACTACTGAAGCCCGCGGGCCTAGAGCCTTGCTCCGCAATAAGAGAAGCCACCGCAATGAGAAGCCCGCGTACAACAACTAAGAGTAGCCCCTGCTCGCTGCAGCTAGAGAAACCCCGTGTGCAGCAATGAAGACCCAACGCAGCCAAAAATTTTAAAAATTGAAAAATGCAATAAAAAAAAAGAAATGCTAGTAATTGTAACAAGCACTTCTTGAAAAATGCCACTTGTTTGAGTTACTATAGAAAGTTTTACACTTGAGAAAAAATTTTAATGAACTATAAGCAGGTACAATTTGGCTTTTTAATCTATAGAGTTCTCTGTCAGGGGAGGAGAAGCAAGAGTGGGAAAGTAACAGAAAACAAAGCAATAAAAACAAAAATTAAGCTATTGTACCAATCAGCACAGAAATGGGATTCTGTTAAGAAATAAAGGGAATGAACACAGGCTTAATGATGATGATGAGTCAGCCAAGCACAGAATGAAGCTTCAGTGTTAGTATCTCAAAGTTGGCAATGGCTACTAACCAGAACATATAAACTAACTTCTAATTAATTGTAGAGTGTATCACAGTGTTCAGGTTAGAAAGTACCTGGGTTCAAATCCTGGCTTCTCCACTTATTGCTTTGAGTGTAGTACTATCATTATCTACCTCATCCAGTCATTGTTAGGATTGATTAAGACCCCATCTCTAAGTTACTTAGCACTCTGAGTGGCCCATAGCAGGAGCTTGTTAAGTATAATATAGTTATTGATACTATTTGGAGAATTTCTTCTTATCTACTTAAATAAAGGACTATTGGCAAACACCCTTCTTCCCAGTTTCCCAATCTGAAATGAAGATGATATATGTGATAATGAGCCCTTTGGTTCCCTTTGGATGACCTTTGAGAAAGGATTGTCAGTCGCTGACATTTTTAGGTTCTTTCCAATTTCCTCTTTTATTCTCTTGGAAGGACGTTTTTAGGCCTAATAAATATTTAAAATTACCTTATAGATAATTAATATTTCCTGCACACTGTGAGTCGTTTAGCTATAATATATTCCACAACATTAGCTGACTACCTGCCATGTTCCAGGAACTGAAGCAGTGATATAGTTTCACATATGATTTCTCTACATGTATCAAAACAATGGATCCCTGGGTAAGACACCAAAAGCAGTTCAAAATTCAAAGCAATGGTTTGAAGGACACCATTAAAAACTAGGAAACTAACTTTGTCTTAGATTAACTAGTATTCCTTTCATTGTCAAGACACCAATTTATGTATCTAGATTTTTTTATAACATGTATGGAATTTCAAGTTATTACATCATAGTACCAACAAATAGATTATTCCATTCGTGTGTCCTAAACAAGCACTAGTATTGTATTGTGTCAAGGAATTTTGCATATGTGGAAATATAAGCTATATAGATCCGTACTATAAGAAAGATCTAGACATTTGTCAGTTCCCTCTTTCACCACTGTTAACACTGTGTTATTGTTTGTATGTAAAATTACCACCCACTAACTCTGGGAAAGCACTTTAAGTTGTTTCCAACAACATATTCCATTGAAAAAGGAAAGAAGTGCAAGGAATTTTCAGTGTATATTAAATAGTAAGTTGTAGGAACAAGAAAATGTGGATGCACTGTGTACTATTTCCTTATTAATTTCTGTCACTCACATCACCCATGAATTCTCTCACACTTAATCACAAAACATATCCTGACCTTTAACAACTAGCGGGGCTGAAATGTTAACCTTCAACATTTTGCAAAATCCTTCTTTAAACACTTCCTCTGGAAAACACACAGCTCAAAGTGCTAAAATTGTCTCCTGTAATAACCACAGCAGGATCCTAACAAACCCGCTTTTAAAAACCAAATAAAGCCTTCCGTGGGGGTGGCTCACCACTTCCCCTTTCTTAACATGCAGGAACTAATTTAGCTGAGAAGATAAAGGCAAAAGCTGCCTACAGATGCACAAGGAGACTAGATCCTAGAACATCAAACACCTCAGTGGCACAGGGGTCTGCACGTGTCCTATAAAAAGGGTCTTCTCTGACTTAGAATGGCACAGATGAAAAGCAAGGAGTCTGAAATCTGTATATATTAATACAAATGGTAGACAGAAGAAGGAAGAAAAGGCACACCAATTAGTTTCAGTTATATTTATTTGTGTATTTTCCAGTTAAATAATTATACACCCATTTTCAATTTAATGCCATTATAAAGAGATCAAGAATTCAGGATTGACATATATACACTAATATGTATAAAATGGATAACTAAAAGAACCTGCTGTATAAAAAATAAATAAAATAAAGAAAAACAATTCAAAACAAAACAAAACAAAACAAAAAGAATTCAGAACTAAGTCCAAAGGCCTGAACTTTTTATGGTAATCATTTCAGAATATATGTATACATCTGATCATTATGTTTTGCACCTATATATAACTATATGTCAATTATGCTAAAAAATAAGATGAAAGACTCCTTTCAAACTACCAATAATACCTGAAGAGTTAAGAGCCTAGAGTATTATCAGGTGACCAAACTCTCCCCTTTCTTTCATAGAAAGAACTCATGAAATACCATCTCTTCTATAAACCCTTCCCTCTTTCAGAAAGATGGTCATTAGATCCCATCCCAGGTGGTCTAAACGTGCACATAGCCTGTGACTTTGTCACTGAGAACCCCATTAAATGCACTTAGTTCATTACTCATTTATAACTTCCCAACTTCATTTGCTCAATTTTCAGGTCATCTACTTGACTATACTCTGTGGGATGTATTGTGTGGAGTCTGGTAGATTCTAAACTGTAAGATTATTGGCCGCAAACCTCATTAACATACACATTTTCTAACATCGTATAGTAAATGTTCTGTAGTTTTTAATGTAATGACAAAAGTGGAGGGAAATACAAATATATAAAAAATGCAGACTCTGGCCATCCTTCCAACACTCTTACTAAGAAGTCTGGACTATTCATCAATAAGGGTATATCACATTAAGTTTTCTGTGAATTTTTCCTTTTAAAAATATGTAAGAGGAAAAAAAGTATGTAAGAGAGACAAACAGTAAATCTTATTCTTTAAATAAAAGAAAAAACACGGTTTAAAAAATGTTTCATTAGTGAAGCTTACATATCTGAATGCCACTTGGCAACATTTTTTACTCTGTTGTTACAAATTAGTTTTTAAAGGTGGGACTTGAATACCATATGAGGAGAAAATGTGCATGCAGGGTTTGATCACGTGCTCGACAGAATATGAAGTTTCCCCATCTGCATCCTCTCCTTTCTGAAACCCATATGTATCCAGCACCCCCAGGCTACTTCCTGACTTCTTAGGACACCCCAGTGGAATATATTCCAATGATATATTCCATTATATTTTCCTTCTACCTCCCTCATAAATTTTTTTCTGTCCTGAATTCCATTGTGTCAAAGTTTGTTTCCTACCTATATACTTTATTTCTCCAGCCTTCACTTTCCAGAACTACGTTTGCCTTTTAGTAGGTGTTTTAGGAGATAACTTCTTAAACCAACGGGTTTTTAAATCTTTCAAATTGTGTCAACTTTCTACACTACTGACATACTTATTTGGCTCGTGTAGATATTTTCAAGCAAGTTAAAAATTAGAAGAACAGCAACAACAAAAATCAAGTGGTTGTTTTACATAGTTAAATAGTAGCTTAAGTTTTCCTGTACACTGCCCCTACAGTTTAAAGCATGACAAAATCAGACTATTTTATTTGGTCTTACATTTTTACTATCTCTAGAGTGGACTCTATCAATGCAAATGGCAAAAGGAAAAATTAGGTAACTCTTCTCTTTCCCCCAACTTCATCCCTTCCCCATTTTGGCGGTGGGGTGGGGGGAGCTTGTGGAGAAGTAAAGAACTGTCAACTTGGACTCCTTCTTAGGCTAGAGAAGGGGCCAGTGATTACAGCATAATGTAGTTTCTTTCTTATTCTGGTAGGCTCTAAGCAGGAAAAAACAATTTCTACTCTACACAAAAATAGGTCTCATGCATTTTTAAAATAGCCTCAAGTTCTTTCCCTCCCCACATCCACAGCTTTGCCGCATAACTTTGTAGATCCTCCTATCAGTAGGTGGAATGCATTTCTCTACCCCCTAAATCTGGATTAGTCACATGACTTGCACAGCTTGATGGTACTTCAGCAAATGTGACACAGTACACGGTTGAAAGTGCTTTGCACTTTGGGACTTGATATCTTGATGCTCTGGGAACCCTTCAGCTGCCACATGAATAAGGCCCACTACATAAGTCTTTTGGATAATGTGAAATGAACAGGTGTGCTGGATGATGTGGGTAGATGTCCCAGATGACGAGAGACACATAACCCAGTGAGCTAACCTCCTGGACATGCAAATGAGGCCATCATCAACTGTGCCCTAGTTGGGTTATCAGTATACAGCAGACACAAGAGCGAGACACAATCAGCTACAATCAGGAGCAAAATGATCATATGACCCCAGCCCAAATCACCAACATGATGATGGAAACAAAAGCTAAATAAACAGTTGCTGTATTAAGCCATTAAATTTTGGTGTGGTTTGTGACTCAGTAAAATCTTACAGATATACTGACCCCATGGGAAGGGAAATGGAACTTGTTAATTAAGGAAACATTTTATTTCACAGTATGAGTTTGGACTTTTGCTGTTCCTGAAAGTTAATGTTGGTCTTTCAGAGAGGTGCATATGTTTGCCTTTCGCATGTTATAGTTTAATAATAAATGTATCTGCAGTTCACATTGGCTCAATTGTCCAAGGAGTAAGAAAACCAGAGACATAAGGGCTTAAATTTCAGCTGTGTCTCTGACCATCCTAATGACCCTAGAGGCTCTTCTCCAGATGAAGATCTCAGACTGAATAAATGGAGGGAGTAGGAGTTGGAGGCAGAGAGTGGGAGCATTCCTGCAAATGGGATAGCAGTTGATGAGAGGTGTGTTTGGAGATTATCAGAGAGAACTGAAGAAGATGCTAGAGAGAGGGCAAGAATCTCAGGAAAGTCAAATCAAATAGGACCATGTTGGGAAGGGCCTAACTTACTTAGATATTTTCTCTCTGGTACTTTGGGGAAAGTCCTAGTTATCAAGTGTTAAAATATTTCCTATGACATATATACACTAATATGTATAAAATAGATAATAAGAACCTGCTGTATAAAGAATAAATAAAATAAAATTCAAAAAATATATATATTTCCCATCCTACCGTATCATTCCCTTTTGAAATGATTCCATCCGTACAATAATACAAATTTTGTAGATTTTTCCCTGCCTGGTGTGGTAACCTTGAGGAGACTGCAAGGAGCAGCTGGGAAAAAGATATATGACCCTAAAGAGGACTGAAGAGAGACACCTAGACTGTCTTCTCCACCCTCCTCCCCCATATGTTAGAGGAAGCTGACTTCTGAAAGAAGAAGGCAGGAAGAAATCTGGGTTTCAATAACTAGAAACAGATAAAGGTGCCTGAAGTCCAGAATTATTCAGAAGATGCTAGATGAAAAAAAAATCTCTTTTAAGCAGATTCCAGTTGTACATCCTTTCCTCCTGAAATAACCCATTTGAAATGATTCTTGGTTGCAAGATGGAGAGGTTAATGCAATACTAAACCAATATGTACCTAATTTCATCTTTTGAATTACCTTAAGTAGCAGTCCTGTCTTCGCCTGAGGCACCATTGTCTTTCTTGTATTAGAGTTATTTCTGAATACATATTACACCTTCTGGTACACTGCAAGCTATTCAAAAGAAAGAGTCAGGTGCTAGTCATTAATGAATACTGCAAGCACCCAGAACTACACATTATTTTGAGTAGTTGTTAAATATTCTTTTGATTTAGTTTAATGAATAGATGAGTGAATAACTTCCTGAATATTCATACATTCAACAAATACCTGTATGAATGAATTAAATTAATGAGTAAAGTGATTTTACTTCAAGAGTGAAGAGAACTATTGAGAGGTCCTGGATATAGTGAGTAAAACCTAGAAAAAATGAGGTAAGAAGTAGCATGTAAAAACAGGTCTCAAACAATATGCTTAGTCGGGTGCCATTAGTTCAGAAAAGAATCACACAGATATCTAGCTGAAGAGCTTATAGACTTATGAACTTTATTCACTTTAGTAAGGAAAAAGTTCATTTTAAAAACAATAATTTTAAAATATCTTTCCAATGTTAATTTGAAGGCATTCATACATATTTAGTTTTCTACACTAAATATAGTATTTCCAAGACAAAGTAGAACTATAGGGCACTAAGTTGTAAAACAGAGACAATTCTAGGCTATTTTTAAAGGATAATGAGGAATAGTTTCCAGATGGGTGTCAATTTAATTTACTTGATAGGAAATGTGCTACCTTAATTCTCACCTTTCCTCCTCCTTGGACATTCTTGCTCCATCCTCCTTCATACTTTGGGGAAAATCCAAGCATATCACAAGATTATTAGAAAGAGTTCTGAAAACTCACACCTCTGAACAAGACGGGGAGACAATCTTTCATAGTCTCAATATATAAAGTCTGAATTAAGTCATTTAAAAATACATACATAGCGTCACTTCAATTTCTCTACAATAATAGCACAACCTAAATTGTCTCTCTCAAACAATCCATAAGCAAAATACAGGAATTTGTTGGTACTTATGCATTTCCCTGTCTCTCTGAAATTATAACCCCAAACCTTCTGATTTTGTCCCAGTGAGATAAATTCAAAGACCTTGTCTCTTGCCTTTGGCATTAACTTGAGAAATGACTCAGACACCTTCTCAAATGTATAGACCTTTCTAAGATGGCACAAGGCAGATTTAAATGGGTATAATTTCAAAGCTGAGCAAAAAAGATTAAATGTTCACACTACAGATTGAACATCTGAAGAGATTTTAGGGTAAGTCCCCTTTGAAAATTCTGCCCTTGAGTGATACTTCACTTTTCATCACACATTTAGATTTTCATTTCATTTTTGCTGCTTTCACAGAGCATTCTGAAACTGTTTCTCCCCTGTGGTTGCACTTTAACACTGGATCTAATAGCAGAAACCACTTTCTTTCCCCTTATCTTAAACATGAGCACAATCCGAATAAGTTAATTTTATTTCCCTCCTGTTGTGGAAGTTCAGTCCAAATGTCTATAAACAGATTTCTAAGTTATCTCTCCCATATTTAGATTTGAACAGTTCATCCTTTACAAATACAGATTTGAAAACTACTCCCACAAATCCTTTAAAGAAGCCTATTACATTTCATTTTGAATGGCTGCAATTTGTTGGAACAGCAAGCAATAAGACTATACATATTTGCATATACACTAAAAAATTATATAATCTGAAAATTCTCTTTTACTAGCAATTTAGTAACACATTATCACATCTTTCCTGATGGAAGTACAAAATGTAGCCTTTCATAAAATGCTGCATTTTTCTGAAATAATATTTTTAGGTAACAGCTTTTAAGTTTTGAATAACACTAGCCATAGTCTAACACCTAGCCCTTTGGTATTTAAATAAAGACCATAATTTCTCCTAAAGAGTCTTTAATGAAATTAGATAAAGTTTCAGCAAAAGAGAGGAAAGGAAATAAAAAAGAAAAAAGTAAGGAAAGAAGATAAGAAATAAAATAACAGAGTAGTAAAACACAAAAGTAAAGAATTCTCTCCTGGCTTAATGGTGTAAGGATAGTACTGTATGTCCAACTGAGGCTTCCCTAGAAGTAAACACAGAGCAAAGAAACAAAAAGCTTTTATGTATGAACATCTCTTAAATTTATGTCTCTGAAGTGAAAAGTAGAGGCCCCACAAGTAGAAACTGTAACTATGACCAATCACAGAGTCACAGACTGCCTCGCCTATATTATTAAAAGCATTTATTGAGCACAATATAGACTTGAAATTGTCTTAGGAGATATCTATGAAGGAGAGTATCATTTCAGGATGGTTTATTATGATGCAAGTTATTCTGAGCAGGAAAAATCATATAGAAAAGCTGTAGACATTAAAAGTCAACAGTGTCATCTGCAACAAAGATGCTCTGAAAAGTCAGATGTTAAAATAAGACTTATGTCCTCGTGGTTTATGAGGTGGGAAAAAAGAATTTAAATTTAAGAAAAAAATTTTAACAAAATATACAACAGCTTGAATATCATCTGAAAGAATTAGAATTTATGTAGAGTTCCCTGAAGGGTATTTAGTTGATCCATTGCTTTTGATATATGGCCTTCAAACTTGTTTTTAGCCATGGAAACACTTGTTCAAATGGAAAAAAGAAAAAAAAAAGATTACTTCTGATGATCCCTAGAGCTGCCCTAGTATCTGATAATCTTCCAGTTTCAATCCACGTGCATCCTTAAAAGAAGATCCCTAAAGTCTCACCGGAACAGATGGAGAAAAGGGAAGGGTGAGAGGAAAAAGAAAGAGAGGTGCTGGCGATCTTGACTGTCACCGTCCCTGATGACCTTATACAACTCTGGGGAAAATCTCACCCAAACCCCAATCCTATTTTGGGGCCTTAAGATAAAGACTAAGAGAATCGTAGAGACCTCTGTCCTGACATTTTTGAGCCACTGAACCAGCAACTACCTACCTCCAGGCTTCTCATTACAAGAGAAAAATAAGTCCTATTGTGTTTAAGTCACGGTGACTAATAGTCATATACCTAACTGATAGAATAGCCAACTACCTGATATTACTCAAAGCATTTTGAGACACTCCTATTGCCTACATCCCTGCTGCCCACATTCCTATTGCATCTGTTGACACACACACTGACACATCACAGCACACATACACACGTATATACACATTCCTCATTCATCAGTTGGCCTAAGCCTGAAATTCCACAATTTGAGACTCACTTCCTTAGTATACGTTGTTGATCTCATTCAAAATACAAATACCTCTAGAATTAGTAACACTTAAGCCTTAAACATTCATCCTTTCAACAATCGTTTATAGCTTATTTATTGTGTTGCCTAACACTTTACAAGGAATCTAGAAGCAAAGAAGACACAATCACTGCCTCAAGGGTGTTACACTCCAATGATAAAATCAGTCCTGAAGACTCACATTACAAATAGAGTCTAGGTGCTCAGAAAGATGTGTGGGCTTGTGTCATTGAGACTCGAGGAAGGTAAACCAAATTCATTATGGTGAGTAAGGGAAGATTTCCCAGAGGAACCTCCATTTCAGTAGCATGGTCAGGACCAGTAAGAGTTAGAGTGTG
This sequence comes from Balaenoptera ricei, assembly GCF_028023285.1. NCBI lineage: Eukaryota > Metazoa > Chordata > Mammalia > Artiodactyla > Balaenopteridae > Balaenoptera > Balaenoptera ricei. The sequence continues at coordinate 69,995,512 of NC_082641.1, forward strand.
TGTGCATGCGTGTGCATGTGTGTGTGTGTGTGTGTGTGTGTGTGTGTGGGCGGAGGGAGGCGTGCAAGGTAAGAGTGAAGAGGTCAACAGAGGGTAAATTTTAGCCCTCTCAGTGTGGAAAATAATGTATATTTCAATCTAACTGGCCCATAGGGTATCCATAAGTATGTTGTAGGAGAGGAAAGGAAGAGTCTTGTATACAATTTTATGAGTTTAAATTTTATGTTGGAAGTTAAAGAAAGCTACTGAAGGATTCTAATACATGTTATGGTGTGATTAGATTTGAATTTTATAAGATTATATTTTTCAGTAATGTATAGAAAGAATTACAAGGGAGAAAAGGAGTCCAAAGAAGAAGTTATCTCAGAAACCTAAGCAAACAGTGATAAAGGCCCATGGCAGTAGCAGAGGCTGTGGCAATATGGCTGGTTAGGATATGATTATTGGAAAATACTTATGAGATCAGATGGACAGAGTCTGGTAACCAAGCAGATTTGAAAAGTATAAAAGCAGAGCGGTAGCAAATGCTGCCTAGATTCATCACTTGAGCAATAATAACATTTATAACTCTCCATACTACACTTTTAATAGATTCCAAACAAGTGGAAAAGTTCAGTTTTAAACACAAGCCACTATGACTCCAAAGCCTGATAGATAAACCATCTCTGCCTTCTACAACCAAGCAGCTGACATTGACATATACCAATATTAGGAAAAGGCATTTTGGTGGGGGATGACAGAAAGAATAGATTCATCTCATTTTTTTTCTTTTATGCATATTCTGTAAGAAAATGAGGTCTTAACATAAAAATTTTCAAGTATTTTAAAAATCTTTTCAACTCACTGTAAGTGAGAATACTTTCTGATGGAGATATTAGACGCTTATAAATAGTATATGGCCAGATGGAAATCCCATAACAGAGATTTAGATATGCCTGTATGGGGTTAAAAGTAAGTGATCAGTTTCAAAAGATTCTTCTGAAAAATGACAAGTATTCTGGTGCCAGGGCTATTTCATTGTGCTCTCTTCTCTCCCTTTCCTCATCAAATCTGAATTTCCAGTCATTAGTCGCTGTGGAATGTGGGATTCTCTCAAATGAGGTTTCAACCTGACACCATCACAATGTCACTTTTCCATAGCTGAAATAATTTGAGGCATTCATATAATAACCAACACTAGAGATGTGTAAATAATCTGCCCCAGGCCATCAGTGATTAGGATTGTTTGTCTAAAAATGTCCTTAGGTCAGCTAGCAGGATGCTGTTCTTCTAACCTCTTCACATTCTAGTTTTGTTTTGTTTTGTTTTTTCCATTAGCTGACTTCTCACAGGATGTGAAATTGACTGCAATGTCACAGAATCATGAAGAACTTTTCAGAATTAATCAAGACCATACAGCCTAGCCCATGTTTCATTCATCCTTAATTCTCAAATGAAGTCCATTGATGATGTTTATAAAAGATGTCTGCATGGCTACTAATGCTCCCTTGTTCCTCAAAAGATGACTTCTCAGTCACAGAACATGTCTTAATTTCTTTTCTTAATCTCTCCTCAAAGTAGGACTACTCGTAAGAAAAGAGCAGATAGTTTATCCCAAGAAGACTGGAGGGTATCCTTGACTGTCTAAATTTGCTAATCTCCTGATATGAAATATTTGAAACTGCTTCAGCTGATTGCAATCCATCATACCTATGCAGACAAAACTCACTGACATTGAAAATTAAAATCCTGCACTATTTTATAATGCATATTTTGTTCACTAGACTGATAATGAGTTCTTTTTAAAAGGATCACTGATTCAGCCACAAGTCACTGGCTGTCAAAAAATGGCAGATTGCTCTTCTGATAAAGTGACACAGCATGAAATATATCTTTGAATGTAGGCTGCTATTTAAATTGTGGTATTGCTTCCCTAGGTGTGAGCTTACACCTAGGGAAGCAATACCATTAATTGGAAAATGTCTTAAGAAAGATCACAATGTGTTGCGACAATACACTGTCCAGTTATGTTTTTTTGGACAAAAAGAATGAAAGAAAATAATGCTAATTTTCTATTCAGTCCATACAAACCGTTAAGTATGTTTTTCGTGTGGGTAAATGTTTATTTTCCAGTCCTAGGTGTCATAGAAATGCAGCCACTCTGAAACTGTCTCTGTTTTACTAAGATTTTTCTTTTATACAGTTCTCTTACTTCAGTTCTAACACTATCATGTTCTTATATTAAATTACTTAAAGATAATAATTACCAATCTTCCAAACACACCTTGATGCCTGCCTTGCTTGGTGTGATTTCCTTTGGGCAGGAGAGGCCTGGGCTTCTCTCCAGGTGGATTCACCATCCTGCATGTCCTATATGACAAATGGCCTCCTGCTGTAAATGTCTAGATTCAGACTCTTTCCCCAGATTACTCGTTTGGGTTTTTCATCAGTCCCAGAAGAGGAGCACTGGGTGTTTTTTTTCCTGAAAGTCAAATTTAAGTTGAAGCAAAGACAAATGAGCCAGACCAGTTGAATCCGCCCAAGAAATCAATGAAAAGTTCAGTGTTGTAGCCAAACTACTTCACATCTCCCTGTTCAGTCATCCGAAAGCAATGCCTTAGGACTTACCAACTCTAATTTGAAATCAATCTTATTCTCTTGCCAAAGAAAACTGGACATGTAGAGGTATCCAACTGGAAAATCAATTTTGGTGAAGATGGCTAAATAGCATGTGATTTATATACTTATCACAGTGGCAATACTACTAAAAACTCACGTAAATTAAAGACATTCCCACTTAAAAAAAATATAGGTATTAAATGTGTTCTAGTTAAAACAATCTCCATGTTTTGAATTTTACATTGATTTTCCCTAATTTGATAACAGAATCCCCTACTCCTTTGCAAAGACAAAGATTACCCATGGAATGTCCTCCCAATTCTTTCCTAAGGGATGGAAAACTAATATGAGCAGAATTTGTGTGCATATCTCCTGAGCTTCATCTTGTGGTGAAGACCTGGCTAGCAGCAAACTTTCCTTCTCCCTTTCCCCTAGTCCAGTGCTCCTGAACCACCAAGGACTCAGTCCAAAGTGTCCAGTTTAAGACAAAAGAGAGCTTAAAACATTTCTTCACAACGAAGACAAATTTATCAAGTTAGATTTTTCCTTTGTGGGCTTTCATGCAACATTTATCGAGGCAGACAACAGGCAAGGTCCTGTGTCGGATCCTGTAGAGGAGATCAAGATGAATATGCGTATAGGAACTTAGATCTAGCAGGGGAAAACCCAAGTATGTAAATGACTGCAATAAAAAGATACTCATCCTTCAGTTCTCAGCTTAAATGTTCCTTCAGAAAGGCTCTCCTAGCCCTCCCTCCCTAAATCTAAATAGGTTTCCCTTGTTAGCCTTTCTCCTGGTATGATTTTGTTTTCCTTCATAGCACTTGCCATAATATGCAATTATATACATACCTCATATTAATTTGTTTCATATTTGTCTCCCCCACTTAACTGTAAGTTAGAAGAAGGCAGGAATGGCTCCTCCTGTTTGTTTTTCCTTTTTCTCACTGTTACTCAGAACTTTGCACAAATGCTTAGCACAGTGAAAGGGGGGAGGGGGGGAATGGATGCATGCAAAAATTTTACTCAATAACCAGAAATGAAGTATAAAGAAAGTACAATTAAGTGATCTGGAGAGACTTGGGAAAATTCCACAGAGGAAGAGAAATTTAGATAACTAGGATTTCCGTATTCAAAAGTGGAGGGAACAAATATATCCCCACTGGTTGCGGGGAAAATGTGAGCAAACACAGAAAAGGAGGAGAGTGCAAGGCATATTTCTGGAGTAGTGTGTTAGATTAGAATATCTCATTTATGAGAAAGGAAGTAAAAAGTCTGAAGGGAGGTGACGGAACAATTGTAGAAGTTCTGGTTGACGTACTAAGAATTTTGGCACTTGATTTTATAACACTTAGTCATAAAGGTTTTTGATCCTATATGTAACTGTGTTTCGTCATCTCAAAAATAGAAATAGCAATGCTAAATAAACTTTAACAAATTGATTTGGGGAGTAATATATCTGAAGATTTTTTTCTATTTAAAAGGTAATCAAAATTCTTTATATTGTTCATGTTGACTACAAAATCAATCTAATGTTTAAATGATGAGTGATAGAACACAGTGCTTGATTGGTGCTCTTTCTTCTTGGTCATTGTCTTCTTCACCTGAGATTTTATGAATTTTAGCACAGCATGTTGTGCACCGAAGGTTGAACTGTGTGCCACCAGCTTCCCTGGTTGAGTTCAGATGCACTTGCACTCAAATTAGCATTTGGGAAGTCGGTGTTTCCTTTGATGAGATTTTCAGTAACAAGCTTTGTCCCATTGGGTGAGGATCTACTCTCATTTTCACTTTAATGAACATCACTGCCCCCAGTGGGTTAAGTGCTGGGATGGGCTTCTGTGCCAGGTGGAAGCAAATGGAAAATTCCTGAATTAAACATAACGGGGCATCAAATCCAGCCTTTCCCATCCTGGGTAATTAGAATGTGTTGCCCTGCCTACCTGGCTCTGCTGCCTTCTGCACCTATGTCTTCTTGATCTTAAGCTTGGATTTGTCCTTTATAATTTTTGACTTTGGGTTTCCAAACTGGTATTTTACTTCTTGCCTGTCCTGACCTTCAAACTCTGTATATGCATTGAACTTTTTGCTTCCTTAATTACTTCTTTGGCCTGATAATAATCATAATTACAGTAAAGGCTAACATTACAGGGCACTTGATGTCTGCCAACTGCTATACACATATTATTGCATTCTTGAAATAATGCTTCATTATTCCTATCTCATAAATAAGAAAATGGAATCTCTAAAATGATAAATAACTTGTCTAGTTCACACATCTGGTAGAAGGCAGAGACAGAATTTATACCAGGTCTGTCTGATTCAACATCCATTTTCTTTCTGACATTATCACACTAAATTTCATACTCAGCTTTTTAACTCCTGCACATCCAAGCTCTTCATTTCCTATTTGATGACTCAAAATCTGGGCTACACCTGTGTTCTGTCTTTCTCCAACTATCACTGATTTATGGAACAGTGGAAATAAAATCAGATTACATTTTTCACTTAGTTTGTTGGAAAAACATTGAGTATGGAGTCAGAGACATTGATTAGAATCGAAACTCTTGAATTTCATACACGCTGCAAGTCTTTTGGAAAGTTGTTTATCTGTTCTGAACCCAGATGCCTCACCTATCTCATCTAGAGAATTTCACTAGACGATATACAGCAACACTTTCTCTCTCTGGGGTGTGCCCTCAGCCCCTCTGTGCTGGCACAATGACAGGCTCTATATCTATCTACTTCTGACATCCCACCATATTTGAAATCATATCTCTCATTTCCTTTGTGCTTTCTTGACAAAGCAGTGTTTGTCCTTCTTCTTTATAAGGATGCACTGTGCCCCATTTATAAGAACCCACTGGAAAATCCTTTCAGATTTCAGTACCTCAGAAGGCTTAGCTTCTCCTGAGTAGTTTTTCATTTGTTAGCCCTATAGACACTATGAACTTGTGAATCATGACATTCTTTCTTTGTTTTTGTTGCTAGAAAACTCTGAACCAACTATTAACTTACCTCTAGGGACTATTAAGAATTTTATGACATGCTTTTTGTATACTAAATTTATATTCAATTTCCCTTACTATTCATTATTTACCTCTATTCTTGTTGTCACAACCATTCATTCATTCTCTTTATCCTGTATAGGGTATGCACTCCTATATGTACCTTAAAACTATTTTTTGAATTGGAGAATGGGGCAGAAATGTTTACTAATGAATGTATGTATACTAATGAATGAACAGATAGGTGAATAGGTAGATTCATAAATAAACAAACAAATAAACATAGTATGCCAGGACTTGCTTTTCTACAGCTACTGACCAAACAGTAAATTTTAGTTTTAATAGATTTGGGTCTTGATTATCCCACAAAAGTTTACACAAGTGTCCAAAAGCAGCATTGTCTTTAGCAAACTGAAAGTATCTTCAATAGTAGAATCATTAAAAATGAGACCACCAACAGAATAAAATCTGTTTGATACTCATTAGGACATTGTTGGGACAAAAAGTGATATGTCAATTTTGCTTGCAAAGTAAGAAGTTCCCTATGTTTTTATTGATGCCATCCAAGCTGAAGGGAATAACAGCATTGTCAAATGAATCAAACAATTGGCCCTTATTAGGATTGTGATTCAAATAGACATACACACCCATGTATAAAAGACCATTTTGTTAAGAATGGGGACATCCATTGACAGATGAATGGATAAAGAAGATGTGGTACATATATACAATGGAACATTACTCAGCCATAAAGAGGAATGAAACTGGGTCATCTGTAGAGATGTGGATGGACCTAGAGATTGTCATACAGAGTGAAGTAAGTCAGAAAGAGAAAAACAAATATCGTATATTAACACATATTGTGGAACCTAGAAAAATGGTACAGACGAACCAGTTTGTAAGACAGAAATAGAGACACAGATGTAGAGAACAAACATATGGACACCAAAGGGGGAAAGGGGGGGGAGTGGGATGAATTGGGAGATTGGGATTAACATATATACACTAATATGCATAAGATAGATAACTAATGAGAACTTGCTGTATAGCACAGGGAACTCCACTTCGCTGTACAGTAGAAACTAACACAACATTGTAAAACAACTATACCCCCCCAAAAAAAAAGAATGGGGATACCACAGCCTTATAGGAATAATCCATTTGGATTTATAAAAGTCTTGATCCAGCTTAGAACTCTGAATCTCATAGAATCACACTTCTTAGATGCTTTTTCTCACTCTTCTCTAAAACAAATTAAAACACCCCTATTTCCATTAGATTAGGGGAAAAAATGGCCTTTTCATTAGGACTGGTGTTTAAAGAACTCATTAGTATGAGAACAATATATGTGCTGCTACTAGAGTTATATCAATATTTGAAACCTGCAGAAATTCATCCAGACCTTTATTTTACTCAGAAAATGTTTATCCAGCAACTACCATGTACCAAGCACTGTGATAGATACTGATAATACAGTGATAAGTAGACAAAGCATCTGTCCTCTTGGCTCTTACATTCTATTAACGTAAACCAGTAATAGTGGAGTGAAGTCCAGACAGCACAGATAGTGACAAAAATAATTTCAGATACTGATAAAGATTTTAAAGAAAATAAAACAGAGCAATAAGACTAAATTAGCATACAATCAAGGAAATACTCTATTTAAAACAAAGGTAATCGACATGTACACACTGCTGTATTTAAAATGGATAACCAACAAGGACCTACTGTACAGGGAACTCTGCTCAATGTTACATGGCAGCCTGGGTGGGAGGGGATTCTGGGGGAGAACGGATACATGTATGTGTATGGCTGAGTCTCTTTGCTGTGCACCTGAAACTATCACAACATTGTTAATTGGCTATACTCCAATATGAAATAAAAAGTTTTAAAAAAAAGGTAATGAATTAGTGGCAGAGCTGAAGAGTCAAATAGGGAATACTTTCCAGAGATTAGCAGAAGAGGAATGTCATTACCACTCCTAGGTGGGAAGGACAAAGGAAGGAGGTCGTGTTAACCAGATTCTAAGGACTGGGGTCATCTGGAAGAAGCAGAAACCACAGTGCACCTGGAATGAGCTAGAGCCACAGAGAAAATAATAGGCATTGCTGGAGACACCACTCCAGACAGAGAGGGGGAGGAAAATTCCATCTCTGCATCAGTGCCACTCATTGGCCAAATGCAACAGGAAGCCAGCTAACAGGCCAGACTAGAAAATACAGGCTGCCATAGTCAGCCCATGTCCAGCAGTTCAGTGGGAGATAGGCAAGGAAAGGATCTGAGGGCAAAGCCTGGGTTTGCACAAGAATGGAGAGTGACCAGGGAGCAGGGGAGCTATTTTAAATAGTAGTCAGTGATGGCCATACTAGGAGGTGGTATTTGAGCAGGATCCTGAGGATGAGAAGGAGGAAGCCATGGGGAGCTCTGAGGAGAGCATTCCAGGCAGAGAAAGAGCAAGTGTAAGTGTATTAATTTCAGTAAAATGAATCAATTTCTGTGACAGTTAACTTCCAAAAGTCAGAAAAGTACATTAGAATACCAAGCAAGCAGGTTTAAACAGAAAACTGACTTTATTCAGTTAAAGTATAATTGTTAAGGCTAAGAGTTGAAATGGTATGTGAAAAAATGGTATATCAGTGAGAAAGTAATAGGGAAACATTTAAAAGTTAAACCTTTGAGTAAAGTTTTAGGAAAGAAAAAAGAAGAGGGATGGAAGGAAGGAAGGAAAGAGAAAGAAAGAGAGGAAGAGAAAAAGAGGGAAGGAAGGACGGTAGGGAGGGAGAGGGGAGGGGAAGGGGAGGGGAGATGGGAGGAGAGAAGAGAAGAGAAAAAAAGAAAAGAAAAGCAGCACCTAAAGTTTCCCAGTAAGAGGGAAGGATTAGCAATGACTAGGGGGAAATAGAAAATAGTACAACTAATAATCCAATAATCCAGTACTTGCTAAAACCCTTATATAAACTTTTGCCCTTTTAAGTTGTAGTGATTTAATGCAGAAGCAAATCAGCATAGCATATACAACAGAAAGGATAATGTCAGTTATCAGCAAAATTTCTCTAGAAAATTATACCTAAAATTCACTTAATAGGAACATATAAGATGTGTGAATATGTTAAAGATCAAGTGTTTGCTATATAATAACACAATTTTTCCTCATTTACCCAATTCTTACAGCCTTTCATAACTGTAACAATTGTCTAGCAACAAAATTGACAGGTATATGGTCAGAGACAAAGTAAAAATCTTCTATTATTACCTACTGTATTATCAGTAAGCTAATTAACCTAACTAATGAACACTGTAATAATCTCTGAATGTCTTGAAACTTAAAATTCTCTAAAGGTTGGATGATATAAATATTAAAACATTACATTTTTTAAAGAACCAAGCCAAGATCAATTAAAGAATAGCCAAATGAATGGAACTATATGTCAGCCTTGTGCTAGAACTAGAGAATATTATATAGAAACAATACCTTAAGAGTGGTGAAGAATTCATTTTCTATCATTTCACATAATTAAAATATAGGCTGAGATAATTTTGTTAACTCACAAGAGAGAAATATTCTACTGAATCTGGTCAAAGATCTGCTTTTCTAAGGAAATAAAAGGAGTTCATTATATCCAGATTTAGGATAAATCTGTTCCTGTAAGCAGTGGCATCTGTTGTTACTACCATTTTTGTGCGTGTGTGAATATGGATTGAATATGAATTTTACTTTCTTAAGCTTCTTTTTCCATGTAATTTCCAAACTCAAAGGTTCTGGAGAGATTTAAAGGGAAGTAGTTCCTCCCCAAATTCTAAAGGCTATATTTTAACTAGAAAGAAGAATAAGTGTAAATGTTGTGAAACAATGTGCTTCTGTGCTTGGTTAGTCCAGTTTTAATAATTATCATAGTCTTGTATTTGTGAAAACCAAAGAGCACTAGAGCCCTTTGATAGCAGGAATATACCAAGTAAATCAGAAGCATCTGCAGCAGGCCTTGCAGGATGAAATGGAGGGGAAAAGCAGGAGATGTGTTTCTTCCCTTAAAATTAAATGAACATAAACCCAAAGAAAATGGCTACTGTGATGGTTGATTATCACAGTTGAAGTCCAGGCCCTTAGCCTGGGCTTAGCTTCCCTATGTATCAGTATGAGATTTACATACACATCACCAGGTTTCATTTCTACAGCTAAAGCTTTGGCAGAGAAGTTAGGAATGCTGATATCAGAGGCAATCAGAACTGGGCTGCAGGCCCAGCTATGCATCTTCGCAGCTGTGTGACCCAAGGTAAGCAGTTCACCTTTGCCAACCTCATCAACTTCATGGGATGGTGAGGACAGTACGAGATAAAGCTTATCTCCCCACTACTGAGGGTTTTTTCCAGGTCCGAAGACCTGCACTGGCTCTCTACATGTTCTATTTGTTCTGCCTCGGGGAAAAGACTTTTCTGATTAGTAAATTTGAAAAGAATAACTCTTCACACTTAGTTCCAAGGAGCAAGCATGGCCACCAAAGTCATAGAGAACAAAGGTATGTTCTGCTTTCCCATGCCTTCAGTCTTACCTGGGAGGCTTGTCCCAGTTCAGCATTGTCATGATTGGTGGCTAAGACTTAAAGTCACTTCTTCTAACATGGTCTCTATTAATAATTAGGCTGATACTTTCCCCTCTGTTTCTCTCATTTATCTTATTTCTCAACAAGTTTAGAAGCCTGATGGGGAAGAGGAGTGCTATTTACTAGGTGCACCTTTGGAGATCCCAATATTTACTATGATTATTTCTACTGTCATTGGTCATTCAATGATTTGGGAAAAGGAAAAGGGTTAAAATTATTGAGTACTCTCCATCACCATTCCTCAGGATTTTATTAGCATCTATTGGATAAATTATAAAATATTGGAACAGTGTAGAACCTTAAAGACCATCTAATCCAATGTCATCTTTATACAAATAGGGACCTTAGTTCTTAAATTTATCACAATCCTCTAGTTAGTCAGGGACAGAATCAAGACACAATCCAAATTTTCAGACTCCTAATTCTCCAGACTCCCAGTCTGATCTTCTTCTTGATCCCTCCTGTACCCTTGCACTACCCTAAATCAGCAATTCATTCTCAGTTTTTCTTTTGCCCTCTTTTTTAACTAATAAGTTTCTCTTTTATTCTCAACTCAGAGTTAGGATTTGGAGAGAAACCAAGAACCTCAGAAATAAGGAGGGGAGAATAAAAAGCTTAGATCGCTCAATTTGACTCAAATAGGAAGTACCATATTCATATCAGTTCGTTTATTTTAGTTTTCAAGACTAAACCTAAAATAAAGATTTGCCAGCTCAGCCTTTCACAAAATGTGGTTCTCAGACCAGCAGTATCAGCATCATCCAGGAACTTGTTAGAAAGGCAAATTCTTGAGACCAGCCCAAACCTACTGTATTAGTCAGCTAGGGCTGCCATGACAAAACACCACAGACTGAGTGGCTTGAACAACAGAAATTGGTTGTTACAGTTCTGGAGGCTTAGAGGTCTAAGGTCAAGGTGCCCACAGATATGGTTTCTCCTGAGCTCTCTCTCTCTCTGGCTTGCAGATGGCTGCCTTCCTGCTGTGTCCTTGTGTGGCCTTTCCTCTGTGTGTGAGCACCCCTGGAGTTTCTTCCTCTTCTTATACGGAAAATCAGTCCTGTTGGATTAGGGCCCCACCATTATGACCTCATTTAACCTTAATTACCTCTTTAAAGGCCCTATCTCCAAATACAGTCACATTCTAAGGCATCAGGGTTAGGGCTTCAACATATAAATTTTGAGGAGACACAATTCAATCCATAACACCTGTTGAGGAAGCAACTGGGAGGTGGGGGCCCAGCCATCTGTGTTTTAATAAATCCTCAAAGTGATTTTAACGCAAGTTAACATGTGAGAGCTACTGTGCTAGCCAGTGAGGACACCATCTCACCATAAGGAAAGGGTAGCCTGGGCTGAGATGCTAAGCTTATCATGAGGATCTACAGATTTTCGAGAAAGGACTGATGCTGGTGCGTGAACACACACGCACGCAAAAATGTTAATCTAGAAGACTTCGGAACCAGTGTTGTTTTGTTAAGCACGTGAGTATAAAATAAAGGGAGCTCCGATCAGAAAGCCTGACTGTGGAGCTCGGGCTTAGGCAAGGATCTAGCCACCAAGGGCATGACTGTAAGCGTCCGTCAAATACTGTGAGTGCCAGAAGCACGTGCAGTAGTGAACAGATTCGACCCTCCAGTATTCTCTCCAGCTGGCCTTGGGAAGTGGACGGAACCTTTTGGACTGAGTAAACCACCCCACAGAATTATCTTGGTTCTTAGATAATTCTGGAAGTGATGGAAACTCAAAAGAGGACTGATGCTCTGTTTTAACACATTGAAGCCTATCTTGAAATGCAGATGTAAAGAAGAAGGGGTAATACATTAGCTATATCATTATTGAAATCAATTAATCTCAAGGAAAAGATTACTCTGCTTCCTGAATGAGGTGGGAAAGGGTTAAAGAGAAGGACACATTTTAGGATTTAAAATCCTAGCTGACACTCAGAATCACCTGAAAAGATTGTCAAAAAATAGATTTCACAGGCCTACCCCTGTCTGACTGAAAAAGAAGGACAGGGCCCGAGCCTCAATGCTGCCTGGTCTTCCAAGTGAGTAGAAAGTTGGAATAGCATACAGAATTAACTGAATTAGTAGTTCATCATTATTAAGCAACAGAGATACAAAAATAGGACTCATATTTTTTGTCACATATTTTATAAGACCTGGAAAAAGAAAAGAAGAGAATAAAGTGAGAGAAGCTTATCACAAAATAACTCCAGATTAGAATGTAGATATTATGACACGATAACACTGATATAGGAAATGGAATCAAAATTACTTCCTCTCTCTCTCTTTTCCCTTACCCTACTGTGGCTTTCTACCCGAAGCTGTCCGGCACCTTGACCCATTCACCACAATCAGATAATGTGGTGTATACCAACACTTGAGCACTGGTAGCGTGACACCACACTCATTTTTTAATCACTTACTCTCCTTTGCCATTTCATATTAATATAATTGCTCAAGAATATAGATACAGCTTTGTCAAAATTTAGAATGAACTTTAAAAAATCTATTTCTTCATAGGGTAAGGATCTAAACGATCCCCTGTGATAGTTATAAAAGAGATTCTAAAAATTAACTCAGCCCTTTAACCCCCCAAAATCTGAAACAAATTTGGCTGATTTCAAAACAAATTAAGTAAAATAATCTCCTTTCGAAATCTTGGAATGATATTATGCTGTCTTCTTGTCATGCATCTGTGTTTCTAAAAATTCCCTTTCCTTTTATACTAAACTTAGTTTACTTTTATATAAAGACCTTTCTTCTGTTACTCATTTTCTAAAACCTGCCTCCTTGTTTTTAAAAAATTAGCCTCTAGATGTATGCAAAATGGGATCATGTGCTTTATCTTCCTAACATCAACAATGATGACCAGAAACTCTGTTACATGGTCATTACTAGTTCTACCTATAACACAGACCTGAAAAATTGTTGCCCACAATCAGGACATGTTTATATGATGTGCATAATAAGTCAATAAGGTCCTTGCACAGGTTTGATTAGATCATGCAAGCAAAATTACATTGCCTTCTTTATTTCAAACAGCCTCTTCTATATTCTCAAGTTGTTTTCATTCGTTTTCACTTTTGTCCTTCTTTTTGCAGCCTTTTCTGCTATTTTCCACCATGTTGACTACTTGAACTATATTTTATAAAAGGTCATCAGCAATAACTCATTGGTATAATTTTCACATTCATCTGTGGATTCAACTGTGTGGCAGTTGGCAATCCCAACCCACTTGATATACTTCCCATAATATCACAAAAAGATTGCCTTTAAATAACTCTTCCATCTGCCTAGATACCAATGGTGAAGAGGTTTCAAATTAATTTTGATAGGTATAACTAAGAATGTTAATGAGCTTGTTTATATCATATTTGTCTCCCAAACATGAATGTGAAAACAATATAGAGTATACTTACTCTTTAGAATCTCCCCCGTGTCTCCATATAAATTTTGCACCTGTCCCAGATCTTTCTTTGGAGCTTTATGATCTGTTGGCAACATTGTGCAGCTACCTTCGTAGGAATTAGAGAACTAATGGGAACATTCCATGTGATTCCTGTGGTTTGTCTGAACACATCTCCCCTTTCCTTGAAAGCAGTTAAGACAAACAGGTGCCTAAGACAAAATGTAGCATTTGCATGCAAGTCCCACTGATCTATGGGACAATTGTTTATTGAGTTCTTCTGCAGACTAAAGAATTTAACAGGTGCTGGGAGTTATGAATGAGATATTCTCTTTGGACCTCAAGGAGCTTACAGTACCAAATGAGAAAGTATAGTGTCACAACATAATTTGTTCCCTTGAGCACCAATTTTAAGCAAAATGTTATACAGGAGATGGGTGAAATGAATGTGGAATCTGTCTTTTAGGAGTTCGCAGTCAAATAGGAGAGAGGAAGTAAAAAGTAAAGAAAGCTGGAAATGACAAGTAGCATTGGTGAGGCATGAAGTGCACCAGGGGTTGAAAGGAGAGCAGCAATATGATCAGAAATGATCAGAGCAGAGCCTCTGTTATTTTAATAAACAATAATTATAAAAGGTTATCAGAGAAATGTCTTTTTATGAGAAGGACCCATGGAGAAAAAAATTCCTAAAATGGATATTAAAATTATTTTCCAATATGTATCAGAATAACAGGATACAATGTACTTGCTGGTGTATGCTAAACAGAAGCACATTTGCATAGCATCTGATGTGCAGTTTTCCACAGTGCTTTTGTTGGAAGTTGCCAGAAGCCTTCCAGGTGTCAGTGTTTTCCCCAGAAAAACATTTTCCATTCCCACATCTCTACACATAGCAAGCATGACATTAAATGCTAAAAGGCCACTGTCGAATTTTAGTCTAAAAAGGATCCTTATGAATCTGTTAAATATTTTTTAACTCCAGATATAACTTTCATCAGCAAATGTAACATGAAAAATAAATACACAGCTGGCTTTCAGGGTCCATGTGTTGAGCATTTGGAAAAATTAGTCTTCTAGAGAGTGCCACATTACTGTTTTTCCATAGCTAAATTGTGGACATTGTACTCCAAAATATTCAGTGTGGTGCCTTTCTAAACGACAGAGTTTAGTGAATAATTAAATCACACTATTAAAAAGGGAGAGGTATTACATGGTAAAACCAAATGGTCTAATGTAACTCAAGTTTCATGCCTTGCAGTTTTGGTCTTGTACATTTACAGGTTTTATTTTCTCAGTGTTTGACTTTATCCACCACGATTCCAAATCCCTTAAAGTTTAGTATTAGATTGCCTTGACTTCTACTGAAAGAAGGTCTTCTTCCCCACCCTTTTCACACATCTCACTCTACTTAGGACTGAACAAAAATGAAACTCACAGGAATACAAGGTCAATACTAAGTATTTTATGAGCAAAAGATGAATGCAGGCTATGCTCTGAAGAACAGACTTATATATCAAAAGCTGCTAATCATTCTCAAGACACTGAAAGTCTGTCGACAAGGAAGTTAAAAAGCTCCCATCCTGGGAGGTATCCAAAATTGGAAGCAGGAAATACACACAGGTATCCGGAGATGAGAACAAGGGTTCAGATGTAGGGCAGCCCAATACATTCTGCCAAACACTTCCACCTCACCCCGCACTGTTTTCTGTGTGTGGTCACCAGGACGTCCAGCTGCTTCACTCCACAGCACCACAAGGGTGTCATTCCACATTGGACACACCTCATCCTTTAAGGCCTTGCTAAGAACTCACCTTCACCCTGATTCCTCACCTTAAGTTCCCAATCATCTTTCTTTTCTGACTTCCTGGACTATTTTCAGGTCTATTCTGCACAATTGAAATGAATGTCTGACCACTTGTACTGTTAAATAGCAGTTTATAAAAAGAGGATGAAAATCAGGCTCAGAAAACCTGAGACAAGGCTGGACGGAAGATAAAGCTTAGGCACCTGAGTGGTCCAGCCCTGGTGGAAATTCAGATGCAGGTGGTCACAAGTTGGAGCCTAGAACTAGTGAAGCATTCTACAGAAGAAACATTCACTAAATACCTGTGCCAAAAGGTCAAAGTGGTAGTTCAGAACCATAGATCAGACATGAAAGTGCTGAATATTAGAGCAGGCAACAGACCTTGGAATCCAGAGAGATTCTAAGAAGGATAGATTGTGTTGTGAAGGATAAGTGACACTGTGTAACTAAAATAGTTCTGCATTCTCCCCTAGCAGCCCGCACTCTTTCCATTCTGTCTCAAGAATCTTGCCCATATGACCTCACATGAAATCTTTCTTTTCTGAGTTCTATTTAAAGCCATATCTACTTTGAGGACATAGAAGGTCCCTGCCAGTAAGCCCCTGAAAGCAGGGATCACAGCAGAGTACTTCGATTTTTCTGCTTCTAATTGCCAAGCCCAATCTAGAAAAAAAAATGAATGTGGAAAAATATAGGATTTTTGTACATATTTAAAGTCAGGTTATTTTTAATGTGCTACTAAGGTATTATTTGACACAGTGTTTATAAAAGAATGAATATCTCCAGTTTTTTCAGCTCTGGATTCTTGTGCCCTCCCTATGCTTTGCTGTGTCTGATTGCCTTTATTTCACTTAGATGCCTTGCCCTACCATGACCTCCTGCAAAGTTATCACACAACTATTTTTAAAGAGTTAAATACATTATAAAAGTATGTTTCACATATTCCACACTTACCCCCACCTTCAACCACTAGCTGGCATTTCTTTCTGCTTTGAAATAGCAATTTCTGATCCCCAGAGGCTTATCAGAGTGAAACACACTTTCCTTGCTAGTGTATCCAGAGGACTAAATCAGCAATAACTGGCCCCCCTTTTTTTAGAAAGTTGTTGACACCCACCCATACCCAATAAAAGTATTAATGGTCATATAAAAGTAATATGTAAAAGAAATTTAATTTGAATTTTTTATTGCCTTTTAGTGAATTAGAAATACAAAATATTCAACAACAAAACACATACCACACATAACAAATAAAATTAATGAGCTAATTAAAATTGTAAACTAATGAATGAAACCCAAAATACAGTCAATACCAAAGGGAGAGGAGAACCCAAACCACGTTCATTTTTCAGGAGAGAGTTCTCCAGCTACGCTCCTGCTTGCTTCGAATTCTCCTAACGGACCCCTGAAACCAGAAGGTAATTGCTGCTCCTCCTTTCTTTTTATGATAGAGTATCAAAAGTTCTTTAGCTGGTTATGTGGCCACAAAGCTAGAGAGTAGATCAGCCAGCCTCCCTTGCAGCTACATATGATCAAATAACTGAGTTTTGGCCCATGGGATATGATTGTAGGTAGTGCGTGACAAATCCAGCTTTAGGCCTTAAACCTTTGGTGCCCTTTCTCCATTCCTGCAGGTTGGAACATGATCATGATACTAGTGACCCTGTAGACAAGGACAACTGACACAACTGACCTTCTGTAAAAGAACTCACATATTACTATGACTTGAACAAAAGAGATAAACTTTAATCTTATTGAAACTCTTGTACTTGAAGGGTCCCTTTGTTTCAGCAAAAGATTAGACTTCACCCTAAACATTACATCCATCAATCTGTACCCAAGCCTCATTAAAAACTTCCCCCTTCTGCCTTACCTCAGTCCAACCCAATTGTATGAAGACTGTCCAAACACACCTCCCTACTGAAAATGGGAAACTAGCTCCAATTATATTAACTGGGTGAAGAAACAGATATAGTTCTCCCTTATCTATGACTAAGAGCTTAAGTTCCTGGGACAAGAAGAGACCGTCAATTTTCAACAACATACCAGATATTGTTTTAATCAGGATCCTTTTCATTGCAAAATACACTCACTTGCAGGTTATAAAGCAAGGGAGCTTCAAATAATGCTACAGATACACAGAATCCATGGCAAAGTACAAAGAGGATTCAGTGGAACTGACGTCATCAAGGAACTGAGACAAATTATTTCATCTCTCAAGATTCACATGGCTTCTAGTTTCTGCTTCTCTCTGCACAGTTTCTCTGTCCTCTTCCTTCTGTTTGCAGACCAGCTTTCTGGCAAGGAGATCACCAGTTCCTTGGGACTGTCCATTACCAGTGCTACATAGGGAACAGGGTCTCAAAGAAAGGGATGATGGGCAGAGATGCTCCAAAGCAGATCCAACAAAGATATTAAGTTCTTAAATCTCTTCTTTTTGTTCTTACGAGGCCTCTGCCTTGATGCCCTTCCTTCACCACTACGAAAATCCCATCTCTGATGGGGAGACCTTCTTTCTAGGTCTCTTGGTTCTTTACCTCCCTGATTCTGTGAAACCTCAAATCAGTCAAGATCTGTGCCCATGCCCTGAGCTAATACAAACACCATCACCCAAAACTGTCTCAGCCCTTCCCCAGAATTCTACCTCTGTATCTTTTCATCTTTCCGTGATCTCCCTCATTTTTCATCCAATTAACATTTTAGTTACTGATTTTATCTACACCTGACACCACTGCTCATACACAGGATGTATCACGGGGTGTGGAGTAAAGAGTCACTCACTTTGGGTCTCACTCAATAACGCCTCAAATAAACTTCTAATAGTCTCTCTGAATTCTTTTATACGTGTAGTTTTCAGTATACACTTAAGATTTCGTTCATCAAAAAACTTTAATAGCCAATTACTAGATACCTATAGTGTATCACAAATTACTTTTTATTTTTTTTAATTTTCTTTTTTAATTTATGTTTTTATTTTATTTTATTTTATTTTGGCTGCATTGGGTCTCCATTGCTGCGCACGGTCTTTCTCTAGTTGCGGCAAGCAGGGGCTACTCTTCGTTGCGGTGCACGGGCTTCTCATTGTGGTGGCTTCTCTTTGTTGCAGAGCATGGGCTCTAGGCCCGCAGGCTTCAGTAGTTGTGGCACGTGGGCTCCGTAGTTGTGGCTCGCAGGCTCTAGAGCGCAGGCTCAGTAGCTGTGGCACATGGGCTTAGTTGCTCTGCGGCATGTGGGATCCTCCTGGACCAGGGATCAAACCCATGTCCCCTGCATTGACAGGTGGATTCCTAATCACTGCACCACCAGGGAAGCCCCACAAATTACTTTTTAAATAAAACCCCAAATGATTTTTATAAATAGCATAATTATTATATCATAACTTATGTATTAAAAATATTATTTCTTATAATATTAAAAATTTGTTTTAGCTTTTTAAAAATATATTTTGAGGAAAGTAAGAAAGGGAGGGAGGGAAGGGCCTTGCTCAACCTCTGAAAGGCTCACTTGGATTTTATCCCCACACATTCATACATGTCTTAATGAAGTTAGTGGATGCAGAGAGGTGAGGAAGAAGTAACAAGTCAGTGGACAGTACTGGGAAGACTGGCCAGAGAGGTAAAGAGGAGGGAGATTATTTTCAACTGGAAAGGTCAGAGGAGGACACAGTACTTAAGTTGGCTTCGGGGTATATTTTGTGTAAAGTGAATGATACGAACCTAAGAGAAAGGGATGAAAGGGGAAAAGTACGGGAAGAAAAGAAGAAAGTCATTTGACAGGCTAGGTTCAGGAAACAAAACATCGTGCTCTGTAAACAGTTAGACACAGCAGAGGCTTCTCTATAGCCCTCTACTGTCTCATATATTCCACAAGGTTACAACACTCTACTTCTAGAGATTCATTTTGGGGGGACTAAGTAAAGTCCTCAATAGAGTAATATATTAGGTCTGTATCAGTGATGAGAAACTCTGTTGGTTGCCTTGTGTGACTGAGAAGGGAGAGAATAAGGCACAGACTATGCAGGTGAGTCTTGCTGGGGTGGGGTGGGGAGCATTACACGGAAGCCCGTAGTGGAGGTTGAGCCTGGGAGGACAGCCTTGTGGTGAATGGATGGAGCTGGAGTTGGGCCACACACACTCTGCCATGACACACACAAAGGGAAGAGTATGATAACATACCCATTATTTTTTTTTTCCTCTATTACTATTTTGTCCTGAGCCATCCTGGAAAGAAAGAAAATGACAAGAAAGGGAATTGAAGTTATAGAGTACCCAAATATAAGATCCACAAAGGCACGGACTTTGTCTAATTTGTTTCTGCTTTATCCCAGAGCCTATAACAGAGACTGGCGCTCAAATATTTGTGAGGTGTATGAACAAATGCCTACTCTGTGACAGGCCCTATGGCTTGGAGAAGCTCATTTAAGTCTCACACATAAACACGGACGAGGAAATTGAGGTGCAGAAAGAATAAGAATCTTGCCCGAGGTCATCCAGCCAGGGAATGGCAGGGCCAGATTTCAAATCCTAGTCTAATTGACTAAAGCCCGTGCTATGACCCACCATGAAACACTTCTTCATTAGACAGGAAACCAGACTGTGACTACAGTGCACAATAATCTCAGTTTGGCACAGCTCACGCTGATGATAGCATCATTCAGATGGAAACTGGAGGAACCGGTTTTAAGGAAGGGTGGGGGGGGTGGAATATTAAGTGAAGCTGAGCAATCAGGCCGACTATATTTTATGGGCTCAAATTTGGTTCACCTGCCATTTAATTAGGACCAGAATTAGTTCAAAGCACAAATGAGAAGTTATTTTTCATCTCTGCTTCTCTCTTTGTTTTAAAATTCGATAGAAGAAAAACAGAAACTAGTCCTTCATTAAACAAGCAGCCTCAAAATCTATCATATCAGTATTGAAAAGCACCAAGTAATTTGTTAGTTTCAGAAATCTCAATCTGCTGCTAATGAAATTCCATGAAGGCTGCAAGAACCAATTACTCAAATATTTTGGTGCTTTTTGGCAGACTTAAACTGAATTATTTCTATATCTAACAGTTTCTATTAATCATCACAAGCTCAAAGACATTTATTTTATTCTAGTACTCTACAGAATAGTAAATGATAGAAGAATGAAAAGATAGGATGAATAAGTGGGAGGAAATATATATTAAATAGTACCATTCATTTTGTATTCATTACTAATGGACATTGGCAGGTGACATTGTGCATTCAGGCTACTAAGTCTGCTTCTGAATGTTTCTTCTGAATACCAGAGCAGTGTGATGCAACAGAGACCAAACTGACCACCAGTCTTGTACCCACCAGTAAAGAACGGAAATGAGTCATCCATTTTTCACCCACACTCTTGGAACCAAACATGAAAGGGAAAAAGTTTAATACAAAATACAACTCTATCTTGTTTATTGTCCTGTCCACATCTGCTAGAACAGTGCCTGGCATGAATGTTTATGGCATAGATGCTTAATAGATATTTGTCGAATGAGTGAATAAGTGAATTTCTTCTAGTGTTCCCTCGATCTCAATATAGGAATATGCAGGAAGGCAAGAACAAGGGAACACTGTCGATTACTCACAGAGCTCTTGAGTTTGCTGAGACTGCAGATAGACTTATAGCCAAGATCCACTTAGACATCTAATAAACACCTTGAATTTAACATGTCCAAAACGGAACTTCTCATCTCCTCCCCTGTAAATTGGTCTCCCCCAATCTTCTCTCAGTAAATGTGCTTCCATCTAACCAGTGGTTCAGGGCAAAATCCTAGAAGGGATATTTGATTCCTCTCTTTCCCTCATTCCCTTTATCCATACCCTCAGCAAGTAAACTCTGCTCCCAAAATGTATCTTGAATCTAATCACTTTACCATCTCCATTATTACCACCCCACTCCTACCACCATTGTCAAACATCTGGACTACAACAACCTCTAATTGGTCTCCTCACTTCCAAGTTTGTCCTTATGCCATTTAATCTTCATCCAGTTATGCACCAGGTAATTTCTTAGTTTCAGAAACTATGATGATTTTAATTATAAATATTATTTCACTTCTCTGCTTATAATTTGCCAATGGCTTCCTGTTGTACTTAGAACAAAAGTTGAATTTGCCGTTATTTCCAGGCCTTGTGTAGTCAGGACTCCTCACTATCTCTCTGACCTCATCCTCCACCACATTGCCCTTCTGTCTTCACCATGCTGGCTTGCTTTCTTCTGTTTGAACGTTCTCATAGCAAGGACTTTGCAGCTGCTGTTTCTCTGTATGGAATGCCTTTCTTCCAAATCTTCATGTGGCTGATTCCTACTTATCATTTATGCTTTAGCCCCAAAGTGTCCTTATCTAGGATGCCTTCCCTGAATAATGTTGCCTCCCACACCAGGTATCACTCCACCTTGTTCTATTATCTCCATAGAACTTAATATTATCTGAAATTACATTATAAATATACATGCTTGATTACTGTGTATCATCTTCCAGCTAGGATGTAATTTTGATAAAAGAAGGGATGTCATTTGTCTTGTTCTTCATCATATCTCCTGGACCTCAAAAAATGTCTATTGAATGAATGAATGAATGTTTTCTGGAAGTCTCTGAACAATATTTGTGCTTGTTTGTGATACTTTTGTGGAGTGTTCATTGATCCTTATTTGATAGTGTCTCTGCAAGCAGGATAAAAGCTATGATTGAGACAGAGTCTTTTTATATTGGTTTTGGAGCAGACTCTCACAGCCCTCGCTTCAGGAAACACTTTTAAACTGCCAGTGTATCACAGAGCCAATTCTGACACATATATATCAGAAATGAATTTCCTCAGTTCTGTATGTATAGCATTCAATTTTTTTCTAAGTATTACCCACATCCAGTATGTCCATTATAGCTAAATGATTATTTTAACCACACATTTCCCACTGCTTCTCTGCCTTCTCCCCTTGTTTTTACTTGTATTGATAGCTTCCTAAATGTAAGTGGTTGTGTTCTAAATGCTGACAGAAAAAAAGAAATTACTCTTTACAATGGCAGAGAGATCTGTCGTTACTTAGCCAAGTGCTTCTTCAAGTAGCTAAGTTCTCATTAGAAAGCCAACTTTCCAGAGTAGTTCAGAGGTGTCGTTTAGAATGATCCCACTTTACTGAGCCAACATGTCATATCATGACACCCTGAGGCTACTTGCCCTGGAGTGCCACCAAATGACACTGTCCCAATCACCACTAAATAATATGAACCCTGAAGCCTGATCTCCAAAGTCTAAGAATACAGCCTGCAAAATAAATAAATAAATAGTGTTTTCTAAAAAAACAAAGCTGTTCAAATATCAGTCTTTGATTTTTTTTTGTTTTTTTAACAGAAATTTTTGTTATTTTTTATCAAAAATTACACTGAATGCTAAATTTCCGCCTTTACATTAAACAAAGACAGTAATGGTAACACTAAAACAAAACACTAAAACCGAACAGATTTCTGGTAGTCATTATTTAAGTCTGATTTCTTGGGGTGCTTTTTTGTCACAATAACAGGAATGTACCTATACAAAGGCTCAAAATAGGCCATGTTTTTTAACAAAAAAGTGATGATTCACAAAAGACTATGAGTATACATAAACTAGTGATACAAATCTAATAGAATTTGTCAAAATTAGTCACATTTAATAACACATCTGCAGTGCCTTGCATAAGATATCACGTGAAGAAAAGACAACTTTATCAGGCTTGTTTATAGACAATCTAAGTTACCGTAGAAAGTATTTCCTGAGACATAAGAAAACGTAATATTTTTCTTCTTGAGCCCTTTCACTTCAAGCCTTGCACTCAATAAAATTGCTGAGGATGTGAAACTGAGAAAATATATTTGAGTACAAACAACTTGTGAAACTTAATACTTTTCTTTTTTGCATCATTCAGGGTGTTACTGTACTTAGAACCAACTTGCCCGTTCAGTATACAGTTCAGATGAGGGAGACACTTCTCTCTACGGGAGGTGGTAGGGTCTTCAGTGCTACGCTAGCTGTTGTCTAACACAGGCAAACATTTTCTGGGTAGTAATTTAATCTTCCTATCATTAGCAACAGAGGTAACCAGGCCCCCTGGACTATAGGATGGGGATTTCCTCAATGTTTTTTATTTTGATGTTTGGAATTCCTGATGCAACATTCTAGAGCAAGGTGCTCAGGACCCGCTGTGCCCAAGACTGATAAAGCAAAAAGATCTATTTATTCTTTGATTTGATACACAGATACAGTCTTCACAATGAACGTTAATAGAGTAATAATATAAAAGCAACATTGCATGCGATATCATATAAAATATAACTATTTGTATTATTTACTCATCTTCCAATTCTGTTCAAATGCAGGGTTTTGCAATAAATTCCTAATATGAGGAGAAAATGGACACTAACACAGAGATTAACCATTTACTGTGATAAGTATTGATGCAAAATATTTCAAGTTACCAATTAGAGGAGTTTTAAATGGGACTTGCCCCAAGACATGCCTTCTTACTTAGTGTTAAAAATATCAAAATATGGAAGACATTACAGCAACCTTCAAGGACTTTTAAATCTATTTTGGAAAAACAAAATAAGTAAGTGTAAAGTCACCTAGGCTCAGTGACAAATGAGTGGTATCAGCATTAAGTTTTGAGAGAGCCAACATAGTAAAGTAAATCAACTACTTTTCCAATTTAAATTATTATTTGATAAAAACTATATGAAGGGAAGTTGGTCGATAACTATCAAAATTAATTAATATTTATAAAAATTTAAAACAGCAACACTGCATATAGGAATTTTTGCTATTGAAATACGTCCATCTGTGTACAAAGATGTATGTAAAAAAGTCTTGATTGCTATAAATGTTTATTTCTGAAAAGCATGGAAACAACATAAATGTCTGACAATAGGGTACTGAATACACAAAATAAACTACTATATCCATATAATGTAATAGTATATAATTATTTTTTAAAGTGAGTTAGAATTGTAACTTATTGTTATGAAGTAATGTCTAAGAAATATTAAGTGAATAAGTAAGTCATCAAACTGCATATAATATGCTAATCAAAGGATATATAAAGAAATGGTTGTTTTATAGATAAGAGATCATGAAATTTTGCTTATATTATTGTGAATATATAGAGATGTCTGGAAGACACACATGAAATTAATATGTGCCTCTGGGAAAGAAGCTTTGGGGCAAGGACCAGGGAAGAAAAAGTTAATTTCATTGTATATCTTTTTTGAATAATTTAAATTTTTGATCAGGCAAATGCATTTGTTTGTCAAAAATACTGGAAAAATTTTAAATATTATCTACATTTCCCTCATTCGATTAGGACTCCAGTTTCAAAATGATCCAAACCAGGTAATGTGACAGTTTTGCATTAAAGAATGGAAATTTATTTAATGGCTCCTTAAAATTTACTGAGCTTTAAAAGAAGTAATTATCATAAAACATCTCCCTAAACAATGTTACTATATAAGCATGTTCAGTTTATTTTATTAATTTTATGTATACAGATGTTATCTCACAGAATTTATTTCACTTTGAAAGAAACAAATACTGAGACAAGGTATAGTTGACGATATCTTAGCATTAATTGATGCTTTTTCTTGCACTTTCTAACCACATACTCTACCAAAATATTTTTCTGTAGTTTCTAAATCTTTTTCTTTTTAAGTAGCAATGAATTTTAAGTACTCAAATATTATTTTTAATGATCTAACAGTTATAAGGAAGTATAAAATAATCTGGAGAAGTATTAGTAAGTATTATTATACACTGAATTCATGTTATTATGGCTGAGTTGTGATCTTTAAGAACACAGACTCAGCTGATTTTTTTCAGATGCTCTGTATAAACATACTCCATAAATGATTTATATTGTTAGTAGGTGTACTATCTTCTTTCAACATTGATACTACAAATGTTTATGTGCTGATAGTCATAATAACAAACATAAAAAAATTGAGAACAATGATTTTTCACCAATTTGATTCAAGTTGAGAAATTATCACCATTTAATTTTTATATGAGAAATTTAGATTTAAATATGGAATATTTAATGAAATTAAATTTTAAATAAATATTTAAACGGAAAAGTATTTACAGAGACATGTAGTGATTACATGTTAGATTCAGAGTTCAGTGCATGAAGTTGTTAAAAGGAAAAATCACTGAGAAATATTCTATTTTAATGATTTTGGGCAAATAGTAAATATTATATTTATTTCCAAGCATCAAAATAAAAGAAAAGCTAAAGGGAAAAAATTCAAAATTTGAACCACCCTAGGCAACTGACTTCCAGAAGAATATGTAAGAATATTTTAACAACTCTTCCTAAGACTATACATTAAAATCCATTTTAAAAATTGTCTACATGATTCTGGTATTTTCTTAATCCCACTTTTTTTGAATAGCCAGTGAATAAAATGTTAGGCATTTGACCTTGATAATGGGATATATTCCATATTTTACATTACCAAACAGAGGCAAAGAAAAAGCAGGCAACAATAAAATGCTCTGTTCCAATCCATTAATTCTTCAAAGTTTGAACTGGCTAATAACACAAATTGGCACTTCTTGTGAGGGTGCAGTCCTGTTTAAATATAGCTACTCTTTTATGGAAAAGGGTGAGTGTGGACACTAAAAATTCACAATCTAGTAAATGAAATACACTTGACAATTAATCCCTCTGGGTGAGTATATTGGGCCAAACTCTGACTTCTGTGCTTGCCTTAGGCTTCTATTAAGGTCAGACAAGCATAGAATTGGGTTGAATGTTCAAAATCCTAGAAACTTTTCTAAGTACCATAATTAGAGAGGGAGCAAACATAAATTTTCTCTAAATTGGAAGATTCTATTTTGTATCACTATCACCTGAATTCTTGAAACAAATCCTACAGGATGAGGGAAACTATTTAATACTTTATATCTATTTCAGAAGGAAGGAAGGGAGGGAAGGAGGGAGGGAGGGAGGAAGTTGGTTAGTTAGTTAGCTAACATGCTTTACATTTCTCCAGGATGCAATTATATTTATCCTACCACATAAGATAACCATTATCAGAATCTTCATAAAAAGGGCTTGCCCTAAGCAACATCGGTAATCGCCATTCTTATACAGCCTACAATTTCTTACTACAAACACCTGGAGACTCTGCCTCAGGGCTTTCTCTGCCATAGGAGCTTGCTCAGGAGGAAGGTCATAGGGAGTTGATGCCCTCGGCAGCAGACCTCAACTGATAAAGGATGGGAGTTCTCCATCATCTCCCAGAGGTCCCCAGCAGAACTAAGCCCCAGGGGCCCACAGTGGTAACCTGCTCATTAACGTACCCATTTTTGGATTCCTTTCCCCTTTTCTGTCTCACTTCCGGGGCTTCCTGGTATTACCTTTCAAATAAACTACTTGCCCTTGAGTCCGTATTTTAGGGTCTTCTTCTGGGGGAAGATCCAACTTAAGACACTCATTCATTCTTTATCCAAGATATTTATTTAGTATATTCTAGGGGCTAAGAAATGTGACAGAAAATAGGAATCCTGAGGACAAATAAGTGAACATTTTCAAGCGGGGAGCTAAGTTCTGTACTCCCTCAAATTCACATCATAAAAGAGATCATACCCTCCGTCAGCTTCCGTAATTAACCCTGCTCATTACCGTTCATCCTTTTCTTCAGTCAAGATCAAACAGTGATCACCTGGTATTTCAGGCATTTTTCTTCTTTACCACATCGTGTTTGGTTTTTTCATCTCTCTGAGCCCCTTTAACATTTCAACCCACTCATTCAATTTAACCATTATAATTCTTACTGTCTCTCCTACCTCTGCAACATTCTCTTGGCTGTTCTTCATGTCAAAACAGTATATCGCATCACAGTAGCCAGAGTGACTGCGTCCCTGTTCTCATTTCCGAAACCTCCTTAATTGGCATTCATTTTGGTACCTTCCCCAATAGGGTGAAAGCAATTTCCCAATATTCAGCCATCTTGAAACGTCTCATCCCAGTTCCAGAGTATCATTCTTATGACAAACTACTTACATATATAATATTTCATTTAATCCACAAATAGTCCCAAGATAGGGATTATTATCTCTGTTTCATAGATTAGAAAACTGGCTTTCTGCCTCTAAAGTGATGTTTTTCGCCTGTTCTACTGCACTCACCCCATGATCATACACAAAGAATTTTTTTTTTTTTATTATTATTATTTTTTATAGCTACTTTATTTATTTATTTATTTATTTTATTTTTGGCTGTGTTGGGTCTTCGGTTCATGCGAGGGCTTTCTCTAGTTGAGGCAAGTGGGGGCCACTCTTCACCGCGGTGCGGGGACCGCTCTTCATCGCGGTGCGCGGGCCTTTCACTATCGCGGCCCCTCCCGTCGCGGGGCACAGGCTCCAGACGCGCAGGCTCAGTAGTTGTGGCTCACGGGCCCAGCTGCTCCGTGGCATGTGGGATCTTCCCAGACCAGGGCTCGAACCCGTGTCCCCTGCATTAGCAGGCAGACTCTCAACCACTGCGCCACCAGGGAAGCCCATACACAAAGAATTTAAATGCATTTTTCTCATGCTATTCTTCCTCATTTATGAGAACCTGAAAAATGGTCAACATCCAAATATTGTTCTGGTATTTCAAGAATCATATGCTTATATTTAATTCTCACTGACTTATTAAGAATAAGTATCTTCAAATGATATCACTGGTGTTGGGCCATATTCTTTGTGACTCAGACTCATTGGAGATGTGTCTTCCCAAAATGCAGGAAATACTGCTTACAAACAAAACTTTTCTCTAAACAAAATAACTTTTTACCTAAGAAGTCTCCCATTTGCTCATATGCCAGTTACCGTCTCTGTTTCCTGCCATTAGAATTGTCTTTAAAACGTCGGCACTCTTGGCATCCTGGCAAGGCCACCTCCTCCATCAGTCAGTTCACGTGTCATACTGGTACCTGGGAAAATACTTCTGTAGTAATTTTTCTTTGAGAAAAGCACTATGCTATGCTTTTAGATTGTACTTTGGCAGGTTGTTTATTTTTGGAGAACCCCAAAATAGAATGTATTTTAAACTTCTACTTGTATGAGTGTTACCCACTGGCAGGCCAGTGGTACCAAAAGAAAAAGACATTATGGGAATATGCTGAGTCTGTCAGGTGTGGAACGTCCAGCACATTCCAGGGAGGGCATGTTAATTGACATCTTGGGTCAGTTCCTGATCTTCTTTCAGTAAGTGGCGGACATGATGCCAAAATGATGATTGGAAAATAATCCAATTCAAATCACCTAACAAAACCAGCAGTGCTATGGTGCTTACATTGAAGTACTGATACATGTTTGGTTTCAGCAGTATTAAGACAACAGGTTTAGAAAACGAATGGCCAAAGTTAAACCTTAGGAGGAGAAAGGAAGGAACCAGCATTAAAGTATTTCTCTTTTATCATTTTGTTTCTGTAAATCCAAAAGGTGCTCAGATAACAGTTTGATTTATTTGCTCCCTAGGCTTGGTGCGCAAAATAACTGGAAACATAGGAGCATCTGTCTGTAAGTCAGTGGTTCCAGACCAAAGGAAGATGCTTCCTTTAGAAATGATCATTCAAAATGATTCAGAAAACAATAGGATATTTTTAGGAAGTCACTTACTCAAAACACTTCAGTCTGACTGCTGGAAGAGCAAATATCAATTTATTCTCAGAGGAAATAGTTAAATCTTCTGGATTGAAATAAGGACTATGCCATTTGAAACTAAATGTGAAAACAAGAGCAGGGAGTTAAAATAAGAGCATGTTTGTGCCTTACAAATAAAAAACCACCCAGAGGAAGACCAGGAACGAACAGTAGAGCAAATATAAGGAATAGGATATACAGCTGGCATAGACTATCACTGACCTACTTAAGGAAGACTACTACTGCTATCTAGGGTAGAAACATGACCTTTAAATTTATTATAAGACTGAGAAGAGAGCCTTATGTAGGAAATGTACAATATAGCCCATCTCCAATTTTCCTTCCTTCAAGTACCATTCTAACAAGTTGCTAAGATGTTTTGAAGGTGTGTTTTAAAGGTTTCCCTTAATGGCTTAGTGTTTAGAATAATGGCCATGTTGTTTTCATGAAGTGGAGTACACAAAACCAAGAGATAGCGACACAAGTAAATGCTATTGTAACTTGAAATAGACTGAGGAAATGGGAAGACAGTGAGAACTTACTTCTAAGAATCATTTTTCAGTGGGAGAAACATGTCTGTCAACAATGACTACTCATTATGCCTCTAGAACGCTGAGAAAAAGCTAAGGCCAATGGAATAATGTTGAAAGTTAATAAATTTGCAATTATAAAATAGTACATACGACCTGGAGAAGGTAAATAAAAGTTTTTAAAAATTCACAACTCAGCAACAGTCACCATTAATATTTTGAAGAATTTTCTTCCAGGTTTCTCAGCATATTTTTTTGGAATTTTAAAAAATTGAAATAAATTAACATTTAACATCATATTCATTTCAGGTGTACAACATAATGATACAGTATTTGAATATATTGCAAATTGTTCACCATATTAAGTCTAGTTAACATGTATCACCACACATAGTTACAAAAATTTTTTCCCTTGTGATGAGAACTTTCAAATATACAATACAGTATTATTAATTATAGTCACCATGCTGTACATTACATCCCAGGACTTACATTATAACTAGAATTTTGTACCTTTTGACCCTCTTCAGCCATTTCTCCTCCCCCCCTAGTCCCTGTCTCTGGGAACCAACAATCTGTTCTCTGTATCTCTGAGTTTGGTTTTGTTTTTTGTTTTTAAACTTCACGTATAAACGAGGTCACATTTGTCTTTCTCTGTCTGACGTACTTCACTTAGCATAATGGCCTCAAAGTCCGTCCTTGTTGTCACAAATGGCAAGAATTTATTCTTTTTTTTAATTTAAGTAACATTTTTTAATGTTTTTTTATTGTGGTAAAAGTCACATAATATAACACATACTATTTTAACCATATTTAATTGTACAGTTCAGTGGCACTAAGTACACTCACATTGTTGTGCCACTCTCACCATCATCCATCTCCCAAATTTTTCACCTTCCTAAACTGAATTCTGTCCCCATTAAACACTAACTCCCCATTCCCCCTCCCCATCCCCTGCCCACGGCTATGATAATAGCCATTCTAACAGATGTGAGGTGATGTGTCATTGTGATTTTGATTTGCTTTTCCCTGATGATGAGTGATGTTGAGCACCTTTTCAAGTACCTGTTAGCTATATGTATGTCTTCTTTGGAAAAACATCTATTCAGATCTTCTGTCCATTTTTTAATGGATTATTTGAAATTTTGCTGTTGAGTTATATGAGTTCTTTGTATGTTTTCAATATTAACCCTGTATCAGATATATGATTTGCAAATATTTTCTCCCATTCCATAACTTTCATTTTCATTTGTTGATGGTTTCCTCTGCTGTGCAGAAGATTTTTAGGTTGATATACACTCACTTGTTTGTTTTTGCTTTTTTTTGCCTTTGCTTTTTGTGTCAAATCCAAAAAATCATTGCCAAGACTAGTGTCCAGAAGCTTATTGCCTATGTTTTGTTCTGGGAGCTAGTGGCCCAGTTTCATTCTTTTGCATGTGACTGTCCAGTTTTCCCATCACCATTTATTGAAGAAACTGCCCTTTCCCCATTGTATATTCTTGGCTCCTTGTCATAAATTAATTGACCATATATGTATGGGTTTATTTCTGGGCTCTCTATTCTATTCCATTGATCTGTGTGTCTGTTTGTAATGCCAATATCACACTGCTTTGATTACTTACAGCTTGGTAATACACAGTCATCCCTTGGTATCTGTAGAGGATTCGTTCCAAGACCCCTGAGGAGATCCAAATCCACAGATGCTCAAGTTCCTTATAT
Organism: Balaenoptera ricei; assembly: GCF_028023285.1. Taxonomy (NCBI): domain Eukaryota; kingdom Metazoa; phylum Chordata; class Mammalia; order Artiodactyla; family Balaenopteridae; genus Balaenoptera; species Balaenoptera ricei. Next base: position 70,026,849 of record NC_082641.1, read on the forward strand.
AAAATAGTATAATACAGTCAGCCTCCTCATACGCAGATGCAGAACCTACAGATATGGAAGGCCAACTGTAGTTTGAAATCAGGAAGCATGATGCCTCCAGCTTTGTTCTTCTTTCTCAAGATGGTTTTGGCTATTTGGGGTCTTTTGCGGTTCCATACAAATTTTAGAATTGATTGTTCTATTTCTATGAAAAATGCCATTATGATTTTGATAGAGATTGCATTGAATCTATAGATTGCTCTGGGTAGTATGGATATTTTAACAGTATTAGTTCCTCTAATCCATGAACATGAACTATCTTTCCATTTATTTGTGTCGTCTTCAATTTATTTCATCAATGTCTTATAGTTTTCAGTGTACATGTCTTTCACCTCCTTGTTCAATTTATTCCTAGGTGTTTTATTCTTTTTGATGCAACTGTAAATGAGATTGTATTCTTAATTTCCTTTTCTGATAGTTTGTTAGAAGTGTATAGAAATGTAACAGATTTTTGTATATTGATTTTGTATCGTGCAACTTTACTGAATTTGTTTAATTAGTTTGAACAGTTTTTTGGTGGAATCTTTATAATGTTTTCTATATATAGTATCGTGTAATCTACAAATAATGACAGTTTTACTTCTTTCTTTCCAATTTGGATGCCTTTTACTTCTTTTTCTTGCATAACTGCTCTGACTAGGGCTTTCAATACTATGTTGAGTAAGAGTGGCAAGAATGGGCATCCTTGTCTTGTTCCTGATCTTAGATGAAAAGCTTTTAGCTTTTCACTATTGAGTATTTCAAGCTGTGGGCTTGTCGTATATGGCCTTTATTATGTTGAAATACATTCCCTCTATACCCACTTTGTTGAGTGTTTTTATCATAAAACAGATGTTGAATTTTGTCAAATACTGTTTTTGCATCTATAGAGATGATCATATGATTTTTATTCTTCATCTTGTCAATGTGGGGTACCACACTGATTGAATATCCTGGAATAAATTTCACTTGATCATGGTGTATGATCCTTTTAATGTATTGTTGAATTCAGTTTGCTAATATTTTGTTGAGGATTTTTACATCTATGTTCATCAGGGATATTGGTCTGTAATTTTCCTTTCTTGTGGTGTCCTTGTCTAGTTTTGGTAATAGGGTAATGCTGGCCTCATAAAATGAGTTTGAAAGTGGTCCCTCCTACTATTCTCTTTTTTGGAAGAGTTTGAGAAGGATTGATAATCATTACTCTTTAAATGTTTGGTAGAATTCACCAGTGAATCCATCTGGTCCTGGACTTTTGTTGGTTGGGAGGGCTTTGGATTACTGATTCAGTCTTCTTCCTAGTAATTGATCTGTTCAGATTTTCTATTCATGATTTAGTCTTGGTAAGTTGTATGTTTCTGGGAACTTATCCATTTCTTCTAGGTTATTCAGTTTGTTGGCATATAATTATTCATAGCAGTCTCTTATAATTCTTTGTATTCCTGTGGTATCAGTTTCCACTTTCAATTCTGATTTTATTTATTTGAGTCAACTGTCTTTTTTTTTTTTTTTTTGGTGATTTAGTTAAGGTTTGTCAATTTTCTTTATCATTCCAAAAAACCAATTCTTAGTTTCACTGATCTTTTCTACTGTCTTTTTGTTTCTATTTCTGCTCTGATCTTTGTTATTTCCTTCTTTCAGCTAACTTTGGGATTGTTTGTTCCCCAGCATATTTCAATATCATAATTGTGATCTTATTTTAAGCATAGTTTTCTTTCCTGCTTTTCACTATTATAACACGAATTTTTCGCCATGCTATTGTAAATTTCTAATGGCAGTAAAATATTCCATTGAACTGATGTACCATGTTTTCTTAACAACACTTTATTAATTTTTTTCAGACAGTGCTATGGTAAACATATTTGTTCATGAAGCTTTTTTAAATGTCTGATTTGTCTCTTAAGATCAGCTTCCAGGATTTCATATACTAGGTCAAATACTGTGAACAATTTGAATAATCTGGAAACACAAAGATAAATTGCTTTCAAATATGTTTTTGAATTTACACCCCCACAAATGTGCATGGGAAATTCGTATACTTTTCACAGAGATATAGGCCAACTTCACACTAATTCTAAAATAAGTTATTATAAGGAAATAAAAATGACATTTAACATTAAATGTTTTGTTAATGTTTGATATTGCTTTCAAGTTTACTTTAAGTATATAGTTCTAGAATTTCATTTTAATGATACTGCTATTATATATGTTTTTAAAGAAGCCTTAAATTCATTTTAGAAGATTCAGAAAATTTAACTAAAGTCAAATTTATTATTCAATAGTTATATTTACTTTTTACTACATTAAATTACAAGTATATCTAGAACACATATATTCCTATTATAGAACTTAGAGTGTAATGTTTATTAATTATATCAGTTTATAATTGTCATATCTTTGCCCATGTGATCAAAACTATGGTTTACCTGGTATTGTCTTGATTCTTTAATACAACCCCATTACATTATTTCTATGGAGGAAATCGTATTGAAATGATCTTCCATTATGGTCATCTCCATAAAGACTTTGTGTGAGTGTACAGCCTTCTTGAAAACTTTTGAGGGATTATATAATGCCATAACCCATATTATCCTTGTAATCACTTAATAAATAGTTGCTGAGTCCTTTCACCATGAAGGCATAGTACTAGGGACTGAGTAGACAAATGTGGAGATACATTGATCCAGTGTGGAGATGAACAAGGAGCTATAAACAGTATGTCATGGGTGCATAGAAGACACATTTGAACTTACCAAGAGATGAAATATTATTTGAGCTAAGATTTGAAGAATGAGAGGTTGGTCAGAGAATATTGAGGAAACATTACATTCTGTAAGACATATGCAAAGACATAGAGGCATTTTTTTTTAAAAAAGCTTGACACATTCTAGAATCTACAAGAAGTAAGTATTAGTAAAATAAGGGCTGAGCTTGGGAGACTGGGAATAGACACAAAGCAGAACGCGTACGCAGGGACTACATCATGAAGCCTATGCTATTGTGTTGTGAAAGGAGTTTAGATTTTATCCTGTAGATAATGGGAAACTATTGAAGAAATTTGCCATGAGAAAAATTTCCTGTCATAATCTTAACTCTTCTGTCTATGTATTGAATATTTGGAGGTAGACGGAGTCTAGAGGTGAAGCCATTTGAGAAGTTATTATATGAGCCCAGAGAGACATTAGTGTCTTCATTAGGGTAGTGAAAGTGGAAGGGAAAACAAGGTAATAAAATGCTGTATTTTATGAGTAACGTATTAAAAGCAATAAGACTTAAGAATTCATTGAATATGGAAGAGGTTGTCCTAGAACCAATTTTGTAAAAATTATCTCAGAGATGGATTATTCAGGAAGATCTCATTAATTCATTAAAATTAAGGGAAAAGGTCAAAATTTGGTTTGTCTCAAGTCAGGATTATAAAATACTTGTCTGTAAAAGAAATTTTAATATACTTATGCACAGAAGGTTTGCCAGTCACACTTTGATGGTATCAAAAAAAAAAAAGAATTAAAGGGAATTTTGGCAGAAATAAAGACTCATGTGGGAAATTTTTGCTCTATCAGACAATACTATTCCCAAATTTAAGATGTTATATAAGTTGGTTAAGGCTACCATAACAAAGTACCACACATTGGGTGGTTTAAACAACAAAAATTTATTTTCTCACAATTTTGGAGATCAACCTGTCAGCAGGGTTGATTTCCTCTGGGGCCTCTCTCTTTGGCTTGTAGATGCCTGTGTTCTCCCTGTATCTTCACATCATCTCTTTTCTTTGCATGTCTCTGTCCTGATCTCTTGTTCTTTTAGGGACACCAGTTATATTAAATTAGGGCCCACTCTAATTGCCTCATTTTACCTTAATTTTGTCTTACAGACCCTGTCACATTCTGAGGTACTGAGAGTTAGGATTTCAACATAAGAATTTCAGAGGACAAAACTGAGCCCATAACAGGTATGGACTATGGTAATGGTCTTAAAAGGTATTTCCATTTTTATACAATTAAGAATGAATGTCATATGAAGAAGATTATATAAATTAAGAAAATTTTAGCAAAACAATTTTTTACAATTAAAACACGTAAGTTCAATTTATCATTCCCAGTTAATGAATGAGAGAATATCTTCTCAGTGCTAACTAATGTGGTTTATTTATTTATAAGTCCTAGTAATAACAGAAAAGAAAGAAATTGTGAAGACACTTCATTACATTTCAACAAGGTTTATCAAAACTGGTCAAGTTAATTGTGTACTCTACATTTACTTGTCAGAGAAATTGGCTTATTATCTGTTCAGCAATGGGAAACCAACTGGAAAGTTTTTGTAATTGTTGTTCAGATGGATTCATATCCAAAATTTTAAAGAAACTGAGACTTTGAAAATCAAGATTTATAAAGGCTGAAAATGATCACTAGTCAGAGAATGTGTCTATATTGTGCAAAGCAGCTGATACTCACTGACATTAAATGAAACTTCAATTTGGACTTTAAGATTGAGAAGGGCTGGTGTCAAGTGTTATGTTTTAATAGATTTTGGGGGTCCTATTTATTTAACCATTTTCTTTTAAATTTCTATGTTGGAGCAAAACATACTGTGCACTAAAAAATTATAGCTCCCTAAAACTTTCTGTGAGTTTTTTTTTTAAACAAAACCATCTCTATGGATACTTACACAAAATAGGTGATAAGACATTCCAAGCAGAGAACATGATCTAATAGTGCTTATCATAGCACCAGGCTAAGCAAGAATTTCAGGTCCTATTCCCAGCTCCTCCATTTCCTCTCTGCAATCTCAAATTTAACTGCTTTTTAGTTTAGTTCTCCCTTTGTAAGAAAACTGTGCAAAAGAACTGCTATTTGTTTCACATTTTGCTAGCAAGGGGTTGGAGGTGGAGGGGACTGGGTTAGGGTGTAGCATACAGTAAGAATTCTCAGATTCTTAGAAGTGTATCTCACTATAAAATATTATTATTATAGTCCTGAAAATCAGCAATTACCTGGTTGCCAGACTATCTCCGCAACAGCAAACAATAACAACAAAAAGGCCTAGGTGTGGATACGGGGCCAGAAGGTATCATTTATTGTATTCCTACTCTGAGTTAAGTAGTGTGTTAGATTATTTGTATGCCCTACAAATAGAATTTGTAAATTAAAAAATAATTTTATTTTAGTCCTTAAAAAAGATTAGGAAACTAAGGCTCAGGGAGGTTAAATGATTTTCCCAGTTTACTCTGGCCAGCCAACAACAGAATTAATATTTTAAAATAAGTCTGACACCCAAGTCATGCTCATGTCTCCACTGTGTGCCCCAGAGGTGGTCATTTCTGCTGCACAAATGTGGTCAGGACAATCAACAAAGCCATGGAAGTCATATCTGTCTGGATTAAACAACTCAATCTACAAACCACTTAACCTTAATATAAGGTGGAAAACAGGATTTCAAAAGAAAAGAAGAAGGAGAACAAGGACCCGAAACTGTGTTCCTGCAAATAGGGCAAGTGAGCGATTAAAAATAAATCTTTCATGATCTGCTCCCACAGGCAAGAAAAATAATATTTTTCAATCCTTCTTAACCCAAAGTAATCTGAGTTATTTAAAGTATTATAACCACTGGTGACAAACCAGAGAGTTTATTACATCCTTTCATAAGCAAGGATTTCTCAGAAGCAGGAAGTGCTTGTGAAAAGGGACATGGTTACCCATGTTACGGTATTCAACTTTCTGTTATGTCTGAAGAGGGTGACCTATCTGCACCTCATGGGTGTTGGGCATTCCACCCTGCATGAGATAGACCAGAAAGTCTATTCTCCATTCTGGCTGGGAAACCAGGATATTTTCGGTCCTAGTGGGCACTCAAACACAAGTGGAGTCATAAAGCCACAGAGAAATTTACACACCATCCAGACCAATACTTTATAAATGAGGGCCATTCTTGAGACACACCAGTAGTTAATAGCAGAATCCCAGATAAGAAAGCACAAGATTTCAGAAATCCAACTATCCCTCCAAAATGAATGCATAGTTTCATTTGTAAAGTAGGGCATCATTACCTAAAGATAACAGCATCTGCAGAAATACTTACTTAGCAACTAAATCACAAGGTCTTCCTTAGAGCTTCCTTTAGGCTAGAAATAGTCCCTGCTTAGCCAGCTGGCCTGAAAAACTAGCGACAAACATAAAAACCAAAAGGATTGCAGAGCTTATTCTATTCCCACAACTACTCAGAAGAGTATTTGTAGCACTTTTTTGAGACTGAGTATTATAAGGCTAATGGAAGGAAGAAATGCCTGGATTTTCTTCCTTTGTGGCATGTTTTTATACCTGGAAATACTTCCCTTTATAGTTAATCATATGTATAATTTTTTATTCAACCGTTTCTTAAATTTAAGACTGGAGTCATTTGCAAAACCGTGATAATCATGACTTATTTGGTGGCCTCAGTTCTGCCACCAATGAGCCTGGGCAGACCACAGACACTGGGGTGTGTCATTACCACCCATAACTGCAGTGTCTGGGTCCATGGGAGTATGGCATATGCTGATTTCCAGGTGGCCTCAGAGGTCTTAAAAGGGGATACCTTCACTGTCTCTGTACTAAAAACACATTTTTAGAAACTCCCATTGCTGCTATCCTAATTTTGTCATGTCGTTTTCCTAATTTATTTTACTTGCCAAGAAAGCAAGCATTTTCATATTAATGCTATAGTGATTATAAAGCAAAAAATAAACGTATGTCATATTTATCCCTGTAATAACAAGCTGTATTTTAAAGTTGCACGTGAGCACATGAAAAGAGGTAATAATTCTGCAACAAATTATCTGTAAAAAATGTTATTTCTCATTTACTTTGACCTAAACATAGAGGCAGAAAGACTCATCTAACAAAGCATGCTTGAATCACTTATATCATCATATTTTCATGGAGCACTAATTGTATGAAAGATATTGTCATAGATGCTGAATAAGTAGGAAGATCTATGAAATAAAACCCCTACTTCCATGGATTCTAGTCTGATTAAAGTTAATAAACACATACTTAAAACTCAGGGCAGGTCAGTATAGAAAAAGTACACTGCACTTTAGGTGCACGGTTCAAACAATTAGGAATTACATGAGAAAGAATCTTCTGCCCAAAGCAGGAGTCTACAGACTGCAGCCCATAGACCAAATCCACCTGACACCTGTTTTTATATGGTTCATAAGCTAAGATTACTTTTTATATTTTTAAATGATTGAACAAAATTCAAAAGAAGAACAATATATCATGCAAATGAAACTATGCATTTATTCTGGAGAAATATATCATGACACTTGAAAGTTGAAAGTATAATTTCAGTGTCCACAAAGTTCTATTGGAACACAGCCACACTCACTCTTTTACATTTTGTCTATGTCTGCTTTCAAGATACAACAGCAGAGGTGAATGGTTGCTACTGAGATTGTATGGCCCAGAAAGCCTGAAATATTTATTATCTGGCCCTTCACAGAAAAAAAATAATTGTCAATCTCTGGCCTAGAGGAGCAAGGAAAGCTTTATGACTGACATATGTTTTGAATCAAATCTTGAAGAATAAGGTAGAATTGATACTGGTAGAATGGTGATGGGGGTGATTTTCAAGAAAAGAACGAGCAAAGCATAGCACGAGGAAGACACATGGCTTATTCAGAAGGTGGTGAGCACATGGACTGCTGGGATAGAAGGCTTATGAAGAAAGTTAAGAGGAAATCCACTGAAAAGACATGTCAGATGGACTTGAGGAGGGTGAGGGGGAGAAAGAAGTGCTTCTCCCCCCTCCTTCCCTCCAAACCACTTCCATTTTCCTGTGGAAAATAAAAACCAATGAAGTTTTTTTAAAACCGAAGAGTAACATATTTAATGGAAAGTTTTTTGAACAACTAATTTGATAACAATGTGTGGGATGGATAGGAAATTGGTGGGAAGAGGAGGAGAAGAAGATAAGGGATGCTGAAAACAAGGATTTAGATAGGACACCTTTAAACAGTTCCATCAGTAACGAGGAAAACCATGTGTCTGCCTCATTGATATCTGTATACGCAGAGATCCGCGTAGAGGACACACTTAATATATACTGCTTGGATAGATGCACAGATGGATTAAAGAAAGGAAGGATGGAGAGAGAGAGGGAGGGAGGGGATGAAAAAACATTGATAGATTTTGTCAGTTGACTGAGTGAAGTAAAGAATAAACACATGAACCAAGTTTAGAGTTTAGTTTTAACCATATAGAGTTTTAGGCAACAAAGAGGCATTCACAAGAAAATGTCTAGCAGCAGTGGGAAATGTGAGATGCCAGCTCTGGAGCAAGGTCAGGATGGAGATACAGATCAGAAGCAATCCACCTACTCTTTCTGAGAGTCTGACAGTCCCTACAAGCAAGTGGTAGGAGCTTATTATGCTTATATTTATTTTAGGTATGTAACTCCCTAAACCTTCAAGAGAAAGTGGTAAAGACAGGATCTTTCACTGTGTCTGGCAGTTTGCAAGGTGGGCTAAAGGTAACCGTATTAACGGCAATCATTGGCCTCAGAGATTCCTCACTCATGTCATTACTTCCATCAATGAGAGAGAGAGAGAGAGAGAGAGAGATGTATCGGGGCACCATTCTGTTATTTGCAAGCAGATGCTTGCTTCTGAAAAATTATGATGGGAGACTAGAGGAATGGTGGAAAATACTGGTTTAATTTTTTTTTCTCTCACCCAGATATCTTTTTAAATAGAGTCTGGGAAACAGGTTTTTAAAAGTGTGCTTATAAATGGTCTGTATTTATTTGCAAAACTTCCCTGGAACACTTCCCTGATCATGCCCATTTCCAGCAATTATCATTTTAAATTATATTTTAACAGCTAAGTGACTCCAGGAGCACAGAAAGGGGCGTATAACAATTTCACAGTGTGACACACTTTCTATGAGCTGCACTGATGCCAGAGGATTGCAATGAATAATGTGGCTTTTACTTAGCAAACTTACTCAAAGACATCCGCATAGAGTATCTACAAAAGCCATAGGCAGTTTTCCATTTCCTGATGAACACTGGCCTTTTTTGAAGTACATCCTTAGTCATGCAGTCTAGAAAAGTATCTGTTTTTTATAAGCATCATTATCAGAACAATGGCATGTAGGGAATAAAAAATATCTCCACTAGGGATTTATGTTCATTAAGAACTCAGAAAACACAGGATCTGCACCTGCTACAAGATAATATTGGGCTTGCAAAGCAAAACAAGGATTTCAACACAAAGCTAAAGATATTTATACTAGTCGTGATGTTTACTGAACTGAGCCATGACAAAACTAAAACCCAAATGACTTCTTATAAAGGCACCCAAAGTCCAGAATATCAAGACACTGTTAGATACAAAGAATTTAGATTTGTGCTATTAAGCAATAGAAAAGATACTATAGATTAGACTACAAAAGAAGG